>NC_062578.1:18547500-19747500 GCF_022837055.1 Prionailurus viverrinus
GAAGATAAGTGGCTGAGAAAAAATATTTAAAAAGGTAAATTAAGTTCTGTAGGAATGATATGTAGCAATTTTATATAACTTTAAACTGATTATTGCTCATCTACTATCACCTGATCCTGGGCGATTCTTCTGGTTAAAGCATACATCTAATGCAAGCCAGATCATGCTTTCTTCTCTTCCAAGGCTATGGACATACTGTCTCAGAAATATGCCCCATTGGTCATGAGGCACGTGGCTACTAACATGCACCCAGAAGAAGTTTGCATTAGCCTAGCCCAGGAATGATCTTGTTTGCATTTGACAGCTATTTCACACTGGCGTAGACACTACAACAAAAATTCAGTTATTGAAGTTGCCTTCATATTGTTACTGAATGTGTTATTCTAAGTTTTCCGGTAGAGAAGAGAGGGGATTCTTTCACTGATTACAGCCTTTGGATGCCAACTAAGTAATGTCAGCTAATTTTCTTAAATCTTGAATGAAATATCTTCCTGTACTTGAAGGAGATATTAAAGATGATTATGAGTTATTTACATATAATCCTATAGTAAGCAGTTGGAAAATTTGAATTCAAAAAAGAGCACTAGCATAATGAAATAGTTATACCCAATGAATTTAACATTTTTTTAAAGCATCTATTATGTGTGAGATTCTGGGCTAGATTCTTGATTTCTGCTCAGGTCATGATCTCATGGTTCATGGGATTAAGAGAGCCCCACTTTGGGCTTTGTGCTGACAGCGTGGAGCCTGCTTAGGGTTCTCTTTTCCTCTTTCTTCCCTCTCTCTCATGCTCTCTCTCTCAAAATAAATGAACATTCTTTTAAAAGAATCTTACCAGTAACTATCTTTGTTAACTAAATATTCAGGAGAACTATTTCACCATGAAGTCCACATGATGAGTTAACCCATGTTCATGGAACTTATGCTGTGTGTCAGACAGTTGTAAAATCTAGGGCACATTAAAAACACGCGCTGTGCCTGGGGAGGACACAGGGTTTAGATCCTAGAAGATAGTTTATGCTAAGGAGACCCTACACAGTTTTAATACAGTTTGAATAGATAAAATTCTATCCTAAAACTGAATTTTAAGCATTTTGAGGGGAAGAATTCTGTTTCCTTTTATGTTTTTTCTTTTCTTTTCTCTTCCCTTCTCCCCCCTCCATAGTTTTCTCCTCTTCTTTTAGACTAATTACTTGGTGCACTCTTTATATCTACTGCCCTCCATATATAATGAAACGTAATAACAATTTTATGGCCAATGAAAGTGTAAGTTTTTAGAGTTATTATAAAGCTACAGAATAGAATTTACATTCATGGCTTTTCATGATTAAAATTCCTTATAATTAGTATAACGCATAACATTTTCTTATAAGCCCTTTTATTATTGGTTTTAATTATTTATTTTTACTAATTTATATCACAGAGTGTGGTATAAATTCCTAGTTGAAGATAATTGATGATTGGCACTTTAACTCATTTTTAGAGTATCATTGGTAGTCCTAGGTAAAACCAGATATATGTACTTGATTATATAATACTGCAATTTGAAGATAATTCTTTTACAACAGATAGACAAAATTAGTTTTTCCTTTTACAGTGCTTTGTTATCCAAGATACTACCTCATGTGGAAACTATTTTCTTTTTGAGAAAATTATATTTACATCGCAAACTTCCAAATTATCAACATGAGTGAAAAGCTGAGTTGTTTTATTAGATGATATGTAAATATCTACTTTATTAATTATATCTTAAAATACATCTTAATGGATAATATATATGAAAAATGATATGCTCACAGTGTTTATAGCACACAATGAGAACATAGTTTGTCTGTCCATTTACCACTTGATAGACATTTAGATTGTTTCTAGTTTTTATCTCTTATGAATGAAGCTGCCATGAATGTTGTAACATGAGTCTTTGGGTTGACCTATGTCTCCCTTTTGCTGGAGTCAATTCCATGTAGTGGGATTGTTCCATCATCTGGAAAACGTAAATTTAATTTTATAGGAAACTGGTTTTCAGAGGCTGTACTTAACTATTTTGCATTCTCACAGGCAATGAATGAGAATTCCAAGTGTTTCACACGCTTGCCAACACTTGGTGTTGTTAGTCTTTATATTTTTAGTTCATGGTATTTAGTTAGTGTATTTTATTCTCATTTTAATTTGATTGTTCCTGATAACTAATGATCGTAAGTGCCTTTTCAAGTGTTTATTGGCATTTCTATTATCTTCTTTCTGATCAAGGGTTTACTCGTTAAAAAATAGTATAGTGTTGGGGCGCCTGAGTGGCTCAGTCAGTTAAGGATCCGACTTCAGCTCAGGTCATGATCTCATGGTTGGTGAGTTCAAGCCCCGCACTGGGCTCTCTGCTGTCAGCGGGGAGCCTACTTCGGATCCTCTGTTGCCTTCTCTCTCTGCCCCTCCCCCGCTTGTGCTCTTTTTTTCAAAAATAAACATTAAAAAATTGTAATAGCGTTTCTTTTTTTATCGATTTGCAATTATTTATATATTCTACATAAGAGTTCTTTGTCAGAAATATGTATTACAGATATTTTTTTTTCCCAGACTGTGGCTTGCCTATTAATTTCCTTAATTGAGGGTGTTTTCATGGTGGCAAAACTCACATTTCACATCATAAAGGGAACAGTTAGCTTTCTAGAGAGTGCTTAGTATAATTATTATCATTATTAACTCCATTGGTCAGCTTCAAAGGAGATTTTCTTGCTACTTTGACTTCATTAGTGCATTGTTCTTAAAAGATTTCTGAAGACTATTTCAGGGTTGTATCCTATGTCCTAAACCCTAATAAGCCCCTGTATTCCTCTCTGTAGTAGTAATACAATAATTTTGGAGGGAAACAAGGGAGCCCTTTAAGTATCTAAATTCCTCAGATGGTGAAAGATCATTCAGATGGGGGCACATTTCCTACATTTCCTAGGTGAAACTAGTGAGTAGTATGCTAACCAGGAAGTCTTTGGTCTGCCCCCGGTAAGTGCTGGAATTTGTTAGCTGAAGGTAGGTACGCAGTTGTATTGTGCTCTTTAATGTGGTCTTAGCTTACATGCTATAATTAGGGTAAGAGGAAGGGATTTCCGGACAATTTCCTTCTATAAGCAATATTGTGTTACAGAAATATAAGGTTACTCAAATTCTGTGATTTTTGTTCAGTTAGAGAAAAAGTCAATACAATCAAAGTCAAGTAGCCCTAAATAGAGGAGACTTATCTGATTTCTGTGCTAAAAGATATGAAGGAATGGCATCCTTTTCCAAAGCAGGGATAGGAACTTTGGAAATGAAATTTAGAAACTGAACATAATTTGGTTTCTGTTTCAGCCTCCACATGAGGTCTCCTGACCTGACTATTTTAATTTACCTGTGGGGGAGTGTGGGTCTCACAATCGAGTGAGGGGCCAGAGAATTGGTGCTGAGTCAAACAGGGATTGAATCCAGGCTTCCTCATATCTTGGCTGCTTATCCTTGGGGAAGTTACGTCACCTCTTTGAGACTCAGTTTCTCCATTGTTAAAATTCAGCAAAGATTATATCCAACCTTATAGGATAATTGAAACATTAATTGAGATAATTTTTTAATAACTAGTGATAAAATTGGACACTTTATCATTTTTTCTCTGTGATAGAAATAGTAAGTTTTTATAGTAACCTTAATTATTCTGTAACTGACTTTCTTTTTCTGGCCATACGGCAATGGGTAATTATTTCATGTCCATTTATTCATATCTGCTTTCATTTACTTAACAAGTAAGTGAATGGACATCAAATCAGTTATGCCTGTTTTTACTTGAGCCTACTGAGAATTCAAAATTGTTTATATTTCTTGCCACTTAATTTAGATTTTTTAGTTTAATATTGATGCAATTAATTTCTTGATTAAAATAACGTTTAATAGTTTTTGTAAACATTTACAATCCCTATATAAATATATATGTGTATAATGCTTCTCATTTCTTTAAGTTTATTTACTTATTTTGAGAAAGAGAGAGAGAGAGAATGAAAGTGAGAGAGGAGCAGAGAGAAAGGGAAAAAGAATCCCAAGCAGGGTCCATGCTATCAGCATAGAGCCCCACAAACCATGAGATCATGACCCGAGCTGAAATCAAGAGTAGGACACTCAACCGACTGAGCCACTCAGGAGCCCCAATGCATCTCATGTTTGAACCCATATTCCCTCAAGTGTGTACTTTTGACACTGGCATTTCGTCACTCATTTACGTCATTTTGGAATAAAAAAGAAAAAAGCATGGCCATGTCTCATTTATTCTTATTTAATGAAGTAGTACCTAATAAGAAAGCAATTGTTGACACTATCTATTAGTAATATTTTTTGATGGCTTCCTTAATTTAGTCTGTAGAGCAGAAGGGAATATTTAAAAGAAAAAGATAAACAGAAAACAGAATTGTCATGCAACTATTCCCTAACTGCCATTTTAAATAATTTTCAGAGATAACAAAGGGGATTACTTGGATAGGTGTTTATTAATCAAAATTGTTTGTATGTGTGTGTATGCATGTGGATGTGTGAAAAACATTTCTAATTATGGAGGTATTAACAAAATTCATTTCACCTAATAAGAGATGCAGTAGCTTCATAAATCATCTTCTTGCTTCTGACTTGCATCCCATTTTTCATTATCAATAAGCTACGAGACTCCATCTAAAACATAGGCCAAGTCCTGTCACTTCTCAGTTCAAAACCCTTCCCATTTCACTATGAGTAAAATTGAAAGTCCTTATAATTCAACAAGGCCCTACATATTTACCTCTCTGATTTCATCCTCTACCTCTTTCCCTTCTCCATAAGGTGATACTATTTTTGGCCTCTGTTTTATAGATGAAGAAAGTGAAACCCAGAGATTCCTTAATCTTGCTGGCATTCAGACTATTGTTCATTTGTCAAACATAGAATTCCTACTACGTGCAAAGCACTGGCCATTGTTTTGGGTATAAAGGCAGTTAAAACATTGTGTTTATTCTTAAGAAGCTTCAGGCTAGCAGGGGAAATGGGTGCGTAAATTCAATACAATCAAATAGTGCATGAGGTACAATCATGAGGAGAGAAGTGCATGGGGCAGGCATTTTGGAAGACACAGGAGCAGAATTGTGGAAGCCTATAGAATTAATGCATGGCTACCTAGAGAAGAGGATACCTGAACCACTGTTAAAGAGGAGTAGAAGTTGGCTGAGTTTGGAGTGAAGGAGGGCATTCGAGGCAGAGGGCAAGGGGTTGAAACAAGGTGATGAATGGGGAGACTGGGAGAAGGTGAGTGTTTCAGGACCATAAACTTAACACAAGGCAATGAGCAATAAACAGACCAGATCACGAACACTTCAGTGTTCTTTTTAAAAAAAATTTTTTTTAACTTTTATTCATTTTTGAGAGACAGAGACAGAGCATGAGTGGGGAAAGGGCAGAGAGAGAGAGGGAGACACAAATCTGAAGCAGGCTCCAGGCTTCAAGCTGTCAGCATGGAGTCCGATGCGGGGCTCAAACTCATGAACTGCGAGATCATGACCTGAGCCGAAGTCAGACGCTCAACCGACTGAGCCACCCAGGCGCCCCTCAGTGTTCTTTTAAATGCCCTTATCTTTTTTTGTCTTGCCCCTTTGACCTCATGTTTGACTTCAGAAAAATTAGCATCTATAAAATGTGCATTTAAAAGATAAGTTCAATTTTAATAGTTTATGAACTTTTGTTGCCTAACATTAAGGCATTAGCTATTTCTTTCTAGCCTTTACTCAGCCTGGTTGTTTCTGTCCTGTTGCTTATGTATTACCTTAACAAGATAAGAACTCTTGATGTTTTTCTCCAACCCTGTCCTGCCCTGGTCTTTCCCATACCACTAAATGGTACCAATGTTCACTCATTTGCTCAGGTCAAAAATTTAGGAAGCAACCTGGATTTCTTTCTTTTGCAATCTGCATCTAATTCATCAGCAAATCCTGCCAGCAATGATTTCAAAATATAGCCAGGTTTTTCCACTTCTCACCACCTCAAGCCACAGTATCATCACCTCTCTCCTGTCTTATTTTAGTAGAAGTCCAATTGGTCTCCTCTGTAGTCAACATTCCACACAGTAGCTATAGTGGACTTTAGATCAACTCTTCTGCTTACAACACTTCAGTGGTTTTCTATCACACTGGGAATAAGATGCCACATCCTTACCATGACCGCTGGGCCTTCTGAGATATGTCCTTGCCTGTCAACTGTTTCTCTTACTTCTCTTCTTCTCCCTTATACCACTTCACCCACTCTGCCCCTCCCATAGGTCCACACACTCCTGCTTTATCTGCATCTGCCTCTGCCTACTGTTCCTTCCTAGATGTTTCCATGCCTTGCTCTCTCAGCTCCTTAAGGTCTGTCCTCAAATGATGCCTTTTCAGAGAATTCTTCCCCAGCTACCAGGTCCTCACTCTTCCCATCACCGTGTTTTATATTTCTTCATAGTACTCACCATCACCTGAAATTGAATCCTGTACTTAGTGGTTTATCTCTTGCATATCCCATCTATGGAATACATGCTCTTGAGAGCAGGGAATTGGTCTTCTCATCATGATCTACCTAGTGCCTAGAGCAGAGCCTGGTATACATTAGACATACCAATGACAATCTCCTATCATAAGGATCACGTTCCTACTTGTCCAGTGACAAGAGGTAAAATTGTGAATATTCCAGGACATGTGAATTAATTTCCAAATGGGATGTCCAATCCCAGTAGATTTCAGGATGCATTGTTGAATTTTTGAAATCTGTTTGCTGCCGTTATTCTTTGATCAGAATGTGTAATTTTACAGTTGACATGGAGGAAACAGCTCATTCATGGTTTGCTGGTCCTCCAGGATCTGTGTGCCCAGCCTCCCCAGTATCTCTGAGGCAGCCCTGGCCAAGCTAGAAGGGAAGGAGGATCCCTGTTCATTCTGGGAAGCCAGCTCTAGAATTAGTTTTACTCTTGGAAATCCAGTGAACTGGGATGAGCAGGGACACCAGTCCATGAGCTTCAGGCTGATAACCCACCTCTACAAGTACACCTCCACACTATAAAGTTAGGTTTTACTTAATTTCTGATTTTTATTCCAGTTCTTTATCAGGCCTGGGGTCCAAACCTAAATCCCATTGCATTTGGAAGAGGTCATGACAAGGAAAATTATTCCCTGGTAGATGCCATTCTCCCTTCCCACCTCCTCTTCTCCCCATTCCATCTCAAGCAGCACCTGTATATAGGTGTAACTTTCAGAGCAGTTACAGTGCATCACATACTCCCATCTCCCTGAATAGTATCACTGCTGCCTGAAGTCTACTTGCTGGGGGCGCTTAGGACTTCCAGACATACCCCCAAATATTGGGTGTAGTTCTGATTAGGTTTTAATTTATTGTTCAGTTTGTTCTTTATATTATTTGCATTTTCAAGCTCTGAGGTCTGCAAATAATTGCCCTAAACCATGTTAGTTATGTGCACTCAGCCTAGGGACAATTTCATTTACATCCCCAAAAGGCTGCATTTTGAAGATCTAGGATGACTTAGAGTCTTCGGAAACCAAGGAACTGCCGATATTAGGGCATATTTGCTGTTTTGCAGCAGTTAAGCAAATCTGTTGCAACTTTGTGGTTATATAATGAAATTCATAAAGTTTTGAACAGACATTAGTTTTTTCTGTTATTTTACACAACCCAGGTCTGGGAAAAAAAAATGCGTACATTTGTTGTGGTTGTTGTTGTTATTGTTATAATTGCTTTTTTTCCTGTAAGGGAAATTTTCTTATTTACCTGCACCCAGCGTGCTTCATGAATATTCAGCTGTTGATGGAGCTGCAAGCTAATATCCATGGAAATGAACTCATTAATAGTATTTTGCTGGCTCCTTCTTGGTTCATGAAGTATACAGAAGTACTTATAATATTTCCTATTTTATATTCCTCTTGGTTTTTGAAACATAATGGGATTATTGATAATAGTTGTTATCCTAGATTTTCGTAGTTATTTTTTCTCATATTTCTTAAGCAAAGGCTTTCAGATATTTGACTTTTTGCAGATTGTTAATGTAATTTTTACAAAGCAGATTATGAATAAAAATTATAAATGGCTTAAAGACAGTTCTCAGATATTTTACATATTTATACACATACAATACCTAATCCTCTTACTAATGCTTTGATTATAACTTGTATGGATGTTGTCAAAAAGAATGAATCTCCTTGAATGTCTTCCTTCAGAGATTAAATGTGCTGTCATTTAATGAAAATAGCATCTGGCGAGTATATTTGGTGATCTAAAATAAAATAGGAAAAATAACAATAATAGCTAACAGTTATATATTGGTTTTTGATGTAAGAGTTGCTTCATGTATATTAATTTAATCTTTGCCTCAAGTCCATTTGAGTAGATACCATATTACTCTCATTTTACAGATGTCAAGACTGCATTACAGAGGTAAAATTACTGGTCAACTGTTGCATATCTAGTATTTGGTAGAGCTGGGATTTGAACCCAGGCAGACTGGCTCCAAAATTCAAGGTTTTAACCGCTTCACATTCTTATGTTTTATTCTGACAAAGTCTGCAAACTGGACTACTTATTGTCCCAACACCTGGGCATTCCTCCCCCACTAAAATACCACCTATTTCAAATACCAAATTCCCTCCCAGTTAAGGTATTTTCTGGGCTCTCTTCTGTTCTGTATTAGCCCAACACTAACTGTTAACATTACTATACATTAGTTCCTTTAAGGAATAGAGTTCAAATAGAATGAAAAAGGAAAGGAAACAAAGCTACAGCTAGGAAGTGGATGGTATATCGAATATGTAGGCATGAGAAAAAGAAGAGAAAGGGATATGGTAAGTCCGAATGGGCAATAGGATGTTGACAGAAAAGTCATATGTGTTTTAAGGATAAGAGTGGACAATTTTAGGAGTCATTCCTAAGGCTGAAATAGATATATAAATTTCTCCGTGAAAAAGTTCTTTTCATTAGTTGAAATAGAAATTTATCATGAAGCGAAATGTAAAAAATCTTTTTTCTGTACCTTGTGGGATTTTACAGCCAGCTAGATCAGAGTGTGAGAAAAAAGGAGGGTATGGATGCCAGGAGGAGACCCATCTTCGTGTTGGGGTCCTCATTCATTTCTCTGGGTTGTTTTCCAGCATAAAATACTTTTCCTTCCCCCACTGCTACATTTCCTTTTCATGGGAACTGAATTCTCAAATAACGACTTAAACAGGAATAGTGTTCTGCATTTTAAATTTGGGAAATGACCAGTTTCCTGTGCCAGAGAAAAATCTGTGCTTGAGAATACTATCTATATAGTGTGCTTTGTACTTCCCGCTTAGCCCTTTCTTTCCTTGTGCTGTGTTTTTAAAGTTATCAGATATCACTGTAAATTCCTGAGCAGCACAATATGCAGTATTATATTAGAGACACAATAGCCTGCTGGCATCTCTGAATAAATATTTATGTAATATTAAAAATAATTTAACAGACATCTTTGAGAAAAATTTTCACACGTATGTTCATGTAAGCTTATGAACTGCCTTTAGAAATTCATTTTATCCCATATTGATCACCAACTGACAGCTGAAACATACTTTTATCTGAAATGCCCCCCAAAATTCTGAGGTATTTGAAATATTTTTTGTGTTGTTGTAATTCTGAGTGTAATGAAAAGTTCATTTTTTTTTATCTCACTTTAAGCTTTTTTACAAATATTATGACTTGTAACATATAAAGGAATGGATTTTCATTTTAATTTTGGAACCTAGCCTAACGCATTATCTTTGTCTAATGGTTCTGTCAGTGCTGTAAAGAGTTGATAGCATTCAGAAGAGCTAAGGCAACTTCAAGAATATAGTTTTTGCTGTACCTGATTTTCTGCGGTTGTTCTCAGATTCTACTTCATCAGCCTGTATGATTTTTGTCCATACCAAGATCATGTAGCAGTTCATGGAAATCAAAGCCATGGTCTGGCCATATTCCACATACGTTGTTCACTTTTTATTAATACTTTATGCTCTAAATCCTCTCAAGGCTTAGAGATGGGCTGCAGTCTCTATTAACACCGTACAGTTGGATATCCAGTAAATTTTTTCTACCTTCTACTATGGGTTAATTTTTTAACTTTTGGAGTGTTTAGAAAATATGAATTGAGAGATTAACATGAACCATATTTGAGGGCAAACCTGGAATTCTGAGCAGAAAGGATCCAATGCAATGTAACAATGTGGAATATACATATATTTTAATCAACAGTAGATTTTCCCCCTCACAAATGCCTCAAATTATTTGTTTTGGAACCAAAGGATTCTCCCGAAGTTAGAGTTACTTGGATTGATTTACTGTTAATAGAGGAGCAGAGAAGCGGACACAAGGGGCTTACCCTTTAGTTGTGTTCTCTCTAGTATTAGGAATAATTGAAGCCACGGTAGATATTATAGAACTACGGTTGTAGGTGTAGCACTAGTAGCAGAAATATCAGTATTTGGTCCTGATTATGCACTGTGCAAAGTGCCAACAAAAATTACCTCCGTGAATTCTCGCCTCTCTGTGAGATAGGTACTATTGTTTTTAACCTAATTTAATGAATGAGGTAATTGAGGCTTACTTAGAACCTTGGCTACGCTCCCTGCTGTGAGATATCCTGTGTCTTCATAGATGTGTGGATAGGTGTTTCTAGGTGTGTTGGGAAGAAACATGGAGGATTAATTTAGAGGGATTTCAAAACAGCTGATGATAAACATTCGGTGCTTCTTAATCTTACTTACTTTATTTAGTTGATTTTTTCCTAAAGTTTGGTGTATCCCTAACCATTCCGGAAAGAGACATCAATCACCCAAAACAATACAAGGAACACAAGATTATCATGAATCAAATGATATTTGGAATATAGGAGCCAAGAAAAATTTATTGCCCAAAAGCTACTTTATTAAAAAACATTTATAGTTTAAAATAAAGGACATAGAGGTTTTTTTCAGTCTTCGAGAAAACTAATCGTGCACATGGTTTTCAGAGTTGTCTCTAGAAAATATCACTTCTAGAATTAACATCTAATATAATCATGAATTCCTTGGGAAACTAGGCGTTAAGTAAATAGGCACCAAAATTTCTTTCTTTCTTGTTTTTTTTTCCCATTTAAGTTTTTTCTCCTCTCATCTTGGGAGTACTTTCTTACTCAAACACATGAAGACCAAATGACATTTTAAAACAGAACTCTGGAATGATCAGTATTAAGAATTTATAAAAGCCCAAAGGGCCTTTGCAAAACCCCAAGATTATATGCTGAAAATTAAAATGGTTACAGAGATTTCTAAGTCACAAAAATGAGTAAATTGAATTTTATGTAAAAAAGATGATATTAGTGTGAGAATAAAGAACAATTAATATTTAGCTCTGGTATAAGAGGTAAGAGGGAATAGTGATGACTGTAGCAAGTGAAAGGAACATGTGGCTGCCTTTGCTCTAGTCTGTGGCTACTATTCAGCAATGTGGGTCCTGGGTTGATTTTTTTCCTTGTGTTGGAAGAGGGACCATAATTACTGATTTTTACATAAATGTTCTTATTTCCTTAAATGGCAGTTGAAACAATGTTTTAACCATTTGTGCCATGTTAAAAAATACTTCTACTGCTTTTGATCTCTGCTTTTGACTTAATTCATTGCTCTTTCACACTCAAAGAGATATAAACATTAAAAAAATTAAAAAGAAAAGAAATTGCAAAAGCATATAAGAAAAAAACCAAAAACTTAACAAATAAAAACTTTCAAAATTGACAAAACACACTTCAGAAAAGTTTGCTTTTATTGTAGTTTTTTTTGTAATCTCAATAAATTTTCTAATTTTTACTTTCAATAATTTTATGCATAACTGTAATTCCATTGAGAATAGTTCTAATTTCTCTTTCATCTTCTGTCCATTTTCACTATTGACTTTCCAGCCATCTACTATTAAACATCTTTAAAACCTGTGCCTGGTGTGTATTTAGTGTATTGATCACATGCTGACCCAGTACGAATTCTTTCCCCTGAAAACTCCTGAAGAACACAATTCTGTCATGCTGCCTTTTGGCATGTTGAGGTCAAACAGAAGACACTAAATAATGTTTTAATTATCCTTAAATCCTGGGAAAGTTTCAGCCAAGGAAGTTTAAAAATTATGGATGTATGTTGAAAAATTATCTTTACCTAGATGATGGTGATGTTAATTTTGAATTAATAGTTTTTCTAAAAAAGAATAAACCATCTTTTTGTGGGAAACTGAGCAGATATTCAAAGCCTCTCAACAAGTATGACACAATAAATCCTTTTGGTTCTGAATCATGAAAAAACATCAACATTCAAAGGGTTTTTGCTGGGGATATTGACATACTGTTTGGTATCACTGTGATCTCTTTCGGCATCTATCTGAGTAATCCATGGTGGCATATATTTTCCTTTGATGGTTTGTAGAGTGATAGATGCCCATGAGGGTGAGTCTTCAATGCTACTGAACTACTGACAAATGATTTATTATTCTATCAGTTTTTGGAGTTTCATATGGATGGAATGTTGCCATGGCAGTCTAGGGACAAACTAATATCTGTTTCAAAGATAAAAACATGCTGCCCATACATTTTCCATAGGGAATACAGTCTGGTGGAGAGCAGACATGCAAACTAACGGTATTTTGTCATTGTTCACTGTGTCTGAGTTGAAAAGACATGACAAAGGGAGCTTTTAAAAATCTACTCAGTTGTGGGGCGCCTGGGTGGCGCAGTCGGTTAAGCGTCCGACTTCAGCCAGGTCATGATCTCGCGGTCCGTGAGTTCGAGCCCCGCGTCAGGCTCTGGGCTGATGGCTCAGAGCCTGGAGCCTGTTTCCGATTCTGTGTCTCCCTCTCTCTCTGCCCCTCCCCCGTTCATGCTCTGTCTCTCTGTCCCAAAAATAAATAAAAAACGTTGAAAAAAAATTAAAAAAAAATCTACTCATTTGTTTGAAAAGAGATTTAAACATAAGTTCTACCTAATTATAATTTTTATAAAAATGTGTTGAACTTTTTATTCATAATCTAATAAAAGTATTGAAATAAGGAGATACATGGAGAAACATGGGACTTTGCTAAAGCTCAGGAAGACATGGAAAATCACTTATTGTTATAATGTAGCCCAGAGAGGTTGATGATACAAAAGTTTTAGCCTCAAATTTGTGCATCTAGTTAGCACTGCTGTAGGTATTTTGGGATTCTATATGCCGGTGGTGCTCAACTGTGGGGGTGTAGAGTGGGCTTTTGGCAATGTATAGAGACATCTTTGGTTGTTACAACTGGGGGTGATAGTAGCTATTGGCATCTAGTGGGTATAGGCCATGAAACTCTTAAACATCCTGCATGTACAGGACAGCGCCTACAACCAAGATTTTTCTGGCACAAATGTCAAGAGTGTTAATGTTGAGAAACCCTGGTATATGGTGATGGAAAAGATAAAGATTATATGATGTTATTATATTCTAAGTTGCTGATGGATATTTGGGAAGATGATACACTAAGGAAGTTATTACTACACAGTCTTGTGGTCTTTAGAAACAAAAACCATCCAGTGAAGAAAAAATTCTTCACTTATTCCACTGAAGTTTACTGAGAGCTTATCAAGTGCCAGGCGTTGTTGGAGATGCTGGGGAAACCCGACTGAGCAAAACAGACAGACTCTGCCTTCACGGAGCTCCACTACTAATGCAAGGCACCAGTAAATAAACAAATACATAAAACAGGACATGAAGGAGCAGGTAGTGCCACAGGGTAAATGAAGTAGAGTAATGGAGTAGGTAGGGCAAGATGGGGTTGGGATAGGGAGAACGTTAACTGGATGGTCTAGACTGGATGGCCATGAGAGACTGTAAGCTAAGAACTGAGTGACAGCAGGAGGCAGCCAGGTGAAGAGTGCTCCAGGCAGTAGGAAGCAGGTTGTGTAAAGGTGTTAAGGTGGAAATAAGTGTGGCATGTTGAGGAGGACCTGGAAGGTGGTTGTGGTTAGGCAGCGGTCCAGAATGGGGAAACTGGGATGAGGCAAAACAAGAGAGGAGGGAGCGGCTGGATCATGCTCATTTCTTTTTAGGCTGAATAATATTCCACTGTTTGTATTTATCCATTCACCTACTGAAGGACATCTTGTTCACTTCCAAGTTTTGCCAATTATGAGTACAGCTGCTATGCTATGAACATCCAGGTGCAGGTTTTGTTATGGATATAAGTTTTCATCTCATCTAGGTAACTTCTGAGAAATATAATTGCTGGATTGCATGGTAAGAACATTTATGTTAAGAATATGCCAAACTGTCTTCCAAAGTGACTATATCATTTTGCATTCCTACGAGCAATGAAGGAGAGTTACTGATTACTCCACATTCTTTGGCATTGTCAGTATTTTGGATTTTGTCCTTTCCGATAGATGTGTAGTATCTTGTTTTAATTTGCAATTGCCTAATAATGTACGATTTGAACAAGTTTTTATATGCTTATTTGCCATCCGTGTATATTCTCTACTGAGGTGCCTGTTCAGTTCTTTTGCCCATTTTTTAATTTGGTTGTTGATTTTATTGATGTGGAGTTTTATGAGTTCTTTGTACATTTTGGACAATAGTTCTTTATCATATATGTCTTTGGGAAATATTTTCTCTCCCAGTTTGAGGCTAGGATTCTCATTCTCTTGTCCTTCACAGAGGAGAAGTTTTTAATTTTAATGATATCCACCTTATCAATAAATCTTTCATAATCATGCCTTTGGTGTTTTATCTCAAAAAGTCATCACCATACTCTTCTAGGTGTTTTATAGTTTTGCATTTTACATTTGGGTCTGATCCATTTTGAGGTAATTTTTCAGAAGGATGTAAGGTCTGTGTCTAGATTCTTTCTTTCTTTTTTTTTCACATGTGAATGTTCAGTTGTTCCAGCACCATTTATTGAAAAGGTCATCCTTTCTTCATCATATAACATTTTCTCTTTTGTCAAAGAGTTGACTATATTTGTGTAAATCTGTTTCTGGGCTTTCTGTTGTATTCCATTTATTTGTTTCTGTGTTCTTTAACCAATTCCACACTGTTTTGATTACTGTAGCTTTAGAATAAGCCTTGAAGTCAGGTAGTCTCAGTCCTCTGAGTCCTCTGATTTTGTTCTTCTTCCTGACAGAGAAAGAGAGAGAGAGAGAGAGAGAGAGAGAGAGAAAGAGAAAGAGAGAGAATCTTAGCAGGCTCTACACCCAGCACAGAACCTGACATGGGGCTCAATCCCACAACCCTGAGATCATGACCTGAGCCAAAAGCCAGAGTTGATGCTTAGCCAACTGAGCTACCCAGGTTCCTGTTCTTATTCTTTAATATTGTTTTGGCTACTCTGAGTCTTTTATCTCTCCATATAAACTTATAATCATTTTGTTGATATCCACAAAATAACTTGCTGGAATTTTTATTAGAATTGTGTTAAATCTACAGTTCTAGTTGGGAAGAACTAGCATCTTGATGCTATTGAGTCTTCCTATCCATGAATGTGAACTGTGTCTCCATTTATTTGGTCTTCTTTGATCATTTTTATCAGAGTTCTGTAGTGCTCCTCATTCAGATGTTATACACATTTTTTTAAGGCTTATGCACAAATATTTCATTTTTGGAGGTGCTAATGTAAATGGTAGTGTGTTTAATTTCAGTTTCCACTTGTTCATTGCTGGTATAGAGGAAAGTGATTGACTTTTGTATATTAATCTTGTATCCTTCAGCCTTGCTATAAGATTTTATCAAGTTCCAGGAATGTTTAGGGTCAATTATTTCAGATTTTCTACATAGACAATCATATCATTTATGAACAAGGAAAATTTTATTTTTCCTTTCCAATTTATATACCTATTATTTTTTTTGTCTTATTGTATTAGCTAGAAAATTCAGGACAATGCTAAAAGGGAATGGTGAGAGGAGATGTTCTTGCCTTGGTCTTGATTGTAGTGGGAAAGCTTCTAGTTTCTCACCATTATGTATGATGTTAGCTGTAGGCTTTTTTTTTTTTTAAGATTTTTAAAATAATGTTGAGGACATTTCCCTCTTATTAGTTTACTGAGAATATTTGTCATGACTGGGTGTTGGATTTCTCAAATGCTTTTTCTGCATCTGTTGATCATATGGATTTTTCTTCTAAGACTGGCGATGTGTTGGATTTCATTAATTGATTTTAGAATATTGAACCAGCTTTTCATACTTGGGATAAACCCCCCTTGGTTGTGATGTATAATTGTTTTTATAGGTTTTTGGCTGTTGTTTGTTAATATTTTGCTTAGAACTTTTGCATCTATATTTTTAAGAGATATTGGTCTATAGTTTTCTTGTGAATTCTTTGGTTTTGGTATTAGGGTGATGCTGGCCTCATGGAACAAGTTAGGAAAAATTTCCTCTACTATCTTCTGAAAGAAATTGTAGAGAATTGGTATAATTTATTCTTTAAACGTTTGGTAAAATTTACCAGTGAACTGATTTGGGCCTGGCACTTTCTGTCTTGGAAGGTTATTAAAATATTGATTCAGTCCTTTTAATAGATAGAGTCCTGTTCATATTATATTACTCTTTGTGTGAATTTTGGCAGATGATGTTTGTCAAGGATTTGATCCATTTCATTTAGACTATCATTTGTGGGTATAACATTATCAGTGTAAGATAACTACAAAAATATCTGTAGTTGGGGGCACCTGGGTGGCTTAGTCGGTTAAGCGTCCAGCTTCAGCTCAGGTCATGAGCTCACAGTTTGTGAGTTCAAGCCCTGCACTGGGCTCTGTGCTTACAGCTCAGAGCCTGGAGCCTGCTTGGAATTCTGTGTCTCCCTCTTTCTCTGCCCCTCCCCTGCTTGCACTCTCTCAAAATTAACATTAAAAATTAAAAAAAAATCTGTAGTTGGTAATTTCCTTGTGTTTTTAATTTTGTTTATTCCCTTACCCAAATGAGTCCTGAGTGCTTGGCAGTAAAAATAAAATTGAAGAATACTTCCCTGTTTTTGGAGGTATTTGGAAACTGTATATGGAGGCATAAGAGTCCCATCCCATTATTAGTCTTATGCATAGAGTGGGTACTGAAAGTAATAGGGCAAAGTAGAGACATAAAAGGAAGGAAAGGAGAAGTGATGCCATGAATGTACAAGAGAAAAGTCAAATATAATTAAGTAATAGAATTGAGCGGTATAGATTTATGGTGATAAATTTTGGGCTCTGGATTTCTGAATCTCTGGAGAGCTTTGGAATCATTGCGAGGTGTTATATTTTTTTTTTCAAATACGTGTAGATCTGTTTTTATTATCATAGTAAGTTCATTGCTTACTTTTAATACCTGGCTTCTAATGTGCCAAATACATTTATTATATTTATTGTATATTATGCCTCCCTCTACTAGAATATAAGCAGAAATTTTTGACTATTTTGTTTATTGATATATCCTATATGCCTAGAACAGTGGTTTTCAAGGTGTGCTTTGCAGTCTTTTAGGGTTTTGTGAAATCCTTCCAGGGGATATGTAAGGTGAAACTATTTTCATTGTAATACTAAGACTTTTTTTGCTTTTATTTTTTCTGTGTGGATGCTTGCACTGATCGTGCAAAAGCATTGATGTGTAAAACTGCTGATGCTTTAATGTGAATTAAGGAGTGCCACTAAAGAGTAGTGGCACCAAATTGTACTAGGTATATTTCACTGTATATTTCACTGTCACTCACTCATAGGGGAAGGGTGGTAGAGGATTCCTGTTTCACCTAAGAGTGTTCTTGTGAAGCTGTAAAAATTATTAATTGTACTAAATTGTGACTCTTGAGCACATGCCTTTTAATATTCTGAAACAGGAAGTACACCTAAGTACTTCTGCATACTCAAATATTATGGTTGTCCCCATGGACAGAATTTGTGATTGAGTTGCTATGGAACATTATATTTACTTGAAATAACAACTATGAGGTAAACTGTGGTTTTAGTTTCAGGGCACTGGAGTATTTGGCAGATAGTTTATTCAACAAAGAAAGAAGTGAACCTGTCACTTCAAGGAAAACAACTGATAGTATTTGTTGATGATGATAAATTCAAGCTTGCAAGTGAATTTAGAGTTTTGGAAAATTTACGTCTGTGAGCTGGACAGCCTCCTAATACTTAAAGACTTCTCTAGTGAGTTGGATACTGATAGTAACTAATGTGATGTGAGTTTTTTTGATATCGTATAACAAGATGTGTTAATATTTTGAAGATATATATAACTCTTAGTGAAGCATTGTTAAAAAAATTTACAGCATCAAGCATAGATAAAAGATCCCTTCAAATTGCAAGATAAATTGATTCTTTAATTTTTTAAAATGTTTATTGATTTCTGAGAGAGACAGAGTGTGAGCAGTGGAGGGGCAGAGAGAGAGGGAGACACAGGATCCGAAGCAGGCTCCAGGCTCTGAGCTGTCAGCACAGAGCCTGATGCGGGGCTCAAATTCATGGACCACGAGACCATAACCTGAGCTGATGTGGGCTGCTTATTTAACCCACTGAGCCATACATGCGCCCTCAATTGGTTTTAATGTAGCAGAGTATGAAAAGTTCACTGATATGGTTGGTTTCAGATTAAAAATCATTCATGACTAACCTTTAAGAAACTACCACTTACTGAGTTTTGGTGTTGTATCAAAGAAGAATACCCACAACTATATGGAAATGTTATAGCAATGAACATATCTGTGCATCTTTTGAGAGTTATCTACTATGTGTGCCTGATGTAAAGAGTGGGGAGGACAAAAATGAATTGAGGGAGATAATTTAGTACACTGAAATCATAAACAAGTGCATTCTGAGAATAAAATCATGGATTTTATCTCATCATGGATTTGCCTTACCTTTTGAGTAAGTGGTGGCCCAGATAGACAAGGAAGAAGGGAATAGCTGTCATCTCCCTCTTACATATAATCTCCTTCCCTCTTTTAATTTATTGGTTGCAAATTTGTGACATTTTTAGCTCTCTTAAGCTTTAATTAATGTATGGCATTTAACCCGTTTTACCAAATACATGATAGGAAGGAAACAACATGGAGCAAATTGAAGAGAAGATAAAGAGTTCTGCTGTCTGTGTAGGAAAACACTAGTCCCTGACTGTAGTGATATCTCGGAATGTGTTGTGTAATCATTGTTAGGGGAATCCTGGCAAGCTGAACTGCCAACACACCTGCAAGCTGGAAGGTACAAGGAGGGGCACCTGCAAACCTCACTTAGTCTGTCTTATCTTGCTGGTCTTTGCATCTCTCTAGCCTTCAGAGATTATTATGACCCATTTATGCAGATTGTGATTTTCATGGTTGGAGGGAGGGTTTTCTTGTGGGATAGCAGAAACTCCAACTGGTTGAGTGAGAGGGTATTGTGCATAGGGTTGGAAAGCCAAGAAGTTTTCTCCATTGAGACCCACTGACTTGTTTCCTGAAAGTCTTCAGTCTTTGGGAGAAAAAACATAAAGAAATTTTCATCAGATGTAGTCTCAGGATCAATTGCATCAGAATCATCTAGGGAACTTCCTCAAAATACAGATTTCTGGGTCCTCAACCAATCTGCCGAATCAGACCTTCTGGGGATAGGGCCAGGGAATCTGCATTTAGAAATACTCTCCAAGTATTATACACAATAAAAAGTTTGAGAACCACTGGCATTTATAAGCCTTTTTCCAGTATATTTGTATCAAAATGAGGATGATCTAATTCTGATGAAATTCTGGACCAATGGGAATAAATGAATGCAGAGGTAAAACAGCATATTAAATCCTTCATGTATTTTTGTATTTAGGGTATTAATGCTTCTTTGACTGATAGGAGAAAAATTAAATGCACTAATTACTAAAGTCTGAAAGGTTGTTAAAAGACAGTTCTGAAAACAGGTTATTTTTCTTTATATTGAGGAAGGAAGACTTCTAGGTTTTGTCAAAAATGTCTGTTTTCATGATTTTGCGTTCTGGGCAAAGTATCTGAAATCTGCCTTCTCTGTGCATAAAATGAAGTTCTCAGGAAAATAAATGCTTGATCAGAAATGCTAACAAGTTCCAGGTTCTATTTCATTCACAGTTAAACAAAAAGTTCCATATTGTCACAGAGGGTAAGAAGATAAAAAGTCAGATGAAGATATAGTTTACTGTCTGAGTTTGTATGTTTCCTTCTAACTCATATTTTGATTCATTTGTACTACCTCCAAACTTTCATTTATCAGCTTCAGAATGTTACTGAGTTCAGTTCATGAAGAAAAATGTTTATAAATTTAGAGGTGAACGTTTAGTTTTGCTTGTGTGAGAGGTTACCTGTTTACTATGTGGTCAACATGAAATGTAAACTAGGCAACTAAACTACCATGTTACTTTAAGACTAAGTAGAAAGAGCTAACAGACCATTTTTGGTATGAATACATGGAAAATATTCAACAAAACCAAAACTAAAATTAAAAATAAGACTCATACTAATTGAGATGGGCAAAGTCAGGAAATTCAGAATCTCTTTAGGTTGCCAGTTACACCTAACTATAGATAATAGTTCAAAACTCACATCGCATATCATATACACTTTCCAATGAAAGAATTAAGGTGACATTCAGTACTTTTCTATTCAGTTTATTTAATTCAGCTGACTTATTTCATTCAGTTGGATCTACTAGTACTGATGTGGCTTTGTTGTTATAGACTCTGAAACATGAACTGGTGGAATCGGGAATAGAGATGGGTCTGAAGCTAATGCTAGGATGACATCCTGTGGCTCATTTGTTTTGTTTCTGTTAAATACTTTTGTTTTTCTTTTCACAAAAGTTATAATATGCTCGCAGCCAAATATTCTGAGCATAAGAAAGTGTATAAAGGTAATCTTTAACCACTGTTTGCATTTGGTATATGCTACATATTTTCTTAGTATGAATGCACACTACCATTACACATGTATATTTATGTGTATATAATGGCATGTAATATGTATATGTGTGTACATATATGTCACTACATTTCAAGTATGCTGATTAGTAAATTTTTCACCAAACAGTATTTTATAGACATCTGTTTTATATGCACATAATTATATGTAATTTATATCACATTGTATTTGTTATTATACTTCTGCATGGTATTTTATAATTTGCATGTACCATAATATATTAAATGATTCCCTTATTGATGGGCATTAGGTTGTTTTCAGTGTTTCCACTTTTGTAATCAATATACTGTAACCCCTTGTCTGAATGTTTTCTTAGGATAAATTCCTAGAAGTAGAATTGCTGGGTTAAAGGAAATGCCCATTTAAAAATTTGAGATATATTGTTAAGTTGTATTGTCCCCAGAAATGTGCCATTTTATTTTTTTTAAAATAAGGCAATAGAAAGCTTGAACAGACCCATAACCAGCGAAGAAATTGAATCGGTTATCAAAAATATGCACCCTCCCCTCCCTCCCACCCCCCATCAGCCCTCAGTTTGTTCTCAGTTTTTAACAGTCTCTTATGTTTTGGCTCTCTCCCACTCTAACCTCTTTTTTTTTTTTTTTCCTTCCCTTCCCCCATGGGTTTCTGTTAAGTTTCTTAGGATCCACATAAGAGTGAAACCATATGGTATCTGTCTTTCTCTGTATGGCTTATTTCACTTAGCATCACACTCTCCAGTTCCATCCACGTTGCTACAAAAGGCCATATTTCATTCTTTCTCATTGCCACGTAGTATTCCATTGTGTATATAAACCACAATTTCTTTATCCATTCATCAGTTGATGGACATTTAGGCTCTTTCCATAATTTGGCTATTGTTGAGAGTGCTGCTATAAACATTCGGGTACAAGTGCCCCTATGCATCAGTACTCCTGTATCCCTTGGATAAATTCCTAGCAGTGCTATTGCTGGGTCATAGGGTAGGTCTATTTTTAATTTTCTGAGGAACCTCCGCACTGATTTCCAGAGCGGCTGCACCAATTTGCATTCCCACCAACAGTGCAAGAGGGTTCCCGTTTCTCCACATCCTCTCCAGCATCTATAGTCTCCTGATTTGTTCATTTTGGCCACTCTGACTGGCGTGAGGTGATATCTGAGTGTGGTTTTGATTTGTATTTCCCTGATAAGGAGCTACGTTGAACATCTTTTCATGTGCCTGTTGGCCATCCGGATGTCTTCTTTAGAGAAGTGCCTTTTCATGTTTTCTGCCCATTTCTTCACTGGGTTATTTGTTTTTCGGGTGTGGAGTTTGGTGAGCTCTTTATAGATTTTGGATACTAGCCCTTTGTCCGATATGTCATTTGCAAATATCTTTTCCCATTCCGTTGGTTGCCTTTTAGTTTTGTTGGTTGTTTCCTTTGCTGTGCAGAAGCTTTTGATCTTCATAAGGTCCCAGTAATTCACTTTTGCTTTTAATTCCCTTGCCTTTGGGGATGTGTCGAGTAAGAGATTGCTACGGCTGAGGTCAGAGAGGTCTTTTCCTGCTTTCTCCTCTAAGGTTTTGATGGTTTCCTGTCTCACATTCAGGTCCTTTATCCATTTTGAGTTTATTTTTGTGAATGGTGTGAGAAAGTGGTCTAGTTTCAACCTTCTGCATGTTGCTGTCCAGTTCTCCCAGCACCATTTGTTAAAGAGACTGTCTTTTTTCCATTGGATGTTCTTTCCTGCTTTGTCAAAGATGAGTTGGCCATACGTTTGTGGGTCTAGTTCTGGGGTTTCTATTCTATTCCATTGGTCTGTGTGTCTGTTTTTGTGCCAATACCATGCTGTCTTGTTGATTACAGCTTTGTAGTAGAGGCTAAAGTCTGGGATTTTGATGCCTCCTGCTTTGGTCTTCTTCTTCAAAATTACTTTGGCTATTCGGGGCCTTTTGTGGTTCCATATGAATTTTAGGATTGCTTGTTGTAGTTTCGAGAAGAATGCTGGTGCAATTTTGATTGGGATTGCATTGAATGTGTAGATAGCTTTGGGTAGTATTGACATTTTGACAATATTTATTCTTCCAATCCATGAGCAGGGAATGTCTTTCCATTTCTTGAAATCTTCTTCAATTACCTTCATAAGCTTTCTACAGTTTTCAGCATACAGATCTTTTACATCTTTGGTTAGATTTATTCCTAGGTATTTTATGCTTCTTGGTGCAATTGTGAATGGGATCCGTTTCTTTATTTGTCTTTCTGTTGCTTCATTGTTAGTGTATAAGAATGCAACTGATTTCTGTACATTGATTTTGTATCCTGCAACTTTGCTGAATTCATGTATCAGTTCTAGCAGACTTTTGGTGGAGTCTATCGGATTTTCCATGTATAATATCATGTCATCTGCAAAAAGCGAAAGCTTGACTTCATCTTTGCCAATTTTAATGCCTTTGATTTCCTTTTGTTGTCTGATTGCTGATGCTAGAACTTCCAGCTCTATGTTAAACAACAGTGGTGAGAGTGGGCATCCCTGTCGTGTTCCTGATCTCAGGGAAAAAGCTCTCAGTTTTTCCCCGTTGAGGATGATGTGAGCTGTGGGCTTTTCATAAATGGCTTTTATGATCTTTAAGTATGTTCCTTCTATCCCGACTTTCTCAAGGGTTTTTATTAAGAAAGGGTGCTGGATTTTGTCAAAGGCCTTTTCTGCATCGATTGACAGGATCATATGGTTCTTCTCTTTTTTTTTGTTAATGTGATGTATCATGTTGATTGATTTGCGAATGTTGAACCAGCCCTGCATCCCAGGAATGAATCCCACTTGATCATGGTGAATAATTCTTTTTATATGCCGTTGAATTCGATTTGCTAGTATCTTATTGAGAATTTTTGCATCCATATTCATCAGGGATATTGGCCTGTAGTTCTCTTTTTTTATTGGGTCTCTGTCTGGTTTAGGAATCAAAGTAATACTGGCTTCATAGAATGAGTCTGGAAGTTTTCCTTCCCTTTCTATTTCTTGGAATAGCTTGAGAAGGATAGGTATTATCTCTGCCTTAAACGTCTGGTAGAACTCCCCTGGGAAGCCATCTGGTCCTGGACTCTTATTTGTTGGGAGATTTTTGATAACCGATTCAATTTCTTCGCTGGTTATGGGTCTGTTCAAGCTTTCTATTGCCTCCTGATTGAGTTTTGGAAGAGTGTGGGTGTTTAGGAATTTGTCCATTTCTTCCAGGTTGTCCAATTTGTTGGCATATAATTTTTCTTAGTATTCCCTGATAATTGTTTGTATCTCTGAGGGATTGGTTGTAATCCTTCCATTTTCATTCATGATTTTATCTATTTGGGTCATCTCCCTTTTCTTTTTGAGAAGCCTGGCTAGAGGTTTGTCAATTTTGTTTATTTTTTCAAAAAACCAACTCTTGGTTTCGTTGATCTGCTCTACAGTTTTTTTAGATTCTATATTGTTTATTTCTGCTCTGATCTTTATTATCTCTCCTCTTCTGCTGGGTTTAGGCTGCCTTTGCTGTTCTGCTTCTAGTTCCTTTAGGTGTGCTGTTAGATTTTGTATTTGGGATTTTTCTTGTTTCTTGAGATAGGCCTGGATTGCAATGTATTTTCCTCTCAGGACTGCCTTTGCTGCGTCCCAAAGCGTTTGGATTGTTGTATTTTCATTTTCGTTTGTTTCCATATATTTTTTAATTTCTTCTCTAATTGCCTGGTTGACCCACTCATTCGTTAGTAGGGTGTTCTTTAACCTCCATGCTTCTGGAGGTTTTCCAGACTTTTTCCTGTGGTTGATTTCAAGCTTCATAGCAATGTGGTCTGAAAGTATGCATGGTATAATTTCAATTGTTGTAAACTTATGAAGGGCTATTTTGTGACCCAGTATATGATCTATCTTGGAGAATGTTCCATGTGCACTCAAGAAGAAAGTATATTCTGTTGCTTTGGGATGCAGAGTTCTAAATATATCTGTCAAGTCCATCTGATCCAATGTGTCATTCAGGGCCCTTGTTTCTTTATTGACCGTGTGTCTAGATGATCTATCCATTTCTGTAAGTGGGGTGTTAAAGTCCCCTGCAATTACCACATTCTTATCGATAAGGTTGCTTATGTTTATGAGTAATTGTTTTATATATTTGGGGGCTCCGGTATTCGGCGCATAGACATTTATAATTGTTAGCTCTTCCTGATGGATAGACCCTGTAATTATTATATAATGCCCTTCTTCATCTCTTGTTACAGCCTTTAATTTAAAGTCTAGTTTGTCTGATATAAGTATGGCTACTCCAGCTTTCTTTTGGCTTCCAGTAGCATGATAAATAGTTCTCCATCCCCTCACTCTCAATCTAAAGGTGTCCTCAGATCTAAAATGAGTCTCTTGTAGACAGCAAATAGATGGGTCTTGTTTTTTTATCCATTCTGATACCCTATGTCTTTTGGTTGGCGCATTTAATCCATTTACATTCAGTGTTATTATAGAAAGATACGGGTTTAGAGTCATTGTGATGTCTGTATGTTTTATGCTTGTAGTGATGTCTCTTGTACTTTGTCTCACAGGGTCCCCCTTAGGATCTCTTGTAGGGCTGGTTTAGTGGTGACAAATTCCTTCAGTTTTTGTTTGTTTGGGAAGACCTTTATCTCTCCTTCTATTCTAAATGACAGACTTGCTGGATAAAGGATTCTTGGCTGCATATTTTTTCTGTCTAGCACCCTGAAAATCTCATGCCAATTCTTTCTGGCCTGCCAAGTTTCAAAAGAGAGATCAGTCACGAGTCTTATAGGTCTCCCTTTATATGTGAGGGCACGTTTACCCCTTGCTGCTTTCAGAATTTTCTCTTTATCCTTGTATTTTGCCAGTTTCACTATGATATGTCGTGCAGAAGATCGATTCAAGTTACGTCTGAAGGGAGTTCTCTGTGCCTCTTGGATTTCAATGCCTTTTTCCTTCCCCAGTTCAGGGAAGTTCTCAGCTATAATTTCTTCAAGTATCCCTTCAGTACCTTTCCCTCTCTCTTCCTCCTCTGGGATACCAATTATGCATATATTATTTCTTTTTAGTGTATCACTTAGTTCTCTAATTTTCCCCTCATATTCCTGGATTTTTTTTATCTCTCTTTCTCTCAGCTTCCTCTTTTTCCATAACTTTATCTTCTAGTTCACCTATTCTCTCCTCTGCCTCTTCAATCCGAGCTGTCGTCGTTTCCATTTTGTTTTGCATTTTCTTTAAAGCGCTTTTCAGCTCCTCGTGACTGTTCCTTAGTCCCTTGATCTCTGTAGCAAGAGATTCTCTGCTGTCCTCTATACTGTTTTCAAGCCCAGCGATTAATTTTATGACTATTATTCTAAATTCACTTTCTGTTATATTATTTAAATCCTTTTTGATCAGTTCATTAGCTGTTGTTATTTCCTGGAGATTCTTCTGAGGGGAATTCTTCCGTTTGGTCATTTTGGATAGTCCCTGGAGTGGTGAGGACCTGCAGGGCACTTCCCCTGTGCTGTGGTGTGTAACTGGAGTTGGTGGGCAGGGCCGCAGTCAGTCCTGATGTCTGCCCCCAGCCCACCGCTGTGGCCACAGTCAGACTGGTGTGTGCGTTCTCTTCCCCTCTCCTAGGGGCAGGATTAACTGTGGGGTGGCGTGGCCCGTCTGGGCCACTTGCACACTGCCAGGCTTGTGATGCTGGGGATCTGGCGTATTAGCTGGGGTGGGTAGGCAAGGTGCTCGGGGGCAGGAGGGGCAGGCTTAGCTCGCTTCTCCTTAGGTGATCCACTTAAGGAGGGGCCCTGTGGCAGCGGGAGGGAGTCAGATCCGCTGGCGGAGGTTTGGCTCCGCAGAAGCACAGAGTTGGGTGTTTGCGCGGAGGGAACAAGTTCCCTGGCAGGAACTGGTTCCCTTTGGGATTTTGGCTGGGGGATGGGTGAGGGAGATGGCGCTGCTGAGCGCCTTTGTTCGCCACCAAACTGAGCTCTGTCATCCGGGGGCTCAGCAGCTCTCCCTCCCTTTGTCCTCCAGCCTTCCCGCTTTCTGAGCAGAGCTGTTAACTTATGACCTCCCAGACGCTAGGTCGCGCTTGCTGTCGGAACACACTCCGTCCGTCCGGCCCCTCCGCTTTTGCCAGCCAGACTCGGGGGCTCTGCTTGGCCGGCGAGCCGCCCCTCCGCCCCGGCTCCCTCCCGCCAGTCCATGGAGCGCGCACCGCCTCCCTGCCCTTCCTACCCTCTTCCGTGGGCCTCTCGTCTGCGCTTGGCTCCGGAGACTCCGTCCTGCTAGTCTTCTGGTGGTTTTCTGGGTTATTTAGGCAGGTGTAGGTGGAATCTAAGTGATCAGCAGGATGCGCGGTGAGCCCAGCGTCCTCCTACGCCGCCATCTTCTTCCCCCCAAATGTGCCATTTTATACTCTTACTAGCAATGTCTTGAGGATGGTAACTTTGGAACATTTGAACAATACTGGGTTGTCTTAGTCTCTTAAATCTTTGTAAGTATACCAGGTCAAACATGGGATTCTTGGGGTGCCTGGGTGGCTTATTCAGTTAAGCATCCAACTCATGGTTTCAGATCAGGTTATGATCTCACAGTTTGTGGGATCAAGCCCCATGTTGGGCTTTGCACTGGCAGTGGGAGCCTGCTTGGGATTCTCTCCCTTTTTTCTCTGCCTCTGTCTCTCTCTCTCAAAATAAATAAATAAACATTAAAATGGGATTCTTACCTTAATCTTCATTTTTTTGATGTAGTTTCCAGAGACTCCTTGGAGCCTCTGTGTATTCTGGGGATTGGTGGGCTATGCAGTCAGACCCTGACTTGGCAGGTAGTGGCTGAAGTTCTTAAGACAAACAGGGAAGGCAATGATCTCACCTGATCACTAGATAGTTAATGAACGATGTCTTAAAGACACAAACCAGATTTTCTGGATGGAAAGTCACTTCTCTTTTTCCTTCCAAACCTTCTCTTTTAAGACCCAGTGTAAACAACTCTTTCTGCTTTTTTCCTTTGCAAAAATAATAGTGTATTTAGTCATGAGTCCAAGCTTAATGACTTGTCAAGAAGAGTCCAGATCTTTGAAATACTAATGAACTTATTTGCCTACCATAGGGCTATGGAGGGCCCTGACCTGATCCCAGGAATACCAAATCCGTCTTTCTAAAACTTGGGGGAGGGAGTAAGAGAGGAAGAGAAATCCCTCCATTCCTTCTTGAAGAGTCACTTTCTCTCTTCCTCTTTCACTGACTATCTCTATCTCTTCCTCTCTACCTCCTTCTTTCAATCTTTCTCAGTGCCAAAAAGGTCAATGGAATTTCTGACCCTTTGTTTTTTATCAGAAATCTCATTTTTCATTAGAGTTTGTTCTTGTGCTTCATAAGACTTAGAAGTTTAGGAAACATTTGACTCTTTTTTTCCCTTACGTGTATTTATTTACTTAAAGCACACAAAAGTGCTCATGTGTAAGTGGCAGAGGAACAGAGAGAAAGGGAGAGAGAGAGAATCCCAAGCAGGCTCCCCGTTGTCAGCTGAGAGTTCATTGTGGGGTTCGATCTCACAAATCGTGAGATCGTGACCTGAGCCAAAATGAAGAATCGGACATTTAACTGATTGAGCCCCCCAGGCTCCCCCAAAACATTGGACTCTTAAGTGTTTACCACAGAACATTGAGATCCTGGTGGATAAATTTAAATTCATTATATACATGGTCACTTTTGGTCTTGCTCCCAAATGAAGGATAAAATCCCCAGGTAGGAACCACAGTGAACAAGAGTTTAACCTTTTACAACAAAACTATTATATTCAATAGTTATTAGAGTTTTAAACTTTGGTTTCCTGTAAAACAGAATTAGTTCTCTTCAACACCCTGTTGTTTTATTAAGCTAATGTCACCTTCACAATACCTTTTTTTTGTTCCATGCAGGCGTTCTTACACCGGATGAACCAGTGCGCCGCATCAAAAATTGACAAAAATGTAACAGAAGAAACAGTGAAGGTGAGGAGTTGCAGTTTGCCCTCAACACAAGCACACATTCTCCTCAGATAAGATTTTATCTGTGGGATGTTACTTGAGTGTTCTTCAGCTTACCGGTACCAGTGGAAGCTCTGTGCCAGGCACTTGTGTGGGTGACGCTGAGAAAAAGGGAAACGATGTCGGGAAAAGAAACAGAGGGTTATGATGATGACATAGAAGACATGGAGACTTTTTTTCTTTTTTTTTTTTTTTTTTTGCCAAGGCCTTTGGGCAGTTTGAAAAAAGGAAGGAAAACAAACCCAGACTGAGAACCGCAGAGTCCGTGAGAGGGAGGGAGCCGAGTTGTGTGTGTAAGAGGAAGGCAAGAGGTGGACAGATTCAACTTCCAGTCTCTGATCTCTAAAGAACAAATGATTTGGGTGGTTCATTGGTGCAGAAAAAGTTCGCATAATATCGTCGACTCAGAAACAAATGGATAAGAATTTCCTGTTAAGCTGCAGGGAAGGAAAATTATGGGGAGGTTTGTAAAGAGGGAGGAGATAAATGAAAATTAATTGTACTATTGTTATTACTCATTTAAGTTCTATAAATCATCGTTGATATTTATTTTTGGTGCTGATTTGCTGTTTTACTTTACTAAAAATAGAAAAAAATCCAAGGATTTTTTAGGCCCTTCCGAGTATTTTTTTCATAAATTAAATACTAACTTTCCAATTCTCCTCACCGTGGGAGTATTTTAGTTTGTGTGCTTTTGGTGGAAAGCAAAAGACAAGTGTCTGTATTATTCAGATGGCTTGAGGATGCTTTGTCTCTCCTATTGGGAAACTCCAGACAGAAGAAAAGGTTCAGGACCTGTGGCTCGGGGAGGTCAGTAAGGTTGTCAGGTTCTCTGTAGCTCTTCACTTTGACATCCAGGTTATCAGCTTGGCCGTGGACTGGCTCCTCCCGCAGCTGCAAAATGACCCTGTAGCTGTCCCAGCTGTCACTTCCGGACACAGCACCTTTCCAGAGGGGGGAAAAGGGCGGTCCATTCCAGGATGCCTTTCTAGAGAGCAAAGAAACCCTTGTCCCACACAGCCTGCCAGCAAATCCGCCTGCACAATTTTACCTGCCGCCCATTTTCGCTAATAGGGTGGGGACTGTCCTGCTTGGATTTAGTCACTTAGGCTTTTCCTGAGAGCCAGGAATAGGTTCCTGATTCCCAGAGTTGTGTGGGGGTGGAGAGGATGTCCAGACAAAATTGGCACTCTGCTGAATGGCTTGCTATGCCCTGAAGTTTTCAGCTTGGAAATAGAATACTGTACTCTTACGGACTTGTGTGTTTTTTGGTTTTTTTTGTTTTGTTTGTTTGGTTTTTTTTTTTAGTTGTTTTTGTTTTTAACCTGCTTCACTATTGCACTTACATGTTTTGCAGATGCTGTTCTCAAACATTGAAGATATCCTTGCAGTACATAAGGAATTTTTAAAAGTCGTGGAAGAATGCCTACATCCAGAACCTAATGCTCAGCAAGAAGTGGGAACCTGCTTTCTTCACTTTGTAGGATAAATTTCTGTTTATTTTAAAAGCTCTTTCCCCCTAGATTTTAAGGTCTAGTGTTTGGCACAAGGGAATGTGGGAATTCAGCATTAGAAGCAAAATGTGACACCAAAAGTTTGGGGTCTTTTAAGGCCAATGAAATCTTCCACTTAGAGCCAGAAAGGGGTGAGGGCCTCACATCATCCATTTTATTCAGTGAAGAATAAACAGCCTTTTCTTTTCCCCAACAAGTTAGTTCTTCGCATGCTCTGTAGCTTTGAATTCTAATGAATATTCAGGCTGTTCATAATGAATGGATTTTTATGTTTCTCTCAAACATAGAGCATTTCCCTTTTGAGGCAGAAAATCCTTACTCTTATAATGGCATGATGAGCCTTTTGTTAGTCAGAATGTTCCCGTTTTAATCGACTGGTGACAAACCTGCGGGTAGACAAACCTATTCACTCTAGGTACACATATGCCTGAATCTGAGTTTTTCTCAAGGATGGTTCTTCAGAAGGTCGTACTGAGCCGTACGTACAGAAGAATAGCCAGTCAGTATTCTGGTGTTTCAAATCATACGTCATGATTGTGTGATCATTTCCATCCCTCTGGACACGGCAGTTGAAATTATTTGTGCAGTCAATTTGCAAAGTAAAAAGTCACCTGAAAATGAAAATTGTTTTTAGAACTGAGGGCATTCATACTAAAAATAAAAATAGTACTGCTGTATATATATTCCACTGATGCTTATTTTCAGAATACCAATCTGAATCCATTTATGTATCAAAATGCTATATAATTAATGTTTTATTTAAAAATATCAAAGTGTTTTGTCAAAGAAATCAATTTTTGTTTATTTTGATTTCTTTTTTTTAAGTTTATTTATTTTTGAGAGAGAGAGAGAGAGCACAAGCAGAGAGAGGGAGAGAGAGAGAATCCCAAGCAGGTTCCGCACTGTCAGTGCAGAGCCCAACGTGGGACTCGAGCCCACAGACCATGAGATCATGACCCGAACCAAAACCAAGAGTCAGATGCTTAACCAAGAGCCACCCAGATGCCCCAGTTTTTGTTTGTTTTTATTTCTATTTAACCTTTGGGGCGCCTGGGTGGCTTAGTCAGTTAACCATCAGACTTCAGCTCAGGTCATGATTCACAGCTCGTCAGTTTGAGCCCCATGTCAGTCTCTGTGCTGACAGCTCGGAGCCTGGAGCCTGCTTCGGATTCTGTGTCTGCTTCTCTCTCTGCCCTTCCCCCACTTGTGCTCTGTCTCTTTGTCAAAAATAAATAAACATTAAAAAAAGTTTTTATTCCTATTTAACTTTTATAAAGGTAACCATATGTAGTTTCTAGATCTATATTTCTATATGTAGTGAGCAGACTCTGCATATGTTTTTTTAATAATCAGGATATATTTCATAAAGATAATTATATTAAAAGGAGAAGCTCCTTGGACATAGCAAGATCAAGCTGTGCTTTCCTTGGGCATGACTGGAAACCACGCATGTTTGTGTCCACTTAATCCAGACTGTTCCTTTTCATGAAAGAATTCAAATTTTCTGCCAGCTGGAGTATTTGCTCTTTCAGTCCATTCCTGCACATGGGAATCTTGCACTCTGACATCCATTTCCTCAGTAACACACTATGAATCTGTCATCTGTGAATTTACTCAACTATTTCTGAAGCTTGTTTCATTCTGGGTCATATCATCTCTTGAAATAAGTAATTCAATACATTTTCTACTGGCTGTATAAAATAACACTCAGTGTTGCTTTCCAGATGCCTGTCTTTGAAATTTTAGAGGATATACTCCTATTCTAATATAGATCAACACATTTTCTGTGTCTTCCTCTTATTGGTACTGCTTTGATAGATACGAATCATGGCCACTTGGAGAAAAATCTAGTGATGGAAGGATACTTAGAGATCATGATGGTGAAAAGACTCCCTTTTTGAAAGTATCCCTTTGTAGCAAATATGAAGGTTGTTTACGTTTTTTTCTGCTTGACCACTTTCAGTGACAGCTCTAATCATTAGAAAATCTTTATGCTTTGCAACTATGTGGATGGAACTGGAGGGTATTATGCTAAGTGAAATTAGAGAAAAAAATCATATAACTTCACTCATATGAGGACTTTAAGAGACAAAACAGATGAACATAAGGGAAGGGAAACAAAAATAATATAAAAACAGGGAGGGGGACAAAACAGAAGAGACTTATAAATATGGAGAACAAACTGAGGGTTATGCGAGGGGTTGTGGGAGGAGGGATGGGATAAATGGGTAAGCGGAACTAAGGAATCTACTCCTGAAATCATTGTTGCACACTATATGCTAACTAATTTGGATATAAATTAAAAAAATTTTTTTTTAAAAGACCAAAAAAAAAAAAAAGAAAAAATCTTTATGTTAATCTTGAATCTGCCTACCCATTGCCCATCAGTGCCCTTGCAGTTTCTACCCAGTGGTCCCAGTTTTATGTTTAGAGTTGTAAATCCTTTACAATAAAACAGCTATCTGAAAGTAGCTACCATTTCCTTACTATACTAACAAATACCTCTTTTTGAACTGACCTCTCATATGTAGTGTCTTCACAGTCCATTATCACTTGTTATCTTAGTCACCTGTTGCCGAGTATTTTCCTGTTTGTCTGTGTCCCTCTTAAACACGACTGTCCAGATTGGTGCATATGAACCGCAGGGTACTACGTTTCTTTATTCCTATATAATCTGGCACATGCTTTTCCCTCTATCCCAAAAGCTTCCTTCTCTCTCCCTGCCTGGGAATGATGGATTCATCTCTCTGGACCTTGCACAGATACTATTTTTTTTTCTTTTTTAAAGTTATACCTGAGTCCTCTCAGTAAAGCTAAGTACTCTCTTCTCTGTAATTGCTACCATTTAGTTCATTTACTTCTTACTGCATACATCATATTGGAGTCTGGTTAATATAACCTATCCTTTTCCTTAAGGTATTCTTTATGGGTCAGAGAAAATCAATGAATAGAATGTATTTATATATATACACACAGTAGAGCTCCCAAAATATAGTAAACACTATAAGTTTGTTCATAAACATCACCCAGAGTTAGTATCTTAAAATGGCTAATAAAATGACTCTAACTTATCCTTACTCGAATTCACAGAAAGACAAGTTTCGTATCTATGATGAATACTGTAGTAACCATGAGAAGGCCCAAAAATTGCTTCTTGAACTTAACAAAATAAGAACAATCCGCACATTTCTTTTGGTAAGTATATAGTTAAGTGTTACCACATGCTGTGATTTGTTGATAGGCTAACTAAGAGCCAAGGGCTAGCCCAAGTGTAGTATAAAAACTACTTGTGGGGCAATGCTTTAAACACATCCAGGGGGCACCTGGGTGGCGCAGTCGGTTAAGCGTCTGACTTCAGCCAGGTCACGATCTCGCGGTCCGTGAGTTCGAGCCCCGCGTCAGGCTCTGGGCTGATGGCTCGGAGCCTGGAGCCTGTTTCCGATTCTGTGTCTCCCTCTCTCTCTGCCCCTCCCCCGTTCATGCTCTGTCTCTCTCTGTCCCAAAAATAAATAAACGTTGAAAAAAAAAATTTTTTTAAACACATCCAGGCTAGGAGACTAGAGTCCTTTGATAAACGTAAGAAGTGAGACTTGGCAGTAGCGTATGGATGGGAAAACGTTGATAATACCTTCTCCTGGTTGACTGTGAATTGTTTGTGAGAACCACAGGTTCCTAGTGAGGAAGACATTTATGCCAGAGTTCATCATTGCTTTTATATCCCTCAACTCTCTAGGGTTTCATTTACTTCTGCTAAGGGAGCTATAAGTAGGGCAGTCACAGGAAGGAAACACATCATGGATACGGTAGAAAAGATATTTAAAGATTGACTTTTCTCCTATGTGCATTCCTTATTCACTTTATTTAATTTCTTTACAATAACACAAATAAATGCATATTTTGGCAATAATTTGGGCAACTTAATTGCCGGGGAGGAACACACTGTACGTGTTCAATTCAGTAATATCCAGCAAATTGTAGAGTGGGGCATCTGTCCCATTACCCACTTTTAGAGATTCCCAACACCCCGGAAAGTCCCTCATGCCTGTTTACAGCCCATCTCCGCAACCACCATTATCTCCAGGCAGTTATTCATTTAATTTCCGTCTCCATAGATTTCCCTTTTCTAGATATTGCATATCAATAGAATCCTACAATGTAATGTTTTTTATACCTGGCTTCTTTTACCGAGTAAAATGCTTTTGAGATTCATCCTTGTAGAAGCATATATACATATTCCATTCATTTTTATTACTGAATAGTATTCTGTTGTATGGATATACCATATTTTGTTTATCCACTTGCCAGTATGTGACCATTGGGTGAACAGATGACTGTGATTAATGATGGACCTTGAAGATACTACACGTGAGACATCATTTCAGAGAGATATTTGTTAGTATAGAAAAGCCAGGAAATTCAGTTTGGGCTATTGTAAACAATGCTGTTATGAACATACATGTACAAGTCTTCATCTGGATATTTTCATTCTCTTGGGTAGATGCTAAGAGTGGAATTGCTAGGTCATAGTAAGTTTATGTTTAACTTTAAGAAGCTGCCAAAGTGGCTGTGCCATATCCACCAGCAATGTATGAGAACTGTGGTTTCTGTCTTTGCCAATACATGGTATTACCAGTTCCAATTATAGCTGTGCTAGTGGATGTGTAGTTTATCTGAAGGTGATTTTTATTTGCATTTCTCTCATGACCAATGATATCAAGCATGCTTTCATGTTCTTGTTAGCAATCCACATATCCTGTTTGGTGAAATGCTTATTCAAATCTTATGTTCATTTTTAAGTTGAGATGTTTACCTTATATTGAGCTATAATTGTTTTTTATTTTGGATACAGCTCCTATATCTGATATGTAATTTGTAAATGTTTCTTACCAGTGTGGTTTGTTCATTTAAAAAATATTATCTTTTGAAAGCCAAAAGTCTGACATTTTTTTGAAGTCCAACTTACTAAATTTTGTCCATATGAACATGTTTTTGTTATATTTGAGAAATCAGCATTCAGGTCTTATACTTACTTTGTTAAGTTTATTCCCAAGTATTTTACTCTTTTTGATGCTGTTGTGATTGGAATTGTCTTAATTTCATTTTTGGATTGTTCATTGCTGCCACATAAACGTTTAACTGTTGTTTAGTTTTGCTCTATGTATATTTTTGTATCTTGTGGTTTAAAGTCATGTGTTAGTTCTAGTAGTTTTTTTTTGTAGATTCTTTAAGTTATTTTACATATCGGATCATGTCATCTAAGAGTAAAGACAGTTTTACTTTTCCTTTTCAATATGGATTCCCACCCCCCCCAACCTGGCTTTTTGCACTGACTGGTTAGAACCAGTATATTGTTGAATAAAAGTGTTTAGAACAGATACTTCTGACTTGTTTCTGATTATAGGGGGAAATCATTCAGTTTTTCATCATTAAGTATGTTAGCTGTAGGTTTCTTCATAGATGTCCTTCTCAGGGTGAGGAAGTTCCATTATATTCGTAGTTGGTTGAGAGTTTTTTATTGTGACCTTTTTTCCTTTTCTAATACAGGTGTTTAAAGCTAAGAATTTTGCCCTGTACACTGCTTTAGTTTGATTCCATAAATTTTGACACGTGTTTTTATTACTCAGTTTTTGAAAATGTCTAGTTTCCTTTGTAATATCTTTAGTCTTTTTTAAGTTTTCTAAAAATTTTATTTATTCTTGAGAGAGAGAAAGCATGCGAACATATGAACAGGGGAGGGGCAGAGAGAGAGGGAGAAGGAGAACCCAAGCAGGCTCTGCACTGTCAGTGAGGAGTCTGTGGCTGGGGCTTGAACTCCCGAGCCGTGAGATCATGACCTGGCTTAACTGACTGAGCCACCCAGGCATCCCTAGTCTGTTCTTTATTTAGAAGTTTGTCTTGGGGGGTAATTCTGCATGGAACTTGTGTTTCTGCACATTTTCTGAGCAGTGGAACTGACTGCCTTTGTTTGGGCCTATCTTTTAAAAGATGTTTGTACCATGAACAACCACAGAAGGTAGAGATATTCTCTTTGTCCTCAGCAGTGGGCAGTGATGCCTGCTGCCATCATAAGAGATGCATGTTTCATAGCCTCCGGTCTCCCCCTCCTGTTATACATGTGCATGGGTCATCTGGTCTTCTTTGTCTTGCATGTGGGAGCTGGGGCTTGGGAAACTGGCCCCAAAATAGTGATTCTCTGGCTCCTGGTATTGTTGCAAAGAAGAAAAAAAAAGGTCCTATATCCCTGTCCTAGGAGTTTTATGTGTTCTTCTAGCATCCATAAATATGTGGCAAGTTAACTTTTTAGCTTGCAGCTAGGGTAAAATCTTAGAATCATCACAGTTTTACCATTCTGTTATTTTATTTCCCAGTATGGGAATTTTTCAAATATCTTCCTGTAGTTGATTTTTTTAAATTTAATTCCATTCTGGTTAGAGAACATACTTAAACCATTTAAATCCTTTTAAATTCATGAAGACATTTTTATAGCTTAGCATATGGTCTGTCCTGGAATTTCTTTTTTTCTCTGTATGTTCCATGTGTGCTTAAAAATGGCATATTCTGCTGCTGTTGGGTGGAATGTTCTATAAGTGTTAGGTCATTTGGGGCGCCTGGGTGACTCAGTCAGTTAAGTGTCATCCAGCTTCGGCACAGGTCATGATCTCATGGTTCATGAGTTCGAGCCCCGTATCGGGCTCTCTGCTGTCAGCACAGACCCTGGAGCCTGCTTCAGATTCTGTGCCTCTCTCTTTCTCTGCTCCTCCCCACTCATGCTTTGTCTCTCTTCCACTCTCAAAAATAAATAAACATTAAAAAATTTTAAATGTTAGGTCATTTATGTTTGTAGCCCTTTCCTTTAGGTGTTCAGTCAGTTACTGAGAGTGGGATATTGAAATCTACGGGTATAATTATTAAATTGTCTATTTTCCTTTCAATTATGTCAGTTTCTGTTTTATATGTTTTGGGGCCCTGTTTTTAAATATGTATTCATTTAAAGTGCTTGCATTTGTATTTCTACTTATCATAAAATGTTTTTCTTTGTCCCTAGCGGTATTTCTTTTCTTAAAATCTATTTTGCCTGATATTATTATAGCCGTGACAGCTCTCATACTGTTTGTATGTTATATCTTCTTCCGTTATTTCACTTAACAAGATATTTGTGTCTTTAAATCAAAAACATGCCTCTGAGAAACAGTATATGGTCAGATCTTGCTTTTTTATCCAGTCTGACAATCTCTGCCTTTTGATTGGAGATGTTCAGTTCATTGACCTTCAGTGTAATTATTGATATTTTGATATGTACCATTTTATTGTTTTTTCTATATGTGTGGTTTTGTTATTGTTCCTTTGTTCCTCTTTTACCTTCCTTGGTATACTGTTTTACTTCCTTTGTTGGCTTTTTTAAACTACATTTTTTAAGTTTTTTAGCAGGGAAGTGATTGCTCTTACAACAATATGTTCTCACAAATTGTAATTTATCAAGTCTATTTCCTAAAGTTGGTTATTTTTGTTTTGTTTTGTTTTTAGTAACTTTCCTTGAGTTAATTTGAGAACCTGTGACTGTTTTGTGACTCTTGACTGTGCAGCTGATATCTCTACCCAGTTTTATGTCTTATAAGTTAGCCGTTCTTTTTAGGAGTCCTATGCCACTGAAATCTTAGGGCTCTTTATAAAGTGTTAGAACTCTGCTATCTTACTAAATCCATTCTGTTCTCAGCGCAGTTGACTCTTTGTTCACATTGGTCTAGTTTATTGTTTGAATTGTGTCAAGTCACACCAGAAAATTCTCAAGAGTTCTGGTTTTAGATGATTCTACAGCCATAGTCTGGTAGGAAACCTGACTTTTTTATAATTCTTGCCCTGGCACTGAGTGGCCACTAATAATCTGAATGACTTTAGGAAATTCATTACATCACTGGTGTCATGTTCCATATCCATAAAATGAGGATAATAGTAATTATCCTTTGAAAAACAGGTAAGAGTTTACAGATTTGTTGATGGTATCATTTGGGGCACTTGAATATGCTGCCACCTCAGTAAGTTTTCATGATCAGGGAAATCTCTGGGAGCTCATTTAGGAGACATTCTTTGTATACACGTTAGAAGAGAGCTGGCTTTCATAAGCCAGTCTAAAGTGGCAACCAACCCCTGCTATTATGAAGACAGTTCCTAATCCGTACAGTACAAATAGACAAGGAAATAAAAGTGCGTTAGGCAGTCTTGAGTTTCTTAAGGTACTTCAACCCAGAGCTAGGAAAAGGGGGTGGCCACATTTATAGGAATGCTAACTCCTACTGGAATACTGACATCACTGGAAATCTAGTGAGATGTACATAGTTGTGTTTCATACAATTGCTCTGGGGACAATGTCATGCAGAGTTGGAAAGAATATTTTGATAAACTGATTGTAATAGGGGATGAAGCCCCTCAAAGAGCACGCTTGAGTCAGAACACTTATTTGCTGTTCTGACTTCTAAAGTGTCTGGGGGAAGTTAAAGTCATAGCATTAGTTGTGCTGACTTGAATACACAAATTGGAGCTAAAGCCAAGTTGTTCATGACAGTGGGCAGGGAGTTCTGCTGTTACCCTCAGTCTTTCCTTTTCATCCTTTCCTGCTCGGCACTTGGTCTGTCTTCTTGATGAATACAGACAGTAGTTTTAAAATGGTAGTATGAAGGTAGCTAAATGATAATAGATATTTGAGGGGCCCTTTTCTCCCTTCATTACATATTTATGCCTGTTTTCTCTATGCCAGTTACTCTGATAGATACTGCAGAAACAGGTTTTGGCATCAATTTCAAATCTTTTTTTTTTCTTTTGGTATTGATACTTAAACCATTAAATAAAGACCAGATGCTTAAGAGGCTATAGGCTTTTTTTTTTTTAAATCAGAGTTGATTTCCTCTTCCCTTTCATCTTTCTCTGATTGCTAATTTTGAGAATGTCTCCATTCCTCTTGCCTCTCTGGAGATCATATCTGACCTCCTCTGCGACTGGCTGGCCAGTGTCATTGGTGAGGTAGTATAGCTAACAGTGACTTAGCAATCACTGGTTGAAACATGCCAAGTTTACAGACAGGAAAACTAGCATTCTGAAATCAGCCCAAGTTATGTCACTAGTCAGTGGCAGTGCATGTGTAGAACCCAATTGTCTCTAGGCCTGCTCTTTACAACACAACACCACACCATGACTTAACTACAACACAACTCCCTTTATAAGCAGGATTGATCTCTATGTATACTTGTGTCTGTCTACCTATTATTTATTCACCCATCAATCCATCCATCCATTCATCCACCCATCCACTCACCCATCCATCCATTCCTTCATTCTTCCATGTCTATCCTATTTCTTTGTCTTCAGACTTCATACTCAGAAAAATATATATAAATTAATTTCCAAGATATGTATTCAAAACACATTTTGGTTTCTATAACCAATATGAAATGTGAAGTATTTGTTTTTGTCTTCTGTAAATGTTATTTGTGATTGCATGGGCTCATCTCTGAGAAAGAAGCTATGTAGAGATAAGCTTTGACAAAGTTTCAGCAGAAAATTTTATGATAGAAGATCGTGTCACAGCTTTGACTTTAAAAAATGTAATTAATTGTTTTTATTTCCACTTCAGAACTGTATGCTACTCGGAGGACGGAAGAACACAGATGTTCCCCTGGAAGGATATTTAGTAACACCAATACAAAGAATTTGCAAGTATCCTCTCCTTTTGAAGGTATTTTATGTGTTTATTTCACTGTAGAATTTTCTTTGTATCTGCATATTTTGCAGATGGTATTTAAAAGGTTTTTCTTTTAAATAACCTGACTTTTGTTTTCTTTTCTTTTTCTTTTTTTTTTTTTTTGAGACCAAGCACATGAGTAGAGGGATAAGGGCAGAGGGAGAGAGAGAGAGAGAGAAAGAAAGAGAAAGAGGGAGAGAGAGAGAGAATCTCAAACAGGCTCCATGCCCAGTGTGGAGCCAAATACGGGGCTCAATCTCAAAACTGAGATCATGACCTGAGCCAAAATCAAGAGTTGGGCACTCAACTGACTGAGCCATGCAGGCACCCCTAAATAATCTGTACTTTCTAAAGAAAAGGCAGATCATAGTTATTGGGGGAAAATGGCTATTTTGTCACATATATATGGAGTAGGAAACAGATCTTTTGGCAAAAGAGACTTTGTAGACTACTTTATAGACTTTGCTCCTTGTAGAAAATATATTTGTTTGAGTTTTATTTAGAGTTAATGCATTAGTTTCAAGATAATCCATTAAGTACCTTATGACCAGTTTATATAGCACTTTATGTACAGGGTTCTTTATCTTAAGTAAATCCACTGTGGGCATATGATTTGATAGTCTCTAAAAATGGTGACTTCTTGATACTAATGAAGTTAAAGTCAAAGTTACATAATTTCAGAGCTTGGTATTTAAATCTATATTACAGGGAATGGTGTGGGTCACATGGGACAATAAATGATAGGAATGACAGTGATAAGCAAACACTACCTCTGGAAGACAGGACATGCCCCATTAATGGTTGTAGGTCCATTGCCTCATTATAATGACCCAAAGTTTTATTCTGAAAAACATACTATAATGTCCTAATTATTTGTAGTATTAAAGCATGTGAATAGATTTGTATGGCAATTCTGAAAATGATGCTTTTGGAGCTTCAACATCAGGAACTACAACTACAACATCAGGATGCAGTTTGGGATGGTGGTTGAGCACATGAGTTCTGAGTTCAAATCCTAAGTATTCTGCTTGCTAGCTGTGTACTGAACACATAATCTAACCTCTTAAAGCCTTGGGTTTTTATTTATGAAATAGGAATAATTATGATGAAATTATAGCATCTATCTACAAGAATGTGTATATGGATATGTGTATCCATATATTGTGTATACATATATATGCATATCGAAAAGGGATTACATAATAACAATAATTGAACTATTTTAGGCAAATCATTTAACACAGTATGTATTCCATATATATTAGCTATTACTACTCATATATATTTGTTTCTGATTTATTTTAATATATTAATCACTACTTGCTATCTAAATTTTTAAAATACTCCAAAATGCTATGCATATATTAACTGGTATTCTTATTGATTAACTCTTTGAGAAATAAATGTAAGGAATTTTAACTAAAAATACATTTTTAAAATTTATTTATTTTGAGAGGGAGAGAGAGAGAGAGAGAGAGAGAGAGAGAGAGAGAGAATGAGAGAATCCCAAGCAGGCTCCATGCCATCAGCATAGAGCCCAATGTGGGGCTTGATCTCATAAACTGTGAGATCATGACCTGAGCCAAAATCAAGAGTTGGATGCTTAGCCAATTGAGCCACCTTGGTGTCCCTAAAAATAACTTTTTTTAAACTACAACTTCTGTTAGTTGCATAAATTGGGGTTTTGTGTACAATTTCTTTGAAAACAATTTCTCCTTATAGAAAAACAAAGTCAATTGAAGTTGCTCAATGAAGCCCTAGAGAGAAGGTAACATGGGATCTCCAGTTATGCAGAGTTTTGGTGTGGTCCTCAGAAGGGGGGAGGATTGGTGCAAAGGTGACTTATCTTTGTGAGAGTCCTTTTAGATGCCTATTGTGGTGACCCAGATCACTTCAGCTATCCCTGGACCTGGCTTTGGAATCGTAGGCGTTTGTTTAAGAGTCAGAAGGGATAGTGATATTAAGAGAAATACGCCATGCCAAGTAGTTGTTCTAAATCACTTCTGGTTAGGGATGGCTGCTGGTTAGGGTTGGTTGATCTGACCTCTCAAAAGATGGAATCATGGACACATACTTGCTTAGGAAGATAAATAACTCACGGTACCTTCAAGGAGTGAAAAGATGTCATGTTTCCCCTCCTTTGGATGATTGTCTTCGCAAAGAAACGTGAAGAACTATTTACTTGTATAGTAGGTATGTTGGTGTTGATGGTTTTCTTTGTTGTACTATTGTGCTGATAATCTCTTTGATTTTGGATGATTTTATTTACTCAGAAAGACATTAGGGATTAGGCTGTGTGTTAAAGAAAAGATATATTGGTCTTATTTGTGGAACTTGAAATCAGCACAAGGCTCATGGAAAGTCACTGACAGAGATTATTACTAGTCATTCATCTTGCTCTTTTACATTATCTAAATTCTCAGTTCCACAGGTACTCATTGGGCACAGTTGCATGGGACCCCAAATCATAGCCTGTGGACTGACTTGACCACTTCACATAATTTACAAATACTTCTGCACTTTAGAATTTCTAGAGAAGCCAGCATGTCTCTTCCATGGATTTGTGTTCCAGCATAACTTTTTAAATCTTGTCTTGGGAGTGATGTAATGTGTATTCTTTTGGTGCTAGCTCTGCAGAACAGAGTGTGAACATATTGAATGCAGGGTCAAAGTTTATGGCAAAATTTTCAACAATAACAGACCCCAGGAGAATATAACAACTGCATACTTTCCCACTGTATGTTAAGAATTAAGAGAATTCTTTTAAAAGACTTGCCTTAGGATTTCTGTAATTGTGTTAGTTAGTTACATGATGATGGCAACTGTAGTAAAGAAACAAATGACTAATTAAAAAGCAATGTGGTTACAACTGTCTAGACAGTGGGTGAAGATGTTTAATTTTGTGCTCCTAAAAAACAAACAAGACCTTTTAATATATTTAAAAGATTAAAGATTACTCTTGTTCTGATATCCTGAATGGAAAAAAAACCATAAAATGCCAAAAAAACCCCAAAAAACAAAAACAAAAAGAAAATTATCGAGAGGCATATGGCAATTCATTGATTACAGAGAATGAACCCAAGTTATTGGTGAAAACAGCATAAATTTCCCCTTTAATGATGGAGTATTGTGGAATTTACACATCATTTATTTTGCTGGAGTGTAAGACATTATTTAAAATTTTTGCTTTATATATAGCATGTTTTTATAGCTTCTCAAAAATTTATTAGAAAATAAGGCATTTAAATTATTTTTGAAATTTTGGGCTTACTATTCTGTTAAAGACTTGAGGAAAATATGTAAAGTTATATTTCTGGTTGGAGCAGAGGTCAAACTTATAACAACATGTCATGCTGCAGGTGCAATATTTGACAGTTTGAAAGGAGAAGTCTAATTTAGTTTTTAAAGACAATAATTTTAAGGAAAAAATTAAAACCACTGCCAAATGTGTATTAGGGGTAATGCACATTCATTGACTCAACCTTTTATTTTTGATCTTAATCCTAGTGGAGTTTGTGATGTCACTTCTGAAAGTGGCTCTCACGATCTTTGCAGTTTTCATTTCCTGGTCAGTCTGAACCTGCTGTACCAGAAAGCAGAAGATCAAAGGGCGATTTGTTTTTTGTGTATAAACAGGAGTTGCTGAAGCGGACTCCAAGGAAACACAGTGACTACGCAGCAGTAATGGAAGCCCTCCAAGCCATGAAAGCCGTCTGTTCCAACATAAACGAGGCCAAGAGGCAGATGGAGAAGTTAGAAGTTTTGGAGGAGTGGCAGTCTCACATTGAAGGCTGGGAGGTACATTCACTCTACTCAACAATGGAGCTTAAAATAGTTTTGTTATGTCTTAATGCTGTGAATAGAATTGTTGACATTGGATTGAACCATAAATGGTCATTTTCACAGATAATGCCAGAGGGCTGTAACCATTTCTGAAAAGTGCTGTCATTATTAATTTTAAATATCCATAAAGCGGCAGTTAATTGACTTAATGACAGCCTGAAAGCTTTGTGACAGAGCCACCCAACACTGTGTGGGTTATAAGCTTTGGTATTTCAGTATTTGTGCATCTCGATTATCCTTTTTCCTGACTGCCTTTGGCCAACAAGTACATAGCTTGAATCCTGGAGAGAGTTAAGAAGGGGGTCCCGCTCCATACGTGTTCTGTGATACTGTTATTTTCAGATTCTAAATTAGGTGTATGGTGATGGATTTCATTGTAAGCCCACTTAATCTCTCTAAACTTGAATTTCCTCATTTCTAAAATGAAAGAACTATTATGTGATTTTTAAGGTCCACTGAAGACAAAAAGTTTTACAGATTTATGATTAATTAGAGAAAGATTTTTTTAGATGATAAAAAGGCAAAAGAGTGATATTCAGAATCTGTAATACGTTTTCGTCTATAGTAACTTTGAATCCCCATCATTTCATGGGGTTGGAGCCCCGTATTATTTTAGTGCCGTATAAAGAATAAACTAAAATTTTGTCTTTAAATTGCCTTAATTGAGATGAGCATGAGCTTTCTTTCAACTAGGATAATTTGTTATTATAAAGTAAGCAATTAGTATAATTTTTAAAGGCATAAAGAAGATTTAAAATGTTTCCAGTCAAATACTGTATTACACAAATTTCAGTACATTGCTTTTTATCTTTAAGGCTTTATAATTGACTGGTTTGTTTCGTATCTTCAATATGTTGATTTCCGTTTAGAGCTAAAATTATGTCTATTCAGATTTGCAAGGAAGCCTCAAACAGTGACCTCTGGGAATTCTCTTATTTATCCACTTTTCACCATGAAACTTTTCAAATGCTAGCTGAGATTTAATCTTTCTCCTCATCTATATTCTTTCATTTCAAGTGTCCAGGGTGACCTCCCGTGTCGGCATGAATGCTACTTATTTCAGTCAATTAAAATGGTTGTGTGTTTTAGTGTTGATTCATGATGATAATTCCTTTCCTGGGGAGCGGTTGTCCTGCTGGGATGAGAAAAATGGACTGAAGTTTACTTTTGTCATTCTGTTGTCAATTGAGCATTGGAAGAAAAACTGAACTTGCTTTGAATTGGAGGTTTCTCATTGCTATCTGCCAGGCCTTTTACCAAAACAAAACTTCACAGATTCTTCTTGGTACTCTAGGGAAATGGAATCTGTCATTTTTTCTCTCCTCGTGTATATCCTAAAAATTGAGTCTACTGCAGGAATAAGAGATTCCTGAAAAAGCATTGGTATTTCTTGCACTGAACATGCAAGTTGCTCAAAGGAAGAATATGTGTGGACCATAATGTGTCATATACAGCCCATAGCAGTGGGTGTCTCAGTGTCACCAGCCTTGCTATATTTATAACAAACAGTTGGAGTGTAAGAAGGAAATGGGGCATCAGGACAGAAAACAGGCTGCAGGAAATCAGAAATGACTACAGTTCCAGCATGCACAGAGGAGATAATATGAATGTTGCGTCCCTAAGAGGGCAGCAACATAAATTCTACTGGAGCAGGATTTGAAAATGATCGCATAAGACACAGCCATAGGTGCTTTGGGAGGTTTTGGGGTCTTGAGGGAATGCACGTTGGAGGAAGGCACAGCCAACTGGTTGGCAACTTGTGATCAGAACCTGATTCCCCATCTCAGTCCACCACCTCGGAGAGAGTGGGAAAGGTGTCATAGTACTCAAGTCTGGTTCCTTCCGGGAAGTTTAGGAGAAACTGCGGGTAGGATTCCCAAGGTAACACAGGACAAAGGGACACAATTGTGCAGGATGAATGCAGGTTCTGGGAGGGAAGGGGAATGGTTAAAGAGCTTTCTCTGAATTGCAAACAAGGATTACTGTTCAGCGTGCAGACAGCTTTGTGTTTGTTTCCAGTGGCTCTAGTGGGGTTAGGACAGGGCCAAGGGCAGATGTCAGGTGGCATGTCAACTAGAGAACACAGAGATCCTTAAAGAGCTTTTGAGGTGAGGAGCCTTGAGCTGAAGTTGGGAAACATGTCCAGCTCCTTCCCTGAGCTTCCGCAGGTCTTTTAGGACCACCTTAGAGATGCCACTCTTTCTCCAGTGACCAAAATTTCTTGAATGGGCTCCGAGTCTGATACACCATGAGTTTGCACTATTTCCACTTGAGGTGGATTATTTATTTCAAATAAGTCACTTAATTTTCCAGGGTCTTATTTTCCCATTAATCAAATGAAGGCTTTTTATAGTAAAATCTGTCAGGTATCTTGCCTATCTAGTATTTTGCATTATAAATTATCATTATATTCCTTTATGTTAGGCAAATAAGTGGTTGAAATTTACGACTCCCAAATCAGATGACAGAGTGAAAAGGCCTGGTTGTTGTTCACTGTTAGACTGGACTCTAACCCTTGGTTTGGGGATAATGCATCAAACCTCTCATGAGAGAGGTTAGTGCAGTGTGGGTTAGTGCAAGAGTCAAATGAAATAAGTGGAAGCGCTTTACTACTGTAAAATGCTATGCAAATAAGTAGTATTTTAAAGCTCTGGTTCAGTGGTAGGGTTTTACCCTTGAGAAATTCCCGTTTGTCTAATATATGCACCTGTCTACTGAAGGTGTTATATCACTCCAGTTAAGGTTAGATAGTTCCAAGCAACAGAAACTAAAAGAAAAATTAATTTAAAGGATATGAGGTCATTCACAGGATCAAAAGAAAAGCTATATTCTCAAGGGTGTCTAGGCAGCCAAAGCTGTCAGGCAGGACCTTCAATGCCTTAGCTAAAATGGATAGGCTCTAATAATTTTTTCCACCCTTATATTATGTCACTCAAGATTCAAGATCAAGATCTAGGATTCCTCTAACTTGCCTGGCTAAATTTGCTTAGGGGAGGACAGAGGTCCTTGATTGCCAGTCACCCACTTTACTTTTGAGGAAATGCTGATCTTCCATTGTATGCAATCTTGGTGAGTCTTAAATAGTTTGCTGAGGTATTATGATCCCCATTACACAGATTTTCAAAATGAGGCTATATAACTTACTCAAGTTCTTATGACTAACGGATGGCAAAGTTTAGTACGAAAATAAACAGACTGGTTCTAAAGCCTATATTCCTTGTCACCATGTAATATTATTTATACCCATCAGATAAAAATGTAGCTAATTTGTGGGGCACCTGGGTGGCTCAGTTGGTTAAGCATCGGACTCCTGATTGTAGCTCAGGGCATGATCTCACAGTTCATGGGATTGAGCCCCATGTTGGGCTCTGTGCTGACAGTGTGGAACCTGTTTGGGATTCTCTCTCTCCTTCTCTCTCCGTCTCTCCCCAGCTTGTGCTCTCTCTCACTCTCTCTCAAAATAATTAAATAAACATTACACAAAATTTGTTTTAAAAAATTAAAATTATTATCTAGATTAAGTTGGTTGCTTGCCCTTTAAAAATAAATTGATTGTATGGGGCACCTGGGTGGCTCAGTTTGCTGAGCATCCAACTTCAGCTCAGGTCATGATCTCCTGGTTTCGTAAATTTGAGCCCCACATCTGGCTTGCTGCTGTCAGTGCAGAGCCCGCTTTGGATTTTCTGTCCCCCTGTCTCTTTGCCCCAACCCTGCTCTCTTTCTCTCTCTTTCACACGCACATACACACACACTCTCTCTCTTTCTGTCAAAAATAAACATTAAAATTTTTTTAAGTAAATTGATTATAAAAATTAGGTTTTTGTCAGCATTTATGTAGTGACAGATACCACAGAAGATCTGTGGGTTAATTGTTCATATTTAATTGCCTTTTATTAGCATAATTTATTATATCTCAGTTTTATGTCTTATCCTACATTCAAAACATTCCACAGGATATTCTACTGAAAGTAATTGTAGGACAGTGATCAGTGTGGTTGGGAAGGAAGTTTATTAGCTGTTTAAGCAGAGCCACTGATTCATTCCATAGAACAGAACCGTTCTCGATGTTGGTGGGCTTTTTGACTGATTGATAGTGTAATGATCACTGTAATCTTTGGAGTCAAAATGGACTTTGTCAACAAGGGAGTATCAATCAGCATTATGTCATTTGGTAGTTTAGCTTTACATTCTTCATAGGCCTGTTTGGGATAGATCTCTTAAATCTGAAAAAAATATATATATTAAAAGATAAGGGGGAGAATTATTAATATATGAAGGTGTTGGGAAAAATAAGATCAAAATAATTATTGTGTTTTAGGAAGTAAAAACAATCAGAATAGAAATTTGACACCTCTTGATTACCTTTTTACATGGAGAAATATAATGGTACAAGACCATTTTAAAATCACCTGTTGCTGCTTTACGTTTGACTAAGTTTGTGTCTGACAGTGTATTGACTTCAAGTCATGTTCTCTTATTTCTTGAGTGTGAGTCTAACAGAGGTTGTGATGAGACCTGTTTCTTTCATCTTCTCTGTAAGGTGATTTAGTAGATACACATTTGTCTACTGTCTTGAAGCAGACTTGATTCTTAAAGATAAGTGGTTTGGGAAAAAGACCATTGAAAGTGAATCTACGTAGAAAGGGGAGCAGAATTTCCTAAGTGGGAGTGGGGGGGGACGTCTGATTGGGACTTCATTTTGGTTAAATGAAAATTTATGTTATTAATTTGTTTTATCTAACATATATGACATAATTTGGGTAATAAATTCAGTTAATAAACTGTATCTCAGAAAGAGTGAATCAAATGCTGACTCTTGAGGGGTGGGGGAATACATCTTACGACATTATGTGATAACATGATGTGATAGTCTTCACTTAATGTTTAACTTTTCTAGTATTTTTAAAAGAGTTTTTGAAAGAATATTCAAATGCTTCATTTTCTCAAGACACTCCTTTGATGTTGAAACCATTCTCTTTTGAAACACCCATCTAGTTGTCATTCTTGTCACTTTTCTTTTCTTCCACCATGAATGGGTCTAGCTCTGCTAAATTATCATCTGTCAGTGCTTTGCATATGATTGGGGAAGTTTCAAGCCCTCCTGTCATCTTTCATCTTTGCTAAGTTTATGCCCTTCTCTTTGCAGTCTGTGTTTTTCTGATACTGACATTCAACATTTAGTTGACAAGATGAATGAGGTAGACTCTGGTGTTAAGCAGGGAGAGCCGATGATTGGGTCAGATAATTATGAATAGTTTCATTTTATAATGGTTTTTGCCACCTCATTGCTGCAAAGAATCAGTAACGAACCCTTATATAACATATTAGGAGAACTTGTTAACATGAAAAGATTTATGCTTTCAAATGGTCCAGATATGGTTTAGTGATGATATTTTTATTGCGTTTATTCAGAGGATAGGGATTGTTTTATTATTGCAGTGTTTCATAAGTCATGATTTTAATGTTTGAAGAAACACTAGCAATTAGAAAAGGAGCCATAAAATAAATGTACATACTTCTGTCTTTTCTGGCTCTTGTCATTTTCTGAAAGCATACTTTGGCATCTAACAAGTGCCCACCTATGAAAATTCATCCTATTTACACATCAAATTCTTTAATGGTGCTTTGACATTTAATAGTTTTTCATGTATGCTGGCTATCTAATTGACAGCTGATTATATACCTCAAATTGTAGAATCAAAATTATTCAACTTTTAACACATTAGATTCTGAATTGTTATTATTTTCTTGCTGGTTCTTGTACCATGAGGCACACACGTTGAGAAGGGGAGCCATTGGTGAGCAATGTTGCGGACACAGACTGCCTCCAGGTCCTGCTCTTAATGACTTAGGTCATTGTTTGCTCTATCCATTTCAGACTGATCTCTTCACCATATTGGAAAGTGGTATTTAAATAGTGTACTCCATCAAGTTGACACTGAAGAATGATTGAAGCCTAAAACCACAACATGGAATGAACTATATAATTAATTATAAACATACATAATCATAAATATATAGCTCTCCCTGATAATCATCACTGTTAACTCACACCAACTCGCATTTTATTAATGTGTGGTGATTGCAGTGATCACACTGCATTTAATTCTGTGTTTACATATCTGTTTCTTTCACTAGTATATGGACTTCTTGGGAACAGAGGTCATGTCTCAAGCTCTGAGTTTCCAGCATCTAGGGCAGTGTCTGATCCATAGTGGGTTGGGTGGTAATTAAATGCAGATATAATTATATGATAGTTATGTATTCATTATCAGTGGCTTCTCGCTATTTTTTAATACTTTTGGCCCTTTTGGATAGTGGCAGTGATTCTGACCTGGTTCTGTTATTTGTTTCATTTTTATGCTACTTTGATGATCTCTTATCCTCTTTAGCATCCAGTTTTGGCTTATGGTTCTCAAATGTATACCATGGGGGAGTTTTTACTTCCTCATATTAGAGTTGAGCACTGTAGAGTTATTTGAAATTCAGTCTTTGTGAAGGGGTTTCCATAGTGCAGGTTCTGTTTCTTTTGTCTAAGGGCAGATGCGGGTGGGCTTCCCTCACTGTATTTCACCTTTGCGCTGTTGGGGGCCATGGTGAAGGACAAAGGATGAGGTAAGTTACCACAGGTTGGAGTAGAAAGAGAGAAGCTTTTGGAATGAGAAGGACGAGATGAGTAGACTCCCACCCCTGGTCACAGTTATTCATTTATGGTTACTTCTCACCTTGAACCGTCAGCCACCTTTCCTTTCCTGATCTAATAAAAGCAGTCAGGGTTAGAACCATCCATGTAACTTCATTGCTAGGGTTTTGGTGTATTTAATTCTATAGACACGATTCATCAAAAGCATGATTTTACATGACAAATGTAGCTTCCTAAGTGGAAATGCACATTAAAAACGCTAAATCATCTAGATGATAAAAGTACATTATTTTGGTTAGTTTTTTTTAAGGGATTGCTAAGACAACAGAACTCTGAATAGTATGGGTAAACACATTATTTAAAAGTGTCTGCATTAATTTCTACATATACATATTATAATATGTGTAATGGCTTTAAAGTAGTTCAAATTAGGGGCGCCTGGGTGGCGCAGTCGGTTAAGCGTCCGACTTCAGCCAGGTCACGATCTCGCGGTCTGTGGGTTCGAGCCCCACGTCGGGCTCTGGGCTGATGGCTCAGAGCCTGGAGCCTGTTTCCGATTCTGTGTCTCCCTCTCTCTCTGCCCCTCCCCCGTTCATGCTCTGTCTCTCTCTGTCCCAAAAATAAATAAACGTTGAAAAAAAAAATTAAAGTAGTTCAAATTAATGATTTATGCAAGCCCTCTTACTTTTTAAAAATAATTCTTTTACACCTTACCTCTCAAATATTAGTTTATGACTGTGATACAGCACTGTACTGTTAACGTAGCTTATTTTCATGGGCGGTACTTTTTTCACAGTCACATGAAATTCAGTCTTTGTAACAGTATTTCTATAGTTAGACTTTTTCAGCTTTTTTTCACAATAAAATAATTTTCTGCCTTCAAACATCTACATGATGACCTATGAAACAGTGTACAAGGCTGATTTAATTAAGTGTACATCTTTCCCACCCTCCCTCCCCGTTCATTCCTTCTCCTTTCGTCCCTTCCTCCTCTCCTCCCTTCCTCCCTTCCTCCCTTCCTCCCCTTCTCCCCTTCTCTCTCTCTCTCTCTCTCTCTCTCTCTCCCTCCCTCCCTCCCTCCCTCTCTCTCTCTCTGTCTTTGTAAAACTTCAGGAACAGAGAAGCCAACTTGCTACAGATTGATACCAGGAGAAAAGTGTTTAACACATTGCCTGGCATGTTGTAGAAATGTTGAAAACCTGACTTTAGCATTCATCTAGAGAAAAGCATTTATCGTACATGGCTGTTCAATGACTAAATATGGATTTGTCAAAAAATAGACATCTAGATTTAAAAATTGGCATCAGTAATGCTAGATAAAAGATAAAATACTAACAGGTCATGTAACATTATGCAGGTTTATAATGAGTATTCACCAGTGATGAAATACATCACAGGTGTAACTGTGACCTGGGCAGAGACCTGTGCTCACCTTTATCTCCATGTCAGCAGGCTTGCTATACTGTGCGCTCGAGCACCTGGACTCAGGTACTCAAAGCCTCCAAAGCAGTTTTGCTTAGAGTGTTGAGAGAATACCACATGTGTCAGCATTTGTTGGAATGGTTTGGGACCCACGCCAGATTCACTCAGGTTCAATCTCTGAGGGTAGTGCCAGGGAACCTGAGGATTTTAAGAAGCCCATCAAGTGTGTCCCCCAAACTCTAAAATTTGAGATCAGTGCCCTAGAGGCTTTGCTCTCTTCTGACGATATGCCTGGCTTGTTTTATTGCTTCCACATTTTTTATTTTCTAGTTCACTTGTCTGACATTGTCATTTTGATAGACTCTTGTGCTCTTGACTCTTACCTAGCAGTCTGATGCTCATAGCTGTACTTTATTTCAATTTCTCCTGTGAGTTTTGTAGCTTGGCTTATTTATCCCTAACCCCGGAAACTCTCCTGGCATTTCTAGGTAAATGAAAAAAACATTACACATAATTTCAAAATATCATAAATTTCATTTACTTTAAAGGTGAAGTCATGAGATTTTTTTTTACTACAGAGAAAGGCAGATTTATCATGTATGTGAGGGGAAAAATGCCACATCATTTTAAAAAGAGACATATATTAAGTGTCTACTTATAGGTGGGATGGATTTGAAGTGAGAAACATATGACTATACAGGAGACTGTATATATACACTTGGCCAAATTTTCTTCAATATTGATAATATCGTATGTATCTGTAGTTGAAAAATTCTTAATGATTTCTAGTTGCTATAGTCACAGAAATAATGCACAGATTTGGGGCGCCTAATTGGCTCAGTTAAGCATCTGACTTTGGCTCAGGTTATGATCTCACTGCTCATGAGTTTGAACCCCACATCAGTCTCTGTGCTGATAGCTTGGAGCCTGGAGCCTGCTTCGGATTCTGTCTCCATCTCTCTGCACCTCCCCTGCTTGCTCTCTGTCTTTGTCTCCTACTCTCTCAAATATAAAATAAAACATTAAAAAATTAAAAAAAAAGAAATAATGCACAGATTCAATCATGGTAAATCGAGAGCATCAGGGTTTTTTTTTTTATTATCTAAGACATACAGATGGTATAAAGAGAAATGCTATAAACCTTTCTTTTAGAATGAGTTTGTTAGACAAATGTATACATTTGACATAGATTCCTTTAAGTACATAAGCAATTCTCTGGGAATTAAGTAATTATTCACTGAAGAGATTTCATGTGATGATAGTAGATTACTATGATAGAAGATGGTAAAGGCAGATACTGTACTAATTCTTTTTTTTAATGTTTATATATTTTTGAGAGAGAGAGAGAGAGAGAGCACAAGTGGAGGAGGGGCAGAGAGAGAAGGGAGACACAGATCTGAAGCAGGCTCCAGGCTCTGAGATGTCAGGACAGAGCCCGATGTGGGGCTCAAACCCACAAACTGTGAGATCATGACCTGAGCGAAAGTTGGACACTTAGCTGACTGAGCCATCCAGGCGCCCCGCCCCTGTACTGATTCTTAAAGCTTGCTATTAAATATTAAAGACATCTCATCCCAATATGATTTAGTAAAATAGAATATGAGTGATATTATATTTATATTGTGAGATGGACTTTGGAGCATAACAAGATGGTTGGGCTTGATGTCATTACCCCATAAAATGTCATTAATAGGTAATTACACAGATACTTTGGGTTGTTTATGAAACGTGTTGACCTCAGGGACATGTGGGTGGCTCAGTCGGTTGAACATCTGACTTCAGCCTAGGTCATGATTTTGTGATTTGTGAGTTCTAGCCCCGTGTCGGGCTCTGTGCTGACCGCTTGGAGCCTGGAGCCTACTTCAGATTCTGTGTCTCCCTTTCTCCGTCCCTTCCCTGCTCATGCTCTCTCTCTGTCTCTCAAAAATAAATAAATGTTACAAAAAATTAAAAAAATAAAAAGAAAAGTGTTGACCTCAAAGAAGTTAAATCGTATTCTGAAATTTGATCAGGAGCTATGAGGTAATGGGAACTTATGGTAATGACTTATACGTAATGTATTTGTATATTAGCGACAGGTTTGGGAGTTTGCTATGATACCTGTCTGGATTAAATGATTTAAAAGTCAGACTATTTTGGGTGCCTGGGTGGCGCAGTCGGTTAAGCTTCCGACTTCAGCCAGGTCAGGATCTCGCGGTCCGTGAGTTCGAGCCCCGCGTCAGGCTCTGGGCTGATGGCTCAGAGCCTGGAGCCTGTTTCCGATTCTGTGTCTCCCTCTCTCTCTGCCCTTCCCCCATTCATGCTCTGTCTCTCTCTGTCCCAAAAATAAATAAAAACGTTGAAAAAAAATTAAAAAAAAATAAAAGACTATTTAAGTAGAGGATAGAGGAAAATGATATAGGTGCTTGTACTATAGGGGCACTTGGAATTAGTTGTAAGATGGGGTTGCCATAAATGTGCTAATACGATTTTTTGGCATCTATATGATTTATTTGCCCGCTCATATCTGAAAGGTTGTTTCACTTCTGGAGATGTTACATATTAAGGGAGACCCTGACAAACTGGAGAAGGTCCAGAGAAGATCTTCCAGGATCTTGCAGGTTTCTGAAACCAAGCCATAGGATGAATGGTCAAAAGCAATGAAGTTCTATAGTTTGGAAGGCAGAAGGGACATATTGGCTATGTTCAGATATTGGTGGGCCAGGTCTATCATGATGAAGAGGGTGTCCCTCTACTCCCAGGAAGCAAAAGTAGAGTCAGTGAGTAGAAAGAGGGTTAGAGTTTGGCTCTACAATAAGAAAAATATTTCTAATAATTAGAGTGACTCAATAAATAAATTGCCTATCTTATGAGGGAATGAACTTCATTTTATAAGAAGTGTTTAAGAATAGGTTGGACAGCCATTTTTGTCAGCAAGGGTCAGTGTTCTCTGAGGCAACAAGATGTGTCCACCCTCATTAACCTGAGAATAAGAGAAATAACATTGTCTTCAAAAAGTTAAACCATAAAAATCCAACATAGAGTAAACCACAGCAGAGATCAGAAATCAGTGAAGTCCCCTTGCAGAAGAGTATCACCTTTAAAGCTAGCAATGATAATTGTCCCAGCCTTTATTGAGTCCTTTTATGTGCTAGGCATCATGCTGGGAGTTTTACATATATTGTCTGTTAATACTCTGTATAAATTAAATACTATTACCCTTTTCTACGGTGGTTTGAAGGCATGAACATGGCTACAAAATCAAAGGAGTCATTCAAAAGTGTGATTTGTTAGTACCGGAAGCAGAGAAAAGAGAGCGAGGGCAGCACACAGAAAGACAAATGGACTTTGGATGGTCTTGTCCAGGTGGTAGATAGATTGTGCTAGCTCATTGCTTAGAAACTGCTTTAATTCTAGTTACCAAAATTTCCCACCCTCCCTCCTTTCCTCCTTCCTTCCCTTCCCTCCTTCCTCCCTCCCTTCCTTCCCATGCTCCTCCTATTCTCTTGGTACATAAATGAGCAATTCCAATCCCACCTATAGGCGCTGTTGAAAGCTTTCCTTCATCCTACTCTAATAGTCCAGGCATGCTTCTGACTTGTCTAATGCTACCATCTGAGAGAGCTTCCTGCTGTAAAATTAGCTTTTTATTAGAAATCAAAGGTACAGCTGCTGACAGGGAGTACTCAGCCTCTCCAAAACCTAACCTATGAGAACGTTTGGCTCATTAGCTACCATGGCCCTGCTATTCAGTTCACTCTGCTGTTCACAGGACTAGAGACAGTTTCTCTCAACTGGGGAGCACGACTTCATTGGAAAGTCTTTGTGGCATTGACAAGACAAAAGATATAAACGAACAAGAATTTGATGGGACGATTCAAATAACATGCAGACAGTTCACAGGAGGACAAAAACAGGGAAAAGGCAGGGGTTTCCTCAGTGGTAAAACTAGGAGTGGTGGGCAAAAATCAGGTCCTTTCCTCTGTTTTTGTCTGGTTGTGAGTTTGTTACTTGTGTAAAGATTCTTTCTGATTATGATACAGCTTTCCAACTAGGTACATTTACAAAGGAAGATTGCGTTGGCCATGCTTATGGGAACATTCAGTGTGTACATCAGTTATTTTTATTATCAAGAATAATATATCCACTTTCTATTTTACTTTACACCTTAGTTCCCATGAGTTCTTCAGAGCTGGTACAATATGTCCTGTGAGACTGTGTAAGAGGATGGACTAAATGGCCCCTAGCCATTATACATAGCTCAAATTTACATTAAATTCTTCTTGTATACATTAATAAAGATGATAATCACAAACAAGTCAGGAAATAAAAGGTTAAGATTTTGGTCAAATAGGAATGCATCCATCAATATTAATTTTGGGAGCTTATTTGGAGGACTAGTTAATATGCAAATGGGGATAACATCTGCAGTTACCCTTTCATGAGATAAGTTAACTTCCTTGTGTGGCTTTCTTGGGCTACTGTACGAAATAGTCCAAGGCGAAGCGTTTTGTACCTTTTGTAAAATTGCTATCAATACAGCCACTTTCGTAACATCGTACAGGTTCCTGTGCAAGAATCAAAGTGATGTTTCCTTGTTTACATTTTTAAATGTCTTCATTCTGTCTTAATTTTTTTTTTCCTGAGGTAGGGATGGTATTTAGTATAAATAAGAAATCATTTGTTACTGGAATTGGGATTTATATTCTTATTTGATGACAGTTTTTACTTAGTTATCACGTGTTGAAGGATATGATTGTGTAAATTTTTGATAGATCTTCAGTTATATATCCACCCTTATGGCAGAAGGAAAGAAAAAAGGGATCTTTCTAAAATTTAAAATGTTTGTGTAACTGATGGTCGCCAGAGGGGACGTGGGAGAGGGGAGGGGTGCAATAGGTGAAGGGGGTTAAGAATGCACTTGGCACAATGAGCCCTGGGTAAGGTATGGAATTGCTGAACCACTGTATTGTACACCTGAAACCAGTAGAACACTGTGTATTAACTATCCAAGAATTAAAATAAAAAGCTTAATAAACAACAAAAAAATATTTAAATAAAACATAAAAGCAAAAACAAAATGTGTTTGTAATATAGATACTCAACATAATCACATTCTCTTAACTTCCCATTTGGGAAGTCTCTTGTTGATAGATAGGAGTTGTCATTGTAATTAAAATTTTTACAATAAATTAGAAAAAACTATATCACTGATTATTGTGGAAGTAGGAAATTTAAAATTAAGGTTTTGAGTTTTAAATATCAAAAATAAAAGTTAAAGCATTCAGTTTAAAAAGAATCAGAAATTTATCATCAGATTTAAAGAGACCGGACATATTTAAAACAAATATTCATTTTAAAGAGCACAATTTACAGATATCTACTGAAAACTTTTTTTTTCCTTTTTTGTCCAATTTGGTGCATTTGTTATGATAGTTCAGGTTGTAGAAACAAATAGACTATAACATTTATAATGGCTCAAAATAGGTGTTTATGCTCAGCTCACACAATAAGCCAATGCATGCGTTCTACTTTAGTGGGTAGCTTTGTTCTTTTGATGATTCAGGCCCCGTTCATCTTGTGGCTCCTCTCAATGGTTAGCCCTTGTGTTAAGACTCACTTTTGTCACTAATCATATGACCTTAGTGTGCACTCAATGAAGGCTTATTTAATGAATGAGTGTGCCTGTGCTAACTTTCATAAGGTAAAAGGCTCTATGGAAGGTCGCTGTGTTTAAATAAGGTTTTTTTTTCTTTTAATTTCTTCTGTTTTCTTCCTGTCCATCCTAGGAGAGGAGATATAAATTGGGACATGCTAAAAATTTGAAGAATTTCATATACTTTATGATATGTCCACGGAGCTCTTTTCCCATCCCAGGGAATGAGAGGAGGAGCAAAGGAGTAGTAGAGACTTGAACGTTTTTGGGGTTTTTAAAAAAAATTTTTTTCACGTTTATTTATTTTCGAGAGAGAGACAGGTGTGAGTAGGGGAGGGCAGAGAGAGAGGGAGACACAGACTCTGAAATAGGCTCCAGGCTCTGAGCTATCTGCGTAGAGCCTGATGTGGGGCTCAAACTCATGAACCATGAGATCATGACCTGAATTGAAGTCAGATGCTTAACCGATTGAGCCACCCAGGCACCCCAGGACATGAATGTTATGAATCAATTTGAAATCATCTCCTTTTAAAAGAACACAGGTGACATGTATCATCCATGTTTATGCACATATGTGTAAGATAGCTAAAAGGAGGCACACAATCTCTTAAAGGTGGTTGTAGCTGCTGAAACTGATGAGGAGGAGTCTGGAAGGGAATATTTATATTCCCAGTGTATAAATATTTATAATATTTGAACTTTTATCCTGTCTATATATTGTATCTTAAAATAAAAACAGACTTTTAGGGAAAAAAAGAATTACACACAAAGTTTCTATTAAATAATCAGGCTTTCTCTGCATTTTTTTCTGACCTAGGGATCCAACATTACCGATACCTGCACTGAAATGCTAATGTGTGGAGTCTTACTGAAAATCTCTTCTGGAAATATTCAAGAACGGGTGTTTTTTCTTTTCGATAATCTTTTGGTGTATTGCAAAAGAAAACACAGGTAAGGGGATAAACAAGTACTAGTTCAGAAATTATTTATCCGTCTCATGGCCTCAGCCTTTTCCTCAGTGCTCCTGGGGACTCAGGATCTCCTCAGTAAATCCCATAGTCTCTTCACCTGCAATGATTTTCTCCTTCATTATACCTGCAGCCCCTGTCCTGTCGACATCCCTTTACTTCGTCAACACTCACAGCTATAAAAATTGAAATCTAAATTTTAAGCATCCCACTCTGCTTCACTAAGCTGCTCCTGTCAAAGTCATCATTCCCCTGTGTTTTCTAATCACGTGGTCACTTTGTTTTATGTGTTTCCTCGGCAGAAGAAGTAGATGAGCACTTCCTCCTTCTTAAAACACTTTCTTCTCTTTCCTTTTGTAACATCACACTCTATTGGTCAAATATTGGCCTGCTGCGTGCTTCTGCTTTCCACTCCCTTTGCTCTATTATATTTATCAACTCTGCCTTAGTGATTTGATTCAATCCTGTGGCTTCCTGTCCCACCCACCTCCACGTGACTTGCTCAGAAATCTCTAGCCCAGAATTATAGACTCATCCTTCCTACCTATTTGGTATCTCACTTGTGATGGTTGTGAAGATTTTCAACATGGAAGGAATAGAATTCCTGATTTCTTCTCTTAATGGTGCTCCTCCCCCAATTTTCCCCATCCACTGGTTTCCCTAACTTCAAAAGCTAGGAGTTAACCTTGGTTCCTCTCTTTTCCTCAACCTCCCAAATGTAATCCATTAGGGAATCTTACCGATTCTGCATTTAAAACATATGAAAACCTCCCCCCACATCTCTCCATCTATCCTAGTCCAGTCAACTAGCATCTCCTCCCTGGCTAACAGTGGCTGGTCCCACCAGGTCCTCATTTACTGCTCTAAAGTTTATGCTCTATACAGAAACCAGAGCAACCTTTGTAACGCAAATGAAAGCACATTATTACCTATCTTGAAGCTATCATTGGCTTCCCGGAATACAGTCGCAACTCCTTATCCTGGCTTGCAGATTTCTGCATGACCCAGACCCTCCCTACTTCTGTGACCTCATCTCACCCCACGTCTTTTTTTCCTGTTCCTTGATTATACTATTTGCATTTTCTTCTTACAGCCTTTGCCCTGCCTGTTTCTTCCCAGGATGCTCTTCCGTCTGAGTTTTGTTTGGCTAGATTCTTCATGTCTTTTAGATCTCACTTAAGTATCTCTCTTTCAGAAATATCTTCTCTGACCACCCCATCCACTGTAGCCTCCCAGCCATTCTCTATCAAGAAAGTTCTTGCTAGTGTTTTCTTCATTATTTATTTATTTGGTGCCACCTTCACTAGATTAGACTGTAAAGTCCTTGAGAACAGCTGTCTTGCTGCTTAGTCTCTGCTATTTCCTCAGAGGCTGGACCTGCCATGTAATAGACAATCAAGAAGTATTTCTTCAACGTTTATTTATTTTTGGGACAGAGAGAGACAGAGCATGAACGGGGCAGGGGCAGAGAGAGAGGGAGACACAGAATCAGAAACAGGCTCCAGGCTCTGAGCCATCAGCCCAGAGCCCGACGCGGGGCTCGAACTCACGGACCGCGAGATCGTGACCTGGCTGAAGTCGGACGCTTAACCGACTGCGCCACCCAGGCGCCCCAAGAAGTATTTCTTAAATAAGTGAATAAACGAATGAACGAAACCCAGCCAAGTCCCTGGTATAGCTTAGCTACCATTAGTTTAAATAATTTTATGTATCTTTGTTATTGATGTACTGCTACTTGTTTTAAAGCATGGGTATAATTTTTCTTCAGAAGGTGCTTAATTTATAGGATGTTTTCTTGAACTCTTGGCAAAAATTTTTACAGGTTGATTAAGCAAAATAGTAGGGCTGCATTTAATTGGGAAATTTATATGCTTCTTCCTAACCATATCTAGATAACATTAGTTTCAGTGAAATGGTACTAAGCGGCTTCTCTAAACTTAAAGGTGAAGTAGGTGGTTGAGAATGCAGGGTTTGAGTGTTTATTCTAGATTCAGAAATTAGGAAATTATAGCCAAACATTTTCTGGTAAAGTAAGAATGAGAAACTCAAAACCAACGGAGGCAAGATTAAGGGAATGTCCTTCTTTATCTCTTGAAACGATGAACAAGATGCCCAGTGTAAGTTTGCGAAAAGTTGGCAGCTACATTGATGACGTGGCTGTTTTGCCTTTCGGACTGTGCTATCAGAATTCTCTAGTATGAGACATTAATGCGGAAATATAATGACATTAACTGAGAAAACATAGAACTACCCCATGTGCCTTGATGAAACGGAGCAGTTTAGGATTAAAGTCAAAGGATAATTAAATTGTTTAAAAAAATAAATTGTCGTTATCTCTGTCTTAATGAGTATTTAAAAAAATTCTTTTTACTGTATATGAAAATAAACTTGTCTGGTTTTTTTAGAATGCTTTTCTGAATTCTTTGTGTTTTGAAGCAAGATTGAGATGAATAGAAGTAGGCTTTAGGAAGACTGTTAATTTTACGTGTACGTAACTCATTAAAAAATTGTAATATGGGGTGCCTGGGTGGCTCAGTCGGTTAAGTGTCCGACTTCGGCTCAGGTCATGATCTCGCAGTCTGAGTTCAAGCCCTGCATCGGGCTCTGTGCTGACAGCTCAGAGCCTGGAGCCTACTTTGGATTCTGTGTCTCCCTCTCTCTCTGCCCCTCCCCTGCTCATGCTCTGTCTCTCTCTGTCTCAAAAAAAAAAAAAAAACCATAAAAAAAAATTGTAATGTGATTCAAATTGTTTACGTGCAGTTGTTTTTTCCAAGCTTTACTGAGGTATAATTGACAAATAGAATTGAAGGATATTTTAGTTCTACAGCATTATGATTTGATATACATTGTGAAAGGATTTCCTCCATGTAGTCAACTAACACATCCATCTAGGTACAGTTATTAAAGGCATCCATTTGAGAATGAGATCTTTTTTCTTTATTATAGTTGATCTCATACTTATATATATGCCCGCCTTCAAGTCCAAAGTTTTTGCACAGTTAGCAAAAGTTTTTGTCCACATTATATGCACATTGAAGACATTTGCTTAAAAATCACAGGCTTTTTCATTTTTAATGTTTATGCATTTGTGAGAGACAGAGAGAAACAGAGCACGAGCTGGGGAGGGGCAGAGACAAAGGGAGACAGAATCTGAAGCAGGCTCTGGACTCTGAGCTGTCAGCACAGAGCCTGACTTGGGACTCAAACCTACAAACCTGAGATCATGACTTGAGTGTATAACGATGATGTCATTTATGGTCTCATGGCTGTTATTGTTAAATAGCTAAACAACAGGAAACATTTGTAAAATTAAAAGCCTGCAGTTTTGGGGGCACCTGGGTGACTCAGTCGGTTAAGCATCTGACTTGGCTCAGGTCTTGATCTCAGCCACTGATAGGAGAATGAATATTATCCCAATAAGTTAATAACAGTTACTTATTCATTCTCCTATCAGTGGACTTTAGATTTTTATTTGTTTTCTTTGTTGGTTTTAGTTTTTCTGCTATTATGAACATTCCTGCACATGTATCCTGGTGACCATTAAAACACATACTTAGGAGGGAAATCATAGAATTGGGATATGCAAAATAGTCAACATTACAATATAAAACAAAATTGTTTTCAAACCTTAGGCTTTTCAGTCTATGTACTTTAATAGAACCATCTTCTGAAAGGACCAAAGATCTCTCTGTCTGAGTGAAGTGTTTCAGTATTGATCAAACACTTACTGAAATTTCATATTGAGTGTTACTATCTGCAGGTCAAGAGAAATAATAGAAACATGTACAGAGTTCACAGCAGTATCACAAAGAAAATTAATACTTTGAAAATACGACCCAGTGAATGATTCCATGCCATGGTTCTATGACTGTGACTAAAACTGTTACCAAGTATATTAAACTTTTAAAAAAATATATGATGTGTCAACTTACAAGGAATTCTTTTTTACCAGACACCATGATACTATGTCCTACCTGGGAGAATATTCAGGTACCTGCATATTAGTCTCCTCTGCATTCTTCTCTGTCCTTGGCTGACTCTGATGCCAACTTGCATACTGCCTGGCCCGAATCCCTAAATTGTAGCATTTATTTAAGGTTATTCACAAAGGACATTCAGAGGTCACTTTCAAAATGAACACGGGAGTGCAAGATGGTGAAGATCTGGGACTAATAAATCCTAAATCAGGTTAATTAATCTAGTTAGGATTCTTTACTAGTGGTGAAGGATTACTAAGTTTTAATGAGAGTTAGGCAGATAAGCCAGGAAGATGTACTCTTTTCCAAGGAAGAAACTCAGAGACCATGACAGCACCTTGTGACCCCTCTCAGCACCTGCCCAGCACTTCTCAGCACTTCACCACCTCTCAACACTTCAGGACTGATCTCTAACTGTAGGAGAGAGGAGGAGAGGGACATTGAAGCTGGTAAACATTTACATCTCCACTTTTGCCACATGTGTCTGTATAACACAATAAGTGAATAATTATTTCAATATATTAAATTATTTGCTAAACTTTTGTCAATGAGTCAAATGGAATAGTTCAGGTTAATTGAAATCTTTTGAGTGGCTAGGTGTTCTTAAATCCTCCTGAATCATTTCTTAGAATCTTTCTTCTTTAGGGGCGCCTGGGTGGCTCAGTTGGTTGAGGGTCCAACTCTTGATTTCAGCTTAGGTCATGAGCCCAGGGTCCTGGGATCGAGTCCCATGTTGAGCTCCGTGCTGAGCTTGGAGCCTGCTTAAGATTCTCTCCCTCCCTCAGCCCCTCTCCCCCACTCAAGGTTGAAGAATCTTTCCTCTTTAAGAATTAAATTAGTTAATAATTTAAAACATAATTTAAAAAAGTTTTTAAAATCAACTCTCCTGAATGTTCAGTGATTCCATTACAAACATACTTAACCACTTAATTCATATGATAAATGTTCACCTGTAAACCTTTGTATTACATGCTTTTTTAGCATTAAAGACTGGTAATAGGCACACTATACACAAAGTTTTGGAATGTTTTCAACTTCTTTTTAAAATAGAAGAAATGAGACCCTTATAAAGGATTATAAGTGTATTAAGAGACTCAACAAGCATACAATTCTCATATCATAAAAACAATCTAGGGAAAATATTTTCAGCTGGATGAGACTCAACTTAAGAATTCCCAGCACAGTCTGTTTCTTTGCAGAGGGATCATAAGTACCAACCGAATTTTACCAGAGCTTGAAAAGGTGGAAATTACCAGCTAGTTACTGAAAAATGAGAAATGAAAGTGAAATAAATCAGATCAAGTTTTAAAATAACTAACTTTTAGTGTGTGTCAGACTTTGATTGGGTACCTTTGATTTCTAACTTGAGCAAAAATACATATTTACCCACCTACCTGTATACTGTTCTTAGTCCAAAGCTTCCATTTATCTAAATTATTTAATTTAATTTTTTTTTTGAGAGAGAGAGAGAGCATGGGGGAGGAGCAGGAGAGAGGGAGAGGAATCCCAAGCAGGCTCCATGCTGTCAGCACAGAGCCCCATGCAGGGCTCCATCTCACAAACCATGAGATCGTGACCTGAGCCGAAATCAAGAGTCAGACACTTACCTGACTGAGCCACCCAGATGCCCCAATAACTTCCATTTATTTTAAAACACTAGTCTATAAGTTTCAACTTGTAAAGCAACTAGTGCTGTTATGAATGGGAGGACACAAATAAAAAACAAACACCAAGAGCCTAACATTTGGTGTCATTGATTGCATCAATGTCTGTTTTTTTTTTTTAAGACTAGCTTAAGTTATATTGCTTCAATACTGTTTTTTATTAAGTTTAGTAACAAAATTTTTGTGATTTCATTCCATCACAAGACGGTTGAAGAATAGCAAGGCATCTACAGATGGACATCGGTACCTTTTTCGTGGCCGAATCAATACAGAGGTGATGGAAGTGGAGAACGTGGACGATGGCACAGGTAGGTAATTAGTGATTTTAAAATGAGACGCCGGCTCCCTCATAAGACAAACTTCTCACCTGAATACTTCTTTTGCAGTACATTAGAGCTTAGGAAAACTTTGTTAGGTAGAGCAGTTGGAGGAGAAAGGCGTGATAAGGAAGAAGAGGATTCTTGTCAAAGTGGAGAATTATATTTGGCTGAAATACACTAGCATTCAACACAGAGATACACAGAAATTGCTGAGTAGGAGTGACATACGCACTCATATTTCCTGGTGTAGCCAGCATGAGTGCAGAAAATAATGAATGAATTTATTTTCTTTTTAAGTTACACTATCTTTTATAAGTATATATGTGATTTTTTCATATATTCTATTGTATAATGTATATTATATTTCATGTAATATATTCTATTCTACAATATAATATATAAAACCCTAGATTCGTTTTAGCTAGATAGCCGTTGTGTGTAGAAACATGTCAATTTTCTTACAGAGACAAGTTGTGGATGAAGGTGGTTTGTGTATTTTAAGTGCTCATTTTAAGTACTTTATTACTTATAGATGGTACGTTTTTGCTCTGCAGATCTGAAGGTACAGACATTGATAAGTAAGTTCGTGAAATCACAGTCACAAACATTAAATAAAATGAAGTTACATAAATTATTTTTATTTGAAAAAATATATGGATCCCATTATGTGGTTATGTACTAGTCTATAATATGAATGTTCAGGAAATTGGATCACATTTTCCCCCGATGATTTTAATTAGATTTCAAAGATATGCTTCTAGGAGAAAAGGACCAGATGAAATAACATATATTAATTGTTGCTAAATGACTTTAATTCCCACATGCAGAAGTGTTCTGTATAATACTTCATTTAAACTGGGATTGGGGCACAGGTCAGCTCCCATCTACCACATACCTTTGTTACCATCTTTTAGTCCCAGAGGGGAGAAGAATGTTTATCCTTTGCAGGGGTGCAAATTTTCAAAAGTGCTCACCTATGTGCCATTTCTCTATCCCATTGTCAGTATCCTAAAAATTGTCCAGAATATAAAATAGTAAAGCATGATTGTTTCAGGTAAGGGGGGAAGGACATGCAAGGAGCAAAATTCAGGTGTACTGCCTGGGAACAAAGTCGTCTTGTGGTGAGGTTCCTCATGGACTAGGGGAGAGAGGGAGTGTGGAGCTGACAGGTGGCACAGCTAAAAATCCCTTTCTATAATACAGGTGCAAATACATGCTCACATGTGGGACCTAGTAGGCTATCTTTCCTTGGCAGGATATGCACAATATTTATTTTTTCAAATTTTTTGATGTTTATTTATTTATTTATTTTTGAGACAGATAGAGAGCGAGTCAGGAAGGGGCAGAGAGAGAGGGAGACAGAGAATCCCAAGCAGGCTCCGCATGGTCAGTGCAGAGCCCAATGCGGGACCTGAACTCAGGAACCATGAGATCGTGACCGGAACCAAAGTCAGACGCTTAACCGACTGAGCCACCCAGGCACCCCCACCGTATTTTTATAAGGTGGCATTAATTCATTTTAATGCTTTGAAAAGAGACTAGTGACGTTAGGAAGTTGCCTGTCTAAAATGTGAACAGCTCTCTCACTTCAGTAACCCTATTGCTCAAGAGAATATCCAAAAGCCCATGTACTTGAGGTCGGAAGAAGTAAGGCAGGGGAAGGCACACTCAAAGCTCTACTCTGTTCCTACTTGGCCTCGTCTGCCCTGGTGGAACCACCTGTCCCCTGTTGCTTCAGCCTTCTCTTTGTTTTTTTTTTCATAAAGCTCCTGTGTCTCACTTCCTCTCTCCCAGATGGTGTGGTTGTCTCCATTTGTTCCATCTGCATTGGTAATCTAAGTGAATTTTGGTAAACTGTGTTGAATTTTGATAATTATTACTATGCTATGGGAAATTGGGGCATAAGATAAAGAAATGGAAGGAGCCCAGGGCCTTTGGAGGCATGGGCATAAAATAGCATCTTCAGCATATCTGTGTCAGATAGGTATATGGGGGTGAGCCTATGTGGGGTGATGGAGCTTTAATGCAAGTGGTCTTTGGATTCAACCCCATGAAAAAGTTCTTTTAGCATTGGTAAGATTTTCACCTTCAGGACCTCGGCACCTGAGGGACAGGGGCATTATAGAAACAAGGCCTCAGACCCTGGTAAATACAAATTAGTGGGGAAGACTAATATTAGTGATAAAGTGTCTAATGACAGATCTTTTTTTTTTTTTCTGAAATTTATTGACAAATTGGTTTCCATACAACACCCAGTGCTCATCCCAAAAGGTGCCCTCCTCAATACCCATCACCCACCCTCTCCTCCCTCCCACCCCCCATCAACCCTCAGTTTGTTCTCAGTTTTTAACAGTCTCTTATGCTTTGGCTCTCTCCCATTCTAACCTCTTTTTTTTTTTTTCCTTCCCCTCATCCATGGGTTCCTGTTAAGTTTCTCAGGATCCACATGAGAGTGAAACCATATGGTATCTGTCTTTCTCTGTATGGCTTATTTCACTTAGCATCACACTCTCCAGTTCCATCCACGTTGCTACAAAAGGCCATATTTCATTTTTTCTCATTGCCACGTAATATTCCATTGTGTATATAAACCACAATTTCTTTATCCATTCATCAGTTGATGGACATTTAGGCTCTTTCCATAATTTGGCTATTGTTGAGAGTGCTGCTATGAACATTGGGGTACAAGTGGCCCTATGCATCAGTGCTCCTGTATCCCTTGGATAAATTCCTAGCAGTGCTACTGCTGGGTCATAGGGTAGGTCTATTTTTAATTTTCTGAGGAACCTCCACACTGCTTTCCAGAGCGGCTGCACCACTTTGCATTCCCACCAACAGTGCAAGAGGGTTCCCGTTTCTCCACATCCTCTCCAGCATCTATAGTCTCCTGATTTGTTCATTTTGGCCACTCTGACTGGCGTGAGGTGATACCTGAGTGTGGTTTTGATTTGTATTTCCCTGATAAGGAGCGACGCTGAACATCTTTTCATGTGCCTGTTGGCCATCCGGATGTCTTCTTTAGAGAAGTGCCTTTTCATGTTTTCTGCCCATTTCTTCACTGGGTTATTTGTTTTTCGGGTGTGAAGTTTGGTGAGCTCTTTATAGATTTTGGATACTAGCCCTTTGTCCGATATGTCATTTGCAAATATCTTTTCCCATTCCGTTGGTTGCCTTTTAGTTTTGTTGGTTGTTTCCTTTGCTGTGCAGAAGCTTTTGATCTTCATAAGGTCCCAGTAATTCACTTTTGCTTTTAATTCCCTTGCCTTTGGGGATGTGACGAGTAAGAGATTGCTACGGCTGAGGTCAGAGAGGTCTTTTCCTGCTTTCTCCTCTAAGGTTTTGATGGTTTCCTGTCTCACATTTAGGTCCTTTATCCATTTTGAGTTTATTTTTGTGAATGGTGTGAGAAAGTGGTCGAGTTTCAACCTTCTGCATGTTGCTGTCCAGTTCTCCCAGCACCATTTGTTAAAGAGGCTGTCTTTTTTCCATTGGATGTTCTTTCCTGCTTTGTCAAAGATGAGTTGGCCATACGTTTGTGGGTCTAGTTCTGGGGTTTCTATTCTATTCCATTGGTCTATGTGTCTGTTTTGGTGCCAATACCATGCTGTCTTGATGATGACAGCTTTGTAGTAGAGGCTAAAGTCTGGGATTGTGATGCCTCCTGCTTTGGTCTTCTTCAAAATTCCTTTGGCTATTCAGGGCCTTTTGTGGTTCCATATGAATTTTAGGATTGCTTGTTCTAGTTTCGAGAAGAATGCTGGTGCAATTTTGATTGGGATTGCATTGAATGTGTAGATAGCTTTGGGTAGTATTGACATTTTGACAATATTTATTCTTCCAATCCATGAGCAGGGAATGTCTTTCCATTTCTTTAAATCTTCTTCAATTTCCTTCATAAGCTTTCTATAGTTTTCAGCATACAGATCCTTTACATCTTTGGTTAGATTTATTCCTAGGTATTTTATGCTTCTTGGTGCAATTGTGAATGGGATCAGTTTCTTTATTTGTCTTTCTGTTGCTTCATTGTTAGTGTATAAGAATGCAACTGATTTCTGTACATTGATTTTGTATCCTGCAACTTTGCTGAATTCATGTATCAGTTCTAGCAGACTTTTGGTGGAGTCTATCGGATTTTCCATGTATACTATCATGTCATCTGCTAAAAGCGAAAGCTTGACTTCATCTTTGCCACTTTGGATGCCTTTGATTTCCTTTTGTTGTCTCATTGCTGATGCTAGAACTTCCAGCACTATGTTAAACAGCAGCGGTGAGAGTGGGCATCCTTGTCGTGTTCCTGATCTCAGGGAAAAAGCTCTCAGTTTTTCCCCGTTGAGGATGATGTTAGCTGTGGGCTTTTCATAAATGGCTTTTATGATCTTTAAGTATGTTCCTTCTATCCCGACTTTCTCAAGGGTTTTTATTAAGAAAGGGTGCTGGATTTTGTCGAAGGCCTTTTCTGCATCGATTGACAGGATCATATGGTTCTTCTCTCTTTTTTTGTTAATGTGATGTATCACGTTGATTGATTTGCGAATGTTGAACCAGCCCTGCATCCCAGGAATGAATCCCACTTGATCATGGTGAATAATTCTTTTTATATGCCGTTGAATTCGATTTGCTAGTATCTTACTGAGAATTTTTGCATCCATATTCATCAGGGATATTGGCCTGTAGTTCTCTTTTTTTACTGGGTCTCTGTCTGGTTTAGGAATCAAAGTAATACTGGCTTCATAGAATGAGTCTGGAAGTTTTCCTTCCTTTTCTATTTCTTGGAATAGCTTGAGAAGGATAGGTATTATCTCTGCTTTAAACGTCTGGTAGAACTCCCCTGGGAAGCCATCTGGTCCTGGGCTCTTATTTGTTGGGAGATTTTTGATAACCGATTCAATTTCTTCGCTGGTTATGGGTCTGTTCAAGCTTTCTATTTCCTCCTGATTGAGTTTTGGAAGAGTGTGGGTGTTCAGGAATTTGTCCATTTCTTCCAGGTTGTCCAATTTGTTGGCATATAAGTTTTCATAGTATTCCCTGATAATTGTTTGTATCTCTGAGGGATTGGTTGTAATCATTCCATTTTCATTCATGATTTTATCTATTTGGGTCATCTCCCTTTTCTTTTTGAGAAGCCTGGCTAGAGGTTTGTCAATTTTGTTTATTTTTTCAAAAAACCAACTCTTGGTTTCGTTGATCTGCTCTACAGTTTTTTTAGTTTCTATATTGTTTATTTCTGCTCTGATCTTTATTATTTCTCTTCTTCTGCTGGGCTTAGGCTGCCTTTGCTGTTCTGCTTCTAGTTCCTTTAGGTGTGCTGTTAGATTTTGTATTTGGGATTTTTCTTGTTTCTTGAGATAAGCCTGGATTGCAATGTATTTTCCTCTCAGGACTGCCTTTGCTGCGTCCCAAAGCGTTTGGATTGTTGTATTTTCATTTTCGTTTGTTTCCATATATTTTTTAATTTCTTCTCTAATTGCCTGGTTGACCCACTCATTCGTTAGTAGGGTGTTCTTTAACCTCCATGCTTCTGGAGGTTTTCCAGACTTTTTTCTGTGATTGATTTCAAGCTTCATAGCATTGTGGTCTGAAAGTATGCATGGTATAATTTCAATTCTTGTAAACTTATGAAGGGCTGTTTTATGACCCAGTATATGATCTATCTTGGAGAATGTTCCATGTGCACTCGAGAAGAAAGTATATTCTGTTGCTTTGGGATGCAGAGTTCTAAATATATCTGTCAAGTCCATCTGATCCAATGTCTCATTCAGGGCCCTTGTTTCTTTATTGACCGTGTGTCTAGATGATCTATCCATTTCTGTAAGTGGTGTATTAAAGTCCCCTGCAATTACCACATTCTTATCAATAAGGTTGCTTATGTTTATGAGTAATTGTTTTATATATTTGGGGGCTCCGGTATTCGGTGCATAGACATTTATAATTGTTAGCTCTTCCTGATGGATAGACCCTGTAATTATTATATAATGTCCTTCTTCATCTCTTGTTACAGCCTTTAATTTAAAGTCTAGTTTGTCTGATATAAGTATGGCTACTCCAGCTTTCTTTTGGCTTCCAGTCGCATGATAAATAGTTCTCCATCCCCTCACTCTCAATCTAAAGGTGTCCTCAGGTCTAAAATGAGTCTTGTAGACAGCAAATAGATGGGTCTTGTTTTTTTATCCATTCTGATACCCTATGTCTTTTGGTTGGCGCATTTAATCCATTTACATTCAGTGTTATTATAGAAAGATACGGGTTTAGAGTCATTGTGATGTCCGTATGTTTTATGCTTAGAGTGATGTCTCTGGGACTTTGTCTCACAGGGTCCCCCTTAGGATCTCTTGTAGGGCTGGTTTAGTGGTGACAAATTCCTTCAGTTTTTGTTTGTTTGGGAAGACCTTTATCTCTCCTTCTATTCTAAATGACAGACTTGCTGGATAAAGGATTCTTGGCTGCATATTTTTTCTGTCTAGCACCCTGAAAATCTCGTGCCAATTCTTTCTGGCCTGCCAAGTTTCAAAAGAGAGATCAGTCACGAGTCTTATACGTCTCCCTTTATATGTGAGGGCACGTTTACCCCTTGCTGCTTTCAGAATTTTCTCTTTATCCTTGTATTTTGCCAGTTTCACTATGATATGTCGTGCAGAAGATCGATTCAAGTTACGTCTGAAGGGAGTTCTCTGTGCCTCTTGGATTTCAATGCCTTTTTCCTTCCCCAGTTCAGGGAAGTTCTCAGCTATTATTTCTTCAAGTACCCCTTCAGCACCTTTCCCTCTCTCTTCCTCCTCTGGGATACCAATTATGCGTATATTATTTCTTTTTAGTGTATCACTTAATTCTCTAATTTTCCCCTCATACTCCTGGATTTTTTTATCTCTCTTTTTCTCAGCTTCCTCTTTTTCCATAACTTTATCTTCTAGTTCACCTATTCTCTCCTCTGCCTCTTCAAGCCGAGCCGTGGTGGTTTCCATTTTGTTATGCATTTCGTTTAAAGCGTTTTTCAGCTCCTCGTGACTGTTCCTTAGTCCCTTGATCTCTGTAGCAGGAGATTCTCTGCTGTCCTGTATACTGTTTTCAAGCCCAGTGATTAATTTTATGACTATTATTCTAAATTCGCTTTCTGTTATGTTATTTAAGTCCTTTTTGATCAGCTCATTCGCTGTTGTTATTTCCTGGAGATTCTTCTGAGGGGAGTTCTTCCGCTTGGTCATTTTGGATAGTCCCTGGCGTGGTGAGGACCTGCAGGGCACTTCCCCTGTGCTGTGGTGTATACCTGGAGTTGGTGGGCGGGGCCGCAGTCAGACCTGATGTCTGCCCCCAGCCCACCGCTGTGGCCACAGTCAGACTGGTGTGTGCCTTCTCTTCCCCTCTCCTAGGGGCGGGATTCACTGTGGGGTGGTGTGGCTCGTCTGGGCTACTTGCACCCTGCCAGGCTTGTGATGCTGGGGATCTGGCGTATTAGCTGGGGTGGGTAGGCAAGGTGCTCGGGGGCAGGAGGGGCAGGCTTAGCTCGCTTCTCCTTAGGTGATCCACTTCAGGAGGGGCCCTGTGGCAGCGGGAGGGAGTCAGATCCGCTGCCGGAGGTTTGGCTCTGCCGAAGCGCAGAGTTGGGTGTTTGCGCGGAGCGAGCAAGTTCCCTGGCAGGAACCGGTTCCCTTTGGGATTTCGGCTGGGGGATGGGCGGGGGAAATGGCGCTGGCGAGCGCCTTTGTTCCCCACCAAACTGAGCTCTGTTGTCAGGGGGCTCAGCAGCTCTCCCTCCCTTTGTCCTCCAGCCTTCCCGCTTTCCGAGCAGAGCTGTCAATTTATGACCTCCCAGACGCTAAGTCGTGCTTGCTGTCGGAACACAGTCCGCCCGGCCCCTCCGCTTTTGCAAGCCAGACTCTGGGGCTCTGCTTGGCCGGCGAGCCGCCCCTCCGCCCCGGCTCCCTCCCGCCAGTCCGTGGAGCGCGCACCGCCTCGCCGCCCTTCCTACCCTCTTCCGTGGGCCTCTCGTCTGCGTTTGGCTCCGGCGACTCCGTTCTGCTCTGGAATCTCTATTTTTGATGAGCTCAGGTTTTAAGTGTTCTTTTAAAAAAATTTTTTTTTAATGTTTATTCATTTTTTGATAGAGAGGGACAGAGCATGAGTAGGGGGAAGGGCAGAGAGAGAGAGACACAGAATCGGAAGCAGACTCCAGGCTGTGAGCTGTCAGCACAGAGCTCGACGCAGAACTCGAACTCACGAATCGTGAGATCATGACCTGAGCTGAAGTCAGACGCTTAACCACTGAGCCACCCAGGTGCCCCTAAGTGTTCTTACTTTATACTTATAAACAGGAGCTCTGATGCTGATAGATCTCAGCAGAGCTGATCAGTGTTTGTATACCAAGTTCTTCCCACGCTAGGACCCTGGATGAATTTGGTAAGGGATGGCAAATACCATCAGGCTTTTGTGTTCATTGCCAAAACCAGAAACAAACAACAATGATACCATATTGTGGTATAAATAATAAAAATTAATCAAGATGTATTTTTAAGCATGCTTAGAAATTTCGATGAAAAATTTAAATGCTCCCCCATCTATTTGAATATATTGTAGAAATACTAGGTATTTTTGTATACTCTAATTATAAGTAAAAGGCTTTTCTTTTCTAAGGGCCTCCATCAGACAACCATTTGCACTAATTTAGCTCAAAACTTGCAGAAGTAATTGCATTTGGAATGAGACTAAGCTTTTTAGCCAATGTGTAACTATCTCAAATCTTTTGAAAAATAAACATGATTCTACTTTTATTTATAATGTTTAATGGTTTGGATTATATCAGTTATATCTCAGAATACAAAAAAATTAATGCAACGATGATAAGACATGCAGAAATGTAAAAATCTGTGTGTTTATTTTAATATATCCGCATTATCCATTACTTCTTGTGTTCAACAAAGATGGTAGCCATTGAGTATGTGGCCAGATTTCCATTCCACTATTCTCTATAGTTTTAATTTTTTTTAATGTTTATGTATTTTTGAGAGAGAGAGAGAGAGAGAGAGAGAGAGAGAGAGAGAGAGAAAGAGAGAGAGGGTGTGAGCTGGGGAGGGGCAGAGAGAGGGAGACAGAATCTGAAGCAGGCTCCAGGCTCTGAGCTGTTAGCACAGAGCCAAATGTGGGGCTCGAACTCACAAACATGAGATCATGACCTGAGCCGAATTCTGATGCTTAACTGACTGAGCCACCCAGGTGCCCCTCCATTCCACCATTCTCTAGATCCGACTCTCATTTGGGTGAATTCTAATTTTTTTAAAATGTTTATTTATTTTGAGAGAGAGAGAGAGAGAGAAAGAGTGAGTGAGTGAGTAGGGGAGTGTTGGAGAGAGAGAGGGAAAGAGATAAAGCGAGAGAGAGAGAGAGAGAGAGAGAGAGAGAGAGAGAAAGAATCCCAAGCAGGCTCTGCACTGTCAGCAGAGCCCGACATGGGGTTCCATCCCATGAACCATGACACCATGACCCGAGCTGAAGTCAAGAGTCGGCCGCTTGACCAACTGAGCCACACAAGTGCCCCTGGGGGATTCCTCTAATTTAATTCCTATTCCTTGTTTATGAGTATATCAGTTTAAACATGATTCATAAAAAGTATCCAGCTTAAGAGCTATGTAGGAAAACTGTCGAACTTTCTACAATTAAATTTCTTTGTAATTTTCATAGTATATTCTTGGAAATTGATTCAAAACGTAGCCCCAGGAGCACCTGGGTGGCTCAGTCGGTTAAGCATCCGAATTTGGCTCAGTTTGTGCTCTCATAGTTCACAAGTTAGAGCTCCGCCTCGGGCTCTCTGCTGTTAGCCCAGAGCCTGCTTCAGATCCTCTATCCCCCTCTTTCTCCACCCCCCCTTCCCTGTGTGCTGTCTCTTTCTCTCTCTTTCAAAAATAAATAAGAAAACATTTAATAAATATTTAAAAAAAAGTATACCAGCTCATTTGTAAATTCTTTCTTAAGAACAAGTTTATTTGTGTAGTTGGACAAAGGGCAAGAATGGTGACCTTTAGAAAATGTGATCTGTAGTTCAATGTTGGGCAAACCATAGTTTGTAGGACAGTAGTCAAATTTGAATTAGGTAAGATGGAGAATTTTTATTCTTTAAGGTGTTCTTGAAAGTGAACAGGATTTTTAAAAAAAGTTTCAGCTACCATTTTTAATATAAATATTTGAAACCATTCAAAGATATTGAACACATTGGGTTTTTTGAAATTAAATTTTGCTTATTAAAGAAAATTTTGGGGGTGCTTGGATGGCTCGGTTGAGCATCTGACTCGGTTTTGACTTGGGTCATGGTCACGGGGTCATGGGATCAAGCCCCATGTTAGGCTCTGCACTGAGTGTGGAGCCTACTTAAGATTCTCTCCTTCTCCCTCGGTGTCTGCCCTTCCGCTGCTCTCTCACACACTCTCTCTCTCTGAATAAATAAACTTAAAAAAAAATAAAGTAAATTTGAAAATAACAAAAAGTTGAAAATATAAAGAGAAGTAAATGAGAATTTTAATACTTCCTTCAATTTTTCTTTTTATGCATAGATTTTCAAAAATGTTTAAAAACATGAACTCTAGTTTTATATCCTTTTTTCAATTAAATAAAATCATTGTGTGAATTATAGTCATCTTTATCTTCATGTCTTATCGCCACATAACATAGTATTTATTGTTGCTTAATAGTCAAATAGATAAACCATAGTTACCTTATCAGCCATATTTATTGTTGTGTAACCTGAATTGAATACATTCTTAATTAAAAAGTAGGATAACTTTACAATGTTGAAAAGACTAAGACTATAAGGGTTCTTTCCTGATACACTTACATTTTCAATATGTTATTAATTTAAAGGAGTGTTCTTGAGAATTAAAAAAAAAGGTCAGGGGAGCTATTTTTAGTTTCAAAAGGAAAAATCAATTAGACTCTCTTTTTTTTTTTAAAGTTTATTTATTTATTTATTTTGAGAGAGAAAGTTCTCAAGCAGGGCAGAGAGAGACAGAGACAGAGAGGATCCCAAGCAGGCTCCGTCCTGTCAGCGTGCAGCCTGGTGCGGGGCTTGAACTCATGAATCGTGAGATCATGACCTGACCTGAAATCAAGAGTTAGATACTTAACCAACTGAGCCACCTAGGCATCCCTCGAACCTCTTTTTTGTTTTTTTAATTTTTAACTTTTTGCCATAAATAATGGCTAATGCTATTTTGGATGCCAGAAAATTTTCTTCTATTATTTGATAAAATCAAAGATTTATTCCAAAAACTAATTTTCTCAACATTAAATATTCATAATGTAAGTAAATTATAATTTTTTTAACATGAAATTTATTGTCAAATTGGTTTCCATACAACACCCAGTGCTCATCCCAACAGGTGCTCTCCTCAATACCCATCACCCACTCCCCTCCCTCCCACTCCCCATCAACCCTGTTTGTTCTCAGTTTTTAATTTTTAAAATTTCTCTTAAAAATTTATGCATTCACACTGTTGATCACCAGAATAAGAGTTAAATACATTGTTTAGACATCAGTTTCTTGATGTTTTGAATAATATTTTCTAGCAGTTTCTTCTGTTTCATAGCCTGAGTATATGGTACTTGGCTAGCTTCCATCTCATTAAAACTCATGCTATTGAAAGGATATCAGCATTTCCACTGAGAGTTATAGTAGTATCAGTTTTAGCAAAACCTCATCTCATTATGTAAAACTATGCTGGATTAAGAGTGAGGAATTTGCAAACTGTATAGCTTCAAAGTAATTAGTGAGTTGTTCTCGGCTGCCCCTTGGATTCTTCTCTTTTTGGAAAAACATCAGTGCCTGGAGACTTGAATTTGGATATTCTGCACTTAATGAATGACAATTTTCCATTCCTTTTTAACACTTCGTATAGAATTATATTTTAGGTATAAATATAAGTGAAAATTCCTGCACTTGCCATTAATGTTCTTTCAGTAAAAACAATATTTTAAAATTTCTACTAAGGAAAAGCACCGCTAGGCTTTTCCATGATCTTTATGTGGCTGTTCTTTATAAATAAGTTCAGGGGCGCCTGGGTGGCGCAGTCGGTTAAGCGTCCGAGTTCAGCCAGGTCACGATCTCGTGGTCCGTGAGTTTGAGCCCCGCGTCAGGCTCTGGGCTGATGGTTCAGAGCCTGGAGCCTGTTTCCGATTCTGTGTCTCCCTCTCTCTCTGCCCCTCCCCCGTTCATGCTCTGTCTCTCTCTGTCCCAAAAAAAATAAATAAAAATATTCTTTTTCGGGGCGCCTGGGTGGCGCAGTCGTTAAGCGTCTGACTTCAGCCAGGTCACGATCTCGCGGTCCGTGAGTTCGAGCCCCGCGTCGGGCTCTGGGCTGATGGCTCAGAGCCTGGAGCCTGTTTCCGATTCTGTGTCTCCCTCGCTCTCTGCCCCTCCCCCGTTCGTGCTCTGTCTCTCTCTGTCCCAAAAATAAATAAACGTTGAAAAAAAAATTTATAAATAAGTTCAATTCAAATTTATTTTTTAGAGTGAAGTTATTGAGGGGTGCCTGGGTGGCTCAGTTGATCGAATGCTGACTTCAGCTCAGATCATGATCTCGCGGTTTGTGAGTTCGAGTCCCACTCCAGGCTCTGTGCTGACAGCTCAGAGCCTGGAACCTGCTTTAGATTCTGTGTCTCTCTCTCTCTCTGTCCCTCCCCCCTCCCCGCTTGCAGTCTGTTTCTCTCTCTCTCTCTCTCTCTCAAAAATAAATAAATATTTTTTAAAATTATAAAAAAAAAGTTATTGGGGCGCCTGGGTGGCGCAGTCGGTTAAGTGTCCGACTTCAGCCAGGTCACGATCTTGCGGTCCGTGAGTTCGAGCCCCGCGTCGGGCTCTGGGCTGATGGCTCAGAGCCTGGAGCCTGTTTCCGATTCTGTGTCTCCCTCTCTCTCTGCCCCTCGCCTGTTCGTGCTCTGTCTCTCTCTGTCCCAAAAATAAATAAAAAACGTTGAAAAAAAAATTAAAAAAAAAAAGAAGTTATTGAGAAATGTGCTGTGATTGAAATTATGAAGCCATTTATATATCACTATATACATCATATATTTCTTTTGAAATAAATGAGAATCAATTGCTTATTTTTTAATAACACTGATAATTTGGTAACTGATATCATTATGATATTTATACTACATTTTGATACATATGTATGTATATACATATATATGTACTCACATATTTGTATATATGTTTAAAATTATTTATTATTTTTAAAATTAGTGTGGTAGAAAGTAGTTAGCACATAAACTTTAAAAAGTGACATTATCCTTTCATTTTAATTTATTAGGTGACATAAGCTATTCTTTCAAAATATTATATTGGAACAGAGATGTACCTATCATTTGACATAGTAGATTTTACAGTCAATTAACAGTCTTGCTTTCTGTACGTGAAACAGTAGCCACATGCAATCATGTGCTGACCTGTCTGGTTTTGAGTTCAGCCATACATTTTCCAAGGGAAGTTTGAATGCACAGGTTGTATTGCTTAGGCAAGGCTTCATGGAAGATGCGGGTACACTTTAAAGAGAAGAAAGAGTTGCTGAGGCAGAGAGCAGGGCTGGTGGCTTGATGAGAGCCTCAGCCTAGAGAACAGGTGAGAAGTCACAGCACAAGGAGGAGGAAAGCAGCAAACAGTGGCAGGGCCACTGGGGAACACAGTGGAAAATGGCATTGTTCGATAGGGGTCAGTTTAAAGAGAAGCGCTAAAGCAATCCTCTGTGTTTTCCCCTGATTCATTGGGGAGCTAACAAAGGCTTTTGAAGTAAGGAATGGCCTGATGAAAAGTGTTGAAGGAAGAGTCAGCAGGGTGTGAAGAGAGCAGTGCCAGACTGAAATAGTCGAGGGAGGGAAGGAAGGAACACCCAGGTTGCAGAGGAGTCTGTCCCAGGGCACGTGGTGTGCAGGGTCAGAAGCATCACCCTGGTAGATGAACTTGTGTTCCTCTGTGTTCTGTGGAAAGAATACACCATGTTCCTTTTAAAGTAAGCCCAATATTTTATTACTATAGGTTACACGTGGCTATGGTGATTTTCTTTACCTGGGGTGTGGGTAAAGGGTAATATCATTAGTGGGAATGTGGGGTCTTTTAGGCTGCACTGCTGGGTTCTCTTAGCTGATCTCAGTCTGATTGTGGAAGAAGGGAGAGTGTGAAAAGCTTATGCTTGTTTGTGATATTGGCCCTGTAAAGTGACCCATGCGGGGAGGGGGATCTATGTGGACATGTGCAACTTGATCTTTTTTTCCCACCAATTTATCATATTTTCTCAGTTGGTTATTTTTATAAGTAGTAACAAGGGATTATGGTATAATTATGAACTAATAATTGTTACTTCCTTACTAATTCCATTGATACTTATCTGACATGTATTAAAAAGTTCTGCTACTTTATACAGGATATGAACATGAACTAAATATGTACAGATAAGAAGAAAGGTACACAAATTCCTTTTCAAAACAGATGGCAGGGCGCCTGGATGGCTCAGTTGGTTGAGCATCCAACTTCGGCCCAGATCATGATTTCACGGCTTAGGGATTCAAACCCCTCGTGGGGCTCTGCGCTGATAGCTCAGAGCCTGGAACTTGCTTTGGATTCTGTGTTTCCCTCTCTGCCCCTCCCCTGCGTGCATTCTCTCTCTCTCTCTCTCTCTCTCTCTCTCTCTCCCTCTCTCAAAATAAATAAACATAATAAAATAAAAATAAAACATATGGCAATTTCCTGATGGGGGAGATCTTCTGCCATTTGAATCCTTATTTTATCAGAAATTGTTATTATTAACAGGATTATGGCACACACGCACATATCGTATATATATTATATATATTATAACATATATATTATATTATAGAGTAATAATATCTAACATAATTCTTTCCTGGCTCAAGTATAACTTGGAATTGTTTTAAGTTTATTATTTATTTTGAGAGAGAGAGAGAGTGCAAGCAGGGGTGGGGCAGAGAGACAGAGGGAAAGAGAGAATTCCAAACAGGCTCTGCACTGTCAGTGACGAACCAGATGCGGGGCTCGAATTCAAATCGCGAGACCATGACCTGAGCTGAAGCTTAACTGACTGGGCCACCCAGGTGCCCCACTATAAGTTGGACTTTTTTTTTTTTTCAACGTTTATTTATTTTTGGGACAGAGAGAGACAGAGCATGAACGGGGGAGGGGCAGAGAGAGAGGGAGACACAGAATCGGAAACAGGCTCCAGGCTCCGAGCCATCAGCCCAGAGCCTGACGCGGGGCTCGAACTCACGGACCGTGAGATCGTGACCTGGCTGAAGTCGGACGCTCAACCGACTGCGCCACCCAGGCGCCCCAAGTTGGACTTTTTAAAGACCCTCAATATACAGAATCATTTGAGAATGCATTTTTGGAATAGTCAATCTGGTCGCAGATACCTTGTGGTGATTTTGGAGCTAAAAAGACTACGGGCATCATGTCTGCCTCTACTCAGAACTCACCAAATAAAATAAGGCCATTTGAGAAAAAACAAAGCAACAAAAAACAAGTACAGTGCCACAAAGTTATTTCTCTAAACCACCTTTAACGTTTTGTGTCTCACCTCCTGTCCACCCACCATTACCATTTAGTGACTGTCAGGGAGATGAATGAAAAGTGTCACTTTAAATTGGTGCAGGTGCTGACTCAGGCCTTTGTCATATGTTTTTTCATTTTGAAATCTTTGCTTTGCAGACTGTCATGCCAGTAAATGCTGGATACAAGTAACATCACTATTCCCTACCTGCTATTAGGCAGAACTGCCGTAGAGGGTTTCCTGTTGACATTTTCAAATCTAGCATGACAGTGTAGCCAAAATGATGGGGAGACCTAAAAAAAAGACGATGTGAATTCATACTCAAAGAAAAATTTCTTCTTCCTATATGGAATCATGTGGTTTTAAAGAGTGCACATCTTTCAGTTTTTCATGACCAAGGATAATGGATTGACATTTATTTGTACCTTTCCATTTATTAAAGATTAGGTAAATGTGCTCTTGGTATGTTCCATTGATTTGTTCTGATTCTTCCTGTGTGGTTCATGAAACAGCTGAAAATTGTTCGGTGGGGATATACTTTGCTTTTGAAAGCTAGAATAATATTTCAAATGAGTATTAGAAAGGCAAAATGAATCTGCCACCTTGGATATTTGATTATTGAGATGAAAATTCTTTTACACGTTCTTCTTTTATTGCTTTAGGAACTTTAACAATATTTTTGGACATAGAGGAAAGGAATGTTAATACTTCAGATGTTTAATTTCATGTAATATATTAATATTAAGAGTTAGAAGTGTTTTATTCCTGAGCACTAACTGCATTTAATATACAAACATTTGATTTTTTATTTTTATGTTCTTCATTTCACATAAAGTGAAGATACTTTTAAGAACCAATGGTGTTGGAACTTTTGTGAATTGAATGGTTGTGTTGATATAATTTATATATTATATTTGTTGTTCACCTTTACCCCCATTAATTTCCAGCTGATTTCCATAGTAGTGGACACATTGTTATCAATGGATGGAAAATACATAACACAGCAAAAAATAAATGGTTCGTGTGCATGGCAAAAACACCTGAAGAGAAGCACGAATGGTTTGAAGCTATTTTGAAAGAAAGAGAACGGAGAAAAGGTGGGTGTATGAATTGGCCACTATTACACTTTTGTGAAGATTCTACCTTAGCAAGAAAGCAGACAATGGGCAGAAATTATGAGAAAGTAAAAAGGTGTGTGATGTTCACCTGTATTTTCCAAGTGAGGTAAGACCCATGCTAAAATACCTTATGGATACTTCTAATATTATCACTGAAAGAAAAGAAAAACCTTGTATAGTTAGTGAAATAATTATATTGTGGCCAGCAGTGTCTTTTAGATATTATGTTAATCTTTTGAGGCTGCTATGATGGATACCACAGACTAGGTGGCTTATAAACAACAGAAATTTATAACTCACAGTTCTGGAGGCTAGGAGCCCAAGATTTGGAGTCTGGTAAGAGCAATTTTCCAGTTCCTAGATGGCCATCTCTTCACTGTGTCCTCACATAACAGCAGGGCAAGAGATCTCTCTGGGGTCTTGTCGATAAGGCCATTAATCTCATTCATGAGGACTCCACTCTCATGACCTAATCACTTCCCAAACACCTTACCTCCTAACACCAGCACAATTAGATGTCAGGTTTGAACATATGAATTTGGGAGGCATGCAAACATTCAGTCTACAGCAAATAGTTTCGTTTGCTTTAAAAGTTGTTAAATTTTCTTTGCACCTTATTCTCGCCATTTCTAAAGCATCATCTCAGAGTTTTCCTGTAAGAGACAAACTTCCATAGTATAAGGCAGTGTTGTAGGGCCTCCAACAGTTGTTCTCTATATATGTAACAGTACAGTGAAAATCTCTAGACCAAATATGTTAGTGTCCTAATTATAGAATAAATCACTTGGGATACACATTAACTTTTTACAATGCCGTTGACTATAATGCAAGTCAATAAGGAGTTTGTTCACATGAAGAGGGAGGCCTGGTTCAAAATTGCTTCACGTTTTTAGCAAGATTCGCAAAAGGCACTTCATCTGGCAGTTTTCAATTGTGTGACGTTTATCTGCAATTACGCACATTTCTTTAATTCAGCTAAGAAATAGAAATGCTTGTGTTACTACTAATTTCTTTACCCAATAATTGGTAAGAAACAAGACAGTATGTATTCCTTTTCCCAGAGACTTAGGAATAAAATATCCCATTGCTGATGAAATTTTGAAGCACAAAGAACCCTTTCTTCGATCTTCAGAAATTTTTCCTTGAAGAACATACAAAGCTTCTATTTCGATTAAAATATCCATAGCACACATTTATATGAGCATTTCCAAAGCATTTTCAAATACTTAACTCCTTTGATTGGTCTTGGATGGAGAACAAGTAGAAAAATTTAAAACATAGATTATGAATACCGAATAGCTGATTCTTTCAGTTTTGTTGAATCCAGCAATCAATTCAAATAGCATAGCAAGTGATTTGAAAGGTAAAATAAATTTTTCATCAAGTTGAACCTTTATTTATTTTTTCAGAATGGCTGTGCATACAGATAAACCTAAGGTGAAAAAGGAAGGGAGGAAGGAAAGGAGAGAGAAAGAAAGAAAAGCAAGCAAATAAGCATGTTGTATAAATTTGTTTATGTGAACAGGGTCTATTCTTGATGGAGTTTTCCCTATTACTGACAAGTGGTAATTGCCCCTCCATTGTAAAATAAGATTTTCATAAGAAAATTTGTAGCCAGAAAACTAAAAATAATTCAAGTATTTCTTCTTCTGCAACAGTTTGTCAGTCCCGTCCAAACGTCCCAGATTGTGGGCGTTCTCAGGCTTTCAGCTTTGACACCGCTCTCCTCTAAGATAGGTCCTTGCCTGGGTTACCCGTTCCCACCAGATCCACATCAACATCTACACTGCCACTTCGTCCATCTCTCCTGAGCTTCATACGCATGTGTTCTGCTGGCTCCTGGACTCTACCTGAACGTCCAAATTCAACATGCACAGTATTGGACGCCTCCTTACCTGAATCCCTTTTTCAGATATGCGTCTAACCCCCCACTCCCCAGTTCCAGGCTCTCAGGTCAAAAGCCTAGAAGGCATCCTGATCTCTCTTATCTCCATCGTGCCTGCATTTAACCCTTTGCTGTATCCTATCAGTACTGCTCCCTAGATATGTCTCAGCATCATTCTCTTTGCCCTGTAGCCCCTGCTATTGTCTTCAGGGTTCAACTTGCCTGAATTTTTGAGGCTTCCTCCTAATGGTCTCCCTCTTTTTAAACCCTGCCCCCTTCACTTTGTTCCTGTATTGTCATCTGAGCTTTGTTTCTGAAGCAACAAAACTTTCTTTCCTGTCCTGCCCTGCTTTACCCCTCCCTCTGGTGGAAACCCTTACGTGCTTCCCTGATACCTCAGGGATGAAGTATATGGAAACTGCAGTTGAGCAAGGTCCCTAACTAACCCGCCAGTGTGTCCTGTCCTCTCATGTAGGGCCTGGAGCTGTGCCCCTGTGCTGCTTCACCTCAGGTAGCTCTTGTTAACTCTCTCTCTTTCTCTCTGGAAATACCGTTCATCCCTCTGCTTTTAAACATTGGTCTTCTGTGAAACCTTTCTTAATATTTCTGTGTAGAGGCAAGATCCTCTGATTATGCCTTTACTGTATCACAGTTTCTCCTTTAAGGCTGTTTCCAGGGCCAGCCGGTCCACTTGTGCCGATCTAATTCTGCAGAAGGGGTGCAGGGAGCTTGAGGTACAGCTGCTCTTCCTCCAGTGGCCAAACCATGTGCCTTTGGGCACAGTTTACACAAGGTGCTATATGGCCCTCGAGATCCTGTCTTGACTGTCTCTTTGGTATCCCAAGAGCTTCTTGAAAATCAGGGCCCTAGCGTATGGAGCTCTGTGTCTGCAATCCCCTGCATGTGGTAGACGTGAATTAAATGTTTGTTTAATGAAGGCATGAGTGAGTGAGGAGACTTTCAGTACCTGTCCTTTGTTTCATTTCTGATAGGTTTAAAATTAGGAATGGAGCAAGACACCTGGGTAATGATCTCCGAACAGGGTGAGAAACTTTATAAGATGATGTGCAAACAAGGAAATCTGATCAAAGACAGGAAAAGAAAACTGACCACGTTCCCTAAATGCTTCCTTGGAAGGTAAGGTTGGTGGTAGTCTAGGTGCATGTATTTCTTTCATGTTTCCACTATCTCACGTGTTAACTTTCCTTTAATGATTTGTTTTTCTTTAACAAATATTTCTCTAAGCATTTTTGAATATTTCTTTGCTATCAACATTTCCTGGACCGTAGGGGGGTGAAGGAATGGATCTAGGGCCAGAAATCATACAAAACTCAAGACATCTATCCATTCATCCATGACTTCAACAGTTTTGGATGTACTGTGTTCCAAGGGCGAAGCAGAGGTTGGGATCAGGCAGGGGCTGGCAGGCAGGCGGGTTTACCTATAGGGGACAGAGTCTGGCAAGGATGTGAGTACAGGGCCTACGAGTCAGAGAAGACTGGAGAAGTGAAGACACACAGCCTAAGCTGGCAATTAATTCAAAACTTTGACAGCTGGGCTCAGCATGAAGGCCTATCGATGAGGAGTCTGGAAAAGTAGGTCATGCAGTGAGCCTGGCACAGAGCAACAGGCGGGGAAGTCACCTGAGCTTTTCACATAGGTTGGCTGTGTGTCCTTTGGTTTCTCCAGACAGCTGTATGTGGGACTCCCTGCTGGGTTCGGCCTGCAGGACTGAAGGGAAGGGCGGCCGCCTTCAGGTACCGCTGCTTAGGCCAGGCCCTATGCTGGCTTCTTCCTATACGTTATTTCTAATCCTCAAATACATACTTAAGAGGTAAAATCTTTATATTTTTTAAAGATTCAAAACCCAGCCATCAGGGAGCATACCGTGCTCACATTCATATAGCTAGTAAATGCCAGTGTCAACTCTCTAAAAGTAGTTCAAAGCCCAGACTTCACCATCAGACTGTCTCCATGCAAATCTGCTCCTCCCTCTGGCTAGTTGAGAGATTTGGGAAGTTTAAACTTCCTTTTCCTCTCTAAAAATGGAGATGATTGTAGTGCTTACTTGCAATACATACCAGAATGCCTTCTTGATTAATTATGTAGACACAACAAAATAGCCATAGGCCACGCCAGCTCCCAACCCCATGAGAAGAATATAAGCCAGGAAACCCTGGCCTGCAGGGCAGCATGGGGTCTCTTCTCCAGTGAGCATGGTCCTCACAGCAGACCACCCAACTGCCAGCAAGCTAGTGTGGCTATCATCGGTAGGCTCCCAGGTGACAGCTTTTGTGCAAGAGAAAGAGCAGATGTGAGCCCACCTGCACTTGGAAACCTCAATGCTGCAAAGAAGACACTCTTTCCTTCCTTCCTTCCTTCCTTCCTTCCTTCCTTCCTTCCTTCCTTCCTTCCTTCCTTCCTCCCTCCCTCCCTCCCTCCCTCCCTTCTCTCTCTCTCTCTCTCTCTCTCTCTCTCTCTTTCTTTCTTTCATGTTTATGTATTTTTGAGAGAGTGCCAGCAGGGGGAGAGGTAGAGACGGGCACAGAGGATCTGAAGCAGGCTCTGCACTGACAGCAGCAAGTCTGACGTGAGGCTTGAACTCAGGAACTGCAGAAGTCGGACACTCAGCCTGCCAACCCAGGTGCCCCACAGAGACACTATTTCTGATTATAACCTTTTAGGCATAACTTCCCACTTCTCATAGGGACATGCCTACTTATAAGAGTGTCACTTCAAGCTATGGCTTCTCACCAGGTATTTATTAATATTCCATTTACCCGTCAGGGGTCATTTTTACCATAAGAATGCTGCCTGGCAACACAGCTGATGCCCTGCCTTCATCAGGTTCTAGGAAACAGAGCTAGAAAGTTAATCCAAGGTCGTGTTTTCCTGATTGAAAGAGCAGGGTTTTGTTAACCCTTTACCCTGACCATAATGCATGTTAGTTGCAATGATTGATAGTAAGCCTTCTCCAGAGCGCCTGGTACATAGGAGAGACACAGTAAATTTTAGCTGTGTTCATTGTGGCTTTTTCCACAACAGCACACTACCTCTGTGTTACAGCCCAAGGTGGAGATTGTTTTTGACTGGATTACAATCCTTTTGCAGAGCGTTAATGGGATCTCCTTGAGATTTGAATAAGTCCCACAGTAAAGCCACCCATTAACTTCCTTTCGTACCCCTTCTCTTTTTTTATCCTATGCTCCTAATTTATAGAAATACTTAAAAAGTGCTCTTTTCCTGATTTTTTGACACATTCAGGAATCTGCTGACATCAGAACAAAATGATGCTTTAGCTGCATACCAAACAGCACAACTCACCTGTCAGCCACTGACATTTAATAAGCGCTCAAAATGTGCCAGGCACTGTGGCCTTTATCATTTATCAGCCCATTTAATCCTGTGACAGTGCTATGGGGTTGATATTCTTACTATTTTTGTGCTATTGAGGACAAAACTGAAGTTTTACTTCTGTTTAAACTTTCTTTTGGATGGCTCCTATTTAATAAAAGAATTAAAAGCATTTTAACAACTTCTTCTGCCTTAAAATGTACTTTTTAGTCTAGATACCCATTTTTAGAATTTCATGTCCCTCAGTTATTTGACTGTAGCCAAATGCATTGCTCTTGGTTTTGGAATAAATGGAAAAGTAATTTTCGACATTTTCCATAGCTTGGCTTCTCTGACCTCTGTGCAAAATTAAAACCATTCTAAAATGTATCTGTGACTTTATGTAAGAGTTCAAATGTTAGGTTTTTATAACATGAGCACCATAAAATATTTTATTGTAAAACGTTTCTGTATCTAATGTTCTCCTAATGATACCACACGGTCATAACAATTACCATGACCCAGCTGGTGCTCTCCTGTATTGCAAAGCATCATCCTACTTATCTGTGATATCTGGGGCTCCTCTTCCCACCCCAAAATGGTGACAGATGTGAGCTGTGATCCTCTCTGTCCTTCACAGCCACAGCAGATGTATGCGGTGGACAGTTCTGATGGATTGTTTTGTGCTGGGGTATTCCTTTTGGATGACGGTTTAGATACAACAGTGAATTTACTAGATAATTTTAACATTTGAAAACAGTATAGTAAGACTTTCCTATGGCTTTTGGTGTGTATTAATTTTATATTGCTGCAAAATAAGTTACCACACACCTAGTGGCTTGAAAAAACTGCCATTCATTAGCTCATAATTCTCTAGGTGAGAAAGAAGTCCAGATGAGCAATCCTGGGTTGCCTGCTTAGGGTCTCACAAGGCCAAAATCAAGGTTGTGGGTTGGGCTGAGGCTGGGCCCTTATCTTAAGGCTCTGAGAACAAATTCACTTCCAAGCACATTGAACTTGCTGGCAACTTCAGTCCACAGAATTCAGTCCTCTGTGGCTGTAAGTGTAAGTCCTATTTCTGTGCTGACTGTTGGCCAGGACCACTCTCAGTTAGAGAGTCAGCTGACTTGGGATTTAAATTTCATATACAAAATCCATTCACAGCACTACCAAGATTAGGATTTGATTACAAAACCAAGGGATGGGATTCTTTTTTTTTTTTTTAATGTTTATTTATTTTTGAGAGAGAGAGAGCGAGCGAGCAGGGGAGAGGCAGAGAGAGAAGGAGATACAGAATCCTAAGCAGGCTCCATGCTTTTAGCTGTCAGCACAGAGCCGGACGTGGGTCTCAAACTCGCAAACCAAGAGATCATGACATGAGCCGAAGTCGTACATTTAACCAACTGAGACACCCAGGCGCCCCAAGGAATGGGATTCTTGATGGGGGTGGGGGTAAGAGGACATGTTTAGAATTCTGTCCACCATATGGGATATGAATTTTTTTATTTTTATTTTTTATTTTTTAGTTTTTAGTTTGCCTTCTTGGAGTTTCAAACACACTGGTTCTCTGTGCCTGAAAAGCTACATTCCAGACAGTCTGTTTCTTATATATTAAATCATTATTATTCTGTCTGTTGGATATCTTTAGGGTCTCTTATATTCTCTTTATAGTTAAAACTACTCTAAAATTTTCCATTTGTGTTTATTAGAGGTCTCAGTAAGTTGAATAGCTATTAAGTATAGTTTAGGTAAGCTATGGACATTTGTTTCCTAGAATAGAGTAAAATTTAAATAATTTTGGGCTTTGCATATGTGAAAAAATGCATGCTGAAATGCACTGCAAATATTTTTTTATATTTGAGACTCCTTCCATAGCTGCTTGATGAAAGCATGGTACAAATAGACTTTCAGAGGAAAAAATTAACTTTTTCACTGGATTTCTATTGCAGTGAATTTGTGTCATGGCTGTTGGAAATTGGAGAGATTCACAGGCCTGAGGAAGGGGTTCACTTAGGACAAGCATTGTTAGAAAATGGAATCATCCACCATGGTAATTCTTTTATGAAATTATTAATTATAAAATATTAAAAACTAAATTATTCTGTTTATCCACAGATTGCATGATTTCATTAATCAATTTAACGTAGAGCAAATCACCACATTATAGGATGCTTATGTGTTTTTAACAACATATTTGAGTGACTAATAAATACAGAACTACATTTCAGGGAGTATGGGGTATGGTGATATATTTGCTAACTTTAACACGAACGACTACAACACAGGCAAGAATTAGAAATACAGGTAAGTGCAGGAGTGTGGAGGAAGGAATGGCAGGTTCTCACTGGAGTATTTGGGACTGCTTCATGAGGGAAAGGGCATTAAGGTTGCCCAATGTAGAGAGTAGAACTCTCACAGGGACAGAAAGACGGAAGGATGTCCCACCCTGAGGAATGGTATAGGTGCTCAGGCATGGGAGTGAAAAAGTTCATGGTGGCCTCTTCAGGAACTAGCACAGAATGTCACATGGCAAGAGAGTATACTTCATGGATGAATATATGGAGGGAGGATGTGGTGAGAAAGGTAGGCACATCTGATCCTCTTTGTCAGCACAGAGCCCGAAGCGAGGCTCAAACTCGAATTGTGAGATCATGACCTGAGCTAAAGTCAGACGCTTCACTGACTGAGCCACCCAGGCACCCAAGCTTGAAGAATTTCTAATGCAAAATGTGGGAGAAGAGAAAAAGAGGTAATTGTGAATAAATACGGCTATTGAGCTAAGGTATTTCAGTGTTCATTTTTGTTTTTAATTAGAGTGGGGTGAAAATGAGCTAGATTCTCCCAGTTTTTCCCCACCGCACTGGGTGCCACCGATGTAATGTGCCACCATCTATCTAGATAGAAATCATCTGGAATTCCTTTTTATCCCTCATGCCCTCAAACCCTGTGAACTCTACCACCAAAATAGGTCCCGATCCAGACCACTTCTCTCCCTTCCAGAATCCTACCTTCCTCCCAAGCACCATCTTCTCTTTCCTGGCTTCCACTTTCGTCCACCATCCCTATGGTCCTCCTCTTCAGATAACAGCTGAAGAGAGCTTTTAAAACAGATGTAAGATCAAGCCATGCTCCTACTTATAATCATCTACTGGAGTCCCATTAAACTCAAAGAGAAGTCCAGAACCTCTTACCGTGGTCTAGATCTCTTACCATGGCCCATAAGGCCCCACATGATAGGGCCCCTGACTTCCTCTGTGAGTCAGCACATGGTATTATACCTAACTCATTACACTGTGGCCACTGCAGCTTTCTGTCTCTCCCTTGAACACTCCAAGATGACTGTGTATTTAGGAACTTTGTTCTTGCCATTCTCATTCAACAATTATTTATTAGTTCCTAATATATGCCAGGGACCTTTCTAGGTGCTAGAGATACAGCAGAAAATGAAATGATAAAAGTCTCAGTATTCATGACTCAGGTCTTCAATGACATTCTGACTCATCCCATTATTCCAATAAACTGCGTTTTTAATTTTTGAAATTTTCTTCATGAACTTATCACTCGCTAAAATTATGTTATTTTATTTATTTATTACTTCTCTCTTTGTCTCCCATACCTACTCTAGCTAAAATTATGATGTTATTTTATTTATTTATTACTTCTCTCTTTGTCTCCCATACCTACTCTAGCCACCAATCACAATATAAGTACCATAAGAACAGGAGTCTTGTTAGTTAAGATATAGTAAATGCCTGGAGTGCCCATCACATGTAGATGCTCAATAAATATTTGCTCAGTAAGTGAATCAATGAATAATTATATTTTGAGTAAACAGATAATACCAATAAATTATATATGATTTTGTACTTGATTCTTTAACACTGTGAAATCACCCTTTAGCATCTAGTATGCTAAAAAAGCATCATCCAAAAACTTATAAGTAAATATCAAAAAGTGTTGAGCTACATGACTTTCCTCTCTGCTGCTGCTTTTTCCTTTCATCAAAGCCCACGTCCGAGTGTATACTTGGGTCAAGAAGGGAATGTGTTTGTTTTGTCCTTTCGTCGATTGAAGCTTAAGTAGGTGGAATGTAGAGAGGTTTTGCATACAATCATTGACCTTCAGAAATCAGGAGATTCCTTTCTCATTTAGACCGTGTACTTCCAGGGACTATGTATTACCAATAGAACAAAGAAGGGAAAATCTGTTTATGATCGCCTTTGTTTATTTTTTTCCTTACCAACTCTTTCCTTCATTCTGCATGTAAGATACTCTGCTAGGTGCTCTAAGGTATGTAAACATGAACTAATGACCTTTATTTCTTATGGTCTAGTAGTTTTTTTAAGCTTATCCTTTTATCCTCTTCACCAGGCAATCCAGCTATTGACCTATTTCCTTTCAGAAAGGCAGAAATCTAATAGGATGGGAAAATTAACTTTTTTTGTTTTGCAGAGAGCACTGAGAAGGAAAAGTATTGGTTAACACTAGCTGCTGTAACAAATAAGTTTCAATCTAGTGGCTTACATTCTAGAAGCTACTTTGTCACTCAGGTAAAGTCCAGTCTTTGGTAGATGAGGTTGGGTGTTCTCCCCCACACAGGGTTTTGGTGTTTGATAGAGGCTCACTGATCTTCAGTGCAAGGCTCTTAAAGGTTGCCTTGAAGGAGTGGTGGAGTTTTGTTTTGTTTGTTTTAAATGGGCCTGTACACTTTCCATTGTGTCTTTTGTGTGCATTTCCTTGGGTGTAACTCAGTTATGTGGCCACTCCTTACTTCTTGCAAGAGAAACTTAGAAATGTAGTGTAGCTGCATGCTCAGGAAAGACAAAAGCTAAACCAATTTGTTAAACAGTGATCCAATTTCTGCCACTGAGGCATAGCTCCCAGATCAATATAAGATCTATGGAATTATATTAAAGACAGAGTAATCATTATATAAACTTGTCAGTGTTTTATGATGATGTCAGCAGGTAATAGTCATAAAAATAACTTTCAAAATTTCTATTTCAGTGGAGGTTTTCATGATTGTTAATTTAAGTTGTTAATTTGAGTGACTTCAAACCATTATGAACTAGAAATAAGAGAAAAAAGATCTTAAAGTTATCAACAATTGATGTTGCTATTTAAATTAGTTTAAAAGACTGTTTAAAAAAATGCAACATTTTTTACTTCTATGAGATTATTACTATCTATCTATTTATTTATTTATTTATTTGGAGCAGGGGAGGGGCAGAGGGAGAGAGAGAATCTTAAACAGGCTCCACTGTCAGGACAGAGCCCAACTGTGAAATAATGACCTGAGCTGAAATTAAGAGTCAGAAACTTAACTGACTGAGCCACCCAGGTGCCCCAGATTATTACTATATTTTAGAGTTACACACTAATTTTGTCATGTTTTCCTGTTTTGGCTATGAGGTATTTTATGATAGATTAAAGTATGTTACAGATTTTATTTGCAAAGCCGGAAGGAGTTAAGATGTGGGGAGAGGATGTCCTTTGAAAGGAGCTATTAGGTTATTTTCAAGCCATCCTTCCACTCTTGCTTTCATCTTTCATCAAAGGTGATCTAGGAATTGTATGATAATTAGTTACTTATTTGCATAGTGCATTGGGTTCTGGAAATTGAAGATATAACTCTTATGGGTGGAATTTTACCGACTTTACAATGACAAGGCTGTTATTACTTTGCTTGAAGTCATGAATAACTACTCAAACATGTTCATGTTAATTGTAAGTTAGTACAAAGTAGAGTTGAAATAATATTTATTAAATTATTTATAATAAATAAATAAATTTAATAATAATAAATATTTAAAATATTTAAATATAATTATTAAAATATAATATATTTTTATATTAAATATATATTATATTATAAAATATTATATTATATATTATATTTATATATTATAAAATATTATAAAATTTATATTAAATATATAATATATATTTTTATATTAAATATAAAAATATTAAAATAAATAAATTTAATAATAATATTTATTAAATATCTTTATTAAATATCTTTTTGTGTCTTATCTGTTCTTCAGTTCAAAACTGCTGGAAGCTCTTGAAGGAATTACAGAGTTCCATAGAGAGGGAACCACCCTTATTTATTCTGTTAAAATGCTTCTCACAATATTTTTTTAAGTTTTTTTATTTTGAGAAAGGGAGAGAGAAAGAGAGAGAGAGAGCAATCAAGGGAGGGGCAGAGAAAGTAGGTGAGAGAGAGAATCCCAAGCAGGCTCCACACTGTCAGCATGGAGCCCGATGCGGGCTGAAACTCACGATCCATGAGTTTGTCACCTGAGCTGAAATCAAGAGTTGGAGGCTTAACCGACTGAGCCACCCAAGAGCCCCTCTCACAATATTTTTAATTGCTTCCCTCTAATGAGAAAAAACATCAATAACATAAGATTTTTTTTATAAGGGATATCAGAATGAGAGAATTTCAGTTCTAATCAACTTATCCCCCAACTCAGACACCACTTTTCTCCAATACCATTTGGAAAAGGAAGAAGGAGATAAATGCTGGATTAAAATTTATTTTGAAATTTCAAATGCAAAGTTTGAAATTATAACAATTGTTTGTCGCAGTTTGATTTTAGTGGCCTGTACTATTATTGTTATCAGGATTTGGTCAGTGGTGATGTTAGATTTGGCATACAGAATTTTTGTTGCTAAAAGTAATCACCCTTTTTAAGTGTCCGAAATTAACCTGTACAGTCCCCCCCCACAACTAGGTGTAAGAGAACATATTATGTGATTTCACATTAGTAATTTTATTAGAATGGAGAAATATGAGCCATACGTGCTAGTTTTATTGGTATGTGGTTCCAGCTGCATTCTAGTGGAAATAGAGTTCCTAAAATAAAGTTGAATGGACCATCTGTTTTAAAGAGAGCATGCAAAAAGAGTTGACTGTTATTGCCATCATTCACATTGCTTATATTGTTGAGAACTTCATAAAAGCAAAGCCCAGCTATACCAGGAATTATTGGGTTGAGGCAGCATATGCTTTCTGTATGATATGCTGATAATACTTTCTTGTCTGAGTCTACTATTTACATTATAAATGCTTAAGCAAGAATTCAGAGACCTCATTCATTATATTCGGTGGTGTGTGAAGTTGGCTTGTACAAACTTAAGAGAGCTGGTAATTAAATTTCTTAAAAATTTGCAAGCTCATTGTGAGGCACAGCTATTATTAAAAATTAAATAAATAGTACATAAATTGTATTAGAAACGAAGTTCATAAATTATTTAAAATATCTTTTAGTGTTTATTTTTGAGGGGGGGCGGGCAGAGCACAAACAGGGGAGGGGCAGAGAGAGAGGAAGACACAGAATCCGAAGCAGGTTCCAGGCTATGAACTGTCAGCACAGAGCCTGATGTGGGGCTTAAACCCACAGACTCCAAGATCGTGACCTGAGCCGAACTTGGATGTTTAACCGAGTGAGCCACCCAGGCACCCTGAAGTTCATATATTATTAAAACTCATCACTTCTTAATTGTTGTACTACGTTTTCTATGTTCTTGGTGTTATTTTTCTTCTATCTGTTATTGTTGGTGTTATTTAAAGTCTATTATTTCTGTGTGATGGAAATCGTAAATAATAATGTATCACTGCTCATCTAACTCTGTGTTCAGTGACTTTATTATGGTAGTTTGAAATTGACCAGTGTGGGATTATTTAATACCACAGAAATTAGTGAATACTACAAATCAACACTTCTTCTCTCCCACCATCAAGAAAGCCAGTTGTTAAACATTTACTAGGGTATCCCTAGTAATATCACTGTATTGCATAGTTGTTTAAAAGATGGCATTAAGCAACCTTCCCCATAAGATAACTTGAACTCTCAACAACTCATAAACCCATTTTCCATGTTCAAGAAGTTGGAGGAGTGCAGTTGAGTGCAAAACTATTCACTGTTTTCTTTAAGGCAACAGCTAAGAGTTGCAAATTAACCCAAGATGAGTTGTCAAGGTCACAAGAGTTTGCCATACAACAAAGCACTCCATTTTGAATAGAAATTTTAAACCACCACTTCTTTTATTGTGGCAGGAGACATTTGGGCCCAATGTTTCCTTGAATTTTGAAATATCAAGACAATCATTTATTTCAATGAATCTTAGGAGATAAAAATGAGAAGAGGTAGATTGCTGAGAAGAAATAAATAACTGGTCTTGAAACAAGCCATAAGATTTCAAAATATGTCTCTCAATATTATTTTTCTTTCACACATGCTTTTTTCTTTTTGGCTTGATCTGGAAAAAAAGATGCCAAAAGGCTGTGTTGTCTTTCTTTCTTTGGCAGGAGTCCTGTGTCGATCTGATGGCTGCAAGCCATGCACATAGTTTGGATAGGTTGGGGTAAAATAGCTGAAACTTCACGTGTGTGTGTGTGTGTGTGTGTGTGTGTGTGTGTGTGTGTGTGTGTGATAAGTCGTTCAGCTTTCTTCTGGATTCACCAAATGTAGTTCATGGAAATTAATTCTGACAACTTTTTCTCCCCCTTCAACATTTTTAACAAAAATAAAGGTCAAAGTCTTCCATCTAATCGTGAAAACAGAGCTTGTTGCAGCAAATTATCTCTTCTGCAAATGTTGCATTCCCTGTAAATAAAACATGTAAATATAAACTCTTTGAGGTTTAATTTGAGGTTTTTTTCTTTCCCAAAGAAAGTCTTTGTTAGACTGTGTGTAAAATAATTTCTCCTAAAAAGAAGAAAACTTGAAAGGAAGTTAAATAGGAGTCTTTATGAATATGAAAGTCTTATCTCAAGGATGAAAGTGAAGGATGACCGTTCTCATTTCTGCTGAGAAAAAAAAATAAATGACATGTAAGAATAGCATTTCTCAGCTTAAGGAAAAACTGTTGAAATTTTGGGATAAGTTACATATTGAAATTATATAATCTACTCCAGAGTTCCAAACACAGGATAAATGGTCAAGATTGGTGTATGTGTGGTCTTGGCCTGTTTGCTGTGGGGTAATATACTAAAATTCACTTCTTGGACTCAGAATTGAATTATAACCCACGAATTAGATTATCCGCTCTTTAAAGGGCCCTTTTTGCTTGACTTTGTGGCATTGTGGAGAAATAGAATATACAACTTTGTATATTTATATAAATAAAATAATACACTATACATGTGCAGCATACTATGCTAGTTGAATGTTGCTAAACTCTATTTCCTAAATCATTATATGGAAACTATAAATGTATCATATAACAAAATCTTATCATGAATCTTACTGAAATAGTATTACTGTGTTAGGAAAACAAAAGTTTTTAGTAAAACTCCAAGTTTCAATGTTTGGGAATTTGTATTTTATAAATTTGTTTGTATTTGCCACTTTTTATATTGTCAGTATTTTAATATATTGTTTCTATGTTCTTAGTTACTGATAAGCATCAATTCAAGCCAGAACAGATGTTATATAGATTTCGCTATGATGATGGAACATTTTATCCAAGAAATGAGATGCAGGATGTGATTTCAAAGGTAACATCCTCTCCCAGAACCTTTTATCAATAGCAGAATTCATGTCATACTTTACCAGGATGAAATGCTTTTGAGAGACTTAAAAGAATTCTTATGCCATAGAAAATAGCATAGGTAAGCAAGCCTCTCAATTCTTCTTGCTGTTTAAAGAGTTTTAGGGTTCACTTTTTTTGTTCTCTTCTGTAGTTCTAAATGGAAGTAATGAAATTGCATTACTCAGAAGATCGTATACATTGAAAACAATGTCACATGTAGTAACAAGTGGCCATTATACTTGAATAAGTTAAAAAATAATGTAAATATATAAAATTTATGTGACAGTTTTGTTTGCACACTTGACAAAATTTATATTGACATATAATGAATGTGTAGTATGAGGTATTGCTACATAGATTTATTTTCTACTTATGTCTGTAAATTTTACATTTTAAGAAAAATAGTTTTAAAAACCCTTTTTATTGTTTCAGTTATATTATTTTTCTGATGTAGTATAATAGTTGAATAACTTTCAAATTGGTAGAGATTATATAGTGATTCCAGAATGTTTACAGTGGATTTGTCTTACAATTTCATTGGTCTGTCTTTGAGTGATTTTCCCTGTTTTTGACATATCTTTATTTTATAATAGGGAGTGAGATTATATTGCCGTCTCCATAGTCTGTTTACTCCAGTGATAAGGTGAGTCTGATTTCTAACTTTTGGACAACTTACAGGGAAATATTTATGTTACATATTAGGTAAATATCCTTCAGTTGGAACCTCTTGGCTTATTTTGTTTTTCTTCCATAAGTAAAAGTTTACTTTTAAAGATTATTTTAAGTAATAACTTATCTTAAAATATTCCTAAATTTTCTGAGGCTCTATTTATGCAGTTTCTTCCATTCTTTTTATTCTGATTTCTAAAATTATTTGCCATTAATTCATACTAAACTACAGGTTTGATAATGAAATAATCCAGAGTTAATATTTAGTAAGTAATAGTTGACTGGGAGAGGATTTGGAAATACTATGATTACTGTATATTGGTTTTTTTTTCATTAAATTGTATAATCGAAACTTGGATGTGTATTTTCATAATATTTCCTTCTAATACTTTTTTATCCAAAGAAAAGATTTTGTACTTGGAAATTAAAAATTATTTTGGAGTTAATAAGTAAAATTTTATCATTTTGTTGTCAACCATGATTTTCCTTCTGAAGAGATATGCCTGTCTTTTTGTAGTGGAATCATAATTAATTTTCAGTTTATGTCTTTAAAAAGACAGCAGAAAACAGTTTTTTATTGTTACTAATAAAAATGTTCAGGAGTATTATTGTATTTTTGTATCATATACACTTAAAGAATGTAGTGTAATGTTACACTAATTTCCAATGGGCAGATATCATTCAGAGTTTATTAACTGAAACTTAATATTCACATAGAACAAAAAAAATGGATGTATTATTTCCACAGTGAATGAAGAGGCTTTTCAGTTCGTGGCTATGGAATCCAAATGTTTGATGTGCCATGTTTCTGTTTTTCATTCTGGTTTCCAATTCCAAAGAAACTCAGAGCTTAAAAAACAAACAATAAAATTCAGAAGTTGCTGTTTATGTGTAATGGAATGCCCACTAATGTTTTATAGAGAACATGGTGCAGATCCTGGAGGAAGAAACAGAATCTTGCCCATCACTTCTGAAAGTGCCCTGTTCATGTTCACAAACAAGTTTTGTGAAGTGAAAAGAAGTGAAAACGAACCCATATTTATGGATTCTCTGCTAGGTTTCTAGCAGACACCCTGCAATTATTTTGGATAACTTAGTACTAAAAGATGGTTACTTCACTCAGTACTAATTGGCTACTTAAATTTGTTTTCCTGCTAAACTAATAAAAAGCAATAGTGGTTACATTTTTCATGTCACCTGTGTACCTAGGTACATTTTGTATGTGAGAAAATGTACTCTGAAAAGATCTCTTAGCCGTAGGGGACTTCTTATCAAGAAGGTTACCTTCCGTACGAGCTGATATGAAGGAATTATTCTTTGGCTAGAAATGACAATTGTTTATGAGTTGTCAAGGGAGAATTTATAGGAAAAAAAAGCCATACAACGGATGGAATGTATGATAGTCATGCTTTTAATATGTGTGAACTCTGCTTACAAAAAGAAAAATTGCTTGGGTGAAGAATTCACAGGTCCACATGTGGTTTGTAATAGACTGAGTGCCCTTTTCCTTCTTATTGATGCTTATGGAAACCAAAATGAAATGGGTACTGAGGTATCAGAAACATGGAGATAGATTTTAAAAGAGTTTTTTAGTGTTTATTTATTTTTGAGACAGCGTGCGGGCTTATGTCTGGGGAGGGGCAGACAGCGAGGGGAGGCAGAGGATCTGATGTGGGGCTGGAAGTCACAAACCGCGGGATTGTGACCTGAGCTGAAGTTCCATGCTTAATCGACTGAGCCACCCAAGCGCCCCTAAAAGGATTTTTTTAAAAAAGAATCTGCTGTGATTACTGGCTAACCTAGTGTTTTTATTACTAAAATCTCAGAAATTTCAACCATATTTGAGGGACTTTTTTTTTTATGAAAGTGGATAAAATGAGGTAAGTATTAATTGTAAATTGCTGACAGGGGCTGAAGAACTGTGAACGGAGCTAGTAATTATTTATCACTTCAAGTTGTTTGAGGTTTGGATCTTTTGACATTTTGAAAAGACTCATTTTCCCTTTGATCCAGCCCTGCAAAATGAATGAATTATAGATTTCTGCCCTTGGGGCCCCATTCTGATCAGGAGCACTTTGTTGGTATCTAACTTAACTTTGAGTGATTTCTCAGATCTGAGAAGTCTACTGAAAGGATAGGCTGATATACAGTCGGCTGGTTCCCTTGGTTCTCCGGGGATGTGGTGTCACTTGTCCGTGCTCTGATCAGACAAAATGAATGACAGGGTTCTCAGCATGTTTACCTCAGGACAGCCTTGCTATCTGCCACTGCAGCAGAGCCGAACAAATAATCTTCCGGTGCAAATCCAGCCTTCCTGGAGAATTCAGGAATAAAAGGGTTGCTTTATTCTCTACATTTTGAGGACGTGTGTGTGTGTGTGTGTGTGTGTGTGTGTGTGTGTGTGTGTGTAGAGTCTATCTTGTTTTAAGGGAAGAAGTTCTATTTTGTTATTCTTTTATTAATGAGATATTATATTTCTAGCTATGTTATTATCAGTTAATAAAACAGTAATAATCTACTTGGTATATAAGAAAATGTCAAAGAAGAAATGTCCTGCTTTGATATCATTGTGGGTCTCTTCTGATATGAGCTAATGGAGGAGTTTTCAAGTGTTGTATATACCTTGTAAACCTCTCTTATTTGCACATAATTTGGACAATAGATTCAGATTGTATTGAATCTTCTGTTGCACACTGATATTAAATGAAATGTTTTCCTGCGCTTACTTGTCCTCTTGCTTAATGGTTTTGGCTTCTGTTTCCTTTGTAGAGATAAAGACTACCATTTAAGAACCTACAAATCTGTAGTCATGGCCAACAAACTGATAGACTGGTTAATTGCACAGGTAAATAGATAAATAGAAGTTGCTGAGTTACTTTCACTGCTGCTTTGAACTTTGAGATGGTTTAGGAACTTTTTTTTAATCCCAGATGGGACGGAGTGAGATACATTGGCCAAGTGTATACAGCTAATATGAAGCAGAGTTAAGAGTTGAATCTAGGTAATCTGACTTCAGAGTCTTCAAACTTGATTTTTATGTTATATGGTTTCTCAAGAGGAAGATGTTCCTATTTTTAAAATATCAACTGAGATCCATCAAGAAAACTAAATGTAATTTGAGTATCACTGAAGTGTACCTATTCACATACACTGAACTTTCATGCAAGTGTGTATTCTATTTTGAAGTTAAGATTTTAGATTAAACCAAACAATTACCTTTAGATAAAAACTAATTCACATATCCAGTGGGCTTACTAGAGTCAGAGCCTTTTATAACATTGTGGTCAATACATGTCATTGGAATTGGTTCTGTACTTGGTATCAGAATTAGGGTTTCACATAGAAATTATAATCTCATAGAATTCCCATGAACTTGTACTATATGTTGACTCTGTGAGAAAACTGAAGAAAGTTGTTTTGTTTTGAAGCAAAATTTGGTGCTTAATAAATAAAGTTCTGACTCCATGGAAATCAATGAGCAAACAATATTTCTCTTTTTGGCTTTTTTTTCTTTTTTTTTTTTTTTTTTACTTTTCAAGTGTGAGCATTAGAAGAATAGAATAAGCTGCTCAAAAGCTGGACCAGGTTGCAATTATTTTTTTTCTTCAGATTTTCTTAAGGGTCTGTTACAATAATGTCTTTAGAAATTATATGTAGTAGAAATTGGGACAACGGACTGGGACTTCGGTAACCTAGCATCTGATGATGGTTCTGCTGATACATAGTTTTGCAAAGTTGGACAGGTCACTTAAACTCTGGATTTTATTTTCACAAGTGTTTATTACTACTTACTGGAATTATTATCTAACAGAGAAACAGGCACAGGGATATTAGAATAACTTGTTAGGACTAACAACAGATACTTTAAAACAAATGAGTGGACAAAACATACAAAACATGCATTGTAGGTGAATGATTAGAAGCGTGAAAGCAGGGATGAAAATAAGCACAGAGTTCAGGCAACAGTAAGGGGCCAACCTGACTAGGAAGAAATAAGATGAGACAGCACTTTATAACTTACAACTGTAAGGTTTATACATACATACACACACACACACACACACACACACACGTATTCGTATATATGAATATATTCTTAATATGAATTACATACTTAATATGAATAAACCAGAAGTTTTCTATATAAAAACATATGATAAGGTTGTATTGGGCTTTCTTTATTGCTTCAGTTGTATGATTTGATTATTTTCTCTGCAGGATAGTGACAGAGAAGCTTGCACGTATAGGCTCAGCCAGACAACCTACTTTCAGTGTCTTACAAGTCATCTGACAGTAGTTGATTTCTTTAGGTGTCCTTAAAGAACAAGGCCAGGAAAGTGACAGCACAGATCATGCACAATGATTTTTCATTAATTTTATTTAGTGTGTTTTCAGTATTTGGTTATTTTCTGGCTGCACAGTTGGTGTACCAGATTGAAAAAATAAGAGAAAGGGATCATTTGTAGTAGCAATAAATTTAAGTTAACATATATTTTCATATTTAAACACTGTGGTTTTTCTCAGGAAATATTAAATCTTTGCTTTTCACTTAATGTCAAAAAAAGGTATTTTCATAATCAAGTGGATAAATATATCTATCTGTAAATCTATATAGATATATAGCAATTAGGTACATTCTGGGCTTACAAAAGTAATGTATGGTGTAATAAATGAATGGCTTTGTCAGTGTCATGCTGGGAATGTCAAATGAGTTAAAGACAGAACAAAGCCTTTAGTTGCCTATTAAGTTGTGGTATATTTTTATGTGGTTAACAGGGGGATTGCCGTACCAGAGAAGAGGCAATGATATTTGGTGTCGGACTCTGTGACAATGGATTTATGCACCATGGTAAGGGATTTTTTTTTTAAATTTTTTTTTCAACGTTTTTATTTATTTTTGGGACAGAGAGAGACAGAGCATGAACGGGGGAGGGGCAGAGAGAGAGGGAGACACAGAATCGGAAACAGGCTCCAGGCTCCGAGTCATCAGCCCAGAGCCTGACTCGGGGCTCGAACTCACGGACCGCGAGATCGTGACCTGGCTGAAGTCGGACGCTTAACCGACTGCGCCACCCAGGCGCCCCAAGGGATTTTTTATCCTAGGAGCTTACAGATGTATTTCACTGTTTTGTTTTTGTTAGGACCCTGGGAGTATCTCAGTATTAAGGCATTTCAAGATGAACCAGCAAAACTGTGCAAGTCTTGCCACTTGTCCATGCTGGATCACCACATCTGCATTCAATTTCACCACTGGTGCCATTGTTACATCTAGTTACTATTATCTACCAGTTGCCATGACTTCCCTTCTGTTTTTCTAGACTGATTCCAGAAAAGCAAAAGCTTCAACTAGAAGTTTTGTTTTTTTTTTAAATAGCTTTTTTTAAAAAATGAAATAATTTTAGATCAGACTTGTAGTTCTTTTGAATGCCGGTATATTTTTAAATAATTAAATAAGGAACACCTGGGTGGCTCAGTTGGTTAAGCATCGGGCTTTGACTCAGGTCATGACCTCACAGTTTGTGAGTTCCAGCCCTGTGTCATGCTCTGTGCTGACAGCTCAAAGCCTGGAGCCTGCTTCGGCTTCTGTGTCTCCCTCTCTGCCTCTCCCCAGCTCACACTCTGTGTCTCTGTCTCTCTGTCTCTCTCTCCCCAAAATAAACATTAAAAAAATTTTTTTTAACGTATATTTATTTTTGAGACAGAGAGAGAGCATGAACGGGGGAGGGTCAGAGGGAGAGAGGGAGGCACAGAATCTGAAACAAGCTCCAGGCTCTGAGCTGATGGCACAGAGCCCAACGCGGGGCTTGAACTCATGAACCGCAAGATCATGACCTGAGCCGAAGTCGGATGCTTAACCGACTGAGCCACCCAGGCGCCCCCTAAAAAAAAATTTTTAATGATTAAATGAGAACCTATATGGTGGGTAATTATTGTTCTTTTTAGAAAAAAATCTTTCATTTATTTGTTTTAAATGTTTATTTATTTGAGAGAGAGAGAACAAGTGTGTGAGTGGGGAGAGGGGAGAGGAGAGAGAGAAACCCAAGCAGGCTCCTCACTGTCAGTGCACAGCCCGACGTGGGGCTTGACCCCACCAACTATGAGGTCATGACCTGAGCTGAAATCAAGAGTTGGACACTTAAACAGCTGAGCCACCCAGGCACCCCGAAAAAATGCTTTCAAAATGATCTCAGAGGCTAAAATTCTAAATCTCTAGAAAAAATCTGTTTCATTTTGTGTAGTAATTAAAGATTTTCTTTCTTGTTTGATGACTTCATTCCCCCTAAATTTATAAAAATAATGAGAATTAGTTTTACCTCTCTGTTCATACCGTCTTACAGATTCCACAAACCCAAACAATCTTTTTCACTGCTTTTATATGTTTATAAACAGATACTGGATAACACTTCTGCCTGTTTGTCAGTTACTTTCAGAAGGTTATCACCTTTTTTACTAAGAAGGAAGGATAGCAAAAGTTTCAGTGATGTTGAGAGCATCTTTGGTCAGCATACATTCATTTGGGAATTGCATTATATCCCACTATCTCTAGAACACTGTATGAGTTGTGAAAGAGAAATACCAGTCCATGAAGAACAAACTATTGAATGAGGAAAATAACATTATTATAAGGACTTGAAACTATAGTGTCAAGCTGAAAACCTTCAAATATTCTAATTGTTTTTCTCTTTAAAGCATCGAGGAGCAGTAATTTTATCTACATATTTTAAAATATTGAATTTAAAAAATACTGAGTTAAAAACAAAAGTTTTCTCTACAAAAGTCTGTGTTGGTAAAGCACAACCAATTTGACTGCTGCCTGGCCTTGCTGGTGTCTTCCTCACTGCTGTTAGACCGACTGTTTGATGGAGGAAAACAGCAGGAGCAAAATACCATGTACATTTTGGGAAAGTGCTTAGATCACATAGTCAAGACCTAACTTGATCTCAAGTGTATTCTCATTTGTATTGTCAACTGTGACTTGTGTCACTTTTTAATTTGTGGTTGATAGCTTCATTTGGCAGCCAATCTTCCATTCAAAGATCAATACATACATCATCCAGTCAACAGTTATTATGTGGAACACTGTAAAAATAATGAAATAAAATAGCTATCATTTTTAAAAATGTATATTTATTTTGAGACAGAACAGGGGAGGGGCAGAGAAAGAGGGGGAGACAGGAACTGAACCACCCAGGTGCCCCGAAATAGCAGTCATTTTGTATTGCTTTCTATATGGCAATGTAATCACACTTATTACTTCATTTTAGTTCTGTACATTATGAAGAAGGTTTTATTGCCCTCATTTTACTGATGAGGAAACTATGGTTCAAAAGCTTAAGTGACTTCTCAGGGGCTCCTGGGTGGCTCAGTAAGTTCAGCAGCAACTCTTGATTTCGACTCAGGTTATGCTCTCACAGTTTGTGAGATCGAGCCTTGCATCGGGCTCTGTACTGACAGCATGGAGCCTGTTTGGAATTGTCTCTCTTTCTCTCTTTGCCTCTCCCCTACGTTGTCTCTCAAAATAAACAAACATTTTAAAAAAACAAAGAGTGGAAGCAGTTCTCCCAATGTTATACCCAGAATCAATCCCAGACCTGGAGGTCTGTTTCATCATAAAGACAAACTTTCTACAGTGCCATGGGACCATTACCTTCTCTTTAGCTTCCTGGTTCAATGAATCCCGCTGTTCCAACAAGTGTGCTTCAAAGTATTAAGGATAGATAAATAGAAATAGAGAAGATTCCTCTTTTAAAACATTTTGCCAGCTGTCAGGATCTCACTGAATATAAATTCTATCAATACTTAGCCTTTAAAAAATTTTTTTTTAATGTTTATTTATTTTTGAGAGACAGAGACAGAGAGACAGAGACAGAGCACGAGTGGGGTTAAGGGCAGAGAGAGAAGGAGGAAGACAGAATCCGAAGCAGGCTCCAGGCTAAGAGCTGCCAGCACAGAGGCCGACATGGGGCTCAAACTCCAGAGCCAAGAGATCATGACTTGAGCCAAAGTGGGATGCCCAACCGACAGAGCTGGGTGCCCCTAGCCTTATTTTTAAAAAGGTTAACAAAACATAAACCCTATATCCTCAGGGCATGCCAGGAATCTTAGGGACTTTGGGTGGAAATATGAACATTCAGATAAAAGGGAAAAAACTGACCTTTATTGAAATAAGAATATTTGAGAAAAATGTTTTTAAACAGAAAAGAACTAAGAATTAGTGGAAACTAAAATCACATTTCACCCAGAAGATACAATTCTGGTTTGAAGTGTTGGAACAAAAGTGACCACAGTGGGAATTGCTCACACACATAAGAGTAACATTTACCCATTTGAATTTTCCCATAATTGTTCAGGATATTAAAAACATATTCCAAATGTTCACTACAAATTCAAAACACTGTAGATTTCTATGTTTTGGATTGCATACATATTTTGATTCAATATAATCTTTTATTTAAATTTGGATTTTAATCTGGAAAGTGACAGACGGGTACAAAAAATTCAACATTGAAAAAATACTCAAAAATTCAAAATCCTTAGCTAATAGTAAGTTAAAGGAAACATCAGCTTGAAGGTGTAGAAATAGAACAGTATCACAGGGATCTTTGTGAATGTAACTTGTTCACTGAATGTCTATGAGTGTGGAAAATAATTTTGGTTTTTGGATTAATTGGAACAATTTGGATCTGTTTTTTGTAGTCCTTGAGAAAAGTGAATTCAAAGATGAACCCCTACTTTTTCGTTTTTTTGCGGATGAGGAAATGGAAGGATCAAATATGAAGCACCGACTTATGAAACATGATTTAAAAGTAGTGGAAAATGTTATAGCCAAATCATTATTGGTAAGTTAACATGCTATATAAGTTTTCTTCTTTTATTCTGTTTAATTTGTACCTGTTTTTGTAGTTGCTTTATGAATAATGTTAATATTTTGCATTTCAGATTAAATCCAATGAAGGCAGCTATGGTTTTGGGTTAGAAGACAAAAATAAAGTTCCAATAATAAAGTTGGTAGAAAAGGGGTCTAATGCTGAGGTAATGTAAATTAGCATTTTTATTTAAAAAATATAGAAGTTCCAAACAAGTTGAAATCAGCTTTTAAGTATCTTTGTTGAAAATAGTGTTACTGAATGATCTTATTCTGAAGTTCTACGAGATGCTCTTGGGATTTGTGACAGAGTCCATGCACTCAAAGAAAGCTGGATGGAGATTTTGTAAGGATCTATAGCTATGAACTTCATGACATCCTAGGAGGCCGCTGGGCTCATTCCATGACCCTGGGACTTCCCTGTGCATCTTTCTAGCTTGGAATGCTGTGGAGACTGCATCCAGTGGGGCTGTATTATGTATGTCAGATAACTCTTCCACTAGATCAAGGGCTAGGTCTTTTCTTTACCTGTCACTTTTGACTCATAAATATGACTCTCATCAGTAAAGCACATGCTTCGACTTCTTTTCTCATTAGGTTAATGCTGATTGATGTTCTCGCACCTCACCAGCCTTTTAAACAGAGGAATCTCCTGATCATTTATTCATTCATTCAGAATGATTTATTTAGTACCTATTATATGCTAGGCACTGTTCTAGTCTCTGGGAATACAGCAGTGAACAAAAGATAAAATTTCCTGTCCTCATGGAACCTACTGGGAGTGTTATATCCTAAATATATCTGATTTAAAATATTCTCACCTTGCTGCCTGGCTTGTACAATGCCTTAATCCTCAAGAAAATGTCTAAATATAAAATCTTAAATAAAGCCTGTGAGAATGAATGAAACATGGCTTTAAACTTTGAATCTATTTAAAGTTGGTAGTAAACTGCCATCCATCCTCCTATCTGCTAATGCCCAAGGTTTCTGTCTTTTACCAAATCACAGACTCACGCAAGACAATGTTTTATGTACACCACATTAATTTCAAACAAAATAGCTCTGGTCAACTCATACTTGGTGGGCTTGGCCAACAAATGACTATTTTTAGTAATTTTCTATGAGAAGGAAATGTTTTTCCCAGACATTTTCTGAGGGTGTTCTTAGGGCACAGCTTCATCTATCTATGCCATTCATTAAATATCCTCTGCCAGGTTTTCATCATTTAGCTGATAGTCAAAGCAGCATGTAGTTTATAAGCAGTAGAACTGGTTAAGAATGGTGGCCTGGTTGGAGAGATAATGTCTTCCTTGTCATCTTTTCAGCCTCCGGCAATCTGTGCTTTTTGGAGCTCTTTTTGTTGAGTTCCAGGCCATTCCTCTCCTGCCCTGAAGATACTTATGCTATATCATGCTGGTGATGCATATTTGGTTGTCATTGACGGCCACATAGAGGTTGAACCTCTCTGAGTTAATTGGATATAAAAAGAAAACACAGTAAAAAAAATTAACCTAGTGTTTGATTGTAGTTTAAAGGATGAAATAAGAAAAAGAACTATAAGATATAATAGAAAGAGGGTCACAGGAGGAGTACAAAGTTAAAACATAGAAGAAAGGGGGTGGGTTTCAGTACAAATGGGTGATCAAATTTAAAACTATGTCAAAGAGAATGATAAGTGTGTTATCTCCCCCACAGTTCTGTTGTGTGAAGTTGTATAAAAACATTGCAGGTGTGTTAAAATGTCAAAAATCTGTATGTTCTGGGTCTTTTCAGTTTCTAATTCTGTGAAAAAAATAGATTCCTTATTAAAATATATATATATATATATATTTTTTTTTGCTATTTCTCTCTTAGATGGCTGGCATGGAAGTTGGGAAAAAGATTTTTGCTATTAATGGTGACCTAGTTTTTATGAGACCTTTCAATGAAGTGGACTGCTTCCTGAAATCGTGCTTAAACAGCAGAAAGCCACTAAGAGTTCTTGTGAGCACAAAGCCAAGGGAGTAAGTTGTATGATTCATGTGGGATTTTTAAAAAAATTATACAAAAATGAATAAAATAGAAAATTTAAGTACACGTCAAGAATTAAGTATCTTGTTGCTTAGAACATTTAAACCTTACCAGCATCACTAATACTGGTATTTAAATGTTGGGAAAAACTGCTTTGCTTATAATACTAATGCTTGCTACTCAAATCAGGTAGTTTCAGTGGAAATAATGCTTTATTTTTGTGGCCCAAATTTTCCTGGTCTGGGTTGGGCTGACTTTGATTATAAGTGAAGAAAATTAGTAGAACAATTGATAATAAAGAACTGCATTCCCCATGTTCAGCTCTAAGAATTTCAGGTCTATGAGTTGGTTGATACCATTTATCATTAAATGTTTTTAAGAAATGGTGAAGTTGGTGAAATACACTTGTGTGTGTGCACTTGTACTTAGTAATATGTCCATTCTTTAAAAAAAATGTCTATCCATCTACCTATGATTAGAAAAAAATCATGTTGATTATAGCAAATTTAGAAGATAGAGTTTTCTAAATAAAGACATGTTTCTTATAATCATATCACCCATAAATAACCATTGTTCTTTTTTGAAATTCAGACAGCTGATTTTTCTAAGTACTGATGCAGATTTACACAATCCTATGTTTATAAAATGGTATTGTGCTTTATAATCTGTTTTAAATTTTTTTTAACTTTTATTTATTATTATTGAGAGACATAGAGACACAGAGTGTGAGCAGGGGAGGGGGAGAGAGAGGGGGTGAACAGAAACTGAAGTAGGCTCCAGGCTCTGAGCTGTCAGCACAGAGCCTGATGCGGGGCTCGAGCTCAAAACTGCGAGATCATGACCTGAGCCGAAATCAGTCGCCTAACCAACTGAGCCACCCAGGCGCCCCTATAATCTGTTTTTAAAATTAATAGGGTATTACGTATATTCTTGGAAGATGTTGGCTTTTCTTCTACAAATCACTTCTGGTCTAGTGTTCCTGTGTCACATTTCCATGATTTGTTTAACCAAGTAATTAATCAATATAATGCATATCAAGGTCTAAGTATCATGTCTATTTAAAGTACTATGATTATATCAAAATTACTGTTTAAAATGTAATTATATCATTCATTAATAGTAATAAACAACTTCATTAATTTTCAGGTAAATGAAGATTACCACTTTAAAAACAAAAGGTTTATTTTAACTGCTTAAGAAAATATTCTTAGTATGTATAGTATAGTATTCTTCCCTGCCTTAATATATATATATTCAGCAATAGCTGGCAGCACTCTTTATCTTAGGAGTTGAAATGTGATGCAATGAGCTAGATTCTGTAGCATTAAGTCAGCCAGGTTGCTGCTAAAACTTACCAAGGAAAGAGTGAGATGACTCATTAAAATTACTAATTTAGGAAGACTTTGGGCTGGAGGGCAGAGAATAACCATAACAAAGTCTTCTCTCTAAACCTAATTTTGATCTATTACTCCCCCTTTATCCAACCCTGTCTGGGATAAGGCTCACGTAGTTGCTTACCTGTGGACACTTTGAGGACGCTTAAAAGGAAAAGGGCAGACTAGAAGGGTATAATGGAGTAATAGTCCAAAACAGTCTTTAGAAAACATAAAGGTCCTCCCCATGGCCCTACTACCCCCTGATTTAACCCTGCAACTACTGATTCACTGGTCCTAGACATTTCAGCAGTCAGATCACTTCAGAGGCCCTCAACTTTCAGACTAAGTAGATAGGGGCAAATCGTCACTCCCAGTACTAGCCACTAGATGAGCAGCATTGGAACCTGTGTCCTCTGACTTCTTCCTTCAGTGTTTGTCATACAGTATCTGGAACCCAGTATTTCTGGTCCAGGTTCAAGCTTCTCTTCCACAACTTGCTTGCTTATTGTGTTGCTTCAACACCCCCATCCATCCATTAAAAAAATGGAGATGAGAAGAGTACCTATGTCATGAAGATGCTAAGAACATTAAATAAATTTAGGTTAATAAAGAACTTAGTTATCTGTTCAGCACATAGTGTGTACTCCAGTGATGTTATCTGTGATGCTTACCTATTCTCTCATTTCATTTTTTTTCACTGCTTATTTATTACATCAGGAGCCTATCTTATATTTTGTTTCAAAACTATTTTAAGGATATTCATCTTTTATCTTTTACTTTTAATTTGCTTGAAATCGATAGCTTTTCCTTTATGTCTTTATGCTAATATAAAATTCCTATAAATCATTCTGTCATATTTTCTTACAATAGCTACTTATACTTGATGTAGTCTCCAGTCTGGGGGTAGAAAAGGCAAAAATATGGGAGGTAAATACAAATGAAGTCTTGCTTTGAATCTAGCTGTATTTTACACGAATTTGCGTGTCATCCTTGCGCAGGGGCCATGCTAATCTTCTCTCTAGCTGTATTTTACACTTGATAGCATCAAAGCGTTTTTCAAAAAGCTTTGTAGCAGATTATTTAGTGCACTTACTTCCTCCAAGAAACAGAATGTTCCTTTTGTATGAATTTAATTCTTCCTTTAATAGACAATATAGTGGTCACAGCAGGGAAGCATATTTTCCAAAGATCATTTTATGAAGAGAGTCCCAGAATAAGACCAAAATGCATTTCATAGTGTTTTGTACAAAAGTTTTAAAGAAATATATAATAATCTTGAAGATTAGAGTCAACCTTCCCTAGCAATATTAGAAGGATAGAAGACCTTGCTCAGAAGGAACTGAGAGACTGTTATGAATTCCTCACAATCCAAAAGCAATAATAACTCACCATGGCCTGAAAGCTCTAGGTCATTTCAGCAAAAGTGAAATCTCATTCATAATATATAAAAGCACGGGCTACTTCTATGTTTTTGTTTCACGCTTAGAAAATGTATTTATTTCTTTTTCTTTTCCTTAGTTATCTTCCATTTTCATGTGTCTTTTTTTTTCTTGAAAGATACTAGTAACAAAGTGCTTGCTATTCAAGGGAAGTGCATAGAGCCTTTTACACCAAAAAGTATATAATTAAGGATAAAGGACAAATCAGTTCTTTGACCTATACTCCAGCAATGCACAGATCACTTCTTAGTATATAATCTAATTCATAATAATACTTTCAAGTTTTCCTAGAATAGACAGTTCACATTTCTATCACCGATGATGGTGTGCCTGCCTAGGTTATATTTCAGATAGCAGTACCAGGCTCTGCCATGAGGCGTAAATGCTGTACGTTTGTGGCTTTCTCGAGTGTTCTAGGCACAGTGTTGCCCAAACTGCTCCAGTGGCTATTTTATAAGCTCTAAGTAAGTTCCACTGTATGTAACTTCAGACTATGTCTAACGTGCCCTTGAAGGGCTGCCGACATTTATTGCATGATTAATTCATCATCTTTTGGAAAACAATTTTATTTCTTGGGCATAAGGGCTATCCATCAAAATTTATTGCATTGTATTCATTTGTCTTTGCTCTGGACTGCAATTTACGATACTCATTTTTATTGTTATGATGTTCTGCCTTATCTCATGTTCTCTGCTTTTCACTGTTGCTCTCTGATCTCTGGCTTCCTTCTGTGGAGTAGCTCACTTCTTAGTACCGAACTGGATATCCCTCACTGGTTGTCCTAACAGTTTACTCCTCTTCTCCTTTCCTTCATCTTCTTTTCCGTGGGGATTCATTGAAAATATTTCTTTTGTTATTCAGGTTTTCCTTTTGATGTACTCTTCTTTCAAAATTTCACTGAGTAAATGCTAAAGTTAATCACATTCTTAAATTATTTTGGTGTCATGTTTGACACATCTTTTTAACTAGCTTTTTGTTGTTGTTCTTTGATGAAGTTCCCAACGGGTAGAAATGTATTAATTCTGTGTTTCTTTTATTACTTTTAACAAAGAAGTGTCACAGTGCACTGTCTTCTTTATAACAGTAAACTAAGGAGAGAAGCTTCCATTTTATTGAAGTGACTACTAGTTCACAGCATGGTGCAGGGCAGTTAACAAAGATTTCTCTTTTAATCTCCACTGACACCCTGCAAAGTAAGTTTTACCATCATCTTTTTGTGGAAACTCAGGCTCGGAGAAGTGAAGGCGTTCATGCAAGTTATTCAACTATCTAGTGACTTAAATGAGGATTCAGAGCTAGTTTTGTCTGACCCCAGAGCCTGTTCCTTATTCACCACCATGCAAATGACGGTGCTCAGTTGAGGAAGTCTTTCGTGCTTGGCTGCTGTGTGCCTTTGTGAGAGCATGCACCCTTTTTGTCTCCTGGTTTCTAGCCCAGTCAGTGTCTTTTACACAGTAGACCTTCAATACATATTTATTGAAAGAATGAATAAAGGAATGGACACTATTGTTTTAACCAATTGTGTGGCATGTGAAAGTCTTCTCACCTTGTTTTCTGATTGATTTTAGGACAGTGAAGATCCCAGATTCAGCTGAGGGACTTGGATTCCAGATCCGAGGATATGGCCCATCGGTTGTACATGCAGTAGGAAGAGGTGAGAAATCCATCCTGTAAAAACAGCTTTTTAGAATGTATGGATATTGCTTGCTAAACAAAAATATATTCAAAACATGCATGCTCATGTTGTTACGAAGTTTCTCAATCATATTTTTACTTGATTAGCTCAATGGTAATATGTTCCTAAAACAATATTTAAAAAAAACTCGTAAAAATCGGGGCACCAATTGAGTATCCAACTCTTGGTTTTGGCTTTGATCATGATCTCATAATCTGTGGGTTCAAGCCCTGTGTCGGGCTCCACACTGGCAGTGTGGCTGTGTGGGATTCTTTCTCTCCCTCTCTCTCTGCCTCACCCTCCCCCCCCCCCCGTCAAGATAAATAAATAAACTTTAAAAAAGAAAAAAAGAAATGTGGAATCTTAGGACCCACGCAGGACATACTGAGTCAGAATCTACATTTTAACAATACCCTCAGATGATTTGTATGCACACCCAAGATTGATAAGCTCAGCCCTAGAATAATGCTCTAATAACTTCTATTTTGTCATGACCTAACTTCCTGAAGTGCTAGTCTGTGTTTTCAGCTGTGCTTCTTCACTTCCTATTTTAGTTTTAGCCCATTGCTGTAGACATCTCTCCTCATCTTCCACCCATGTCTCCAAAGTCTGTCTTATAGAGTTATCATGGACTTGACTGGAACGTACGGTAGACATTGATAACCTTCATATTAATTGAGCTTTTCTGTGGCATTTATTTAAACTGACTACTCCTGTTTGCTGAAAATGTTCATCTCCTGATTTCTAAGTTGGCACTTGTCAGATTTTTCTCCTCTGCCAGCTCCCTTCATCTGTCAACCGCTTAACTGTTGGCTCCTTCTTTTCTTCTCTACCTTCTTGTTCTCTGTAAGAAATCTTATTGATCCTGTTCCTGGAGATTTTTAAATCTCTATCTCCAGCTTAGATCTCTTTCCTGAGTTCCATAGTCTAGATTTCTTTCTTTCTTTCTTTCTTTCTTTCTTTCTTTCTTTCTTTCCTTACTTACTTTTCAATGTTTATTTATTTTTGAGAGAGAGAGAGAGAGAGCGCGCGCGAGTAGGGGAGGAGCAGAAAAAGGGGAAGATACAGAATCAGACAGCAGGCTCCGGACTCTGAGCTGTCAGCACAGAGTCTGACACCCGGCTTGAACTCAGGGGTGGTGAGATCATGACCTGAGCCGAAGCCAGATGCTTAAACAACTGAGCTACCCAGGCACCCCTAGATTTAAGTTTTGATTAAAGCTCTCGCCTAAATGCCCCTTTGGCACCTTACAACTCAGTATTATTTCCAAGTGAACTTTCCATCTATTCTCTGAACTTGCTTTGCCTTCTGTATTCTCTTTATTGAAATGACTCTATTTACTCAGCACTGAGTCCAAAAGCAGAGGAGTGATCCTGGGGACTGTAGCCTCTTCATGAACTCCATCATGAGACATCAAATACGTGATCTAATTCTCCCCTTTTGTAACAAATGCTACTTTAGTTCTAGCCTGGAACATTGCAGTAGATGCTTGTTGTGATTTTGATTTTTGACTTAAGTTCCAATGATTCGTCCTTGGTTCTGGGGGTCATGTCACTTCTCTGCTTAAAATTCTCAAATGCTTTTCCTTGTGCATAGATAGTAAGGTTGAGGCTGTTAGGTGTTCACATAAAGTATGCAGGCACTTCGAAACCTGGCTCCTCTTGACTCTCCAGAGTCTTCACCCACACTCCCATTTTAAGCTCATACCAACTGCTCACATGCTCCCAAATGTCCAGGTTGTTTCTCGACTCAGTGCCTTTTTTTAGGCTATTTTCTCAATGGGGAGTGTCTCTTTTCCCTCCAAGACCTACTTTAATCCAGAAAAACCATTTAGTGTTTCTGGGAGTGAATGTTAATGAGAAGAAAAATACATACTGTCTTCTTGAATATAAATTATGTTCTCTAAAATGTTTAATAATTCCTTCATGGGAGAAATTGCTTACAAAGAGAGGCTCTTCTAACATAAATTTTGTAATCATTTGTATTAATTATATTCATTGTATTTATTAATGGTGCTGCATAAGTGTTGATCGGCTCAGAACATCATATAATAATAATTGAAAGTTTCTGAAAATTTTAACTCACTGGAGCAATATGCCACTTCCATATTTAAGTCTATATCTATGCAAATAAATGGACAGTTGATGTTACCTGATTAATTTTATTCTTCACAAATTCTGTGGTTCCTTGACCCTTTGTAGATATTCTGAATGCTTATTTTACTTAGCAAAGCCAGTCAATGGTAGTTGCTAACTGGCTGATTTTTTTAAAGAATTTCTTTTAACTGTTCCCATTTTTAAAAATGAAAGTGAATATAGAATTGATGAATAATTATATATTACACCTGAAACCAATATAATGCTATGTGTTAATTATAGTTGAATTTAAAAAAATAAATTAAAAAGAAATAAGACTGAAATTTATAAACTATTACAAATTTCAAAAATGTCCTTGCAATAAATGTTACTGAGAAAAATAAATGAAAGTGAATACTTTTCTAATATTTAGAGATTTTTATAGAGTAAAGAAAGGTAAATAGGGCATACATTTCTGGCTTTCTCATTTTGCTTTTATATTTGTATATGTAGAATATTAAGACTGATGAGACATTTGAAAGGGAAAATAACTGATTAGCATTGTAAAGGTCACTTTAAAATATCCCTTCAGGGGTGTCTGGGTGGTTCAGTTGGTTAAGCCTCCAACTCTTGCTTTCAGCTCTGGCCATGATCCCTTGGTTTCATGAGTTTGAGCATCGGGCTCTGCGCTGGCAGCACGGAGCCTGCTTGGGATTATCTCTCCCTCTCTGCCCTTCCCCCATTCATGCTGTTTCTGTCTTCTCAAATAAATAAACTTAAAACAATGTGAAAAAATATCTAAAGTATTCCTTCAAACTAATTCTCAGGGATATGAGAGAATATTCTGTTAGTCACTGTTTGAATGGCCAGATTAAAAGCAGAAAAATTTTGAGAAGGCATTACTATCAGAACCAAGTTTATCAAGAACATACTAGCTAGATCTCTTATTATGTTTTAAAATGGCTTTCCATATTGTATATGTGATAAAAATGAATCTCATTCCTAAAGTTATTTTTTTGGCCATTTTCTCATTTTTATTTGAAGGGACTGTGGCTGCAGCCGCTGGTCTTCACCCTGGACAGTGTATTATCAAAGTAAATGGTATCAATGTCAGCAAGGAGACACATGCCAGTGTCATTGCACATGTCACAGCCTGCAGGAAATACAGGAGACCAGTGAAGGTAAGCTGCCCTTTGGCTTATCTGGGTCTCGCTGCAAACTTGCAGAGAAAGCCCAGGGGGGGACACAGGATGGTTTCTACTTTTAGGTTCACATTTAAGCACATCATTGTAAATCTCATGATGATTGTTTTATCTGCATAATTAATCATGATCAATTCTGCTTAAGTGATTGCATTTTATTGTTTCAGTATTATCACCTGTTTAACAAGTGCTCTGGGGTGTTTTCATTTGCATTATGATATGAGTTTTCAGACACCTAAATGTTTATCACATTGAAATCCAAAGGTTTGATTTGTTTTTTTGACCCTTGCTATTACTTTAGAATATGTAATGGTCCTTGTGTGTCTGTGAAGGTTTTTTTAGGGTCTGTGATTGAGTTTTATATATATTTATTTAAGTTACTGGATTTAGCTCTTTAAAGAAAATACCAAAATGTACTTGTCATTGCTTAAAATTCTAACCACTATCCTCTGATTAAATTTCAAGTGCCGTAGAAAAATAAAATTAGAATCCAAATTTATAAGAAAAGCTTATCCCATGAGGTACAAGTGAATATTGGGCTATAAGAGAAAATTCTCTCAAATTAATCAACTAAATGCAAAAGCAACTTTAGAGGAGAGGCTTTGTATTTTTTCTGCCATACGCAGTCAGGTACTTTTCCAGATTTGAGAATATGACTTTTGTCTAAACCAGAAAGAGCAGTGGTTATTTTCTCATAGGCCAGGACTGACAGCCTATAAAATACTGAACCTACAAGAAACTGAGCTCCTCAATTTTGCTTGTTAATAAGGTCAAACTAGCGTAGCAAATTGGAATTCACGCATAGATTCATAGGCGATTCTGGTTGGCAATAGTTTAACAAATATTTATTGAACTATATCATTGAATGAATTTTTTTAAAAAGACACTTCTGAAATTATCAAACCTTTCCCCTTCAATCAGAATTTTAACAAGTAGCCAAACTGATTTGAGTTTCATTCCTTTTCATTTTCCTTGACAGTCTTCCTAGAGAGAAGTTGGTTAGTAACATGATTAAGAAAAGCAATAAACAGAAAAATTCACTCAGTGAGTAACATGCTGTATCCCATATTCATTGCCACAAAACAGGCTGTTCCAAAACTTATTGGCTTAAAACAACAGTGATTGATTATTTCTCTTGATTCTGCGGGGTGACTGAGTGTTGGCTCCTGTGAAGGCACTGATATAGCAAAGTTTTGCATGGAACAGCTGGGCTCTGCACCTCCCCTCCTCATGGCCTTCCACTCCAGAGCTCCTCCACATGGCCCCCTTTTCCAGTCTAGCAGATTGTCCTTCCTGCATGGCGTCTGGATTTCAAGAGGGGATATTATAAGCGATCAACTGTATTTACATCATGCTTGGAAAAATCAGATCCCATGACCAAGCCTCAGGTCAGTGTGGGAAGGAGCTACACCAAGGTGTGGATACCAGAGTGTGTGGTTCCTTAGGGACCACAACAGGCTACCAAGATGTATTTGAATGATCAAATGTTAACTAGCATTGTAACGATGTATAGCAATATAATAATTAAACACAGTTGTGAAGTTAATACATGCAAAAATGGAGAATGGAAATTGTAGCGCACTTCAGTAGTGCAATTCAATTTATCATCTTACCTAAGAAAGGAATAAACTTCCAAGTGATGGAAAGCTGAAAGCATTTACTTGGTAGCCATTTCCTCTCTCTCATTTATCTAGATAAGACTGCAACTGCTATTTTAATTAAAAATAGGATGAGTTATGATATGGAAGGGTAAAAATATAGTTACATCACTTGGGAACACAATGAAGTGAAAGATGTTCTTTCAACTTTCTTATTGGTTTGATTCAAAAAAACATTAATTGGATCAAAATATAGGTGGTAGGAGAGCATTTAAATGGTTTATATCCTGATAAATGATTGATTCTTCAGAAAACTGTCCATCTAACATTTATTTATTTTAAAATGGAATTTAAATTTACTTTAAGATATACTTGAGGCATTTTAAGTAAGACACTTGGGAAATACATCTTATTTACAAACATCTTTGGAAGGGGTGCTTGCTTGGCTCAGTCAGTTGAGCATCCAGCTCTTGATTTTGGCTCAGGTCATGGTCTCACAGTTCGTGGGTTCAAGTCTTGAGTCAGCCTGCACCCTGACAGCACGGAGCCTGCTTAGGATTCTCTTGCTCTCTCTCTCTGCGCCTCCCACGCTTGCTTGCATGCTCCCTCTCTCAAAATAAATAAATTGAAACAAAACTCAGAAACATCTTTGGAAGATAAAATTTCAATCCTAAAAAATTAGTTTGTTAAGCAATATAATTGCCATTGACTTTTTATTAGTCTCTTATGTTGATTTTCTTTCTCTTTCAAATTTGGTTATCTTTAAAAAAACTAGAAGAATAAGTAAGATTGTCAATCCTCCTAAAGCAGGTTTATGAAACGGATATACATTTTAAGAAGCACTAATATTTCTAAGGTTTCTTTTCCCCTCCTCATTCCAGCAAGACTCCATACAATGGGTGTATAATAGCATTGAGAGTGCTCAAGAAGACCTTCAAAAGGCTAACTCTAAACCCCCAGGAGATGAAGTAGGGGATGCATTTGACTGCAAAGTAGAAGGTAGGTTCCTTCTTTCCCTCCTTGATAATGGTTTAAAGTGTTGGGATTCGCTACTGATGACCAAGAAAGAATTCTTGAGACGTCTTCAGTGCAAAAAGGTGGTTTTACTAAAGCATGGAGACAGGACCCATGAACAGAAAGAGCTGCACTGGGACTGTGAAGAGTGATTATATATACCTTCAGTTTGGGAAGGGCTTAGGGATAGCTTACATCTCTGATGTATTTTGGAAACATGGTTTCCAGGACCTTGAGGGGCTAGCTGCTATTAGGAAAAGGTCATTTATTTACCATTCAGGAAAAATTCAGTCATGAGACCCTTTGGACGTATATCAGTGGGGCCATAAGCTTGGAATATGATTGCTAACCTGTATCTTGGGTGGGGGAGGGTAAAGATAAAAGAAGCTTCCAAAGGAATTTATTTATTTATTTATTTATTTATTTATTTATTTATTTAGCTTATTTATTTATTCATTTATTTATTTATTTTTCAATATATGAAATTTATTGTCAAATTGGTTTCCATAAACACCCAGTGCTCATCCCAAAAGGTCCCCTCCTCAATACCCATCACCCATCCTCCCCTCCCTCCCACCCCCCATCAGCTCTCAGTTTCTTCTCAGTTTTTTTTTTCAACGTTTATTTTATTTTTTGGGGGACAGAGAGAGACAGAGCATGAACAGGGGAGGGGCAGAGAGAGAGGGAGACACAGAATCGGAAACAGGCTCCAGGCTCTGAGCCATCAGCCCAGAGCCTGACGCGGGGCTCGAATTCACGGACCGTGAGATCGTGACCTGGCTGAAGTCGGACGCTTAACCGACTGCGCCACCCAGGCGCCACTCTTCTCAGTTTTTAAGAGTCTCTTATGCTTTGGCTCTCTCCCACTCTAACCTCTTTTTTTTTTTCTTCCCCTCCCCCATGGGTTTCTGTTAAGTTTCTCAGGATCCACATAAGAAAGACATATCTGTCTTTCTCTGTATGGCTTATTTCACTTAGCATCACACTCTCCAGTTCCATCCATGTTGCTACAAGGGCCATATTTCATTCTTTCTCATTGCCACGTAGTACTCCATTGTGTATATAAACCACAATTTCTTTATCCATTCATCAGTTGATGGACATTTAGGCTCTTTCCATAATTTGGCTATTGTTGAGAGTGCTGCTATAAACATTGGGGTACAAGTGCCCCTATGCATCAGTACTCCTGTAACCCTTGGGTAAATTCCTAGCAGTGCTATTGCTGGGTCATAGGGTAGGTCTATTTTTAATTTTCTGAGGAACCTCCACACTGTTTTCCAGAGCGGCTGCACCAATTTGCATTCCTACCAACAGTGCAAGAGGGTTCCCGTTTCTCCACATCCTCTCCAGCATCTATAGTCTCCTGATTTGTTCATTTTGGCCACTCTGACTGGCGTGAGGTGATACCTGAGTGTGGTTTTGATTTGTATTTCCCTGATGAGGAGCGACGTTGAGCATCTTTTCATGTGCCTGTTGGCCATCCGGATGTCTTCTTTAGAGAAGTGTCTATTCATGTTTTCTGCCCATTTCTTCACTGGGTTATTTGTTTTTTGGGTGTGGAATTTGGTGAGCTCTTTATAGATTTTGGATACTAGCTCTTTGTCCGATATGTCATTTGCAAATATGTTTTCCCATTCTGTTGGTTGCCTTTTAGTTTTGTTGGTTGTTTCCTTTGCTGTGCAGAAGCTTTTTACCTTCATAAGGTCCCAGTAGTTCATTTTTGCTTTTAATTCCCTTGCCTTTGGGGATGTGTCAAGTAAGAAATTGCTACGGCTGAGGTCAGAGAGGTCTTTTCCTGCTTTCTCCTCTAGGGTTTTGATGCTTTTCTGTCTCACATTCAGGTCCTTTATCCATTTTGAGTTTGTTTTTGTGAATGGTGTAAGAAAGTGGTCTAGTTTCAATCTTCTGCATGTTGCTGTCCAGTTCTCCCAGCACCATTTGTTAAAGAGACTGTCTTTTTCCCATTGGATGCTCTTTCCTGCTTTGTCAAAGATTAGTTGGCCATACGTTTGTGGGTCCAGTTCTGGGGTTTCTATTCTATTCCATTGGTCAGTATGTCTGTTTTTGTGCCAATACCATGCTGTTTTGATGATGACAGCTTTGTAGTAGAGGCTAAAGTCTGGGATTGTGATGCTTCTGCTTTGGTCTTCTTCAAAATTACTTTGGCTATTTGAGGCCTTTTGTGGTTCCATATGAATTTTAGGATTGCTTGTTGTAGTTTCAAGAAGAATGCTGGTGCAGTTTTGATTGGGATTGCATTGAATGTAGTATTGCATTTGGGTAGCTTTGGGTAGTATTGACATTTTGACAGTATTTATTCTTCCAATCCATGAGCACGGAATGTTTTTCCATTTCTTTATATCTTCTTCAATTTCCTTCATAAGCTTTCTACAGTTTTCAGCATACAGATCTTTTACATCTTTGGTTAGATTTATTCCTAGGTATTTTATGCTTCTTGGTGCAGTTGTGAATGGGATCAGTTTCTTTATTTGTCTTTCTGTTGCTTCATTGTTAGTGTATAAGAATGCAACTGATTTCTGTACATTGATTTTGTATCCTGCAACTTTGCTGAATTCATGTATCAGTTCTAGCAGACTTTTGGTGGAGTCTATCAGATTTTCCGTGTATAATATCATGTCATCTGCAAAAAGTGAAAGCTTAACTTCATCTTTGCCAATTTTGATGCCTTTCATTTCCTTTCTGATTGCTGATGCCAGAACTTCCAGCACTATGTTAAACAACAGCGGTGAGAGTGGGCATCCCTGTCGTGTTCCTGATCTCAGGGAAAAAGCTCTCAGTTTTTCCCCGTTGAGGATGATGTTAGCTGTGGGCTTTTCATAAATGGCTTTTATGATCTTTAAGTATGTTCCTTCTCAAAGGAATTTTATATGTTAAAGTAGACTTCCAGGATCCTGAGGGGGGTCAGGCTAAGATTCCCTTTGCCCTTAGCAAAGTGTCATCATTGAGGCAGCTGAGCCAGAGGAAGGTCACTCTGCCTATTCCAAGGACTTGTCAATAGGCTGTAGACAGTAAGGAAGTATAATATTTCATTTGCTTTTGTTTCCCACATCACTCCTTATTTGCTTACAGTAGTATTGTTTTTTAATGTGCCTGTGCCTTGTCCCAATTATTGAAAATCTTGTATGTTCAAGCCACTTTCTTAAGTCATAATCTCCAAATAGATATTATGTGAAATATATAAGTAATAATAGTCACTAACGTCATAGCTACTACACTTTGTTTGGCACTTTATTAAGTGTTTTACATGGATTATCTCATAAAGGCATTAAAAAGGAAACTCTCAAAAAAGTGTTATTGTCGTATCCTTATTTTAACCTAACCCTTAGCCTAAGGGACTTGCCCAAGCCAGTAAGTGGTAGGATGAGGATTCAAACCCAGGTTAAAATGCGTTTTCTTGTTTTGAGTTTAAATGTTGTGTAGACCTTCCTAATCCAGTGTGGTTCACAGACCAGCAGCAGCAGCAGCAGCAGCAGCAGCAGCAGCACCTGGAGAGATGCAGAATCCCACCCCCATCCATCTACTGAATCACAGTCTCCATTTTGACAAGATGGGATCTGTATGCATGCAAAAATTTGAAGTCCTAGTTTAGAAAGAAGGTCTATAGTCCCTTTGAAAATGCTTTCTTGATTCAAGTAACTTTTACTATATTCTAACATTAATGGTACTGAGGCAAACTAATAATGTGAAAACATTATTAGAGAAAGAGAAAGATCTTTTGATAAGGACTTCTATTGTTTCTGTTCTCTCAGTGAAACAAACCAGATACAGATTGTTGGATTCAGTGGCTTCTTCGCCAAGGGTAAAGGGATGGAAGCAATTAAATTTATGTTTGCATTTGACAAATACCTTGAATTATTGTTTCAACACTTTTTTCACAGAAGTCTTTGAATCCTCTCTTAAAGTTTCATGATATCTTTCCATTTATTTTATTGGTAGGTATCGTTGGACATTTTTATTGTACTGTTAGTTTCTTCCAACCAGAATAGTTACATAATCCCCTGTACTGATCATACGGGGGTGGTCAACTTAGGGAAAGCTGTGTTCCCTCCACTCCTGGAAGGAACCACTCAGATCATGAGCGGTATCAGAAATATTTCAACTACATTGGAGCACCAAGATTGGTATGACACAGTAACTTTCTTATTTACTTAAACTAGGACAAATTTCAGGACATTACCTTGAGCCCTTTATTCCTCATTTAGAGTTAGTTGATTTTTGCTCATCGTCGTTGGTGCCACAGTGAAAGGGTTGGTGAGATGCTCTGATAATTGGTTTCTAGCTATTCTGGGACTCAATTATTTTAAGATAAACCATTATTCTGCCTTTGTCTATTTTTTACTGTTTCTACCGTCCTAGGACTTAACTGTTTTTATCTAACTAATATTCTGTTTTTGCTAATTTAATATTTGTTGTTAGGTTTCTCAGTGGTTTCTTGCTTCAGATTTTTGTGTTTTTATATCAGCGGATTGATTGTAGGCCAAAAACCTGTAGGAAGACATTCCAGATGAAAATGTTATTATAGCAAACAATGACAAATTTTCTCTATGAGCTATCTGCAGAAGATGGTGTTTGGGAAAATTCAGGGATCCTGTCTGCTGAAATAAATGATTAGTGCATCTCCTTTCTGCTTCTTCCGTATGGCTTTGTGTAGTTTTTCCTCCTCTGAACAAGTATTCATTCAATGTTTGAGGCAGTTTTAGGAACCCTGACTTTAAGTCATGCATGCTTTTAATAAAAATTATGAAATTGTATATATAATGTTTATATTGGTATAAATAGGCATACATATGGTTGATAGATCAAAATGGATGTGCAAAGACTAGTCATGTTGGAATGGTGAGATTTGGATCATTCAAACATATGTTTTTTAAGTGCTCTTGTTTCAGAAATGTTAACAACAATATTAGATTTATCCATTCTTTAAAGAAATCTTTAAACATTATTCAGAGACACTCAAATTATTTGAAGAGACTAACAAAACCCTTCCTGAATTTGCTGAATGAAAACTGTCCTTGTTCCAGAGGTGATTGACAAGTTTAACACCATGGCCATCATCGACGGGAAGAAGGAGCACGTGAGCCTGACTGTGGATAACGTCCACCTGGAATATGGTGTTGTGTATGAGTATGACAGCACAGCCGGGATCAAGTGCAATGTGGTGGAGAAGATGATTGAGCCCAAAGGTTTCTTCAGCCTCACTGCCAAGGTATGAGTGATCCTGGGAAAACAAGGGATTTTGTTCTAAATAAAGTAACTGAAACTCTCCCCCACCCCCACTTCCCAAAACGTAAACAGCTGTGTGTGCTTCAGCTGTCAGCTCATTCAACTTTCTTTTCTGTTTCCCCCCCATTACTCAGTATGCATACAATCTTCTTTTTTTATTGATCTCTTTTGGAGTACAGTGTTATGTTAGATGGGACTCTTGCCCAGGCAAATGTTAGTTGATTTGGCAAAGGCTTCTCTACATTTAGCAAGTTTGCTACATCTGTTGATTCAGTATCATGAATACCTTTCAGATGGTTTTCATGACAGGTGGTGCTTTTTTAAATGTAGATAATCCTCTGAAAAGTATTTGAAGTCATGAAATGTATTATAAGAAATTTCAAATTCTCCAAGTCTCATGTTTATTTCATATGATTTCACAAAGCTCAGTGATCCATTTATGAATAGATCTTCAGACATTCATGTGATTCTTAATTGGGAAGGATATCACCCTTAGTCTTTAGGCTAAAGCAAGATAGGGAGTAAGAGGGTTTTCATCCAAATGGATGAAACATGTGGTTAGTGAAAGATGGCCCTGTGCTTGCTTTTCATGATCCTTTCACCAGGTGAATAAATAAAATTCCTGTTGGAGGATACTCCCCAGGTCTGAGTTTTAGTATTTCATCTGTATTTATTTATTTAAATGTTTATTTTGAGAGAGAGAGAATACTAAGGTTGGTGCAGAACCTGACATGGGGCTCAATCCCACAAATGTCAGATTGTGACCTGAGCCAAAATCAAGAGTCGGATGCTTAACCAACTGAGCCCCCAAGGCACCCCTGCATCTGCTTTTATATCACCTTGTGAGGATTCAGGTATTACAAGTAAGAAATATGACATATAGCTTCACTACTTTTATTTATTCACATGTCACTTCTTGTTTCATTATGTGTGTGTGTAGCTGAGATAGATTTAGCATTAATAGTATGTATTTTTTAAAATTTTAGTGGCAGAAAATAATGTAGAAATCCAAATGCACTGTTTCAAAAATACTTATTTTATGTTTTTTGTTTTATATTCTGAAAGTCAGCTTCCAAAACAATTGCATTATTCTGATGACATTGTACCACTCTGTATCTTTCGATATAGCATCTGTATGTTCAAAATGCCACCTCTGCCCAAATATGTTATATTATCAAGGCAATCCATATAAGTTTGGACCCAGGTTATTATCATTATTTTATCCATTTTCTAGCTATTTCAAATTTGCGAAGTTACATGGATTATTTTATATATGACAACTGTATAAGTACTGAAAATACTTGTATTTCATATTTGAAGAAAAGAGTATCAAAGAAATTAAGAAATTGAACCAAGATCACACAGCTAATGATAAATTGAGCTCTACTTTCTAGAGTGGTGATTAAACCAAAAACTCACACTCTGTATTCTGCAAGACAGGGAAGTGGAGCTTCCTGTGAGGGAGCTCAAATAAACATAGAATCTATACATTGTCTCGTACAGTATTATGAAAATGTCAGGTAAGGGTGGAATCAACCCTTGCAATCTTTGAACAATCATAAATATGACACATAATTCTCCATTCATTGGAAATTCCCAGTGATCAGTGGTAGGTATACACACAAACACACACAAATGCTGCCTTAAAATTGATTCAAATGTTCAAAAGGATTTACTAATTAAAATATCACATGGACGCTTTTATCTGATGTTTATCAGCTGGTGCTCAGATACCGCAACTGACATTGATTTTATGTTAGTAAGAGAATTTCTTCTCATGTATTCATTTCTTCAGCAAACATTTGTTGTCTGCATTCTCTATACTGGGCTCCCAGTAGAAAGTAAGGATGCCATTCTATAGGTTTTCCTTAGTTTGTGTTGTTCTACTACCAAATTGAGGGGAAAAAAAAGTTCTGAGTAACTGACTAAAATATAGGCAATGTGTTCCCACATCAGAGCATACTGATTAGTCCATCAGGCAGTCTTTGAAGTCCACTCACTTCCCTCAGGTAACCTTTTATAGCCAGCAGAAGGCAAAACACAAGGGGCAAACACACACGTCCATCACTTCGCGGTGAGAGTTTTACTGAATATAGAAATCCCAGGCAGTGAAAAGAAGTGTGCTAGGGAATGTCACTCTGTGTTCTAGACTTGTGAGAATTGTATTTGGCTAATTTTGAAGGTTTTCTTTACTTGTGTGTGTGTGCGTGTATTACTACAGATTCTTGAAGCCCTGGCTAAAAGTGATGATCATTTTGTGCAAAACTGCACCAGCCTTAACTCTTTAAATGAAGTGATTCCTACTGACCTTCATAATAAATTCAGTGCCTTTTGCAGTGAAAAAATTGAGCACATATGTCAGAGAATATCCAGTTATAAAAAGGTAAAACTTCTGTTTCCTTATTTGACATGTATACATTATTTAAATAATTTAAATGTCCAATTTAATTCACTTATTGATATTTTCATTACTTATTTGTGTACCAGTTTATTGAAATAATAACATTTATATAACCTTTTTATTTTTTTATTTATGTAATATTTTAGAGTTTAGAGTTTTTAAAATGCCTTTACATCCATTAACCTCATTTGATCTTTGCAAACCTGAAAGCTAGGTCATTATTCCACATTTTCGACATATAACTGAGGCCTAAAGAATTCAATTACTTGCTAGCAAAAGATAGAGTTGGGATGTAAGTCCAGGCCATGAAATTATGAAGTCAATAGTTCTTTTCTTTTTATCTCAACAGAGGGAAGAGAGCTCTCAATCAGAAAGTACACAGAACATAGTCTGTTTGAAAATGACTGATTTGTACATTTATTTGATATACTTATTGAGCACATTTTATATGCCAAGCACCTGTTCTTGGTGCCAGGAATATGGCAGCAAAGGAGAGAACATCTTCCCTCTCGGGGTATTTATATTTGAGAGGGGTAAGCAGCAAAGAAGTAAATAAAGTTCACCTGGGGCTCCAAAGGGGGGAAAAAAAACAGCCGGGGTGTCAGGGGGAATATGGCCAAGTCATAAGGTTGGAGGCTCAGACAGGGACCAGGAAGAAGCGCTCTGGAAGCTTTTTGGAACTTTGGAAGGAGTTTGGATTTTTCTTCGCACATCAACAAGAAGAGTTGGACGCTTTTAAACGTGTGTGACTTCATCTGATTTAGGTTTTTAAGAGACGGTGCTGCCTCCTCTGTAGGAATGGATTGCTAGGAAGAGATGAGGCATAGATATGAGGAGAAAGCTCTTGGAATAGTCCCAGTGAGTGATGATGATAGGTTGGCCTGTGGTGAAGATGGGGAGACAGAGAAAGTTCGATGGATTTGATATAATTTAGAGATAGAATTAGAAGTTGATGTCCAAAATGTATCCTACAGTAAGTTGTTTTTTTTTTTTTTCTATTTTTGTCAGTAGACTAGCTAATTAAATTATTTCCCTCAAAATGAGGCTGGTTGTTTAAAATTTGGTACAGCCATCCGAGGAAATATTATTTATCTCAGTGTTTCTGAATGTGAGTTAATCTATATGTTTTATACTCCTGATATATTAAGTAAAAGATAAGCCCATGTATGTCCAGATAGGGCTATATGAGAATAGGGAAATGTAGAAATGAATACTTGAACACTGGTTACCTCAGGTAGAGTGGGACATGGGGAAGAAGGATCACCATATTTTTCTTTAGGACTTCCCTAAATGTTTATCTTGTGAAGTTGAATATGGGTTGCTATTTTGATTTTTTATAAATCCATTCACATGAAGAAAAATGATATTCAAGATTACTGCTTAATTGTCACATCTGTTAATTCTCTTTCCATGATTGTTGAGCTCAGTTCGTCTATTTGATTTCAGGAAAGATTCCATGAATGCTTTGTTGTTGCTGAAGAGCAGAAGACTCTTTTTATTTCTCCTTTCTCTCTAAGATAGGACAGTGTTTGAGGTAAAATTTAAAAGGTCAAAACAAATGCAAATTAGCATTCCCTTTTGAACACATTTTGAAAAGAGAATCATTCTCTTTCAGAAATGGATCTGTATAAAGTATGATAGGCATTGAGACAGATTCTAGTTGTCAAACTTGTCAGTGTTTGGGGGTCATTTCTCTTTCTGTTTTTTTTTTTTTTATTTTCTTCCTACTTCTCTCCATTCATACAAAAAAACAAAAGCAGTAGAAATATCTTAAAAAATATACATGAAAAAAGTAAACTATGTGAGTAAAAACAAAACATCAGGATGAGGATATATTAGATAGGGTATTGATTCAGCTGCTGTAAGAAGGACCAAGATAACATGGGCTTAAAATTGAAAGTTGATTTTTCACTCACATGAAGGTTCAACGGGCTGGGAGTCCAGTGGGGACTGGATTGACAATCTTCTAGGGCTGCTTCTATAGTTTTGCTGTCTCTCCTAAGACATTGCCCTCTTCCACAAGGTCAAGGTTGGCTGATCAGCACTATGTCTAAGTTATAGCCCCTCAGGACAGAAAAGAAGTGGAGAGCAAAGAGTTTCCTGTTGAGGCCACGACCTGGAAGTTGTACACATCACTCCTGTTCGCATGCAATTAGTCATTTAGTGAAAGCAGACTGAGAAATATTGTCTCAAGCTGGACATCCATGTGCCCAAATAAAACTCAGGGAATTTTATTAATAAAAGAAGAAAGAGAGAATGGATATTGGCAGAAAATTAGCAGATACATTTATAGGTAAAGTTATATTACAATAAATGGTATAGACCACCAAAAAGGTGCTAAAGCTAGTTAGTTGCTAAAGTGGAATATTATATTTCACCTGCAGTTTCCTGATAACCAAAACAAAATAAATAAATAAATACAGTCTATCACATATTTATCAGCATCCCTATAATTTATACATGTTTCTTAAGAGATGCAAAGCTTTTCTTAGACTAAGTTCTAAAAGAAATCTCTCACGCTGAATTTCAAAGAGGCGACACCAGGAAATGTCAGGGCAGTATCTGTAAACATATCCCTGAAAAAGAAGCGGCAGTTTGTTTTATGTGCAGATATTTTTCATACACTCTTTATTGAAAGCCAATGGCATGCGTCAAAAACTCAGCTTCACAAAAGCAAATTTATTTCAGGTTGGGGCGGGAAGAACAGGTAAACGTTTACTAAATGCATACCTGTTATGTAGGCAGTAATTGCTTAAGGATGGCTTCCCTCCCACACCTAAAATCTATATGGAAGATGGGTCAAAATACATGAAGTAAGTAATAATAATACTGACTACTTAACCTATTAGGAGGTGCCACGATGACTGGGTGAATGTGTTGGCACCCCATACCCTCTTCTCTATGATGGTGCTCCCTGGAGTTACGCAGCACACGTCAGTTTATAGCAATCTGCTGTCATATCAGGCATTGCATAGATATTTTACAGTTTGCATATGTTGTATAATTTTATCCACACAGTGACTTGAGACACATTATCTATTTCACTGATAAGTGGCTGAGGCTCAGAGTGGTCAAGTAACTTGCCCAAAGGCATGCAACTGAACACAGCTGTGGAATTTGAACCTTGCTTCCTTTTATTATAAATCTGTTTTTTGTTCGTTTACCTGCAATTTGACACTGTACTACACAGCATATATATCGTTCAAATTCCACTGCTAAATTTCACTACACAGCTAAACAGTATGGGTCTGATTACTACGGCAGTGGCAGTTCAGTAAAGGAGAAATCTTTGTGGATTGAATAGTCAGCAGATGTTAGCTGCTGTAAGTTGGAAAGATTTCTCAGAGTGAAGAAGAGTAGAGATGGCACTCAAGTAAAGAGAGATATTGTAAGTGAAGGCCACAATGTAGAAATGAGATTGATTTTATTGATGAAGAATTGGCATGTTGCCTACACTAGAACGGATTGGAGTTAGATACCATTGAAAGGAAAACTGACAAAATCTGAGTTTTCCAGTGATGTTTTAGAGTGGCATAATAATCAGATTTGTTTGTAAGAAGTACGCGTTGATGGTGACTTGGTCTCATGTAGAAGCTTTGGGGATAGAGAGAAAAGGATCAATCCAAGCAATACATAGCAGGTAAAATATATATAGCTCTATGATGGATAGGTTATGGTGGATGAAGAAGGTGTTATACCTTGTTTTTTAACAAAAATATGGTTTGTGATAAACTGGAGAGTGTTATGTTGGGAGTAGGATTAGAAGCATAAAAGGAACAGGGTTTTTCCCAAAATGTTGGGGATTCTCAAAAACATGAACCTGCCGAGTAAAAATTTTCTTACACTTTCTCAGAAGTAACTGACGGCCCAGAAAGCTTTTAAAGCAGAGATGGACAGGCTAATGGGCAGTGATTTTCGATGATAAAAATAACATCACTGAATTGTGGGAAGCTCTTCTATGTACATCACTGTTGTTTGAGCCTCGAAATAGCTGTATGTACTGAAGAATCCTACCATCTGCTTCTTTCTCCAGGAGATTAAGAATTTGCTTAAGGTCACTTAGCTGGAAGTGGCAGACTAGGTCCAGTCCTATGGAATGCTGTCTCATTTATTTTTCTTTTTAATTTTAGAAGTAAAGAGAAAATTATATTCAACTAGAATTTAAACACCTTCAAAGGTATCCTTTTCAGCATCCCTTATTGACCATAAACACATTTAGAATAATTGACTGCCTTTCTCACTAGATAGACAAGCAAGGTTAGCATGAAAATATTTCAAGAATATTTTTTTTTAATTTTTTTCTCAACATTTATTTATTTTGGGGACAGAGAGAGACAGAGCATGAACGGGGGAGGGGCAGAGAGAGAGGGAGACACAGAATCTGAAACAGGCTCCAGGCTCTGAGCCATCAGCCCAGAGCCTGACGTGGGGCTCGAACTCATGGACCGCGAGATCGTGACCTGGCTGAAGTCAGACGCTTAACCGACTGCGCCACCCAGGCGCCCCGTCAAGAATATTTTTAATTTGAACAAAATTTAGATACCTAACACAATAATAGCCTTTCTAGGTTACATAAGGTTAGCTCCATTTATGTATCAGATGCATGTCAACAGAAACTATAGCATTTGTGAATGTATATTTTTAATTTTCATGTATTTACTTTGAAGCTATTTTTAGTAGCATATTTTTCCTCCAGATGAAGGCTTCAAACACCCCTCTTTTTTTGTAAAATAAAATGTATCCATAGAAACTAAAATTTCAAAGAGGCTGGCTTTCCTTTATTTTGACTATTAAAGTTTTAGGTTTTAAAAATAGAAACAAGTTGATTTCTGCAGTTTCTATAGCCAGGCTTCCCCAATCATAATTGATTTTCTGCCCAGCTGTACAGGCCACAGATGTTTTTTAGCACATGTATGAGACAAGTTTCAGACCTTACTGGAGAGTGAATCCTAAGCAGGCATTTAATCTCCTTGGGGCAGGATGTGTGGGTGATCCAGACATAAAACTATGCACTGTTTGGAGAAACATTCTTATCCTAAATTGTCCTTGGGACCCTTTTTAATTCTAGATTCTTTCTCTGTTGTAGAGTAATTCCATAATTGGGTTTATTCTGTGTATTAGGGATGTTTCCTCCATATAAATATTTAATGAGCTTTCAAGAGATAGTTTCTGTTTACACAAAAATATTGCATGTAGGAATCCAAAGTCTTACTTTAAATATTCCAAGTGCCTTTAGTTATTAATGCCACAAAATCCTCAAACTGATTGATGTATGGGTCTGGAAAATTTGTGGTAAAAACTTCCTCATGTCCCCTTCCTCTGATACAGAATTTTTATAACTATGCCAATAGGGTTTTACACTTAATTGAAATGGGAGATTATCTTCAAAATAGTAGCCTACCTTTATATGTTTTTTCACTTTTTGCCAAGTGAGTATAATTGGATTTTAATGTATTGTCACGGTTAATAATTCGTGAATTAACTACCAGTGCATTAGAAACCTGAAGTTCCACTTCCAAGAATTACTTATTCTTATCAATATACAAATACACTTTAATATCATCTAGATTTAAAAAGTCAATATTTCCCTTGACCCCCAGACTTTTTTCTACCTACTGTTTCATTTCTTGAACTCTGTCCTGTAAAACAACTACCTATACTTGCTGTATATACCTGTTGTCTCACTCGCTTGACATTCTCAACACACTCAAGATGGGCTCAAGTACCCTCCATGTAACTAAAGTGGCTCTTTTTTTTTTTTTAAGAAAGAGAGAGCGCCCAAGTGGGAGAGATGCTGAGGGAGAGAGAGAGAGAGAGAGAGAGAGAGAGAGAGAGAGAGAGAGAAAGAATTTCAAGCAGGCTCCATGCCCAGTATGGAGCCTGACACAGGGCTTGATTCCACGATCCTGGGACCATGACCTGAGCCTAAATCAAGAGTCAGATGCTCAACTGACTGAGCCACCCAGGCGCCCCTGAAATGGCTCTTTTTAAGGTCATTGATTGATGATGATTTGATTTTGCCAAAGTTCATTTACTGTCATCATCTTATTCCTTGTTTTAGTAGCATCAATGCAGTTGACTGTGTATCTGGTTTTGTCTTTTCTGGGTGGCTCAGTCACAGTGAGTGTCCCATGTTTGTTCATCCTTTTTTCTCTGATCTCTTCATGCTGCAGAACTTGGGATTTGTTCCCCCACTCTCTCTCTCTCTGCTCTCCATCCCCCAGTGATCACATTCAGTCTTGCCATCTGACCTCTCCATTTGAGTCTAACAGATACCTCAGACTTCACATGTCCAAAATACAGTCCTGGTTCTGCCCCTCCAGTTTGTCATACTTGCTGTTTTCTCCACCTCAGAATGAGACCCATCCTCCCGCATTGCTCACTCTTAAAACCTCGCATACATTCTTTACTCCTCGTTCTCACATACCATTCTCTTGGCTCTACCTTCACCACATGCAGCCTTTTCTCACCGCTGTGATTGCTGACAGCCTAGGGTGAGCCAATGTTGACTCTCCCAAGAGTGGTCTTCCTGCTTCCACCCTTGCCCACTGACGGTGTGTTTGTTCTGAGGGGCTGTGGATCTCAATCACAGTAAGAACTAAATCTTTCCAAAGGCCTGTGAGCTCCTGTTTGAGCTGCGCCCTCCTTCTACCCATGATCTCCCCATTCCTGTCTGTCACCTTTCCCTTCCCCTTTCACTGTGTGCTCTGACCACACCAGTCTTCCTGACATGGAACACACTTTCCTTGGGGCTTCTGCATTGAATGTTCACCCTGCCAGGCAGCCTTCTCTTCCTAATACCCACATTCCTAACTTCCTTCCTTCAAGATTTTGCTTAAATGCCAGATTCTCACTGAGGCCTGCCCTGACCACCCAGATTACAATTGGCAGGGCATTCTTCACCTCACCTCTGAAATTCCCAACCCTCTTTCCCAGCTCCATTTTGTTTTCAGCTATACTTATCATGTTCTAGCGTGGTGTAATTGACTTGTTATGCTTATTGTTGGCCTCTCCCTTCACTAGAACATAACCTCCCAGAAGGCAGAAATCTGTTTCATTCACTGATGTTTCCCAACTTGCCTAGAATGGAGCCTGATTTAGAAAATCCTCGATGTGTAATTGTTGGATGGATGAATAAAGGTGGGGATAAGTGGGCTACGCTATACATGAGAGGCCTAAAATGCTGTCCATCCCAGCTCACCTTCCCCTAAACCCTGTACATTTCTTTATTGCAAAATTGCAATTTTTGTTTATGGAAAATAGCGCTTTTTTTTTTGTCTTTCCTTGTGCGCTCCTCCAAAGCAGATTAACGAGTTCAGTGTTCTTTTTGATGTTTCCAAACAAGACGCCAGGTTCATGTTGGCAGGGCCACTTACCACCGTGTGGCCAGGCTAGAACACATTCCCGTGCGTGTTCTACAGTCACAGGAACTGTGCCTTCCTCACTTTAGGTGTGTTATAGGAAGGTGTCACAATTAAATATTAGGGCATGCCTTCTAGGAGTACATTTTTGATGTATTTAGCACATTTCTAGGACCCATGACTGTGGGGTGCCTCCTGCACCTCCCCCTTTCCTAGGGACACCCTTGGATGGAAGACAGCACTGCTTTCATAAGCCTTTTTCTTCTCTGAGAGAGCCCTTAAGCAAAGAAGTTTCCTCTCTGACACTCTTTGAAAGAGTTCCAGCCATTTGGGCATGGTTGCACACCCCTCCTGAGTGTTTGGGGAGAAGAAACAGACTGTGTCCATGGGTGTTTGTACTGCGGTGCATGTTGGAAAGTTATAGGAAACTGGTTGCACTACAAAGGCAGCATCCCCCCTTGTCTACCTGATCGCTCTAGTAACACCATAGCCCATCGCTCTGTTCACTTCCTTCCTAGCACTTACCAAATTTCTAATTGTCCTGGCTATCATATTTATTATATAATTGTTATAGATGCATATAGTTGTACATATATTTATACATATACATTACATATACTTGTAATAATATGTTACATATAAGAATATTATATTATTTTCACCTGTGTCCCCTACTAGACCATGAACTCCATGAGGGCAAGGGCTGTGTCTCCAGCATTTAGTGCGAGTCTGGAATAGATGCTTCTCTTTATATTTTTCAATAAGTAGGTAAAAGGTTAAAGTGAAAGAAGGCAAAAGAAGCATATCTATCTATTATGGTCGATGCTGTGCCACGATAAAATTGATTTCTGTGCCTTTGTGTGTACCGTGGGGCCTTATCCCGTGACTGCAACAGAAAAGACCTTCTCACTCCAAGTTTGCGTCTTTCCCAATTTGAGGTCTTTCCCAGATAAGTCTTCAGGTCACAGTTTTTTATTAGTAAAGTGAGGGGATAGAACATTAATTTTCTAAATTACTTCCACTCTTTTAGTGGTTAGGATATTATCACTATACCATTATTATCAAATTTGTTACTAATTTTGTTGGCAGTTTTCTGCATTTCAGTCCACTTCCATTTTAATTGGTACCGTGTGCTTATACTTTGCTGAGCTACATAGCTTCAGACATGTGATTTGAAAGCACAGTTTAATATGTAGATAAAATAGTTCATATTCTGATGATGAGCTTGTAAGTTGTGATTTTTGGTGTTATGTCTTTATTTTTTAATTTAACCTAGAAAAGTTGCATGGTAACCAGTGTTAGTCTTAATTTTTAATCTTTCAGTGCCCAAATTACTACTCATAGTAGTATAAATAAATAGGATCTGCTTATTGTTTTCAAGCAAGAAGAGAGCACAGAGATTATTTTATCCATATTCTTTATTTTACTAGGAATGGTAAAAGGACAGTGACTTGCCCACCATTACATAAGTTATAAATAACCTAAGTGTAACTAAAACATACATAACCGGTGGCTCTCAGTCCTTTGATTTTGAAAGTATAATCCAGTTCAAGTCCATGAGGTGCACAAGACAGACATAGGTATAACCCTCATAGAATTTACCACCCACTGAGATAGAGATAAGAAGATTATTCATAATTGTAAGGAGGGTTACAATGTGCTATAACCTAGCCAAGGAAGTTGGACCTAGATGAAGGCTCATGGTAGGCCTGCTGATTTCATAGAACTTGAAAACGCATAGAAGTAAGTTTGGCAATGAAGGAAGAAGAACACTCTGGGCACAGCACTCCGAACAGTCTGTACAAAGACCTAGAATGAGTAGATGGTATGTAAGAAGGCCTGGGTGAAGGCAACAAGGAGCCCAGGGAGCAAGGGGAGGAGAGCTTGAGATGATAACCTAGGTGCAGATCAGACTTTGGGTGGCTGTATAGACCATGGCAAGAATTAGATGGATTTGAATTACAAGGTTCGAAGTTGTGGAGTGGCAGTTCTTGGAAGTCATGCAGATCCCTTGAGTGTCACTTTATTCTGTGGCATAAAAGCAGAGTCCACACCAGTCTTCAGGCTGATCCTGACCCAGGTGCTCAGCAGTTCTTAGCAGGAGATATGGGAAGTATAGTTGTTTCTGCCTGTTGTCCCGACCTTCTGGGTCAACACCACCACACCTGCTGTCTCACCTGTTCTGAGACTCAGGTTTGGACTGGCTTTCTGACAATGTTTGGAATAATCCACTCTTCACCTGACTGCTGTCCTCTTCTGCCGCTTTGCCTCACTTTAAATATTGTGTTCCTATCTGCATATCCTTGGATTCCAATATGATTTCTCTGTCGGATTCTCAGCTGCTAGCAGTCTGTGGATCTGACTCCTAGTAAGTGGGATTGGTCACTTAAAATTTATTTCTTTTAGGGGCACCTGGGTGGCTCAGTCAGTGAAGCATCTGACTTTTGGTTTCAGCTCAGGTCATGATCTCACAGTTTCATGAGTTTGAGCCCCACATTGGGCTCTGTGTTGATGGTGTGGAGCCTGCTTGGGATTCTCTCTCTGCCCCTTCCCTGCTCACACTGTTTCTGTCTCTAAATAAATAAATAAACTTTAAAAAAGAAACTCTCTTCGCATCTAACTTGTAATCAGAGTTTCAAAAGAATCCTATGCATTTGTTGCCAATATTGCTTTGCTTTATTATGAATGTGCGGGTTTTAAAATAATGACTTCGTTTCCAACAACGTAAAATTTGTTTCACTAATTCCACTTGACATGATTTATTTTTTTAATATTTTGTTACATATGATGGAAGTGAAGTGTTTGAGCTGTTGCTTTGTGTTCAACTGCTTTTTATTTATTCTTTAATTTACAGTTTTCACGGGTACTGAAGAATAGAGCCTGGCCCACCTTTAAACAGGCCAAATCTAAAATTTCCCCATTACACAGCAGTGATTTCTGCCCTACCAACTGCCATGTCAACATAATGGAAGTTTCCTATCCCAAAACATCAACCTCCCTGGGGAGTGCATTCGGTGTTCAGCTGGATAGTAGGAAGCATAATTCTCTTGATAAAGAAAATAAATCTGAGCAAGGTATGTTAGCTTTTGAGATTTTCTTAAATCATGAAAAGTACTTTAGGCAATTATTAACTATTCCAGCATCCCTGAAATGTGATAGATTCCTCTGTGTGCAAACAAGTCTGAATTTTATAAAGACAGGAATCCTCTCTATTTTCATTTGGATAATTATACATAAGCATTTATCAAATGAAAATGGAGTTATTCATTTTTATTATTTTTTCTCTAAGAAGAGTGGTTGTTCTTGCCTTCCTCACATGTATGATAGACACAGCTTATCCTGCTGTGAAAACAACGAGTCTGAAGTGGCCCCATAGCTGTGAGAAAAATACAGGAGGAGCTGCTTCAGCCCAGGGCCACTCCACACCGTCACAATGGGGTATGAGATTGAATCATATTTTAATCACAACTCCCAGAATCTTTAATTCCTGAATTAAATTCAGCATCGGATTGGCATTTTATTTTATGTTAGCTTGGGTGTCTAGAATGAATTGCATTGGATCGTTACTGTAAGTCAAAGGTCATAAATATTGTTCTGGAATAATGTTAACTCCTCAGGGAAACTGAGCCCTATGGTGTACATTCAACACACAATCACAACAATGGCAGCCCCTTCAGGTCTGTCTCTGGGACAGCAGGATGGACATGGGCTCCGATATTTGTTAAAAGAGGAAGACCTAGAAACTCAAGATATTTATCAGAAACTGTTGGGCAAACTTCAGACTGCACTGAAAGAGGTGGAGATGTGTGTTTGTCAAATTGATGAGTAAGTATTTTATTTACTGTACTTTTAACTGTGCCTAATAAAATAGCTATAGAAAATGTGACTTTTTTGAACATCCATCATTCTCTTTCATTTTTACAAATGTACGAGTGTGTGTGTGTGTGTATGTGTAAATCACATAGATCCTCTTTATTCCAATACCTTAAAAATGATATAACATGATAAATATATAGATATATATTTTAAGGAAGCATTTAATACCAGAGAAGAGATGAACAAAATTCTGTCTTCTAGAAGACACTAAATAAATCTCAATGTGCAAATAGTAAATTGAAAAATATGATTGAAAGAGTACCAACTAGGTATAGGGATCTCCTTGTATGCTTTATGGAACAGAACACGGTATTTGATATATATGCACTCAATAGATGTGTATGGAAAAATATAAAATATAACATCTTTAACATGCCTGTTAAATAAGTAAATGCAAAATTATGTATCCATAGGACCAATGACCAGCAACCTTTTTTTTTTCCTTCTGATTGAATTAATGGTTTACTAAGCACTAACTCAAATAGCTATGCCGGTCATTTGGAAATTTTTACCAAGAACAGAGAAACAGAGGTAGTTAATTAAAACTTTTCCAGGGGTGCTTGGGTGGCTCAATCGGTTAAGTGTCCAACTTCAGCTCAGGTCATGATCTTGCAGTTTGTGAGTTCCAGCCCTGTGTCAGACTCTGTGCTGACAGCTAAGAGACTGGAACCTGCTTTGGATTCTCTGTCTCCCTCTCTCTGTGCCCCTCCCTCCCTCACACTCTGTCTCTCTCTCAAAAAATAAATAAACATTAAAAAAGTTAAAAAAAAACTTTTCCAAAGAGGTCAACTCCGATTCTTATTTTAAAATTTGATGGTTGGACAATTGCCTCAACTCTGTGGAATGGTTTGCCACGTCTCGCTGTGTGATGATGCTTCACAGGTACTCAAGACAACTCTGTATGGTCAAAACAACATGGGCTTTGTGATACCTTGGTTAGTCATGTGTTAAACAGGATGAAGAATAATAACACATTACAAGTTTGTGATGAAAATTATAAAAATTAATACAAAAAGTCATCAGGCAGTGCTTAACATCATACTTGCTCATCTTTCAAGGAGTTGAAATTGCTGAGTATATCTGAAGTTGGTAGAATTCTGAAAATGGTATAGACACATTATCCCCTTCTTATTGTACTCTCTTTATAAGGTTATAGATTAAGATTGCTATTGAGTGTGTATTGTTTAATCTCCACACACATTATCCCACACTTCCTTGGATAATTCAATTTTGACATAAAATATTTAGAACTTATTCTAAGCCTTTTTTTTGGTCATTGGACATTATACTAATACAATCTTAATTGACATGATCTTTTATATCTTTGAAATTTAGAGATAAGGATCACCATATGAGATGCATCATATTTCTAAGGTTATCTTTAGATAGTTACTATTTACTATGCTGCTTTGTTCTGACATTTTTATGAGTTAATTTAGACTGGAAATCCTGCCTTCTTGTGTCTAATACACTAGTTTTCAAAGCTACATATAGCATTGGTGTATTATATTGTGACTGTCCCATTTACAGATGAATTAAATAGTTTGGGGTTGCTAAGAGAATGGGTGGTTATTTTTAGGGAATGGTATCATACTTTGGATTGTGTGAGAATCACTCATGTGACACATAAGGTAATATCTTAGGGCATTGTATTTTGTTTTATTTAATAAATGGAATTTTATTATATGATATGTTGTATTTTAGAAACCAGTTTTTCCCCCTTAAAGTATTTAGGAAGTGCACAGAGTAAGAATCTTTGTTAATAAAGCAATAAATTGTGGCACTGAATCACGAATCCTAGCTCTCAGAGGGATTTTAGGAGAACATCTGGACCGATCCCATACTGCCAGTTAGTCCAAGAGTGATTATTCCTGCTTTTCAGATGAGTCCTTTACCAATGGCAGGAGTATTGATGTGCCTATGCGAACACTACCTTGGAGACGAGGCCTCTAATGCATTGACTACTCAGCACTTCCTGGCAGTTAGCCAGACTTCATCTGTCTTTGTGAATTTACTGACTTTTTTTTTTTTAACTTTAGCTAATGTAGATACGTTTTTAAGAAAGTGGTTAGAGTCAAAGGGCTCCCTTTACCTGGCTTAAAATGCTTTATATTTAAAGCACTCATTGAAGAAAGAAGTTAGGCTATTTTTATTAGCCAAAACTACTGAAAATAATTACTTATTTTTACTGTTTTTCTTAAGACTTTCCCACTCTAAAACCCTTTACCTTACTGTGCGTGTTTATTAGGAAAATGACATGAAATGAGTAAGTGATTTGAGAAACTTCCCTGGTCTTCTCTGTGTGCACCATATAATTTAATTCTAAATATAAATATGTTCCATGTAATTCAATGTGCAGCATAATCATTTTAAAACAGTGCAGTTGTCCAACTGCCTGGAGTCCCTGTTGCCCCATTCAGAGATACTGCAGTGCAGTCGAGCTTGACAAATTATTTGAAAAGCTAGTTACCCAACAATTTTCTCACCATGTAGTAATTATTCTTGGTCAGACAGAGATGCCCCTGCAGAGTGGAGAAGCAGATCTCTGATACTTTGCCAAGTTTTAAGAGGAATTGCCTCATAACACCTCATTGCTGGCCTTTCTGGAAATCATTCATTCCTGTGAAAGGGCCTGGTACTGAGCTTGTCTGCTTCCCCTGCCACTTGGGAACCCTTCTAGAAATAAAATTTTCTTCAACGCATAGACATCCCACTAAATGTTCCTACTTCAGTCAGATCCAGAGACATAACTAGAGACATATTTGTTGTCTATAAACACGAAATAAGGTAACGTTATGAACTTATTCAAAATTCTGTGACTCTTGTCTCATTGAAACTAAATACTTTGGCCATTGCATGGGCTATTTTCTGACTAATGACACGTAGGTATGAGACCTAAGTAAAGGATAATCTGCAGATAATCCAAACCATCGTCGGGACTTTAAGATGCAGGGTTTGTGTATTCTGTCAGGGAAGGAATGAATAAAGAGCACTGAGGGCTAGTGAAGATAGGAAAGCTGAGAACAGACTGCATTTTACAGGTGCAAACGCCCCAGACTGAATGATCAACAAATGGCATTGTGGGACCCTTAATGAGCTGGGCTTGCAGGTAGGCATGGTAGGGCCGACAGTGGAATTATCTTTGAAGTTTTCCCAAGCATTTTGCTCTTAAATGTATGAAAAGAGGGCATAGCTGCATGAGCTCTAACGTGTATTGTAGGGGCTTAGGTGCCAGGCACAGTTGTATTAGTATACACACTGTTTGATTTTATTCCCTCAGTCCCTCTGTAATGTGGGTTATGAAACACAGGGACATATCACATTAAATCTCTAACTTCAGTATGTTTCCAAAACTGAATTCTAGATTTTCTGGCACTAAACCTACTTTGACTCCTTCCACATGAGAGTCTTCCCTCTTCTCAGGTATTCCCCACGTCTGCAGTTCTGCAAACCAGAATCTGGGTATTACCTTTGATTCTTCTCTTTCCTCCCGCTTCGTCTGTAGCACCTTGTCAAGTTCAGTCAGTTATACCTCAGAATGTATCCGCTCCATCACCTTAGACTGGGTCACCATTGTCTCCTCACTAGTGTCCACTGTGGGAGTTTCCAGCTATGTCCCTCTCATGCATTCTACGTTCAGCAGATGCCAGAAGGATCTATAAACCTAAATCATGCCAGTTCCTTGCTTAAAACCGTTTAATCGCATTGAAATGCCATTAACATAATATCAACTACATCACTGTGGCCTGTGTAGCCCTCCACAGCCTGCCCCTGTCAGCCTGTCCAAACCCATTTCCCCGAGTTCCAGCTGCTCTAGTCTTTTTCTGATCCTGGAACATGACAAACCTCTGCCTGGTTAGCACTGCTCCTGAGGTCTGCAGCTAGCCTTCTAGGCACTCAAGTGTCAGGCTAAAGGCCGATCTGTGGAGATCAGCTTCCCCAGGATAAAGTAGATACTCCTGTATCCCAGTCACATATGTCATTCTTCCAGATATCTGCCTTTCTACACAACTGTTTTTTTTTTTCTGATGCTAACAAAACTCTAAAGCCCCACGAACTTAAAGTGAGAGGCTTTCTCTCCATGCTCATCTGGGTCACAGGGTTTCCACTCCACGTTGACCTCACTCAGTGTTCAGACTGACAGAGCCCCCATCAGTAGGAGTGACTCTGATTGTCACACCAGCAAGAGGGAATGAGGTAGGCTGCACACTGGCTTAACGACCGGCACCTAAAAGGGACTCCTGGCACCACCACTTACACCATACTGGTGGAAACAAGTTACGTGGTCGTTCTTACCATCATAGGGTAGGGGAGGCCACCCAGTCATGTGTCCAGGAGGACTGGGATGTGGTGATCAACACTAATGCCCCCTTCCTCCCTCCAGCATGTATAAATGATATGCAGGGAGGGGATGTGCTTTTTAATTTGCACAGTATATGTATATAAGAATGTGTCTTACTCACCCCATCTCTAAAATGAGGATCATCATCATCATCATAGTAATACCTACTTCATAAAGGAATTTTAGGATTGAATGAATTTAATACCTATTAAGTTCTTAGCATGGTGACTGGCATAAGAGCTCAACAAATGTTAGGTCTGATGAAAATGATAAAGATGATGATATTTAAGTCTCAGTTTAACAGAAAAACACACAGGTTGATGCCAGATAGTATATACAAAAATATTTATTCATCAAGGGTGTGAGAAGGAGATTGGCCTGCTTGAGACTTTAACTTAGAATTAATGGACCTGTACTAGGTAGCTTAATATTGCATATGAGCAAAAGCAAACTATTTCCATATGCACAAATATTAAAGCTTTATGCGATATTAGTTTAAGGATCTAGAAATTTTATGCAAAGATGTGGTGTCAGAAACACAGGTTTTCTGTCATTTGTTTGTTAGCCTAACATTTGTTCCCACAGGGTCAGTGCAGGCATCATTGCAGCTGTTTAAAATGAAGAGCAAATATGTGGATATAATTCATATGACTTTGAAAAAAAAATGAGTATGCTCAGCCCCATGACTTTTAATTTAAAAGATACATAAAGCACAGAGCACTCCTTGCAAAATGAGAACTCCTGCATCTCCTTCCTCTTTAGTATTCAGAGTTCATCTGTCTGTGCAGTATAGGCTTTGGGTAATTGGAGTTAATCTAATGTTTTAAGCTTTTGGGTGGAAGGAGTGAATAAATACACATCTGTCTTCCAAGACATAAAAGTATCTTTGCAAATAAGAAAACTCTGTTTAAAATAATTTATAGCTTCACAGTGCCTACACTGAGCAATGTAACCCAGCCCCCTGATTTTCACTGGTATCTAAAACCTATAAAATGCCAAAATATTATTCAAATGTCATATCCCAGTGAGACCTTCCCTGACTACACTATTTAAAGTTGCAGCTCCAGCTTCTTCCCCTTCTTTATTTTCCTTCTTAACATTTGTCACCATGTGATACACTATATAGTTTACTTGTTTATAGTTGGTTTCTTCCCAGTAGAACCCAAGCTCCAGGAGGACAGGGGCTTTGTTTTGTAAACTGCTGTATGCACAGCATCAATAACAATGCATGGTATAATAGATAACGTCTAATTAAGTAATTAGCGAATTCTCTTAAGTATTTACTCAGTGCATGGCACTGTGGGTTATCCATGGAAAGTATAAGACATTCTCATAGTCTTGAAATAAAACAGCCATGACCTTGCTATGGAAAGATGAGCGTGAAGATCTGTACATTCGTGCTGTTGATTAGAACAGAATGCCATCACTACTTGGCGAGAAGATGATTGTTGGCTGCAGAAGCCATGCAGGAGCCCTTTCATAAGATATGGTTCACTTCGTTTTGCAAGTTTTACAGCATTTTGTTTGATAACAGATTGATTCCATGTTTTCATAATTTTGAGTGAGTACTAACAGAAACTTTTTACAGGCAAACATTCAAGTCTGGAGTCATGGAATCCGTGCTACTCAAAGTGCACATCAAGTATGATGCCAGTTCAGAATCTGGCATCTCCCACTTGGCTCAAGGTTGTGTTGTTAGTCTTGAGCCAAGTGGGAGAACTTTTCATTTGGGTAGATTCGTGATGCATCATTGTGACTAGAGTGTGGATGATATGGGATAGCCCCTGCTGCCTCCTATCCTTATATTGTGTGTGACTCTGTTTAATGTCTTATGACATTATCACTTGTATAAACAGTTTGAAAGGATTGACCACACGAGATTCTCTCTGTCAAAAGAGAGAAAGCCTGGGAGAAGCCCAAGGCAGGGGTAGATGGATAGATGGTTTTTTCATATCTGAGGGAAAGCCAGTGAGGATATTTAAGCACATTTAGTGTTTATTTTAATATTTGGGTAGCACTGAAAAGTTTTCCAGGTATTTTCAGGTGGCAGTGATAGTGGTGATAATGGCTAGGGGAGAGAGGTGACACGCATTATGTACAGGAACATATTCTCATTTCATTTGGGCGAGTTCTTATTTTCCCCATATTGTGGATGTCAGAGAGAACTATCCTAGTTTTTCTGTGGTAACAAAACTAGTGAGTGGCAGAACTGGGATTTGAACACAGTTTTCTAGTCTAAATTGTGTGCTGTTTCCATTATTGTGAGAAGAAAAAGTGAACTTCGTATGAACTTTGAAAAAAATATATATCTATTTGAGAGAGAGAGAGTGAGAGAGCGTGCACTTGCACACACGCACAGGGAAGGGCAGGGAAGTTGGGAGAGCGAATCCTAAGCAGCCTTCATGCTGTCAGTATGGGCCCCATGTGGGGCTCAGTCTCACAAACTGAGATCATGACCTGAGCTAAAATCAAGAATCAGACACTGAACCAACTGAGCCACCCAGGCACCCTGTGTGATCATTTTTTTATGCAATCAAATACTTATTTTATGTGAAACAAATAGCTTAGAAGTATTTGTAAGCCTATCATATTCAACAAGTAAGGAGGTTATCCGTAGCAGCCAGTTTAAAAACATGCACTTATTTTTTTTTTAATATCACATTGCAGCCTTCTGTCTTCCATAACATATTCTCCTAAATTAGAACGTAAGACATCAGAGTGCACAGGACCAACAGACAGTGACAACGAGAAGGGAGAAAGAAATAGCAAACGAGTCTGTTTTAATATGGCGGGAGATGAGCAGGAAGATTCAGGTCATGACACCATCAGCAACAGAGACTCTTACAGGTAATTCATTAATTCCTTGAACTCATCTCATCAACACAGTCAAATATGATTCCGTATTTTCCACAAAGATCTTGAAAAAACTTTTTGTCGTTTTTATTTCTTACCCTCACAAAATAACCGCTGGCTGTTACCCACCCTAGAGAAAGCATAAGGATTCCACATAATCTTTCAATTATTCGTTTTTCATAATCTTAGTAATTTGGAAAAAGCATTTTTTTTTCTCCAGCTCTGTGGACTTAACTTGGGGGACTCGTTTTGTTATAGAGTATGTAATATGTATAGCAAATAAGCCAATTGAGCCTATGTTAACTTTTTTTCCCCAAATATCTGTTTCTGATTATTGGACTATTGGATAGTGAAAAGGAGTTTTTCTTGTTGTGTTTCTCCCCTTGCTTGTTATATTCTAAATTCCAAGCTAATTGGACTAATTTCACCTGCTCACCTCCATGACCAGCTTTGTGTATTTTTTACTTCCTTGCACGCTTTCTGCATAATCTTGGTAGGTAGGACTGCTGTACCAAAGTACCAAGGACTAGATGGCTTAAACAGAAGAGGTTTATTTATTTATTATCTGACAGTTCTGGGGCCGGAAGTCTGTGATCAAGATGTCAGCGGGGCCTTCTCTTCTATGGGGGTCTATGGAGGTCTGTGGAGGAAGGATCAGGTCGAGGCCTCATTCCTTGGCTGTAGATGGCCGTCTTTTCCCTATGTCTTTGTGTGTGTCCACATTTCCCCTTCTTCTAAGGACACCAGTCATACTGGATTAGGACCCACCTTAATGACCTCATTTTAACTTAATTATGTCTGTGAAAACCCTCCTCCAAATAAGATCATATTCCTGGGTATGGAGTGTTAGACTTCCAGCTGTGAATTTTAGGGAGAGACACAACCAACCCTCCAAAGTCTGTCTTCCTACCAGACTCCAACATGGCTCCTACAGTGAACTTCCTTAACTGGAGTTGCTTATTCTTTCAATCTTTGTGTCACCTGACACCTCACTGACAGCTGTCCTAACCCACCACATGTGCCACATGTGCCGCTTCAGCATCCCCTACCTTACTTGCCTTAATCGAAGACAAAAACTCTTATTTGCTGTTATATATTATGCAGTGTTTTACAATAAAAAGATACTAAGTAAGTATTACTAAAGCTATTCTCCTCAGAGATGTTTAGCACAAACTAACAGCTAACATTAAAAACATTTTCACCAGACACATGGGGAAACAAGATGATTTCACATAATTCCCATCACGGCCTGATGTGGCACATTCTCCTATTAACTCCATTTTAAGTGTAAGGAAGCTGAGTCCAGATGAGTTATATAATTTGCCTGGGAAACCAGGTGGTCTGGCTCACAGTTTCTCTCTCAGCCAGTGTACTGTCCCAATTTCTACGTGAAAAGGATTTTAATGAATATGTAAGAGTTAATTATTCCTAGGGATTTAATAATATAGAACACAGATTAACCACTTTTACCATTTCATTCACTTTTCGCTTCAAAGGATACCAGTAGGCTGTTTAATAGGAACCCGTGGTGGTTCTCCAGTGGGAAATTACAGATCTGAAAATACTTTCTTACCTCAATTTCTAGTTATCAGATAATTGAAATTACCCTCAAAGTCTCCCTCCAGGCTAAAATAGAAATTTTGAATGTAAATTTAAAGTTAAATAAGTCCTTTTTACCAGTTCTGAGAGGAAAAATATATTTTGCCTCGTGGACTCTTTCCTGAAATCTGTAACGTGTCCATATTCACACACCAACCTTTTAATCACTGTTTCCCAGGACAGTGATTACCGAGCACTTCCCGGGTGTGGCAGCCCGTGCTGAGCTCTGAGGTGGGGACAAGGTGTGGGTCCTCTCTGGGGTTAGCTCAGGGTGCAATTGATGAGTTAGAATTTAAAGCTCCCAGAAAGAGTGGAAAGGCAGAGATCAGGAAACAGGACCTTGTCTCTATCAGCAAATTAACTACAGACACATAGCGTCAAATAGATTATGAAGAGTTTGAGGTGCAGCTGGACTCCTCGTTTTCTAACTTCCCATTTAAAAAAGTTCATTCAGGAGTAGCTTACGCGGCATAAGACATCTTGAAGTATGACTGCATTGGAGATTTTTTTTTTTCAACGTAAGATAAAATGCGAGTTGAACAAAATTTCTCTTTCTCATAATTTTCTGTTAGACCTATCAGTAAGTAGAACAAAATTTCTCTTTCTTGTAATTTTCTGTTAGACCTATCAGTAAGTAGAACTGTGACGGGATGCGTTTCTCTAGTAAGAGCTGGCAGATGTGCCCCGAAAGTGACATGTGCCTCCTTCTTTCCAGCGACTGCAACAGCAACAGGAACTCTATCGCGTCCTTCACCAGCATCTGCAGCAGCCAGTGCAGCTCGTACCTCCACAGCGACGAGATGGACTCAGGTGCGTGCGCCGCACTTGGCCACGCTCGGCCTCCGGGGGGTACTTTTAAGGGCTGGAGTCCTTGGATCGGCTTGCGTTTTCACCGTCTGTCAGGCATTCTTGGCTGTCTCTCATACTGCGTTTCAGTCGCACGTGTTCGATAAAGTTAGCGTCGCGGGCCCATGGTAAACAGAGTGAATTAAAAAGAGATGAGAGAAACAAATGCATTCTGACCTGAATGTGTATCTTAGGAAGTTTCATGGTACTGTGAAGGATGCGAGGGTCCCTGGCAACGGGTTGTGCTAAAACGTTAGGCGTTGATTGTGGGAGGAGGTGGGACGGGCTTTGAAACCGAGGACTTCTGAGACAGTAGATGCTCCTGAACTGGCCTTGGAGGTGGGTGGCGGTTCCTCACCAATGGTGAGGAAAACACTGAGCGTTAGAAATATCCTGCAAATAGCTTAATTGGAGTGTGGTAAGAACAAAGACCTGGTGCCCAGTTAGGACACATCTTAATTTTGAAATAGGCAGTTTATTTCAACTATGTAACCATTAGATAACTGCACCATTTGAAAGAATCGTTGACATGGGATATACAGTGTTTGTTCCTGTGACGCACTCAGTTTCCACCTGCATTTCAAAGAGCATTCATCTGATACTCTAACTGCTATTGACTCTTTTGGGACTCTTATCTGAATATAAGAACTTGATGGAATAAGAGCTCATGTCGAAAGATTATCTTCTTATTTTATTTATATTAAAATATTTTAGCATGTTAAACATAAGACTTATCTTTATATCCAGGTGATGAGCTTCCCCTCAGTGTTCGCATTTCTCACGATAAACAGGACAAGATACATAGTTGTCTCGAGCATCTTTTCAGCCAGGTATGATTTTTTCTTTTTTTCCACAGGCCAAACTGTCAGGAGTCCCTTCTGTAGACAGAGTAAAAAGAACTTGGAATAAAAATGGAAAGGCCTCAATCTGTTCCTCTGCCCCCTGTACCTCAATTTCCACAATTTAAAATGGGAATAAAGATTCTTCAGCCAACCAACCTAAAGGATTGTTGTGACTATCAAGTATTTTATGGTTCTTGGAAACATTACAGTTACAAACACCGGCATTATTCTTTTAGTATTTTTTATTTATTTTCAGAATTCTTCATGACATTTCTTGCTTAACTTTATTCCTAATTTTAAGGAGCACAAGGTTGTTGTAGTGCTTGTGTTGGTGTTTTGCATTTTTAAAATTTGTTTAAATGTTTATTTATTTGAGAGAGAAGGAGAGAGAGAGAGCAAGGGAGGGGCAGAGTGAGAGAGAATCCCAAGCAGGCTCCATGCTGTCAGTGCTAAGCCCACACATGGGGTTCAGTCTCATGAACTGTGAGATCATGACCTGAGCCAAAATCAAGAGTCAGATGCTTAACCAACTGAGCCACCCAGGTGCCCCAGGTGTTTTGCAATTATATATATATATATATATATATATATATATATATATTATAATATATATATATGTATATATATCCATAACCAAAATCGATAATGTAGAAGCTTTTACTGCTTTGAGAAGGATTATGATAACTTTTAGGGTTTTTTTAATAACTCTAGAAATCTCTCTTTGTAAAGTAAACATATAAAATATATTTATACTTTATATTAATATATGGCGTGGTAGGAAATATTGCAAGTATTATCTGTGAGTTTATTCCAATATTTTATTAAAAGGTGGATTTTTGCAAGCATCCTGAGATTTCAAAAATAATTGTGGCTCTAAGAGAAAGCTGTTTTACAAGAGTTACTCTTGGAAATGTATACTATATATTATGAGAAGTATGTAACTTTCAGAAATCTCTGCTGTTACGATAGGTGGATTCGATTACCAATCTCCTAAAAGGGCAAGCTGTTGTAAGGGCCTTTGAGCAAACCAAGTACCTCACACCAGGGCAAGGATTACAAGGTAAGGTTTAAAAAAAAATCATTATTAGAAGCAATTGGGAAACAAAAGTGGGAAATAATATAGTCATGAAGCAAAAGCATAGTTTAAGAAGAAAATGGCTGCTCATGCTTCAAAATCTCCTTAATATTAATTCAGTTTAGTTATTTTTGAATATATATAAAAATATCAGTACAGGACCTTTTAGTTTCTTTGAAAGTTTAAAATGTTCACTTCTTATAGGGACTAGAATGAATAGAAATGAGTTAATTGAAGAGATGTCGCACTGCTTTTGCTGAAACCAGCATAAGTGCCTACTTGGTTATAGCCCATTGGTGGGGGAAGGGGTTTCTGGAGTGTGTGTTGGCAAACAGAACAGCCAAACAGACCAAGATCTAGAGCCACCACTTTCTGACCTCTAGTTTTGGACATTGAAACCAGAATTTTTAATCTAAACTGTTCCCTTGGTTTAAACATTTGTAAGAAAATAATTATAAGGTTTGACTTTTTTTTTTTAGGTTTAACCAATTTTCTCCTGTAATGTAGAGAAATTAGAGAAATTACCACCATGCTAATAATCCAGGATGGCAGGAATGAAAGAGAATTCTGAAGCTTACTGGTTTATTAACTGTTTGGTAAATGGTTGAAACTTATAAGAGCTTTTCTGTGTTTATTTAGAATTTCAGCAGGAAATGGAACCAAAGCTGAGTTGTCCAAAAAGGTTAAGGCTTCACATCAAGCAAGACCCTTGGAATCTTCCCAGCAGTGTCCGGAATCTTGCTCAGAACATCAGAAAATTTGTTGAAGGTCAGGATGAAAAGCAAAGAACATTGTATAGCATTAGCAATAATCATTTAACCCCCCAAAACTCAGTAGTGCCCTGATTACTTTTTGCAGTATTTCATGTTATGAGGAAAATAAAAGAACTGGAAAGGGTGAGAGGTAGGAGGAAGGAAAAAGGAATAGAATTATAGAGCCTTATGCTCCAAGGATCTAAACAATGTAGAATGAATCATGAAGAATATTTTCAGTAAATAGAATAAGGGCTCATACTTAAGAAGAAAAGTGGAACATGGAGAGAGTTTCATATTTTATAATATGAAACAATATCAGAAAAATTTCTAAAAGATTCACAAAAGTCATGAAGCTAAGTTTTATGGGAAGTCTAAAAATTTAATTGTGAATCCATGAGAATCAAAATAGTAACATAGGTTTTATCACTGGTTTTCAAGTTTCCTTTTTGGACGTGTTTGTCCAAGTTTATTGTTATTAGCTACCATAACATTGCTTACTCAACATCCTATAATTGGTACTGCCTACAGTTGGAGATGTAACACTTCAAGATGATTCTAGTGAGTCTCATTTCATGTTGTTTAGGGCTAGAGTATTATGTAGGAAATTCTGAGGGTTTCCAAAATGATTATAGTGAAATAAAATGAAATGAGAAATATGTTTGATTTTTTTAAATGCCTGATTCGGTGGTTGTCTTCCCAACATTAGACCAGTGGTTGGAAATGTCTGGAGATATTTTTTTTGGTTGTCACGGTTGTGAGTGTGGTACTGGCATCTAGTGCGTAGAGGCCAGACATGCTTCTAAATGTTGTGTGGCATACAACACTGTCCCTCACAACAAAGAATTATTTGGCCCAAAATGTCAATAGGGCTGAGGTTGAGAAACCTCTAGAGTAAATAAGTATATGCCTGCATTTAAATTTTTATCCCTCAGTCATTTGGATACAGTAAATAGTATTCAGCAGAATAGCAACATAACCCAGTCACTACCATTTGTTTTAGGGTGAAGTAGAGAGAGTTGTATACTTTGCTGACAAAAGAGAGCTCTTAACCAGATAGAGTCTAAGCCTGTGACATAACTCTTGGGCCTCAGTTTCTTCATTTACCAAATGACAGAGATGTGTGTGTGTTCTGGAATTACTAAATTTTCCACCTAGAAATGTACTCAAATATAACATCTTAGATATTGATTACCCATCAGTAGAAGGAAAAGGTTGTGTAGATATGGAGAACTCCATATAAATCTCTTGTGATGAAATCTCTTGTTTTTGACAGCTGGATTTCTTGGCTATATTATTAGTTTATAGCTAAATATAATGGCTACTTGTTACACATAACATCATATTTAATGAAAAGTCTGAATTAAAAATTTTTTTTTCAACGTTTATTTTTATTTTGGGGACAGAGAGAGACAGAGCATGAACGGGGGAGGGGCAGAGAGAGAGGGAGACACAGAATCGGAAACAGGCTCCAGGCTCTGAGCCATCAGCCCTGAGCCTGACGCAGGGCTCGAACTCACGGACCGCGAGATTGTGACCTGGCTGAAGTCGGACGCTCAACCGACTGCGCCACCCAGGCGCCCCTGAAAAGTCTGAATTTAAAACCCCCCAAAATAATGAATAGGAAAAATGATAAATATATTTTTAAAAGCTTCCAGGTTTAAAGGAATTTAAACATACATTTTACTGAGTAAAAGGTAATTTTTTTTTGAGGAATAAATGCCAGTATCATAACACTCATAGAAGTTGTAAATGCACTTGTTCTTATCATCTTTGAGGGTTTTTTCCATCTTATAATTGTTTTTAGACTAAATGCAGTATCAAGAACAGAGAACTCATTAAAACTTTTGTTTTTTGAGGAGCTTTATCTTTAACATTTAAACACTTTCTAATGCAATATAAAAAGCTTAATTTTTAGTAATACTCATTTAAAAAACCTTACATTTTGGGGGCACCTGAGTGGCTCAGTCAGTTGAATGTCCAATTCATGATTCCAAGACCGTGGGATCGAGTCCTGCGTCAGGCTCTTTGCTGAGCACATGGAGCCTGCTTAAGATTCTCTTTCTCTCCCTCAGCCCCTCTCCCCTGCTTGCTCTCTCTCTCTCTCTTTCTCTCTAAAATAAATAATTAATTAATTAAAAATATTACTTTTCATCTTAAGTCCTCACCAGTTTATCATGAATTCATCCTATTCAACTTAAAAGTAATTTTCTATTTCCCATTTGTCTTTATATAGGGGATTATTTAATGAAGGGTTAGGTCTTGGCTAGAAATTCAACATAATGTCAGCTTGCCAGCATTTCATGGTTTATATAAGTAGCTGGGATAACCCCATTCTGATGTTCCTGTAAGGGAGGAAAAAGGTAATCTTTTTCTTTCTAGCCTTCTAGGTTCTCTGGCTGGGATCCTACAAATTAGTCAGACAAAAAAAAAAAAACACAAATGAGAAGCATATACATTTATGGGAGCCTTTGTAAGGAAATGAAGACCTGAGTCTTCATTGTTAAACCTGAGTGGTTTTTAACTAAGTTTGATGAAGGGTAGAAGATTTTGGGAAAATGGAATAGGACAAAAGGGTATGAACAAAGGGTAATAAACTGGGGGAAACTTAGCAAGGCCTGTTCCTCTCAGTATCCCTCCATGTTCTGAGATAAGGATGTTCTTTTCCTCTGGGATTGAGAAGGCACTTCTTGCATGAAGGTTTTATGACCTGCTTCAGGGGAGAAGCAGAGAGTCCTCTGTACATCTGCTGTTCCTCAAATTACTTCATGTTAAATTTTCAGTATGATAAATTGTCATATTTTGGGATAGTGGGTTCTGAACCTCATCATTCATTCATCTCTGATTTCAAAATATCCTATCAAGTGTATACCAAAGATGATATAAAAACATAACAATTATATGATCTTTATATAGGAAACACTGTTACAGTGTCATTCCTAAACTACATCACACTGTGTCATTCATCCATTCATAGCCTGCTAAACTGAGGGTAGAAGAGAGCAGAAAAAACAGTAGGCTAAATGGTGGATAGATTCATTGTGTAGTGTCACACAGTTGATGCCTGTCTCCTGCTTAAACGCTACACTAAATTATGGTCTCAAATTATCAGCCAACTGAAGATATTTTTGCTTGATTAGCCCACTGTGATATTGTGATTTACAATAAGAAATATGTAACTGGTCTTTGACCCTATCCCTGGCAGATTTTCTAAAACTCTTGGAATTTCTTGTGAGGAGAACAATAAAGGTGTCTTTTGTTCTGTCAATGAGGTGACTTTTGGAAAACCTCTACTGATGGGGGCTGGTTGCAAGGAAGCCAACCCTGTGATTAGGGGGTTGGAACTTTCCGAATTTCATCCCCCTCCCCACCCAGGGGAGAGGGCCTGGGGATTTAGTTCAGTCAACAGTAACTAATGATTTAATCAATCATGCCTATGTAATGAAGCCTCCATAATATCCCAAAAGGATGGGATTCGAAGAGCGTCCAGGTGGGTTCTAGAAGAGTGGTGCATTGAGAGAGCATGGAAGCTCTGTACCATTTCCCCATGCCTTCCTTTCCCAGGGCATCTCTTCCTTCTGGCTTCTCCTGAGTTCTATCCTTTTATAATAAACTGGTGATTTAGATGTTTCTCTGGGTTCTTTGAGCCACTCTAGCAAATTGATCAAACTTAAGGAAGGAGTGGTTGGAATCTCCAGTCTGTAGCTAGTTAGTCAGAAACACAGGTGACACCTGTTGACAGGTGGCACCTGAAGTGTGTGTGTGTGTGTGTGTGTGTGTGTGTGTGTGTGTGTGTGTGAGAAAGAGGGGGGGGGGGGCAGGCAGGCAGTCTTGTGGGACTGAGCTTTTGCCCTGTGAGATCTGATGCTGCCTTTAGGTCGATAATGCCAGAACTGAGTCGAATTGTAGGATACCCCGAGAGTGTTGAATAATTGCTTGGTGGCATGGGGTGAAAAAAAACACACACGGAGATTAGTTGTAGAATTGGACCCATCATCATCTTAAATTCAAATGTAGGGAGCAACTCTTGCTCCCTACAAAAATTGTACTTTTCTCAGAATCTATCATTTTTTCAACAACTTACTTTTTTCCCCATTTTTTTCTCTGCTGTTGTCCCAAATAAACTAAAGAGCTTCTTCTCCTTTTTTTAAATCATAAGTCTCCATTTCCCCCTTTTTCTCCTTACCTCAGTAATTAGAATAGTTTTCTGGTGACTCCCCTGTCTCCATCTTTTCTGGTTTATATATTACTATATACTATATTCATCTTCCTAAAATATCATGTTAATAATCTGGTACCCTGCCCCGGAACCTTACAGTGATTTTTGTTAGATAAGTCTAAACTCATCAGCCTGATGGTGGAAGCCATTTTTCAGTGGGGCTATCTAACTATATCCCAATCTCAGTCTCTAAATTATATAATAAAGTCTTTTCTATGCTAGATTGTTGGAAATTTGGTATTCATTCTTTACTGTATTCTCTTGCTAACACTCTTTCCCACTCTTGGGCTATGTACCTACTCCCTTGACAATGTAACTTTCAAAAATGTTTAAAAACATTTCAGGACTCACTTAGAATTCTATACAACTTTAGCTAGATCCAGATTATAATAACAATAATGCTTCACAGGTACACGGTTCTTTAAATAATTTTCCAAAGCTTTTAATATATATCCCTTTTTATTTTTTTACACAGGCTCCTGAAATAGATAAGATAGGTGTTATCATCACTTATGAATTGGAACATTGAAAGTCAAAGTATGGTTGGCCATTGAACAGCATGAGAATTAGGGGCTCTGATTTCCTACACAGTCAAAAATCTGCATTTGACTCCCCCCACCCCACCATCAAGCCTAACTACTAATAGCTTACTGCTGACCAGAAACCTTACTGATAACATAAATATTCAGTTAATATATATTTTGTGTGTTATATGTATCATATGCTATATTCTTAAAATAAAGTAAGCCTGAGGAAAGAAAACGTTAAGAAAATCATGAAGAAGAGAAAATCCACTTACAATACTGTACTGTATTTATTGAAAGAATCCACATATGAGTGGACCCATGCAGTTCAAACTTTTGTTATTCAGGGATTAAGTGTACTTTAGCAATTTTCCGAATACAACAAAGCTGGTACACTTTCCTTGGTTTCATTAACCCTTAGTCAACCACAGTCAAGAAGCAGAAGATTGTCTTTCTGACTTATCATCAGAAGGTTAGTAGTAGCTTGACTCTACGTCACAATGTCTACTTCATCTCATCATGTAGGCATTTTATCACCTCACATCATCACAAGACGAAGGTTGAACACAGTACAGTAAGATATTTTGAGAGCGAGAGAGACCATATTCACATAACTTAATAGATTATTATAATTGTTCTATTTTATTATTAGTTCTTGTTGTTAATCTCTTACTGTGCCTAATTTGTAAATTAAACTTTGTAATAAATATGTATATACAGGAAAAAACATCGTATATATAGGGTTCAGCACTATCCATGGTTTCAGGCACCCACTGGGGGTCTTAGTCCATATCCCACATAGATAAGAGGGGATGACTGTAACAGATGGTTCTTCTGACTCTTTCTCGTACTTTCCTGCCTCTGAAATTCTCGTGTTATTATCTTCTTTGTAAAATGTAATGTCCTCTCAAGTATTTCCTACATTTCTTATCAGGTAACTTTGTCACTCTGACTCTATTGTGAACTTGTCTGGAATAGGATGCGACCTAACCTTTTATTTCCCATAATCTTTAGCACACAAAGAAGCTTTGAATATTTTCATATTTCCTTATTGCAAGTAAACTGTTTACTAATTAGAAGTAAGGCAATGAGTATGAAGTTAATACACATCATTTATTGAACGTTTGTGATTGCCCTCGTTTGGAGATGTGTTCTGAAAAAGAGTATTTGGAAATATTTAGTATTGTTCTGCACTTTAGGACAGTATCTTGACATACAGATAGGAAAGGAAGTCTATATAGAGAGAGATTATATAGATATACATTATATAACTTACAAGTATAATCTGTGTAATTAATTTATAATTCTAATATATAATGTATAATAAAATATGTATATTTATAGATAAAGTTTATAAATGCAAATACAATATTTAAAAGTTTAAGTAACTAAGAAAAAATGCCGTTTGAGAGTTTATTGATCAAGACCACAATAGCTGTAGGAGTTTAGAGAACACCATGGAAACTACAGCAGCTAAGGGTGACTTACAAAGGATGAAGCAGAATTTGAAGGGTGTTTCACAGACTAATTTAGTTTGGAACTGGAAGGATTTTAGCATCTTGAGAAATGGATAGAATTTATATAGGCAGATAGGAAGAATAGCATGTCAAGTAAATGGGATTTGTATTATCTAATGGAGTAAGGTTGTGCTAATTTTTACTACACAGTTAAATGTGCCATTTGTGTCAATGGCAAAAAAAGACTGAACAACTAACTGCTATGCTTTCTTTTTCTGCAGAGGTGAAGTGTAGGATACTCCTGGCTCTTCTTGAATATTCAGGTAATATTTCTCATTATTTTTATTATTTGAAATTATTGTAGCCTGAGACCTTAGAAGTGCCATGATATCACAGCAATGCCTTTAACAGATTAGATGGAAATATGATCCATACTTACTCTAAAGCCTTGCAAAGATTTTTAAAAAATACTTAGTTTTAATGAAAACACAAAACATTCTCATCTTCAGTTATAGTACAAACATGGAAATGTATATAAATATATATTTAACTAAAAATAGAGCCACCATACCATCCAGCGATTGTGCTATTAGGTGTTTACCCAAAGGATACAAAAATACAGATTCTAGGTGGTACATGCACCCAGGTGTTTATAGCAGCATTATCAACAGTAGCCAAACTATGGAGAGAGCCCAACTGTCTGTCCATTGACTGATGAATGGATAAAGAGGATGTAGTATATATACACCATGGACGGTTACTCAGCCATCCAAAAGAATGAAATCTTGCCATTTGCAATGATGTGGATGGAGACAGTAAGTACTTTGCTGAGAGAAATAAGTCAATCAGAGAAAGACAAATACAAATACCGTATGATTTCACTCATATGTGGAATTTAAGAAACAAAACAGATGAACATATGGGAAGCGGCGGGGGGGGGGGTGGGGAGGAGAGACGAGAGGGAAGCAAACCACAGGATACTCTTAATGAAAGAGAACAAACTGAGGGTTGATGGAGGGAGGTGGGTGGGGGAATGGGCTAGATGGGTGAGGGGTATTAAGGAGGGCACTTGGGATGAACGTTGGGTATTATGTAAGTGATGAATCACTGAATTCTACTCCTAAAACCAATGTTGTACTATATGTTAACTAAATAAAATTTAAATTTAAAAAAAGGAGAAAAATAAAATATAAATCTCCTTCTCTCTCCCTCTCTTCCTCTCCCTCTTCCTCTCCCCCTCCCCCTCTCCCTCTCTCCCTCTCTCTCCCCCTTTCTCTCTCTCTCTCTCTCTCTCTCACATATATATATGTGTGTGTGTATATATATATATATATATATATATATACACACACACACACACACACACACACACACACAGAATATAATTAAAAAGGAGGAAGGAAGCAGGTTTTGGTAAAGTTAATTGTGTACATGGCATTTATTGTGAAACTGGTCTAACTTTGGTTTATGAACAAAGAGGTAGTTGGGCTAGATTCAAGGGATGGAGAAGTGGACTGTACTTAGAAGGAGAGGTCTTTTACAATCTATCATACCTGGAAAATTTAAATTATAAGTGAATGAATGAGTCAAGTTAACCAGAGGGCTTTTTTTGTTTGTTGGCTGATTTTTGCTTTAATTAAGGAAGTGTTGTCTTGTTTTTTTGACTGAGTAATAACAATAACAAAATATCTTACTTTTTTTTAGTTTTCCTAATAACCACACAGTTGATATACCTCATACTTATGGATTTCCTTGGGTCCTCACAATCGCTCTGTGAGAATATTATTTTTCCATAGTTTTAAATGTGGAAAAAAATTAACATTCAGGCTAATTAATAATAACTGGTAAATGTATTCATTCAACACATATTTTTGAGTATCTGGAAGATTAGATGCCTTATTGAGTAAATGCATTAATAGTAAGTGGCAGAGGAAATTCAAACTTAGTTATGCCAATTCCAGAAGTAGTCCTGGAACACATTGCTTTGTTTGTTAGTATTTAAATGGCTGTTCTTATAGATCCTTATTTTGATTTCAATTTTATTTTCCTATTTCCATCATCATTCTCCTTTTTCCTACTTTACTCATTCTTCTTTTCCCTCATATATAGGGTAGCATCAGAATGCAGCCAGATTACTCCATGTTGTCGGCTGCAGAATTATGCTCTCCACAGGTGAAGGGTAGATGGTGTCTGCTAAATACTGTGGGTTTTTTTGTTTTTTTAATTTATTTTAGAGACAGAGACAGGGGAGGGGCAGAGAGAGGGAAACACAGAATCTGAAGCAGGCTGCAGGCTCTGAGCTGTCAGCACAGAGCCCGACGTGGGGCTCGAACTCACGGACTATGAGATCATGACCTGAGCTGAAGTCGGATGCTTAACCGACTGAGCCACCAGTCGCCCCTGCTAAATATTGTTTTTAGGTCACTTTTATTACTTTCTCTTTCTCTCTGTCTCTTTCTCTCTGTCTTTCTCATCTCTCTTTTATTTCTTTTTTTTTTTTTTTAATTTTTTTTTTCAACGTTTATTTATTTTTGGGACAGAGAGAGACAGAGCATGAACGGGGGAGGGGCAGAGAGAGAGGGAGACACAGAATCGGAAACAGGCTCCAGGCTCTGAGCCATCAGCTCAGAGCCCGACGCGGGGCTCGAACTCACGGACCGCGAGATCGTGACCTGGCTGAAGTCGGACGCTTAACCGACTGCGCCACCCAGGCGCCCCTCTCTTTTATTTCTTTGTTGTTACTTTTTTTTTTCTTTTCCCTACAGTCTCAGAATAATGACTAGGATTACTTGTGTGTCTAGAAACCATGTCATTCTTTTTTAGACCAGCTATGGAATTTGAGCTTTTTAAACAGTGGAGAGTAAATTAAGTGTTACTATTTTAAAACATGTTTGTAGAAGGTGAATTTAAGTAGGTGCTTAAATCCTGGAATGAAACGGAAGCCTTTGATAAGTAAAACATCCATTTGTTTTGAATGTATTCCCACTACAAGAGAATTCTTATTCTGCAAAAACAGTAAACAAACTGTCACCAAAAAAACAGCTCTCTGTGCCTTTCTTCTTTTGCTAGAAGCTAGAAGCAGCTGTTGTTGTTTTTGCTGTAATCTTATTGATAAAAATGAGGAATGAGAATAGTTTTGGGGAAGGATGGACACTTGTGAATTTTGAACAGCTGCGTAATTATAAGAAAAGACCTGTTCATTTTTGCTGGGAGTTTGCTTATTTCGGTGTCTTTGTTCATCGTGTGGTTCCTTCCCTATTTAGCAATAGAACTGAGCTCCACTCAGTGCCAGGCACCCTGCTAGATGCTGGAGAAAAGAAGAATCACAATAATTATGCTGTGCAATTTCACTTTGATAAGTGCTTTATCTCATTTATCTTTATTGTATGTAGGTCTAAGAAGTAGAAATACCTCATATTGTATGTAGGAATCTGATACCTAGGATTATATGGTTTAAAATGGGTAGATGAAGTCAGATTATATGTCTCTAGGTCCATGAGCATAATTCACATTATATGCCACTTCTGCTGGTCTTGATGGTCTCTTGGGGAACCCAAACGTATAAACAAACTCTCACACCGCTGAGTAATTAGCCGTCTAGTACAGGGATGCCCCCGAGCCTGTGGTGGCAGATCAAGAAGTGCAGGATACTTCCTGAAGGAGAGGGGAAATTTCACCAGGGGTGGTAATATTTCCTAAGTTCAATGGGTTTCAGTAGTTCAAGGAGTTGACTCTTAAAGATGACTTAAAGTTTGCTAATGGAAAGGGTGAGAAAGTATCTGCAGCCAGAAGGCCCCAAGGTGTGAGCTGTAAGAGCATTTAGTGTTTGAGGAACCTGAGCAGTAGTGTGTGGCTCAAAGAGGAGAGGTCTGTACAGCCAGGGTCCTGGCTGCTTTCAGATACATTGATTTATCGTATTCTCACAACAAGCCTGTGAAGATTGTTGCTGGTGTAGGGATGAATGGAGGGAAGTAATGCATTTATAAGCTGTCAACCTAACTTGAGGATAGATAGATCGTAAAGACCCCTTTCTGCCACTCTGAGTTTTCTACCTTTGTTACTCACCGGGAAGCGATAATGTGTAAAAGTTATTTGAAAATCTCAATATGATGTGCATATTGAAGTTTATGCAAACAAGTCATTTACTCTTTTGAAAATAGGAAAGTACAACTGAAAATCACCTCACGAAGTAGTAAACATGTATAAAATATTTTTTATTTAAAAATATGTTGGTTTGAAATTTAAATGGCTGGTGGTCCAAGGGCATCTTGCATATCAACTTCTGTGACTCTACTGTGAGCACAGACATGGCCGAGGCCTCAACTTGGATGTCTTCATACCCCCAGTGACTGGTGCCACGTTTAATTCCTGTGGTGTATTCAGTGTGAAAAGTTTGAATTAATGAACAAATACAACTTTGTGTGATCATTATCTGATTTGGTAATGAGGTTGAATGAAAATTTTATTTGACTTTAAATGCATATACAATATAGTAGTGGAGTGTAGAATAAACATCTGAGTATTCTTTCTAAGGTTAAAAAATGGGAAGAAATTTGAGCATTGCTTCCCCAAAACAATTTGAAGATAATTATTTCTACTAATGGCAAAGTTATTAACCCTTGTGATCGCTTCTAAAGTTCTCAGTGGAACTGGATCCTTCCTTCTCTAGACCTTAGCTTTCCATTCTTCATATAAAGCATTTCTTTCCGATTCAGTTTTTATTGTGAAATTATTCTCAGGTTATAGGTGAGAGTATTCCTGCTAAAATTACTAGTATTTTTTTTTTAATTTCCCAGATTTTCTGCTTTACTATAGGACAACAGAAAAGCAAAGCAAGAATGTACAAGAAAGATACAGGGCAATTTTATGTAGTTTCTGTCTTGAACCCCGTACCGCAGCTACACGTTTTGGCTCCCAAACCATCTGAATTATCCTTTTAGGTTAAACTAAATCCAGGCATTTCAAGAAGTCAGAGAATGAGCTCATGCATTTTCATTTCACTTAATTGGTTTCTTAGTTGCTCTACTGGTTCAGCATTTTCATTTATTAATTCAGTAAATAGTTGCTGAATGTCTACACTTTGTTTAAAAGTGCACAACACTTTTAAAATTGTGCACAAGAAAACAAAAGTGTTTTGCTTTTTTCTTAATTGAGGCTTGGACAGTTTTTTCCCAGTTTGGCTATTTCACAGTAACCTGTAAAACCCTCTTTTCCATCTATTTGAATGAGACACATGGTATATAATTGCTTAAGGGAAATGTCTAACACATGTTGTTAAGTTAAAAAGTTGAACCATATGGCATTGCCATATTCAACCATTTTGACCTACTATAGCAGCAAGTTTGTATAGTTCAACATAAGTGGATATTTTCATTATAAAATTAAATATTTTAAATATCCAATCCTTTTTCTCATAAATTTTTTAAGAGTAGCTTTTACTAATGGTGAAACTAGGTAATACATAGCAGTTACATTATGTGTTCACATGTCTTTGATGGTTATTAAAAACATATGATCAGTGTTCTTGTTAAACAACTTAAAAATCATGCCCTTTTATCAAAAAAGCAAGAACTCATTAAATAATGGCAACATTTATACCTATGTTTTACACTAATACTGACAATGCTTCTTCATTTCAGAAAATTCTGAGCCCTTGAAATATTCAGTACATTTTTAAGAAAATGAGTATTTTCACTTTTATTGTTCTTCTAGTATAAGCGATTTTTCAGTGCACAGAATTTATGGCTTATATTTATATAGTTCATGGAGTTTGTATGTATCCAAACACCCAAAGAAGTGAATCGCTGTGATCAGGTTCTCAGAGGCAAGCTTGTTTCCACTTGGAAAAAATGGTGGCCCAAGAGTGGCAATTCACAGGGTAGACATACCTTCAGTGTGGGTCCATCAAAAATCCAACCAGTTGCGTAATAAGAATCCTGGTGAAAAGCAGCATATGTTAAAACTGTAAATACATTACTTATTCAAAGAAATATAATAATTTATAAACGGGACATGTTTACGACTCCTGAAGTTTCCTTAGGTGAATCTAAGAGATCCAGATTTGCTTATTGTTATAAACAATCAGATATCAATACTCTTTTCCCCATGTGCATATCATGTTAACAAAATTAGAGTAAGTTTATTAGATCACTTTAAAAATTTAGTATTAATAATGTATTTCATTTGCCAGCACAAACTGAAAAATTGAACTTTGAATTTCCTTTAGGAAGTATCATGAAACAAATCATGTTCCATCAGAAAAAAAAACACATCAATAAATAAAGTCTTTTTTCCCTTGGGTTTTGTAGAACAATTCAATGATTGCAAAATAAAGTCACAATATCAATTAACCAAAGTTATTTTAATGGTTTTTAAATTTTTTTTGGTGTTTAGCATATTTGCTAAAGTGTATGCTCATTAGTAGAGTTCAGATTCACATTTTCCACATGGTTTGAGTGTAGTGAAAGGATGAAATAACAGCAAATATAAATGCTTAATGAATTGGTTTTATTTACCTGTGGCATTTTTCAAAACTGTCTTTATGTTCTCCTGGGTTACAGACAGTGAGACACAGCTCCGAAGAGACATGGTTTTCTGCCAGAGTCTTGTGGCCACAGTCTGTGCCTTCTCTGAGCAGCTTATGGCAGCCTTAAACCAGATGTTTGACAACAGCAAAGACAACGAGATGGACACCGGAGAGGCCAGCAGAAGGTGGCTGGACCAGATAGCGAATGCAGGTGTTCTTTTTCACTTTCAGTCGCTCCTGTCACCAAACTTGGTAAGGAATCACAGTGTCTCCCACTGCCTATGACAACCATAACATACCTTGTAACCCATTCCCAAATAAGTAGTTATTCATTATATATTAGCAGGCAGTCAGCTACTTTAAAAGAATTCATTTTTCCATGGGCAAATATGGTTTTAGTAACTATGTAGAAGGTATTTCTTCTTTCCTGATTTTACGTATTCTCAGGCTGCTGAAAGCTGAGAAAGCCTCCATCTGTTACTAATTCCTATATCCCTAAGCAGTGACGGAGAAAGATCATCAGAGGAGAGAGGGTCTTTGTGCTGTGGGTCCTTATTTCCAATCCAGAAGTGCCACGAAAGCCAAGCTCCCACTGACATTGATATTCTGGAGCCTGCTTGATAGACAAGATCTGACAACTTTCATGCCTTACTATCTGACAATCTGTTTAAAATTTGTGTATGTTAAATGATTTTATTTCCTTCCTTTGCACGCATGTTTGTCCTGTTAAATGTAAGAACACTGCCTTAATTATTGTAGAATAGTCCATATTTATGTATCAGTTTCCCGCAGTGCACATGAAGAAAGCATCACAAAATATTTGATAAATCCAAGTAGTCTTTTAACATATACTTTCTGTGGTTCTGATAGTTCATATACTTTCTGTGTTCAAAAAGACAAATGTGTTCACTCTTACGTATAAGCTGAAGGTGCTCATCAAATAGAATTGTGACTTTAAATATGAGATCCTGTGTCACCTATTAAACAAATATATGTGAGTTTATATATCAAAATGTTTTTCTTTAATGATAATGAAGATAGGGAGGTAATTGCAATACTGCGCAGTCATAAAAGGTTCTGGAATGATAAGGTAAGGAAGTCTGCCTCAGTGTACTGCAGAGAAACAAAATTAGGTTCTTTTGAAAAGATTCTATGGGCTCCATGTGGGCGACCGATTTCTTATTTGATTGCTAATAAAACTCAGAAAGATTTAACTAATGAAAATTTTGAAATAAGGCACTTTTGGAAATGTTTACAAACAAAATAAATATTATTTCCTATCAAATAGAAATGACGTAAGAAAGGAAACCCACTTCCTAACACATTGTTTGTTAGATGGGTGAATGAATGAGGCTTCATTTCTATTCTACTTTTTTTTTTAAATTTTTTTAACGTTTATTTATTTTTGAGACAGAGAGAGACAGAGCATGAACGGGGGAGGGTCAGAGAGAGAGGGAAACACAGAATCCGAAACAGGCTCCAGGCTCTGAGCAGGTCAGCACAGAGCCCGACGCGGGGCTCGAACTCACAGACTGCGAGATCATGACCTGAGCCGAAGTCGGCTGCCCAACCGACTGAGCCACCCAGGCGCTCCATATTCTACTCTTATTTTAAAACTGCCGTTGTTTAATCAAGTGCTGGTACTTTTACTTTAAACTTAATTTTGTTCCAAATCCCAAGGAATGGGAGAAAATATTTGAACTTATATACCTGATAAGTGACATATCCAGACTCTAGAAAGAATTATTTTTTAATTTTTTAAATTTATTTTGAGATTGAGAGAGAGAACAAAAACAGGGGAGGAGCAGGGAAGAAGAGACAGAATCTCAAGCAGGCTCCACAGCTGTCAGTACAGAGCCCAATGCGGGATCAAACTCACAACTATGAGATCATGACCTTGGCTGAGACCAAAAGTTGGACGCTCAACCAATTGAGCCACCAAGTGTCCCAAGAGTCTACAATGAATTCTTAACACTTAATAAAAAGACAACTCGATTAAAAAAAGCACACAAAGGATTTGAATAGGTGTTTCTTGGAAGAAGATATAAAATGGCCAGAAAACACATGAAAAGATGATCGACATCATTAGCCATTGGGGAAATGCAACTAAAAACTACAATAAGATACTAGGATACATTGAGATGTGGATAACTGTAATCCAAAAGACAATCACAAGTGTTGGTAAGGAGAAATTGTAACCCTCATACATTGCTGGTGGGAATGTAAAATAGTGCAGCCGTTTTTAAAATTTTTTCTATATATTTTTTATTTGAATATAGTTGACACACAATGTTACATTAGTTTTAGGTGTACAACATAATGATTCAACCTCTCTATATGTTCTGCTACCCTCACCACAAGGCTACCATCTGTCACCATACAACACTATTACAGTACTACTGACTATACTCCTTATGCTGTGCCTTTTATTCCCATGATTTATTCATTCCACAACTGGAAGCCTGTATCTTTTACTTCCCTTTATCCATTTTGCCCATCCCACCACCCCCTTCCCTCTGGCAGCCATCAGTTTGTTGTGGTATTTATAGGCCTGATTTGTCTTTTGTTTGTTTATTCATTTGTTTTGTTTTTTAGATTCCATGTATCACTATAATGTAGGCCCATCCATGTTGTCCCAAATGACAACATCTCACCTTTTTTATGGCTGAGTAATATTCCTGTGTGTGTGTGTGTGTGTGTGTGTGTGTGTGTGTGTGTGTGTGTGTATGTGTGTGTGTGTGTGTGTGTGTGTGTGTGAGAGAGAGAGAGAGAGAGAGAGAGAGAGAGAGAGAGAGAGAGATACATCATATCTTCCTTGGATTATCCATTTGTTGTTGATGGACACTGAAGTCAGTGTAGCCATTTTGGAAAACTATTTAGCACTTCTTCAAAATGTTAAACATAGAATTCCCATATTACCCAGAAATTCTACTCCTATATAATATACAAGAAAAATGAAAACTTATATTTACACAAAGAAAAATGAAAACTTATATTTACACAAAAACTTGTATACAGATATTCTCAGGCTACAACATGGGTGGAGGTTGAAAACATTATGCTAAGTGATTATAGCTGTAAAAGATATATATTATTTGAGTCCATTATTATGTAATATGTGCAATAGGCAAATTTCAGAGACTGAAAGTAGGCTAATGGTTGCCTAGAGCTAAGGACTGGAAGAAGGGATATGGGGAGTGAATGCTAATGGGTACTGAGTTTCTTTGTGGGGTGGTGCAAGTATTCTAAAATTAGACTATGGTGGTAGTTACACAACTCTGAGTACACTAAAAACCCCTAAGCTTATACACTTTAAATGGGGGACTTTTATAGGATGTGAATTATGTCTCAAGAAAACTGTTTTTTTTCCTTAGTCTTTTGAAACCCTTAACATTATAGAATTGATTAAAAAAATGCAAAGGTTGCTTTATAAAAAGTCAAACCCATGTTTTTTCTGTCTCTGTAACAAGCACATACAAGCCTCCTAGCAATGTGGAAGGTTCTGTGGGAGGTGCCAGCACTGGCAGTCTGTGTGTCCCTGAGCTCTGAGCACAGTCCATGGTCACTTGCATATCACTTTAGCCACATCTGCTGGAGCATCAGGACTTGCACTATAGCAATCAGAGGCCTGCCTGTTTGGGACACTTCTTCCTTGTGTGTATTCTTCTCAGTTAAGAAGATGCTGATTCTTCAGCCCTATCCTTCCAATTCCAGGTTCATGGCATACTTTTGCTGCTTCAAAGGACTTTAAAAAATAAGTTTACTAAAATAAACATTTATCCAGCACTTACTGTGTACCATACACGGTATTAAGTACCAAGCCAAAGTGCAAAGGTGGTGATTCTCTTAACTTTTGGCTTTGCATGCTATACATCTTTGGGATCTGGGGTTTGATTTAGTGATTCTTTTTCACACAAGGGACATTCTTTAGTATCTCCTTCACCCTCTACTCATGCTGCCCCCTCCCCAAAATGGCTGTATGCTTACAGCAACCTTTAAAAGCGTGTATAAATCTTGTTAAAATCATTATTTAAAAGGATCATTGATAGTCTTAAAGAAACAAATGTTACCTTTAAAAGATAATCTGTGCATGATAAGGCTAATTATTCTTTCAGGACGAAATTAATAAAAGACTCTAGGTCATGCACAAAACTGCTAATAGGAAGGCCAGAATTTAATACTAGGAAGATAATATTGCTAAGACATGCACAGAACTTGTTACCATGGCTGGGCCTTACCTGCTTCACTGTGAAATAATATGCTCTTACAATGAAAGGAATGATAAAAACAAATCAGATTTCGTAGTCACAAGACTCTAGATTAAGGCCCCATAAAGGCAAGTGAGATAGAAACGATTCTTGTACCCAAGCTCTTTGGAAGAAAAATCACTGCATACATGCAAATTGCTTTCATCACAGCTCTACAAGGTTGCAAAATGAATAATGCATCAGCTATCTTATTGTAAAACAGGATGGAAACTGTGTACTGTGGCTTTTTAATAAAAAAATTCTTGCCTTTTAGCTGTTACATTTTTAAGATTATAGAAGTTTGGAGACAGATAGCATGCTTATTGTATTATTTACACATTTGTTTGTAAATAATAAAAATCAACACAGTTTGAATATAGCTACAAAATAGACTGAAAGATTGTGTAGAACCATTTAGGTAATATGGAAAAGGAAAAATATAAAACTATTAAAGAGACTTGTAACTTTGAGGGATTTGTTAATTTTGTTGTGGACAGTAAATTCTTAGATAAGTGTTGATAATTTGCTTTGCATGTAAATAAAACACAAATGAAGCTAGTTTTGGTCTGGAGATGTGATACAGTGTGATGTGATGTGATGTGATGTGATGTGATGTGATGTGATGTGATGTGATGTGATGTGATGTTCTATCCTTTGCAATCCAATCATATTTTTTACTGTTTTCTTTCTTTCTAGACAGATGAACAAGCCATGTTAGAAGATACACTGGTTGCACTATTTGATTTGGAAAAAGTTTCTTTTTACTTTAAACCATCAGAAGAGGAGCCACTGGTTGCAAGTAAGTAGTTAAATGTCTCATAGGTGTTTCATAGAATTTTTTTGACATCAAACAAAAACATATGGCATAACTTTGATATTATATTTGATAATATAGTTCAAATTGTTTTATATAAAATGTTATATTTAGGGTAAAATAAATAATAATAACCAACTGTGGAAGTGATAGAAAATATACATGAAGAGGCTTATACCAGACCATTGAAAGAACCTCGCGTTTCTAATTAAGCCATGGGTCAGAGGAATGACCTGAGCTGGCTTACCTACTGAAAGCTGCCTCTGATTGCAGTGTTGAATAAAGCATTACTGGGGACAAGGACAGAAGCAAACCGGTGAGGAAGCTACTTCAGTGACCCAGGTTGAAAGATGATGGGGACTTGACCTTGAGGGTAGCTGTGGAGATGATACAAGTGGTTGATTCTGAATGTATTAAATTATGAAGGTAGAGAGAACAGAATTTTATTAAAGTTTCATCTTCATTGATAAATGAGAGAGAATGAGAACATGAATTACAATGTTAAGGATTTGGATTATATTCAAGGGAGAACTTGGTGAAGGGGATTAATTGATTAGGATATTATTACTTGAAAAAATTGTATGGTCTTCTGTGGGCACGTATAAAACAGAATATATTTTCATTTACTTTAGTCATGTGGGTATGATTTTGCCAAAGGCAGAGAAACTCTTATTTTCACAACATACCCTGTTTTTTTTTTCTTTTAAATTTTGCTTTAGGGGCCATAAGCTCACAGGAGTACTGTTTTTCATGGTTCAAATACGACATTACTGGTGAATGGTCTGTTGAACAAGCAGGCAGGGGACCCGTGTTATAAGCTTGATAAAACAGTTACTTATTGCATAGCCACCATGAGAGGTTTAACTTTAGCACATTGAAAACTAGTATAAATATTAGAGATAATTAAGACCACATAAGTAATATTAGCATGTAAATGTGTATATATCTGTGACAAATATAAACATTCATATAATTCATATATATTTTTATGAATGTCCCCAAAGCATAACCTCAACTTCTGAAAACAGGCCCCTAGGGCAAGGTCAGTTCCAATGCTACACTAATAGATATTCCAAGCAAGTCATTAACAGTGATGGTAGGAACATACCTAAGTATATTCAGGAAAGAAGAGAATTTTTTAATATCCAGTGTCATCACATCTTATTTAAGTGGTATAAGGAAGCTAGAGCTTTATTATTAATTGCATGTGATTTGATCTTTCTGTAAGGTTAGAAACAGAGGAGTCAGATGGACAAATTAATTTGCATCACTGTAGTGAAGACTAGTTTGGCTATTTGTCTTTGAGGGAAGGACTGAGCACACAGGGGAGGAAACATGAAGTTATAAAGAGAACAGTGCTTTGAAGATAAGAAACTTGAGTCCCAAACTTGTGCGACTCTTATCCACAAACATGGGAATACCAGCTTTCCCTCACTCATGGGGTCATGAGCGTTAAATAAGATAATGTATTTGCAAGTCCCTAGCCTTGCACATTCTCTCTCTCTCTCTCTCTCTCTCCCTCTCTCTCTCTCTCTCTCTCTTAAAAACAAATAAACATTAAAAAGAAATTTAATGAAAAAAACAAAAATTAAAAAAAAGGGGTGCCTGGGTGGCTCAGTTGGTTAAGCGGCTGACTTTGGCTCAGGTCATGATTTTGTGGCCTGTGGGTTCAAGCCCCACATTGTGCTCTGTGCTGACAGCTCAGAGCCTGGGACCTGCTTTGGATTCTGTCTCCCTCTCTCTATGTGCCTTCCCTGCTTGTGCTCTCTCTCTCTCTCTCTCTCTCTCTCTCTCTCTTAAAAATAAATAAACATTCAAAAAATTGAAAAACAAAAAAAAGAAAGTCCCTAACATTACAAGGCTCGTGGTAGTATTCAGCAAATATTTGAACCCATCCTCTTCACTTTATTACTCTGCATTCTTTTTAAAGAGCTATGTTTAGCGTTATTTATAGTCGTATTTTTGCATTAAAGAATAATGAAATTCTGAAAAAATAGGGCTTGCGAGCAAGTTGAACTCAAATGTCTGGATTGAAGACATTTTATTTCTCTTTAAGAAATACTAGGTATATACACCATGCTAACTGCTGAACTAAATTCCCAAGATATAATAGTGACTAAATAAAACAAAGACCCCATTGGCATGAAGCTTAGAAACTAGCGAGAGATAGAAAGGAATAGATGGACATTGTAACCCACTGTAGTATAGGGCAAGTACGAGATCCTTTCTATGTCATGTTAGGTAATTAGTGAAGAAGGAATAAGTGAGCTAAATGATTAGGTTGTATAAAATTAAATATATTTTATGGAAAATCTTCATGTTTTTGGAGAATAAAAATATAATGATAGCAAATCTTCCCCCCTTTCAATGGTGATACAGGTAATTTTACTATAATGATTAGCAGAATGGATATTTTTGAGCTTTCGCTTTTTCTATATGAGCCAGGCATTGCACCTGTAACCGTGGATGCCGTGGTGAATAGGACAGACACCATCCCTATCTTTATGGAGCTCACAGCCTACTTGGGAGAAAACAAAGAAGGAATCAACTACAAAGATGATTAGGGCCATGATAAATCCTATGCAAGAAATAAGCAGTGCATAAAGAATGAGGGTAAGGTGGCTCTTTAAGGAATCAACAAGGAAGGGCTCTCAGCAGAAATAGCTTTTAAGCTGAAATCCAAAGGGTGATAAAGACCCAGCCCTGCAGAGGGTCAAGGAAGAGCAATTCAGGCAAAGGGATCTAACAACTTCTTGGAGACTTACCTTCAAATTTATGGGCCTGTTCAGTGACGGAGGGCCAAGTTTACCGGGATGGGATGCCACGGTTGGAATTCCTCTCTGGAATAAATACCATAGGAGAGACCTTTTCTTCGTGCAATAATTTTTTTGTAGCCTTTAATTGTTACATAGTCCTAATCTTTGATTTTTTTTCATAGTAGATAAATTTCCACAAATAAAAGGCAGCAATTTCAGCTCCACATTAATATGTGCTTTTACAGGTATACCAATTACTTCGAGAGAAGGTCATTCTTTCACTCTTAGCTTTAACTTCATTTTAAATTTAATATACTTGATAATTTTCAGTCATTTTCACTTTCTTCCTAGGATAGCATGTTTATTTGTCCTATAATGGAACTCCAACTGCTGCATTATTATCTTTCTTTCAAAAACATTTGGTGCCAAAGAGTAAACAAATGGAGTTTTAAAAATTGAAATACAAATGAAAGACATTGTATGTAAAGGGGAACTAGAAAATACAAATACTTAGTATATATACATTTTCTATAGTGTCTGTGCATCCTTTTTCTATTATAGAGCTAAGAAAAAAACGGAGTTTCCCAATCATTAAAATCCAGTTAATTTCCAACTCTTCAACTGAGAAATGTCTTCTCTTTTCTAAACCAAAACCATTTATACCTCCCATAAGCATATAGAAAGGGGCTCCTAGGTGGCTCAGTAAGAGTCCAACTCTTGATCTTCGCTCAGGTCAAAGCCCTGCATCAGGCTCTGCGCTGACAGCATAGCATGGAGCCTGCTTAAGATTCTCTCTCTCTCCCTGTCTCTCTGCCCTTCCCCCGCTCCCTTTCTCTCTCTCTCTCTCTCTCTCTCTCAAAATAAATAAAGTTAAAGAAACTCTAAAAATATAGAAAGAAAAATAAAATAAGCATTATTATATGGCATAAAAGAGACTTGTAGATGTTAATGCAATACCTCTGCTATTGATATGCATAATTACCTACATTTAATGAGAAACCTGGAATCTCTCTTCCATAATGGATTTAACCTTGAACTCTACTTTTATACATAATTTTATTCAAGAAGTAGGTTAGAACTAACAAATATTGAGCAAGAACTTGTATTAAAATTTCTACTATATTTTTGCCTTAATTTTTAACTTGGTTAATATGACTATTCTAGCTTCTTAGGAAGATTTTACATTCTTTTTAAATGAAATGAAAGTTATTTGTCTTGGATAAGTAACATAAAATGAGAAGTATTTATGATAGCACTATGAAATACTCCTGCATCATTTTAGCTTTTCAAATTGGTTGTTTTTTGGGTTTGGTTTTTTATTTTGCTTTTGTTTTTGAGTAATTAAACTTAAGATCTTTGAGAAAACTAAAAGAATTTGGACAGATAATTTCTAATGACTGTAGGGCATCAACAGAGGTAATATGTTTTTGATCTGGTGCTCAGGGAATGGAACTTGCAAAACCCATGCGAATTTTCATAATGGTTGCTCTGTACCCAATCTCTTGTACGCTACTTAAGAATTGTACCCCAAGGATTCATTTTGACTAAAATATGAATGAGGCAGCTGCCCTGGGAGATTCTGATTCCAAACCATGTGTAACTAAACTTCTCATTTAGTTAAGTGAGACATCTGGTGTGTCAAAGTGTAACGAAGTTTCCTATTGTAGAATTTTATATACAGTACAGTAATAAATCTGTTGCTTTAGCTAATAGGAATCTGATTTAATACTTTCACTGAAGAGCACTGTAAGTTTGCCTAACCTGAACTCGACATATATGTCAAGTATATTGTATGAGTATAATACATTATATATAATATGCATATATTTATATTAGTTTCTAGTAATTTTCAAGATTTTTAAAAAAGTTAACAAATACACTTTATAACATAACCTGACTTTTGGAAGTAATGTAATATTAAATGTCATTTAGATGTTCCTCTTACATATCAAGCGGAAGGAAGTCGGCAGGCTCTGAAAGTTTACTTCTACATTGATAGTTATCATTTTGAACAGCTGCCTCAACGTTTGAAAAATGGAGGAGGGTTTAAAATTCATCCTGTTCTTTTTGCACAAGGTAAACTACTTTTTTTAATACATGTACTTAAATTATGTTATCTTTATTTTTAAAAATACATGTAATTGTAGCCATCATAGTTGTTTTTTCCATTAATTCAAAAATTCCTTCACAGTACCTAGGTAATGTATTTACTTCTGCGAATGTTTATTAAGGAAAGAATAACATTAGTTTTAAATATTTACCAAATAAGACTGCAACAGTATTTATAACGGAGAAACAAGACATGAGTGGTTTAAATAATACAGATAAATTAATTTGGCTCAAATGAATTGTGGTAGAACCATTAAAATTATATGGTTAAAATTTTTTTTATGAGATAGAAAAAGATTGGCAATGTACACATGCAAGTTACAAAAAATTTATATTCCATTTTCAATTATGTAATCCAAGTGTGTATATAATCAAATGTATATAAAATGTTTTTGGTATCATTGGGTGATTAAATTGATGATGATTTTTTATTCTTTGAGTTTTTACCCAGAGTAAAAATATATTCCTTTTATAAATAAACAAATTGTTTTGGCAAATGAACAATGAGTTTTTTTAACTGCAATAGAAGAAATTAAGGTTAACATGAGTAAGAGTCTTTCAGTGAACTGGTTTCCAAGGAAAGATCCTGGATCTTTTTTATTTCCAGAGGCACAAATGCAGCCCCAAACTGATCAGAAGTCCAGATTATTCTACTGTAGTTTCTTCTAGTCTATGATTTTTTTTTTTAACTCATGCTGTGGTCACAAGATTACATCAATTTCTCTGAGCAGGTCCATGGAGGATTTCATTTTTTTCTTCTATTGAGTTTTCAAGAACTGCATCAGTTTTGCTGTGGAATTTTTATATTCTAATAAAAAATGAGAAGAGTAGAGAAATAAAATTAATCTCTGTAACTGAAAAACAGACAGGCAAATGAAATCAAAATCTACGGCCAAGTGAAAATTCTTGTACCATATGCATATTATTGTAATTCTAAAAGATAGATTGCCCTTCCTTTGATTGCCATAGTTTAAAAACAATGGCTGCCTCAGATACTTGGTAAGAGTACATTTAAGCAGAGGAAATTGTCAGTGCAGAGATCTTAGGAGTTTACTAGAAGGTATTTTCATTTTTTTTTTTTTGGAGGACTGTGATAGGGTCCATATAGACAATACAAGAGTCTGTAATGGAAAGGAATGGGGGAATAAAAAGAAACTGAGCAGAAATAGACCTTTAGAGCTACCTTGGGAGGGTAGTTTAGCCTAAAATATGTTAAATGCCATTACACAGATAGTTTTAGAAGACAAGGAGGTTAACTTTTATAGGATTTAAACAGAGTTTACAGTTATTAAAGGTTCTTCACTTCCTTTCCTTTACTCCTCTTTTTAAAAATTCTGCCTTTGAAATCATGACTGAGATGACAGATGGCATTTTGCATCTTTTCTAAAAAAATTATTACATTTGTGACACACCAGCCATAAATAGCTGAATATTCATACCCAACAGCAAATGTTCATAGGAAAAGGAAGAGTATTTTCCAAGTAACCTCTCTTTTATAATTATGGCTAAGTCTAATTTTAAAAAAAATCCCTAAATACATACTAGTTCAGTGAATAGAGTATTGCTTTTTAAAATGTAACGGAACACTAGCTAACATTAGGTTTTAATATTTACACAGCAATGAACTATGAAAAAGCAACAGTGGAAATACTATTGCAGTTGAGGTCACAGATAGGTAAAGAAGACTGGAAAACAGCTTGTCTCATTAGAACAGTATCAGTGATAAGGCTGCTTATTTAAAGGGGCTGCTGAAGTTCCTCTGCACTTCTAAAACTCCCATGAGGATTCATTATTAGTCGCTCTGACTATTTTCATCAGATTGAGAGAAGCCCAGGAAATTCAACACCAGCTTGAATAGAGATTACCATCTGGTAATTGAAAGTGGTGGTAAATGAAGAGATTCCAAATGGTGTCTATTCCGGAGATGGAAGTTTATTCAAAGGGTTTTAGCTTTAGGTGTACATATGTACATTATTGGTCTTTGCTAGCAAATACGAAAATTAGAAAAATGAGACGAATTTGAAAACCTCCTGGGAAAATTATTTCTGTCAGCCCTTGTAAAGTTGTCTGTTGTACCATATACTTAGAACAGGAAGCAAACATACTGCTTTCTTCTCATTTTTCTTGCCTGAATAGACCTTTTGGCGAAGGAGGGCACACTGACTGATGGGGCTCGCTGCAGAGATGGGACCAGCTATGAGATCAGGAATTCTAGTGCCAGAAGCAAGCAGGATACACTTTAAGGAACATGTATCACTCAAGGGGAGACCTGCAGGAGAATAGCAATCCAGGCAGACAAAACAAGTGATACAGATTTACAAGATAAAGATCACAGAAACAGCCAAACAGGAAAGTCAGCACAGAGCATAAGCAAAATGCTAGAAGGAAAAGATCACACAAAAGCAGTCTTCTCTAAGTACTTCCTACAGGTCAGGGAATTAACCCTGGGGGGATCCCCAAGCCCTTGATGAGATAAAGCAAGTGACTATAAACTTGGTGAAAATGGGAGTAAGGAGGATAGATATTCAGGGTCACTTCCTCTGCCCTTTTCCCGTTGGCTTATTTGCTTGCTGTTTCTTCAATACTGGCTGCACTTTAATCACCTTGGGGAGGTTTTAGAAAATACCCAAGCTTGGTTCCACACCAAACTGATTAAGTCAGAATCTCTGGGACATAAGGCCCAGATACCAGTATATTTTAGAATTTTTACCAGTGATTCTTTTTTTTTTCTTTTTAAGTTTATTTACTTATTTTGAGAGATACTCAGACAGCATGAATGGGGTAGGGGCAGAGAGAGAGAGGGAGACAAAATCCCAAGCAGGCTCCACACTGTCATTGCAGAGCCCGACACGGGGCTTGAACCCACGAAACCATGAGATCGTGACTTGAGAGCCAAAACCAAGAGTCGGATGCTTAATCGACTGAGCCACCCAGTCACCCCTTTAAGGTGATTCTAAAGTCCACCGGGAGTGAGGAAGCACAGGTCAACGTAGATTATGAAGCACTGTGCAATTATCCAGTTAATCCTTGCTTAATTAGATTGATCCATTTCACAAAGGTTCAACGTTTCTAGATATGGGGAGACTGGGCGACGGGGTAGGGCCTTTTCACTTCTGCATTGTTAAATCATGAGGAGGCAGGCTGCCTCTAGGAGATATGATTTCGGTGGGACAGTTTTCTTCAGCAAAGACTGAAGATTCCCTAAAGAGCTAATGGCTGAGGGCTGTCTTCTGGCAACCACAACAGCTAGGCAACAAGCCCATCCTTCCTGAAAGGGAATCTGAGTGAGCGACCTGCCATGGTCCACCCTGTACCCTCAGATCCATTTGGGTCAAGAGTAGGAGTGTCTCCTTTGTGACTCTGATGGGCTCCCTTCCTGGGGAAGAAGCATGGTAATGGGATGAGAAATAACCCCTGCTGCTGCAGCTGGTCTTGGGGCTGCCAAAGATGCCCATTTTCCCTCTTCTGTATCCATTGTGGATCATCCTTGCCCTCAGCCTCAACCTTCTGGTCCCAGTGGCATGACTAACACTTCTATCCCCGGGGGGCCTGACCCTTCTGTTCATTCTGCTCTCCTCAGGCCAGGGTTGCTGCATTTGTCCATTTACCATCAAATTTAGACATGGAAGTACCAAGAGGGACCCATGTGGATTACTGGGTGCCAAACATGTTCCTTCCTGCCCTCATTATATAGGAATAGCCCTACTTCCTTATGTGTTGCAGACTATGAGTCTGGAGTTCTCTCTTGTCCGGCAAGAGAGCAGATGCAAAACTGAATATGAGAGAGGCTAATGTCCAGGAGGAGACAAGAACCCCAAACAGGGGTTTCCTCTCCGTATTTATTGAGTGCACAAGGTCGTACACACATTGTGAAAGTGAAGAAAATAAGATCTTACACACGTGGTGAAGGTGGAGAAAACAATCAGACAGTTATCATTAACTTGTGTGTGTAAGAAGCAAAGAGTCTAGGGGGCAAGTGGCGTTTGTGATCAAGGTATACGGGCATCAGATGGAAAGTAAGTTCCCGCAGGTGATACAACAAGTTGCTCGTGATCCCAGTACAATATCTCGATAGCTCACCTGAGGCACTTTCACCCCATGGTGGCGGCTTTCCACACTGTTTTTTTTCTAACCCATTTATATAAGTAGAACCTATTTCCCCACAATTAAGATGATCAGAGTCGACCAGCCTTGCCAAGATGGTGGTCTCTCTTCCTTGGATGCCTTGGCACCAGGGGCCTACAGTGCTCAGGTGGTAACCGTAGCTGATGTTCAGTGGGACCCCTGCCTTGTCTTCTAGGGAAAGTGGGCTACTTTGGGGATCAGGACCTTTTAAACCATGGAGCCAAAGTTTCAGGGATGGGAAGCACACATCCCTAAGTGACGCACTGGGACTGATGTTGTATTAGTTTCTCAGCACTGCCATAACAAATTACCACAAACTCTGTGGCTTAAAACGACAGAAATTTATTCTGTCATCGTTTTGGAGGCTAAAAGTATGAAATCAAGATGCCCGAAGGCCATGCTCCCTTGGAAGACTCTAAGGAAGAATTCTTCCTTAACTTTTAGCTTCTGCTGACTGTCAGAAGTCCATGGCATGCCTTGGCTTGTGACACAAGAATTAACAGCCTCTGCCTTCGTCTTCACACAACCTTCTTCCCTCAGTGTGTCAGTCTCTGTGTCTCTGTCCCAATAAGGTGGACACTTATAAGAACAGGAGTCGTTGGATTTGGGCCACCCTAATCCAGTATGACATCATTTTAAGTAGATGATATCCACAAAAACCCTGTATAAAAATTAGGGTCACATTTGCAACCACCAGGGATTAGGGCTTTTGTTTTATCTTTTTGGAGGACACAGTTAAACCCTCAATAGATGCTAAGCAGTGACCTTTCTACTTCCACTCTTGGTTCCCAGACCCATGTATCCTACGTACTAGGGACATGGCATCACATAAAGGTCTTTGATGTTAGTTATACTGTGCCCTAGAATATGGCATCTCTTCTTTGTAAAGTAGTGATAAGTACTTGTTTCCTGGGTCTCTTATGGTGGATTTCCTTACACTAGATAGGACATGCCATGCCAGTCCTTTCTCCACAAACACTCTTGTGTATATTTGTTTTTCAGCCCTTAGGAAAAAGGCTGGCACCACAAACTGTAAATGCTGACTTTTACTTCTTTATAGGGTGTCCTTCTGTTCTCAGAGAATAATTAAAATCAACCAGAAACTTGAGGATTTTCTCTTCTATTTTTTTAAAAATTTAAAAAATATTCCAGTGTATAGTGTTTTCTCTTTTATAATGTTTTAATTTATTTTTGAGAGAGAGAGGGAGAGACTGAGTGTGAGCAGGGGAGGAGCATAGAGAGAAATAGACACAAGAGTCCAAAGAAGGCTCCAGGCTCCGTGCTCTCAGCACAGAGCCCGACGTGGGGGGTCTAACCTACAAACTGCAAGATCATGACCTGATCTGAAGTCAGATGCTTAGCCGACTTGAGCCACCCAGGCACCCCCAGCATTTCTCTTTTAAACAAAAGGGAACATTTTGTTACAAATATTGTCATTTTTCTAAGCTGCCTTCATTCGAGTATTTTTTTTAGAGTGTTTGCAAAACCCTACTCTGGGTCCTTTAAAAGATGAATCCCTTTGTATTCTCTGTGGGTTTTATACAGTATTTGAAATTGAAACATTAAATAACTTTTTCCCCAAATTTTTAATTAAATTCTAGTGAGTTGACATACAGTGAGTGCAACACTGGTTTCAGGAGTAGAATTCAGTGATTCATCACTTACACACAACACCCAGTGGTCATCACAACTGCCCTCCTTAATAACCATCACCTATCTAGCCCATCCCCCCACCCACCTCTCTCCATCAACCCTCAGTTTGTCTCTATCTTTACAAGTCTGTCATGGTTTGTTTCCCTGTCTTCCCCTCTCCTCCAACATGGGAGTAAAATCATATGGTATTTGTCTAACTGATTTATTCACTGAGCATAATACACTCTAGATCCATCCACATTGTTGCAAATAGCAAGATTTCGTTCTTTTTGATGACTGAGTAATATTCCATAACATGTGTATATTATGTACATATATATGTATATACACACATGCCACATATTTTTTATCCATTCATCAATGAGTGGACATTTGGGCTTCATGTACCCCTCCAAATCTGTATTTTTGTAACCTTTGGATAAATACCTGGTAGTGTTATAAATGAAGGAACAGTTCCCAGAATTAAGATTTCCTAAATGTTAGAATCAGTCTGTAAACATGTGAACTCACCCCTCTTTAAAGGGCAGTACAGGAAACCAATTTGACAATAAATTTCATATATTTAAAAAAATAATAAAACATTTAAAAAAATAAAGGGCAGTACAACCACATGCTCATCTCAATAGGATTGATAAAACTTGCTTTCCTCATGAAAACTGTGACCAGTTCTGAAGAATTCTGACCAACTGGGGCCGGTGCATATGTCGTGTATTAGTTAACCACTGAAGTGTCATCATGCTGTCAGGAAAGAGTGTTGATTTGTTGAAACAATTCTTAAAATTGTTCTTCAGATATTCTGTATTTTTCCTGGTCAGTCCCATTCTTGGAAAAGCCTTGAAAGGTATTTTGAGTGAGTAGAAATTCAGTTCATTTTCAGTCTTAGAATAATTTAATTTCCATTTTCCTGACCACCTAAGTTTGATGGGATGATTTGCTTCCTCAAATTCGGAAGGGGTAGAAGGAAAACAAGCAAACAAAGAAACTCGTCATATTTTCAATACTGCTTTTAATTAAATGCTATTAAATATTTATTCAACCAAATATGTCAATACTGCTGCTAAGAAATATATTGTTGTTTAGATGAGAATTAAGGAAACTAGACAAGCAAATGCTGAGAAGAGGCCAAACTTGGAAATTTGGACATTATTATGTATTTAACATACTTTTGCTGAGTGTAGAAATTGAATTTGGCAAAACATTATCTCATTTTCTTGTATTTATAACAATAAATAACCAAGGTATTCATCTAAAATTGAGAATGTTTTTCTCCTTCCTCTTCTTTGCTATACAGTTTAGTTTTTAAATATAGAACTCCTCTTTTGTCATTGTTCATTTCCTCACAACCCTACACATCTGCCATAACATTTTGCTGAGACTCGGCAAAATTGTCATACATTTTCCCCATTTTTAAAAAAGTTCTATGTAATTGTTAATTTTATCTGTTGTTAATTTGGAAATATTGCCAAGGAATGTCATAAAAATGCCAGTTTGTTTTTAGGTGGCAATAAGATTTTAGAGTAGGACTGGACATTCTGGCCAAAACTGAGCCATTAAGAACTTTATAGGGGCACCTGGGTGGCTCAGCTTGTTAAGTGTCCGACTCTTGACTTCAGCTAGGTCATAATCTCATGGTTTGTGAGTTCAAGCCCTTCATAGAGCTCTATGATGACAGTGTGGAGCCTGATTGGGATTCACTCTCTCTCTCTCTCTCTCTCTCTCTCTCTCTCTCTCTCTCTCTGTCCCTCCCCACTTGTACACACGTGCTTGCTCTCTTTTTCTCTCAAACTAAATAAAGAAACTTTACAAAAAATTGCTAAAAAAACCAACAAAAAATGACGTTTGTAAAAATTAGACCCCAGGTGTTTTCTTATTCATCCCACCCCACCCCCAACCGCTACTTTCCCTGTTGCTCCTTCCTACCGTACCCTTTCCAGTCTTTCTGATCTTAAATCACAAATTGAAGTGTCCTTGCATGGACCCTCCTCTTAGTTCCCAAAACTTCCTGTTTGGCTAAGCACACTCATGCATAATCTGTATCTCCTGGAAATTGAATTAGATAATGCCTGTGGGGCATTGGGCATGTTGCCTAATATATAAAACACAGTGAGTAAATGAAAAGAATAGTCATGGGTTCTCTTAATACTATTATTTCATTTATTTATTTCCCAAGAATCATAGTTAGTAAGTACTCTTATTTTCCATTTCACAAATGAGGAACCTGAGGATCTTGGATTTTAATTAACATGCTTGAGGTCACACAGCTACTAAGGAGTGGAAGTGGTGGTTTTACTTCAATGCAAAGATTTTCATTATTAGCTCTCCAACTAATAAGAGGAATTTACATTGAAGGATGACTGAATCCTCTGAATATTTGCCTCTCACAAATAACATCTCATTAATGGAAGTGAACATGGCATTTATGTGAGGATTGTTTTATCGGGAAGGCTTCCTTTTCTTTCTTGTGTGTATTCAGGACCAGAAGCTTGCTGAACCACTTGCAAATATTCTAATTAATGCAGAACTCGTAAGGAAAAAAACACGCAATCCTTGAAACAAGCTCCCAAATTTGATATCATGTAACTGAAGCAAATGTAGTCAGCATTCTCACTAATTTTCCATAAGTGTTTTTCTCAATTATAGGCCAATAATGCCATTTTTTTAATTTCAAATTGAGCAATACTCTAAAGGTTTGTTGTTTCTTCAGTGCTGTGGAAATCTGACTAGTTGAGAAAGCAGCACAGCAAAAATTAGCAATGAACTTGCTGGGATTAGCACTGGGTATTATATGTAAATGATGAATCACTAACTACTCCTGAAACTAATATTACTCTATATCTTAGCTAACTGGAATTTAAATAAAAGCATGAACCATTAAAAAAAGTTAATAATGAGTTTCCTATTTTTGTCTCCAAAATGGTGATAAGTTTCTGTCAATTTGAAGAAATGTATTATTTAATTTAGAAGCTATTGCATTTAGCAGTTTGAAAGATTAATTTTTTTCATCAATTTTGAAACAGCCTTATGAAAACTGAGGTTTATCAGTGGCAATAATCTCAAGAGGAAATCATTTAAATTTCCAAATTGGATCCGTTGCCATTCCTGTTGCTGGCAACCTCTCTGTAGGAGATGTTGTATTTCTAGGCACTTCCTTGTGATTCATTTCTTCTGCAAAAGGTTAAAAGTGCCATCACATAAAGTTTAAAGGAAAAAAGAAATACTTGAGGCGCCTGGGTGGCTCAGTGGGTTAAGCGTTCGACTTCGGCTCAGGTTATGATCTCATGGTTGGTGAGTTTGAGCCCCACATGGGCTCTGTGCTGACAGCTCAGAGCCTGGAGCCTGCTTTGGATTCTGGGTCTCCCTCGGTCTTTCTCTGCCCCTCCCCCACTAGTGCGTGCGCGCATGCGTTCTCTATCTCTCTCTCTCTCTCTCTCTCTCTCTGTCTCTGTCTCTCTCTCTCTCTCTGTGTCTCTCTCTCAAAAATGAATAAATAAGTATTAAAAAAAAGAAATACTTAACCAAAAATGTTAGTTAAGAAATAAATCCATATTAACAAAAAGATGTTTAAAATTAATGGAAAGTTATATATATGTTTATGTTTATTAACTAAATTAAGCATTGTAGTAAAGCTAGTATTCTAAGATTATCTATGCTTCTGATTTATTACACTAATATTTCATGATTTAACTGCAACTACAAGAGAATGTGAATAGACACGGAGAGCAGCAGTTTCAACATTTTTACTCTTTTGTATGTTAATACACAGTCCTGCCTCATACATATGCACGTATATATGCAATGTGCATAGGTATATGTGTGTATGTACATATATATATATACATTTGTGTGCTTATATATATAAATATGTGAAGTTTGAGTTTAGCTTCACAAAGAATGTATATAAAATGTTTTAAAAGTAGAAGAAGACAATTTAAATTACAAATTATCTTTGCCAACTTAGATATAATCACCAAATGTTTGATATTTATTTTTAGAGCAGAAGAATGATTTTCATTCAGTTTTGGACTGGTGAAAGATAGTTTGTTGCATGTGTGGTCATATTCAGTGTTTTAAATACATTTACTAATAATCAGTGAGATTAAAGTAAATGTGGATAAACTGAGTTATAAAATCAAGTTAAAAAGTAATTTACTTGTTTACACAGCACTGGAGAGCATGGAAGGGTATTATTATAGAGACAATGTTTCGGTGGAAGAATTTCAAGCCCAGATAAATGCAGCCTCATTGGAAAAAGTCAAACAATATAACCAGAAACTCAGGTATGTAATTTTTCAGTTTTTTTTTAAAGTAAGAAGGTAAGGGGCGCGTGGGTGGCGCAGTCGGTTAAGCGTCCGACTTCAGCCAGGTCACGATCTCGCGGTCCGGGAGTTCAAGCCCCGCGTCAGGCTCTGGGCTGATGGCTCAGAGCCTGGAGCCTGTTTCCGATTCTGTGTCTCCCTCTCTCTCTCTGCCCCTCCCCCGTTCATGCTCCTCTGTCTCTCTCTGTCCCAAAAATAAATAAACGTTGAAAAAATTAAAAAAAAAAAGTAAGAAGGTAAGTGTTTGTATTTTGACAAAAGCAGAGCAATAGAGGTCTTGACATACTCGTTATTAAATGATTGATGATGATACTCCTTCTGACATGATGTCTTTTTATTTAAGGTTTAATATTTCAAATATTCTAACAAGTACACTTTTTGAAAATAAAATCGAAAAACAGTGTTTGAAAATTTTCATGCTATTGTCTTAATTGCTGAAGAAGATCAAAAATTAAATATTTATTAGATCATTAGCAGGGAGGGAAAAAAGCATTGATATTTTATAGTGGTGTCCCCTAGGAGGTTTCAGTGAATTAAGGGCAAATAAAATAGGCTCCTTTATGTACCATTAAACACCTGGCATCCTGACAGTGAGAGAAGAATGTGGTTAACACAGAAGCTATGTCACAGCATGTACCTGGTATTGGAAAAATATCTACTTTCAAATACATATATTAATGTTTCGATTTTGCTGTTTTCCCCCCCTCTAAAAATAGTGTTACTGGCAAAATAACCAATGGCAGGGAAGATTAGTCACAGTAAGTGAAAGGGAAATGTGTTACAATTCAAACTTTAATTTTCAACAAATTATTAGCGTATATAACTCCCTTTTACCTGATGAATTATTCTGCGAAGAGATTATCTTTTTAAATTACTTACAGATTACAGCTTTTATTTTTAAGAGAAAAAATACTCTTGTTCTACCTTAAGCCTTAATGATTCAAAAATCGTTTTTATGTTATATTTTATTTCGTATTACATTATAACTATTATAACATTTTTTGGTTTTGTCCACAATATGGCGAGACTATGAAGATAAATTAATTCCTAAAATTCCTGACAGGAAGAGGTATTCGTTCTCGTCGTATGAACGAAGGGTAGGCTCTTTCACCACAGATGCTTTCTCTTGCTTCCCCTGCCTCACACAATCCCTTTCCATAGGTTCTTTACTTTTCTTCCGTCACGTTAATCACTTCTGAAGCTCTCAACCTCAAAACCCCCAGTATCTTTTTGACTTCTCATTTTCTCTTCCTTCCTAAAATATAGTTGGAGATCCTGATGAGTCTGACAGAAATGTCTCTTGGACTGCCCCCACTTTACTCTCTCATCTAGGTCACTATTTCTCAAAGACATATAATGTACTGACTCCTTTCACAAGAAAAAACAAAGAAAAAAGTTCATCTTAAATTCTTAAATGGTGTGTCCACTAACACTGCCCAGTCTTGGTCAATCTGACCAATCACCTGTCTCTAAGACCCCATGTTGTTTTAATCTCAGGATTTTGCTTCCAGATAATAATTTTAAGTTATGTATCTTACTATGTCACTCTTCTTGCTCAAAAGATTTGGTGATTTCTTATTGTCCCCAAAAGGACTCACAACCTCCTTACGCTGGCAATCAAGATCTTTCATGACTTGACCGGAGATTTCTTTTCTCCGCCTGTGCTCCAGCCATGCTGTACTCTCCTTATATCCAATCATGCACCGTAGTCTCCTTGCTCCATGACTTTTCACCATCCACCTAGCATCTGGTCTTCCATCTCCAGCTGCTTATAAAGCTACTATTCCAATGATTCAATGTCCGGCTCTAGTATGCTCTTCTTAATAAAATATTTTTCTTTTATTATTGGGCTAGGATGAGACCTGGGCATTAGACTGTCTAGAAGTCTCCTAGGAGTTTCTGATGTGCAGCTGGAATTGAAAAGCAATTCCCTAGATCCCAGAGTTCTGTTTATAAAAAATACTTTATACTGCTTTTTTTCCTTAAGTTTATTTATTTATTTTGAGAGGGGGAGAGAGGTAGGGAGAGAGGGAATCCCAAGCAGGCTCCACACCTTCAGCATGGAGCTCGATGTGGGGCTCGAACCCACGAACCATGAGATCATGACCTGAGCTGAAACCAAGAGCCAGATGCTCAACTGACTGAGCCCCCAGGTGCCCTAGATTCCAGAGGTCTCAAAGGATGACCCCAGGCCAGCAATGTCAGTGCTATCTGCAAACTTGTTAAAAAAAAATCTTAGGTAGACCCAGCAGTCTGGGTTATAATAAGCCTTGCAGGTGATTCTCACACACACTCAAATTTCAGAAGCACTGCCCTTGGCTAAATAAATGTCCAACCACTCTGCCAGTCTTTCATTTTACTTTATTTATGACTACTATGGAATTCCGTTTTTCTCCCTGATGATACCGTTATGTGTATAGATCTCTCATCTTTATTTTATGATTAGCTCTTCAAGATGAGGGATACACTGGGGCTCCTGGGCAGCTCAGTCGGTTGAGCATCTGGGGCTCAGGTCATGATGTCATTGGTTCATGAGTTTAAACCTGCTTTGGGCTCTGTGCTGACAGCTTAGATCCTGGACCCTGCTCAGGATTCTGTGTCTCCTTCTCTGTCTGCCGCCCCCCTGTGCACTAGTGTTCTGTCTCTCTCTATCTCTCTTTCTTTCTCTCAAAAATAAATAATAAAAAAAAAGATGAGGGATACATTTATCTTGGTGTTTCCCATGGTGTCTGTCAAAGTGTCAAAGTATTTTGCATAAGAAGTTCTCCAAAATGTATGTTGAGTTGCATGAAATTATTTAGATACAACAAGCCAGAGAGAAGTGGGGATGTCACCTAACATTCATGCCCCTGTGGATCTTTGTTTTTTTAACCAGAATTATAATGGATACTCACATATAACAGGTACCTGATGTTTAAGATTTTTTATGAAGATAAATAACATGTGTATTAATGCATGCTATCCTCTTCACATAAAACATTTTCATGTATCTTTTCTAGAGAAAACATTTTCAAAAGCACAAACCCCTCAGGACTAATTGGTGCTCTTGTCAGTAATTAGCTGCTATATATCCTATTTGTTGCATATTAGATTTCCTTTGCACAGGAAGACAATTATTTTCCTCTTTACTTCCAGTAATGCCTTCTCTTCCTGCCTATTTCTTGAATAAGGCTGTTAATTTCTTCCTTAATTTTTCCTGTTACTTTGTAACCATAAATACTCTGAAACTACTCTTGGGCAATCTTTTTTTGGTTTGGGGGGCTACAGACCAACGTTGACCATTTCTTTAAAGGGGCTGTTACTCCTTTGTAGAAAAATAACCCTCAGGTGTCTCTAGTTCATTATAACCCAGAGCCTTTTTAACACTTTCACTGAAAACCATATCATTCTTGATGTTACTTTGTTTATTTGCTAATTAGACCTCAGAAAAGGCCTTTTTTTTTTACTCCTTAACCTTACAACAAACCAACAAACATAAATAAATGAACTAGTGTTTTTTTTAGAAAGCATTCTTTAGATTACAAGTTTCAGAAACCAAACTCAAACTGGTGTAAACAAAATAATGCATTGGCATATGTAACAGGTATATTCAAGGCATGTGGCGCTGGCTGTGTTAAACACAGCTAGATCCAAGGATATGGTCTTCAGCCGGGGCGGGGGGGCGGGGGCTTTCTTTCTCTGTCTCTTAGTACTTTTTTCCTCTGTGTGGGCTTCATTGTTGTTACACATTTGGGTAAAGATGGTCACTGCAGACCAGTGTTGCAGTCAAAGAAGAGAATGTGTCCACCCCCGTTACTCCTCCACAGAGAGTTCCACCAAAAGACCCGAGGAGGCATTCATTGGCCAGACCCAAGTCACGTGCCCATTCTTGGGCGGGCTCAGCATCACAGAAGTCCACACCAATCGGCTGTCACAAAAGGAACAAAGTAAGGATGCTGGACAAGAGGGAATAATGGATTTCATTCTAGTTATAGTCTCTAGAACAACAAAGAACAGGTGCAAAAATTTACTACTTAAAAGATGATGATAGCCATAATACCTACCAATTTTTAAGAACATATTGAGTCGGTCACAACTCTAGGTGAGTTATGTGGATTATTTAACAAAACTGGTAAGTTCCATATTATCATTTCCATGTTAAGGGAAACTTATACAAGTCTACCCAGATACTAAGTAGTAAAATCAAAATTTAAATCACAGACTTTTTTTCTCTAATTTAGAGTCTATACTATTTGTTCTGTGTTAGGCTGGCTTAGTGACTGGAGTGAACATAATATGCTGAAAATGAATTCTCTGTTACTAAGTTTTGGTGTCAGTTACTATCAAGTGCCCCCAATTGCTCTGAGTTTGTACCATCAACTGTTCATTCATTCAGTGTCCATGAAGTTTCCCTTTTCATGAAATTGAAAAAAACAGAAAATGAACAAGTGAATCCATAAAAAAATTATTGGAGATAGCGAACAGTTCAATGAAGAACTAAACTATGGCAACTAAAACAAGTTGCCATACTAGGAGGCCAGTCATGTAGAGGAGGTAGTTAGGGATGACTTAATTATTAGGTGGTATTTGAACAGAAGACTGAATCAAAAGGAGACAGCCTTGCCAAAATTGGGGGGGAAGGTCTTTCTCAAAACTGTGAACTGATGTACATAAATCATGAGAATTAGCTTATCATGTTTGAGGAAGACAAAGAAGGCCAGGAGGATTCTAGTCATTAAGAAGGATGATGCATGAGGGTGCCTGGGTGGCTCAGTCAATTAAGCATCCAACCTCAGCTCAGGTCATGGTCTCACAGTTCATCAGTTTGAGCCCCACATCAGACTCTGCGCTGAGAGCATGGAGCCTGCTTTGGATCCTCTGTCTCCCCCTGTCTCTGCCCCTTCCCCCATGCTCTTGTGCTCACTCTCTCTCTCTCTGTCTCTCAAAAATAAATATTAAAAAAAAGAAGGATGATGTATATTGAGAGATATTTGTGTAGATTTTATTGTAAGTACAATCCAGGAGTCTTTGGAAAGTTTTTATTTAGTGACTGTTGTCCATTTGTATCTCATATTTCTATTGCAAATAATATCCAAAATGGTTGAAGCTCCCGTGAGGTGGTAATTCATTACCAGCAGGCTGCTCTGACCCTTCTTGTTCCAGTTTCTGTAGGAATACAGATCAGCCAATGCACCTGGGGGGGTCTATGCGTGATAACCCTGATGCTGGTTGCCTAAAAACACCCTGATTTAGCTGTTACCCCCTATGAACAAGGTAGAGCCAGCAGAAATGTCTAATAGCTGTGTCTAAAATATACCCTCCAATGCCAAGTCAGACAAAGTTCTTGACTGATTTCAACCTGATTATTAGGAAATAATACCATGTAACATCTCCCTGATGTCTTCTATGATTTTCTCAAGCCCACTGAGGCAACTTGTGGAATGGGAGAAGATACTTGCAAGTGACATCTGAAAAGGGTTAGTGTACAAAATATTTATAAAAAATGTATGAAAGACTTTATAAAACTCACACCCAAAAAAAGCCCAAATAATCCCCTTAAAAAATGAGAAGACATGAATAGACATTTTTCCAAAGAAGACATCCAGATGGCCAACAGACACATGAAAAGATGCTTAACATTACTCATCATCAGGGAAATACAAATCAAAACCACAATGAGATACCACCTCCCACTAATCAGATGGCTAAAATTAACAACACAAGAAACAACAGGTGTTGGCAAGGATGTGGAGAAAGGGGAAGCCTCTTACACTTTTGTTGAGAAGGCAAACTGATGCAACCACTCTGGAAAACAGTATGGAGGTTACTCAAAAAGTTTAAAATGGAACTACTCTGAGATTCAGTAATTGCACTACTAGGTATGTATCCAAAGGCTACAAAAAGACTGATCCAAAGGGGTACATGCACCCTGATGTAGATAGCATCATTACCAACAAGAGCCAAATTATGGAAAGAGCCCAAATGTCCATCGACTGATGAATGGATAAAGTTGTGGTATATGTATTTACAATGGGATATTACTCAGCTGTCAGAAAGAAAGAAATCTTGTCATTTGCAATGATGTGGATTGAGCTAGAGAACATTATGCTCAGCTAAGTAAGTCAATCAGAGAAAGACAAGTACCATATGATTTCACTTACATGTAGAATTTAAGAAACAAAGCAAATGAACATGGGGCAGGGGAAAGAGAGACAAACCAAGACTCTTAACTATAGAGAACAGACTGAGGGTTACTGAAGGGGAGGTGGCTGTAAGATGGGTTAAACAGGTGACGGATAATAAGGAGAGCACTTACGATGGATGAGCACTGGGTATTGTATGGAAGTGCTGAATCACTAACTTGCACACCTGAAACTAGTATTACACTGTATGTTAACTAACTGGAATTTAAATAAAAATTTGGAGAATAAAAAAAATAAATAAATAATAGCATGTAAAGTGTTTGACTCTGAAATTCTAATCAAGAAATTTAGGAGGAAGGGCAATCTTCCTTCCTACCTTCAACATCCTCATGCTATTTTATTCTCTGTCTTCTACCTCAGGCTTTCCTTTTTATTCCCTCTGGCCATGAGCCATCTTCCCCATTAGCATCATTTTTTCCTGCCCTACATAATTGTAATTTATCATTACCAAACCCTTTCATTTTGATGTATCCTGCTTATTGGCAAAAAATACCACACTGCTTGGTGACCAGTGAGACAAAGTGTAATGTAAATGTGAACAATATTTTGTGTATTTAAGTACTCCTTTCAGTTTGAGGGGTCTAGATAATTATTTTTTAAATACTATTTTCAGTATAAAGTCAACAGTAAAATATAACAAAAATAAAAGGAAGCATGTTGTATATTAGTTATTGAGATCATGTATTATGTTTGTGAAGTGATAGCTTTAGACTGAATTTTTTTAGGGCTTATAATCTTGGATATCTAAATGTAAATTCGTCTCTTTAGAGAAATAAGGGAAGAAAAATTTTTAAAGCATATATTCTCTTAAGGTATACCTCTGTGGATAAAGAATTTTCTTTAAAGAAAGCAAGTTTTTTTTAAAGCCAAAATGTAGTTTATATAACAGGCAGAAAGAAGGAAAATGGATATCTTATTTTTGTTGAGAAAAAATGCTATGCGAATACCAATCTCAATGCCATATATTTTGACCAATTTTTTCAACTGAGAAATGCCCGGCCAGAAGTATGTGTGTGTTTGTGTATTCCCATGATAGCACCTCCACGAAATGTGTCATTTCTCTCTACCTCTGAGGAAGAAAAATGTCAGTGAATATGTTCTCCTGGCATAAGATAGATATGAAGGGTGGCATGGACTCACTGCCATTTTATGTCTTTAAGTACAGCTATCAAACAGCCTAAGAAAATAGAGAACATTGGGACCTAAGCCTTTACACCCCATCTGTGCTTATAAGGACATACCCTAATTCCTATTTCTTTCTTCCCTCAGAGCCTTCAACCCATAAAACACTATTTCCTAGTCCTTGTTTAGATAGCCAACAGTATATCCAGGCTTGAAATGGAATATTTTGGTTGTTCTATCAATAGAACTGTGGAAGCTACCTTAAATCAACAGGAGTATGGATTTAATAAAATCTGAGAGAGACAGTAAGAGAGAGAGGAGGAGGGAGAGCAAGAGAGACAGAGAAAACACTGAATAGAATTTAAATAATGCCTTTGTCCTACAATTGTTTTTCTTTATAAAGCTGCAGCTTCTAGAGTTATTAGGTGATGTGATTTCTTTTTCGATTAACTGGAAATATTCCAGATGAATATTTATCTCCTCTGTAGCAGTTACATATTTGCTTTTCATTCTGTTCTTCAACCAAATTTCATTTTTTAATATTTTAGATGCAACTATATTTCTGTTTCTCTAAGACCAGCTGTAAACTAGATGTGTATATTCAATTTTTTTCTATTTTCAGATTATGAATACAGTTTCCAGGCTGTAAATTTTGTTTCATATTAGAAGTGATTCTTCAATAGCAGGAGAAAACATCTAAGTCTACAAAAAAATTGAATTCATTTATATGACTTAAGCATTTTCTAGACTCCTTTTCTATATATGACATGTATACAGGATTTAACATGTACAGAATATAAGTTATACTTAAGTGCCAGATTCTCACACAGTGTAAATCTAAAGAAACTGCTGGATTTTTATTCGACAAATCCAGTATGCCCACCAAGTACCAGGGACAGCGCTTCACATTGGGGGAATCATAGTAGACAAGATTGCAGCCTTCCAGGAAAATTTTGCCTGTGGGTTATGATAAACATGAAACAAAAATTTTACTAACAATTTATAGCAATATGTAAAAAACTTGGTAGGGAATGTGTAAGGTGCTATGCAAGTGTGTAAGAAGGGAATCAATCTTAATTGGATGGGAAGATGGTTGAAGGTTTCAGGAATGAATGATTTGAGGAAGTGACATTTATGCAGAGATCTGAAGGAGGAGTTGGACTTGCAGTGTTTAGTGGGCAGGAAATGAGAGATAAAGGTGTGCAGAAGGGGTATTTCCTAGCAGAGGGAATAGCATGTGTAAAAATCCTGAAGGGGGAGGCAGAAATTATATAGTGTATGGAGGCTGGAATTCAAGAGGGAGAGGGGTGTGAGACAGTTGTGTGAAAAGAATCCCTTCTGTGCTTCCTTCACTAACAGTTCTTCCTCAATTTCTTTTAAGCCAGCTGTCGCCCAGGGCACGCTTCAGCTCAGTTTCCATGTGTTGAAAGAGTATAATTATTTAAGACCCATCTGAAATTTATCTTCCTGCAGGAAGCCTTCAGTTATAGCCTTAGCTGAAATTAATCACTTTCTTTTTAAAAACTTAACAACTTCTTTGATTTCATTTGTTTTATTTTGACTTGAGGGTTATTTACCTGCCTTGCTCAATACATATGAGGGCAACGAGGTCTTAGTTCTCCACTGTGCTTGGTACATAGTAAGCACCGTAAAAATAGTTGAATTGAATTGGAAATCAGGTTAACTACAATATAATGGTCTTCTATTTTTGTACAATTAGCATTTTATTGAATTTATTCCAGTCTCCAGTCTACTTCTTTTTATATCCAAAAAATGTAGGGCCATTTGAAGGGTACAGATGCTGACTCTGTTGGAGACTTCTCTCAAGAAACTCATCAGCATAGCCAAGGTTCATAAATTTCACATGGGACAAGAACAGATAAGTTGAAATTACAATGACACTTTTGAGAACAACATATCATCTCTTCTTTATTTGAAAAATACTGTAATTCTATTAAACTTTGCCATCAGTACCTTCTGAGAATGTGATACGGCTGAATATATATTTATGCATGTAGTTTTTAATTTATCTGGACTGTACTTATTCTTGTCTGTATTCAGATGAGTTCATTGTTCTTGAGAAGTTGTAATTACATCTAATTATTTTTATGTTATGTTAAGGGAATTTTTAATGCAATTTTTTGATAAGGGCAACAAATGAGATTAGAATTAACTATGTGTTTTCACATTTTTATAAGTCCTTCATTGTGATAATATTTATCAAGGATGAATAGATATTTTGGATGACAAGTAGAAGCAGATCATCTTTAAAATCATCTTTTAAAAATATTTTATTATTATTACTATTTAATTTTTTTTTAATTTTTTTTCCAACATTTTAATTTATTTTTGGGACAGAGAGAGACAGAGCATGAACGGGGGAGGGGCAGAGAGAGAGGGAGACACAGAATCGGAAACAGGCTCCAGGCTCTGAGCCATCAGCCCAGAGCCTGACGCGGGGCTCGAACTCACGGACCGCGAGATCGTGACCTGGCTGAAGTCGGACGCTTAACTGACTGTGCCACCCAGGCGCCCCCTTTTTTTTTTTTTAATTTTTTTTTCCAACGTTTTTATTTATTTTTGGGACAGAGAGAGACAGAGCATGAACGGGGGAGGGGCAGAGAGAGAGGGAGACACAGAATCGGAAACAGGCTCCAGGCTCTGAGCCATCAGCCCAGAGCCTGATAATTTTTTAATTTATTGCCAAGTTAGCTAACATACAGTGTATACGGTGTGCTTTTGGTTTTGGGGGTAGATTCCCGTAATTCATCGCTTACATACAACACCCAGTGCTCATCACAACAAGCGCCCTCCTCAATGCCCATCACCCATTTCCCCCCTTCCCTGCCACCCCATCAACCCTAAATTTGTTCTCCTCATTCAAGAATCTCTTATGTTACCTCTCTCTCTGTTTGAAACTATTTTTCCCCTTCCCTTCCCCCATGGTCCTCCAAAATCTTTGAAGAGAATTCTCTCTATCTCAAAGTTAAAAAAAAAAAAGAAAAAGAAAAAGAAAAAGCTATTGTTTTCATCAAAGCAAAGGGAAGATCAAAGTTCCTTTTCCTTTTGCTCAGAATTTCCATCAGAATAAGTGAGAGTTGAAAATGTCCCAAAGAAAATCAGCGTACCCTGAAGAATCAGTTAGGGAAATATACTCTGTGAGGAAAAATTTGTCAGTGCTTATGGAAGCAAGATTGATTTTTATTTTTAACCCTGCTGACATTTCTAGCTCATCACAAGGACAGTCTTTAAAAATTATATTCAAGGCATTCTAGTCAAGCACTTTCAGTGATTTGTTTCCTATTGCTTTTGTTCATTTCCTTTTTGCTACCATTTCATACTTCTTTTGCTTGGTGGATGTACCATAAGGTGGTGAATGATTGAATGTAAGTTACCCATTCAAAGCTTTGTCCCTACAGCAGTCAGGACATTTAGTGTGGGCCTAGAGCTTTTCATTCAGAAGACATAATCATGACTTAAAAGGAATTAATGTGGATTTAAGGAGATCATGATTTGTGTGAAGAATAGAACATTATGTTTGTAAAATTAGCTGTCTAGTTACATGGACCACCCAACTTCAACTGAGGGCAAAATTCTACCTTCTATTGAATTTTATCTTCTATAGTTTGTGACATTCTGTTGGTCATTCAGGAAGAAAACCGAATATATTTTTGCTTGGTTTTTGCTAATTTCAGCCAGAATGACTCTAATTTACTAAATTGCTTTTGCCATTTCCTGTCCATCTTTCCTGGCACACCTCAAAATTCACCCCTGCAAGAGGTCTTCCCACCTCCCCTGAGTTAGTTAACATTTATCACATCATGCATTATGTATCTGTTTCTCCTTTTCACTTTGTCTTTTTCTTTTATCATTGCTGATAAGGTACCTATTAATAGATGACTAACAAGTGTTTGTATGTGTGAAAATTTGGGGCAACCAAATCAGGACGCAGAATATAAATGGTGGTGGGTTCCTGACTGACATCATGATGACTTCAACAGAATATTTGGAGAATGGCATGGACTGTAATGTCGGTGTTGAACGGGTCTTCCTAGCCACTCCCATTCTGTTTTGAGAATATTCTTAATGGTTCAGTAGTATTTATCGTGCACTTATACGCAAGTGCAGGAATGTGTATAGCATTAAGAATACAGAGATAAACCAGACAGTATGCTCTTGAGAATCTGAAAGGAGAGGAAGAGTGAATGTGGTAAATAGGCTATTTTGAAATACCCTACTAAAACCATGGGGGAGGGAACAGGATGCCCAGAAACACAGACTAGGAGCACGTAGAAGAGACTAAAGAGCTCAGGATGGGGTAGTTCTGACACAGGACGGCTCCTGAACCAGGTGAAGGAGGGGAGGGAAGCTTTCTCAGTGAGAGGGACCATTATGAACAGAGATATTGCAGAACCATAATGGGGCAATACAGCAGGCAAGGCTGAAAAGAGACAGGAGGCGTGGTCAGGAGGGGGACCAGAGATGCCAGCTGAAGAGCTTAAGCTTGTGAGTGCTTAAGCTTAAGCTTAAGCATGTAATTGGGATGCTTGTGAGTTCTAAGCAGCACAGGGGGGGAGTCACTGAGGGGTTGCATTTGAAACTGAGCACCTTGGTGGTACCATTGAAGATAAATTAGGGGTGAGAATAAGATTAGAATCAGAAAGCTTGGTTAGAAAGCTACTAAAATAGTTCTGGCAAATGATATTAACCCTAAGAAGATAAAAATGGAGATGGAGAGGAAGGCATAGATTTTAGAAATATGTGGAAAGTAAGTAAAAGGTTTTCCTCACCGAATACATATAGGGGGGTTGGAGATACACTGGATTGGACACCTGGATCATTAGTTGATATAGTGAGGAAACAAGAGGAGAAGCTTCTTCAGGATTGAAAGTGGCAGCATACTAAATTGATTTGGATTTCATATGGAGGATTGACATTCAAGAAGCTCTCTATCCACTAGGCTGGAGGCACTCACATAGAAGTAGATAGTTAAAAGCAAACTAATGCTTGAGATTTCCCAGGTGATAGTACCATACATACATTGAACTGCTCAAAGTCAGGCAACTGGCAATGAGGGGCAAAGGCTCAAACTAGATATTTCCAGCTCCAAAGAGTACGCTTTTGTTACAGTGCTCCATTGGTTCTCCGAGGTAGCAAATGATCTCAGTATTAATGTGTGTGGCTTCAGGAAATGATTTAATGCGAGTTTAATTACTTACAATTAAAGAGTTAAGTACAACACAAACATGTGAAATCTTCTTTGGAAAAAAAAAGGGAGAATTTTGAAGTGACAAGGAGCATTCTGGTTTGTTTTCTCTGCAAAGGGATGTGTCCGTAGCTGTAGGACTAGAAAAGAAGATATGACAAAGACCAGAAGGGAAGAAAAAGGCAAAAGGGACTAAAATAGTTGAATCTTATTGCTACTTGAAAACGAAAGGAAGTATCTCTAGAGAATCAAACTCACTAATGTAGTTTTGCCCTTGTAATGAATGCACCTTGTCAAATATTACATACTGTCAAGGAAGGAGAATTCATCTGCATGCATACATTTTAAAAGCCATAAAAATGCATTATCAGCCATGTTCTTTGCATCAAATTCTAAAGTATTGAAATATATATTATGTAATATTATACATAAGAATATATAATTAAAATTATATAATTATAATAATGATACATTATAATTAAAGATAAAATATTTTAGTAGAATAATACTAACTTAGGATATCTTCATTTGTCTATTCAGATTAAGACTAGTTATGCAAAATTAAACGCCTATAGTTTTGTTTCTTTCATAGCATATTTCATACAATTGTGTATACATTAATAAGTTAGCAGCTTCTTAGATATTCTTCAGTTTGTATAAACTTTGAACTTCACCTACTTGAGATATCAGTGAACTCAGATATAAAATTAGACACATTCAGAAAACACAATGGAAGTCTTAAGATCTAATGTCTTTAGATCTAATGACATTCATTGCATTTCCTATAAGCCAAATGAGAAAAAAACAAATATTCTTTAAAAAAATTTTTTTTAAATCTTTATCTTTGAGAAAGACAAAAAGAGAGACTGAGTACGAGTGGGGGAGGAACAGGAAGAGAGAGGGAAACACAGAATCCAAAGCAGGGTCCAGACTCTGAGCTGTCAGCACAGAGCCCGACATGAGGCTGAAACTCACAAACCATGAGTTCATGACCTGAGCCAAAGTCAGACACTTAACCAACTGAGCCACCCAGGTGCCCCAGAAATATTTTTTAATGTTTATTTATTTATTTTGTGCATGTGAGGAGCAGAGAGAGGGGGAGAGAAAGAATTCCAAGTAGGCTCTGTGCTGTGAGTGCAGAGTCCAACTCGGGGCTTGATCTCATGAACCATGAGATCATGTCCTGAGCCAAAATCAAGAGTTGGACACTTAACCGACTGAGCCATGCAGGCACCCCAAAAACAGAAATATTCTTTTTTTTTTAAATTTTTTTTCAACGTTTATTTATTTTTGGGACAGAGAGAGACAGAGCATGAACGGGGCAGGGGCAGAGAGAGAGGGAGACACAGAATCGGAAACAGGCTCCAGGCTCTGAGCCATCAGCCCAGAGCCTGACGCGGGGCTCGAACTCACGAACCGCGAGATCGTGACCTGGCTGAAGTTGGACGCTTAACTGACTGCGCCACCCAGGCGCCCTAAAAACAGAAATATTCTTAAGAGACTAAGTGACACTTGGGCCATAGGACAGAGAATTTTGGTTAGTTTAAGTAAATATGGAATTTCTGCACTAATATGAATAAGAAGAAACAGAGGGCTACTGATCTTGGAATTGTCTTTTTCATTAATGTACCAGAGGATGGAGAGTCAGTTAAACCTGGATTCCAATCCTCCCTCTTCCCTTGACTAGTTGTATGACTTACAGCAAATTCTTAATAACTCTGAGCCTTGATTTCCTTCTTTATCCACTGGAGATAGTGATGCTTCATCAGCTGTTGTATTACCTGAGAGGAGGTTTGTACAGTCTTCATTATTTGCTTAATGTAAAGAGTAACAAATATCATATCTGTAGGAAACCCATTGGTTTCTCCAAGGTCCTCTTGTGTTGGGGCAGCTGACCTTACCGCCCAATGTGGGAGGAAGGAAACTGTCTCCCAGTGAGACAGAGAGGGAACTTGCCTAAAATAGCTATGCACAATGGAGCCAGAAGAGCCTTATTTGTGCACAGAAATACTCCTGAGAATAAATCAGATAACTGTATTCGATTTCACCCCAGAAAACTAAGAGGATAAGAGGCAATGGTGGAAAACTATCCAGAAGGATGTATAGCCTCTGCTGTGCTTCCAGTCCTGGATTGAACCCAAAGGCAGAAAAGATGGCTGCCCAGTTCTGGTGTGGACAAGATGGCAGAACACTTCTAAACACCTTCAATGATAGTAATAGAAGCAGGAACTTTTTATACACTGCATAATTAAAAACTAAATGGAAAGTATGGCATTCAGCTCTGCCTTACTACAATCTTGAATGCTACCAGATTCATTAGGCAAGTAGTAAAGGCTTGCTGGTAAAGCCATTCTTGTTATTCTGCAATCAAAAATAAAATTTATGAGTGAAATTGTGATTTTCCCATATTCAATGTCTTTATGTATACTTTGAACAACACTGCATATACTGATATTTAAAGCTTTTAATGTGAGAAATGAGCTAGTTTCTTGCTTAGTAACTAATCTAGGTTGGAATGTCAGTGTAGTTTGCAGGGGAAGATGTACACCTAAACTCTTTTCTTTGCCTGTTTTAATACACAGTAGAAGAAAACCAATCTCGCAGAGATATGCTGTTGGAAAGAGAAGACAAGATTTAAGAGGAATTTCTTAACAAAAAGCCAATGAAATTGTATTGTCTGTATCATCTGTAAATTATGGATAAATATTACCAATTTTATTTTTCTGATTTAATGTTAAACCATCATTTTGATTAATAATTATAATAAGCATAGAGATGACAAGTTTTGAATAAAAACAAATTCCTGCATTTGTTTTCAATTTTTATACACTTTTGGTTCATAGTTGACAACCTAACCTTCAAATGGCACTTATTGCTGTGTGACCATACTGTGCATGACTGTTTTGTGACTCACAGCACATGTGACTTACTGCACTGGTCTGTAACCTAGTCAATATAACAAATGCTCTTGAATGCTTTGGGTGTTGAGACAATGTAAATTGTTATACAATTTCTAAATTTTTGCTGACAGATTCTTAAGTCTGCAGACCACATTTTGAGTGGCACTGAGCTAGAGTACATAGGCTGGGATTTAAAATAATTACTAGTGTAGGATATAGCTTTTGCCTTTCAAAAGCTCCCTAAGCAAGGTTGAGAACTGGAAAGTGAGCTGAGGGCAGATTCTGAAGGAGGGAGAGCAAGCTTGCCTTGTGTCTGGGTGAAGAAATGTCATTGAAAACAAGATGGGGACAGGTCCGCACTATAGTAGAGAAGCAGATGTAGGAAGAGCTGGCATTAGGAGTTTCTGTTTTCCCACACAGAAAGCTTGCTGGAGTCAGGTTCTTCAGACCGTTAACAGGGAAAGAAAGTCAAGGTTACACGTAATGCATACCAGAATGCAGGTTCCCTGAGGGAACTTGTTAATGACTGTATCCCTAAAGCATGGAACATTGATTTATACCCAAATAGTTGTTCAAAGAATATTTGTTGAAGTAATTGAATGAAAGTATTGATAACACATTCTTATGTCCAGAAACCCAAGTGTAAGATTAGTATTTTGTTTTGTTCTGTTTTTTACTCTCAAGTCCCTTATTGCCACAAGGATTTCAGGAGGTTTAGGGAGATTTCCAGTAGTTTATCAACAATAAATCTTTAAGTTTCCTATCATTTACCCCTTCTCTTCTAATACAGCATAGCAGATCCATGACAAGGGATAAGGCGCTCTCTCTCTCTCTCTCTCTCTCTCCCTCCCTCCCTCCCTCCCTCCCCTCCCTTCCCTCTGTCCTTTGTCTGTCTGCTTCTCTATCTCCTCCTTTCCTTCTTTACCCTCTTTTCTTTTCTTTTTTCTATCCCTTTATTTTTCTTTCATTTATTCATTCATTCATTCAACTACTGTTTAGATCTTCTCAGTAATCTCCCAACTGCCATTTTTCATGCCTTCCCCTGTCTCCAGAGGATTAAATAGCTTTTTACAGACTTAAGTTCCATGATCTCAATAGACTACTCTTTTTTTTTTTTTTTTGCACTCTTAAGATTCTCCTTATGCCTTAAAACCCTTAATTCCCTTTGTCCTAATGCTGACTAATGTGCTAAAACTTTTTAGGTCACTTAGCACACTGGACTGTAATTACCTGTTTATTGTCCTCTTTCAAACATAGGTTCTTTGCAGGCGAATAATTGTCTTCTTTTTACCCTTCTATCCACAGTACCAACTTTTTATTTGTTTATTGAACAAAGGAACAAATACACAAATTGGGAGTTTAGAAGTGTGCTGATTTGAGGTCTCTTAGACGAGAAAAGATGACCCAGGAGAGTGTTCAGAGCAAGAATGGTGAGATGGAAGAGAAAACAGATTCTGGTGGAGTAGGTAAGAAAGAGAAGCCCATGGGGGAAGCAGAAGAGGCTAGCGTAAGTGAGTGTGTGAAAACAAACAAAGCACCTGGCCCATTCAGAAGACTTAGTGGATAGAGAATTGGAAAAGGTGAGGGTGACCGAGAGCACTGTATGTAAGAAGAGATTCAGAAAACAATGCCTGGGAAATGTCCACTGGATTTGGCCAGTGTAGAGTGATTGGCATAGACGTCATTAGGGAGGATGGTTTGAGGAGGGTGGTGCATGGAGGTCTGGCTGCAATCTGCTGGGGGGAGTGGGTTGAAGATTTGGAAGTGGGATTAGCAAATTAGACTTCTTTGGGAGAAATTTAAATGGAAGAGGAGGGAGATTATCAGACAGTATCTAAAAGATACAGAGTCAGTGCAAATTTATTTACTTCTCATTAGTTCATCCAGTTAAGAATGAAATTTAATCAAACTTATCCTTTGTGGGAAGGACTCAGTAGTGCATGATATTATTCCTTGTTAATCAGTACTTATTCTCATTTACCCTTAAATTCTGTATTTACTGCTTCATTTAACAAATTTTTACTGAGCAACTGCTTTGAGTCCGGCAGTGTTTTAGGTTGGTGGAGGGCATAAGTGAAATATGATGTAGTCCCTCCCCTCATGGAGGTTATATCCAATTCCAAATAGTGCTTTAAAACTTACCTTTGATCTGTTTGCTCATCTGAAGAATGACATTACCAAAAGACAGTCCCAAGGGAGCTTTAATTAGTTAATGCATTTTGATTTACCATATTCTGCTAATGACATCTTTCTAATTTCTTTATATCCATATTTCTAGTTCTATTAAATTTTCCCTGCCCTTCCCTCTGAAGCAGATGTCTACAGTTATTTATAAGATGAGACTCATTTCTGAATAGTTGTCTGCCTTAATGTCTTAGAAGACAGTGACAGTTCCACACTGCTTCAGCTGATTTTAATTAAGCACTTGGAACGTTTAAGATAGGGCGGTGACCTCACTGGTCCTTTTCATACAGTTATCTCTTTCCAATTATAAGTAAGGTTCAAAACCAAAATAGTGAGAGTGTATGTATTTTTTGTGACGGAGGACATTTATTACGGTTGGCAATTTTTTTATTGACCAATAGCTACCATTCATGATGGATGGTTTCCAATTCTTTTTGACACAGCTTTTTTTTTTGAAAGAAGGCACATTCTCCTTGGAAATGGTCTAGAGCTGTCATTTGTCCATGAATTTAGGAAATTTAATTTAGGAAACTTAAGAAGTTTATTTATTCTGCTAAAATATATTGAATACTCACAGTTGTGTGTGCTACAACTGTGTTATAAGTTAATCGAATAATAAAGATAACGTACATTGTCTTTGTCTTCAAGGTGCTTATAGATTGGGGGGAAAGAAACATGTAAACAAATCCTTGCCCTACAGAACAGTGGATACTGATGTTAAGGAATGTACCAGGTGATAGGGAAATGGAAGAGCCTCTGATTCTGAAGATACTTTGGGAGATTGAGACAGGAGGTGATACTGAAGATGGGTCGTAAAGAATAAATAATAGTGGGAAGTGATGCCAGCAAGATGACAGTATTGCAGTTTCCAGTGTTCCTCCACTTACAGAAACATTAATTTGAACAACTATCCATGAACATAAATATCTTCTTCACAGGAGCAAAAGATTATGTGTAAGGGATTATAGCACCTGGGTGGAGCATGGAAATAAGAAAATATGCATTGACGATGGTAAGAAAGACAGTTTCACATTACTCCTATTACCCTGATTAGTCCAGCATGAAGAGAAACACACTCCCCATGGGGAAAGAAGAGTGCAGTGAGCACCCAACTTCACCATAGACCCCAGAATCAGGCCTACCTACATCAGTGCCTGGTCGACCCCTATAACCCCAGACTCCAGGTTGGCTCCTGTGGAACCAGGAACCAAACCAGTCCCTGAGGACCCAAGCACAAAGCCTATCCACCTACTGACCAAGGTATCAGACCTGTTATAGACTTCACCAGATACCTCCTCTCAACCCCAGAATCTCTGGATTGACTAGCTGGTAAAAAGTTTTCCCTGGTGGAACCAGTCCATGAAGACTGAAAGAGTTACCTACATCTTCAAATGCACAGACACCAACACAAGACCATAGGGGTCGTGAATAGTCAAGGAAGAATGGCACCACCAAAGTAAACTAATAAAGCTTTAATAATAGCAGACTTTATTAGTAAACTAATAAACTAATAAAACTGACCCTAAATGATGGAGATCTATAAAATGTTGGACAAAGAATTCCTAATAGTTCTCTTAAGGAAATTCAGTGAACCACAATACAAGGAAACACAGACAACTAAATGAAATTAGGAAAACAATGCATGGACAAAATAAGATGTTCAAAAAAGAGATAGAAACCATTAAAAAAATCCTAGAGTTGAAGAATACAATGAATAAACTGTGGGATTTAATACGGGGCTCCAACAGCAGATTCAACCAAGCAGAAGAAAAAAATCTGTGCTCAAAGACAGGATATTTGAAATTATCCAGTTAGAGGAACCAAAAAAAAAAAATGAAAAAGAGTGAAGAGAGCCTACATGAATTATGAGATAGCATTAAAAGACACAACTTTCTCTTACTAGTGATTCCAGAAGAAAAAGAGATGGAGAAAAGGACAGAAAGTTTTTCTAAAGACATGATTGCTGAGAACTTCCCAAATCTGGGGAGACATTTGGACATCCAAGGTTATGAAGTTTATAGGTCCCCCCAAATTTTCAACCCCAAAAGATCTTCTCCTAGACACATAATGACTAAATTGTCTAAAATCAAAGACAAAGAAACGTTTTAAAACAGCAAGAGAAAAAATGTTCCTCACATACAAGAGAACCCCCCCATAAGGCAATCAGTGGATTTCTCAGCAGAGACCTTGCAGGCCAGAACAGAATGGGATGAACTGGAGGACATTATGCTAAGTGAAATAGGTCAAAGAGAATGGCAATATGTCTCACTTATGTGTGGAATCTGGAAGGAGGAGAAGGGGAAGAGGAAGGAGTTTTACTAATTGAAATTAAACAGAGTAGATCAGTTACAGAGGACAGGGTTGGGGAGAGGGCAGGGCAAACTGTAAGATATTGGTCAGAAGGTACAAATTTGCTATTATTTAGGACAAATAAGCGAAGAGATGTATGGGCATGTGTCTACTTCATAATACTGTCTTGAACAATGAAAATATGCTAAGAGTAAATTTTAGATGCATTCATCACACACACAAAAATGGCAACTGAGGAGATATGTTAATTACCTTGAATGTAGTAATCATTTCATTATGTATATGTATATCAGATCATCATAGCATATGTCTTAAGTGTATAATTTTTATTTAAAAATTTTAAAGAATGAATAATTATTATGATGTCAGCTAACACTGAGTGAATGGCTATGTTAAGTACTATACTAAGGGCCTTGATTTTTACAAAATAAAGGTAAGCACAGCTTTTTCTTATAGGTTCTAGTGTAAAAGTATAAAAGCTACCTGTGAATGTCTTTCTCTTGATCATAGTTGTCTCTCACCTTCTGAAGAGGGATTGTTAAACACCCTTCCTCTAAGTTCCGATGAGCGTTAAATACTTTTAAGTCTTGTACTTCAGTGTTAATTGAGATGTAGCCTAGTATTTATGAGCTTAAAAAGAAACTTTCCTGCCAAGAATCCTTCTTAAAATGTGCATAATAATTATTTTATCTATTTTTAAAATTAAGATATTTAATATATTTATTTTCTTCTATTAAGTCACATATATATTTGGCTGTTTAAATAGTATGGTAACTCCCAACTCCTTTATAGCTGAAATGAAATAAAGTTCATGTATGAGATGCAGGCTCTGTGTTAGGCACTGTCTTAGGTTATGGGATTAAATTGTTTTTTCTCAAGTTAGTTAACGTACAGTGTAATATTAGTTTCAGGTGTAGAATTTAGTGCTATTCAACACTTACGTACAACACCCGGTGTTCATCAGGAGTGCCCTCCTTAATCCCCATCACTTATTTAACCCATCTCCCCACCTACTTCCCCTCTGGTAACCATCACTTTGTTCTCTATAGTTAAAAATCTATTTCTTGGTTTTCCTCTCTTCCCTCCATGCTCGTTTGTTTTGTTTCTTAAATTCCACATTATAAAACTCAACACCCAAAAAACAAATAATCTAGTTAAGAAATGGGCAGAAGACATGAATAGACATTTTTCCAAAGAAGACATACAAATGGCCAATAGACACATGAAAAGATGGTGAGGGGCATTTGGGTGAGGGAAGAGATGGTCTGTCAAGCATCGGACTCCTGATTTTGGCTCAGGTCTTGGTCTCACCATTCATAGGATTGAGTCCAGGGTCAGGCTCCTCTGATATCGTGGAGCTCGAGTGGGATATGCTCGCTCGCGCTCTCTCTCTCTCTCTCCCCCCCACCTCTCCCCCTTGGCCCCTCCCCCACTCATGTGCACATGCTCTCTCACTCTCTATCTCAAAATAAATAAAAAAAACTTTTTTTTAAAAAGATACTCAACATCACTCATCAGGGAAATACAGATCAAAGCTACAATGAGACATCACCTCACACCAGTCAGAATGGCTAAAATCAACAACACAGGAAACACGTGTTGGCGAGGATGTTAATTAAGAAGGATGTAAGAATAGTTACACTATTGGTGGGAATGCAAACTGGTGCGGTCACTCTGGAAACCAGTATGGAGGTTCCTCAGACAGTTAAAAATAGAACTCCCCTGTGATCTAGCAATTGCACTAGTAGGTATTTACCCAAAGGATACAAAAACACTAATTTGAAGGGGCACATGCATGCCAATGTTTATAGCAGCATTATCAACAATAGCCAAATTATGGAAAGAGCCCAAAAGTCCATCAACTGATGAAGGGATTCTCTGTCTCCTGAGAGTATGCAGTTTAACAAAGATGACAGAATGAGTGTGACTCTGGTCTCGTATAATGAGATAAATTTGTTTCAGTTGGGAAGTTCTCAAGAAGATGTCATATTTGAGCAGGGTTTTGAAAGATCAGCAGAATTTTCAAGCAGACGAGTGAGAGGGGATTCTAGGCATGGAATCACATGAGAGAAGAAGAATACGAGAGAAAAATTTCCTGTGGGTGGCTGGTGTGTTGGGGGAATCCAGCATGAACATGGCAGGACAAAGAGGGCAATAAGAGATGGGAAGGGAAGTCTTGGTAGATTGTTAGGAGAGTCCTTGAAGGCCCAAATTGTAGACTTTGGGTACCAGGGAAATCTGAATTACTTTAAGCAGGGTAATGAAATGTTCGTCTCTGCTTTAGAAAGGTAATTTTGAAGGCCGACTGGGGTCATATAAGGAATATAGAGAAGGATATGGAGGAGGAGAAGCTGATCTGTCAACTTAATGTTAGTTGAGCCTTTTATGGCTTTAAACCTAAATAGACTTATGATTTTAAACCTAAAAATTATGCTTCAATATGAAGGTGCCAAACTTTCTTGAGACTTAATTGTTAGCAAATTAAACAGAATTAGTTTAAAAATAGAAATATTACTTGACTTTACTGTTTTTCCTGGGTGTACGAGATGTTTTTTTCTAATATGGTTCTATTCTTCTAAACTTTATTCTTGGAAGGGCCTGTTTTTTAGGATTTGCTTTTTCTGTCTTATTTCCACAAAGATAATGTTCTGTAGTAGCAGAGCATGGTGTTGCCATTGGAAAATATATACATATGCGCATATATTAATAGTAGGAGTGCCTGTGGTGATATATATGTGTTGCAGGTGTGAGAAAGAAATGGCCCCCCCCCAGAAGACTCCTGTAAGGAGGAACAAAAATCAGAATGGAGTAAAGAAGTAAAGTAAAGGAAAAGAGTGATAGGAAGTTATCAACAACAGTAAAGACTGGCGGGGATATCTCCACTACCATAATTCTCTTTTCAGAGCATCAGAGAAATCTCAGAGAAATCCTTTTTTTTAACATGGGAAGGTCTTGCCCTGTGTGGTCACATAGACTTTTTTGTTAGCCTTCCAGGATTTTTTTTTCCAACACTCAAGTAGAAATGAAGCTGTTAATTGATACCAGGCAGTTCTATAAGGACTGTAACCTTAGGTGTTCCATTTTTGACAAGGCAGAAGACAGATTTATCCAGGAGAATCCAAATTTATCTCATTATTCAGGATTTCTCTTCATGTAACTTTTAGTAAACCACCTTTCAGAAAAGTCAGGGCTAATGCTTGTGACCATGAAAGGTGGATAGGATAGAGGTACAAATTAACGTTCTCCCACTCTACTTATCCTATATTTTTTTACCCATATGTGGGCACAGGTTGAACCTACCTGGTGATTTTTCATTTATACAAGAAATCAGTGTCTTTCAGTAATATTTTCTGTAGAATTTTTTTCCTAATTTAAGTGCTATGGTAGACAAATGCAGCTTAACAGTAATACTCATTGGACACCCAGTCACAGCTGTAGTCAACTGCTGAGCTATTGTAATATTGATATATCTAACCATGCCTATGACTAATACCCATAATTGAGCAAATATTGTTATAGTTCCTTTTCAAAATGCAGAGTAACTGCTAAAATCCAAAAGCTACCATACACAGTTTAGAATATTTTAAGAGAGGACATGATATTACAAGAAGTATAGATGAGCCTGGCCAAGTGAGAAATTTTCATAAATTATTATAAATAAAGAATGATCTCATAAGCAATGATCTGGAGAAGAAACAATACTACAGAGAGCTGAGCTGAATACCGTAGCTATTCCTCCTTATTTATAAAGCGGCACTGGCTCTTATGCCTTAATCTCTTGGAAATTGAATATTCTCCAACATGCCCAGAAAAAGTGGGGGGGGGGGGGAAATGGTGCCAGATGAGAAGAATGTCACTTTTGTCATTGATTTAACCTTTGTGTATTGCTTATGACAAACTTAATAGGTTTAAATATTTTATATCCAGCTGTTGCTGTTTTCGTTTTTTTCACACAAAGAGAAAACCTGACCATCATTGAACCACCAGCCAGACCCTGTAGGGCTATGTCCTAATTCTTTACCCATTTGAGAAAGCACTTTCCTAATTTTTATATTAGTATATTAACTTGCATAACTCACATAACATCTAAGCATGCCCCAAATTCATTTTCTTTCTCTTGTGGCCAACATCAATTCCCTGTTTTCATTACCATGGTCTTATTTTGTTTGTTTCAAGTTTTTATTTAAATTCCATTTAGTTAACATATAGTGTCATATTAGTTTCAGGAACAGAATTTAGTTACTCATCACTTACATACAACACCCAGTGCTCATCACAATAAGTGCATGGTCCTATTTTGAATGCTAAACCGTTGTTTCCATTTCTAGGATCTGTTGCAGCTCCAGATTCCCTAAATGTTCGTATCTCAAGTGTCATGTATTTTTTTCATTTATTTTTACTTTTTTACCAGTAGTTAAGCGTGTGCTGTGTAGTGCTTCCCTCCACGGTTTAACAAATGACTTACAATTCTTTCGCTTGCCATTTAATTTCCTCCCAGTATGGGTCCTGCCTACTTGCACAACATTCTCTCTCCCTACTCTACATGAACCTGCTCTCCAGCCTGATTGGCGCCATCCACTTCTATATCTGTTCTGCTCTTCATGGTGTGTTTCCTCCTTTGAAATGCTTTCCTGTTTTGACCTGTCCAGAATCCCATTCATATATCAGAGTGCAACTCTTATGCCATATCCTTATTTATATGGCCTTGCTTCTTCCTCATATGGATATATCCCAATAACTTTGTTTCACCTTTTAACTTACCTATCCATTCTACATTGCATTATAGATACCTGTGTACCTGTCTCCCCTATTAGATCGTATGAGATAAATGCCTAAAATTAGTTTCACTGTAGATATTTGATTTGTATACATTTATACCACTATATAGTGTAACTTACGACATTATCACCCTTTTCATTGGTATTTGATTCTATAGGGACTAAATGAAAAAAATATTATAATGTATCAATTTTATATGGCAGAGTTAATCTACAAAGTTGACAACGAAGTCTGATGTGTGCCAGCACGAAAGGAAACTTACTATCCAGCCTGTATAAGGTTGCAGCAGCACTTTCAAAATGGTCTTAATAAGATTTGCTATACAAGACAAAGGACCATGACTTCATTCTTACTAAACTCAGAAGCGTAATAAACTATGGTCAGTTTGGGCATTAATCCAATTTTACCATTAACTTGCTCATAAATTTTGATTAAGGGGCATTGTAAGACTTGCATAATTAACGGAAGTGCATTAGAAATTTATTTCCTGTGAACAGTTTGTCATATTCTCAAAAATACTGAAGTTCTGTGAATACCTGTAAATCTTAGGGATGGTAAAATATTTGGCTGAACACACTTTTTTCTGATGGGGAATATCTAAAATTAGTTGTAGCCTCAAGTTGAAATTTTTATCATAACAATCGATTGAATTAAAATCTCTGTTGGCTATGTAAATTTCATACAAGTAACAAAGTGGCTATATTTCATAGTTATTTCCTCTAGACTTCATCAGCACATAAATTTATTTTAAAATGATTTCTTGCTTTCTTTAATGTTCGATTAACAAATATTAACTATTCGTACAAGTCTGGATCAGTAAATACATTTAATTCTACATTTGTAGGAGGCATTTACCTTCTAAGAGTATTTTCAAGGGTGGAGTTATATCATTAGATGCTTTATCTGTTTTTGTTCTCCTATATAGCAACTTGAAAAAGATGAGATTGTTTCTGAATAAACTTTCACTTGGTGCAGGCATTTATGCATTCTAAATCTATAAAAGTTATTTTTCTACTGCCTGTCTTCATAGAATATGTTTTTGTTGTTGTTAAGGATTTTGCCCATTGAAAAATTTAAGGTTTCTGCCAAACGAATTAGAATCCACATATTCCTGCTCTTAACTGGCTGACCCAGTGACAAACTTTTTTTTTTTTTTGGCGGAACATCTGTTTCCAAAAGTAGGAAGAGTGTTCAGTGTGGCCAGCTGTAGTGGACGTTTCTGTAGTGAAGCTTTCCATAGTTTGTATTAATGATCTGTGGACAGCCTCTACAGGATAGTTTCTTTCCCAAACGATTCAAGGTACAGAGGAGCTGAAGTATCTACAACGAAGGTACCTGATTGAGCCATTTAAATGATAATCTTTTTTTTAACCTAAAGATAGGCTCAGTTGGTTAAGTGGCCAACTTCAGCTCAGGTCATGATCTCACAGTTCGTGGGTTCAAGCCCCACATTGGTCTCTGTGCTGACAGCTCAAAGGCTGGAACCTGCCTCAGATTCTGTGTCTCCCTCTCTCTCTGCTCCTCCCCAGCTCACGCTCTGTCTCTGTCTCTGTCTGTCTCTTTCTCAATGATAAATAAGACATTAAAATTTTTTTTAAAAGAAAGGTTCTTTTCTGTTTAGACTTGAACCTCTATTTGTGTCCTGATCATGGAATTCTATAATTCCAAGTACCTACCTGAATTTTCACTTTTTATAAGTATCAGAAAATATTTTAGATGACCTTCAGGAAAAGCAGGAAGTTCTGGCCTTACTTTTATTCCTTGTTATGCCTTAAAAATGCTCCAAGAGGGGTGCCTGGGTGGCTCACTTGGTTAAATGTCCAACTTTGGCTCAGGTCAGCTTGTGAGTTTGAGCCCCACATCAGGCTCTGTGCTGAGAGCTCAGAGCCTGGAGCCTGCTTCAGATTCTGTCTCCCTCTCTCTGCCCCTTCTTCAGCTCACACTCTGTCTCTGTCTCTCTCAAAAATAAATAAACATTAAAAAAAGATTTTTTTAATGCTCCAGGAGATGCCTCCCACTGTGCACTTGAATAATAGTTGTTACTCTTGAGTCCTCTTTGGTTACCACAGTACTGAGTATTTATGTATTGATTAATATTCAACATTATGCTATATAAATGTTAGAAAGTTTTAATATGTGTTGTAAAAATGGGCTACTTGAGACCCTGGAAGGCTAAATAATTTGTCCTGAACTTGTGTACTCTTTAACTGCATTACTTTCTCTACTAAGCACACTTGAGGAAAGGCATGAGGACATCTGGTCAAGGTTTCTCTGGGCTCTGGCATTAAAGTACCACCTTATTCCAAGCATGTAGCAATGCTAGATAAAATACAAAGTCAGAATGTAAAAGTCACAGCTGAGCTCATAATTTATCATGTCAGTGGCCCACAAATCAAAGGAAAATGTAAGTGATGAGGAGTTGTAAGCTGTGCTGAGGCCTCTGGCTTGCTGGCCTCTGAGGGGGTTGTAGGGGGAGCAGTACAACTTCTTCAGGGTTATGAGAGGTTAAAGTCATTCTACACTAGATGGAGAGCCAGAGCCATCCTTTGCAGTCTGAAACCAGGACATAGAGAAGGACTCGTTTGCTGCTGAGCAAGAGTCAGAAATCTGCCCACTACCTGAGACTATAGTTTTCGATGCCAGGAGAGGCTTATGATGGCAAGGAGAACGTGACACAGCTGGTAAACTGGGAATTGAACCAGGTCACTCACTGGTTCAATGATGTGACCGGAAATAATCCAGATGTCAGCACAAGGTAATACTCACATTGCCAGCATGAAAGTGATCGTACATGGGTGGTTCTGGGTACAAAATGAGTTGTAAGAGAAGGATAATGACAGGGGATGGAGCTGTATCAGAAAATTAAATGAAACTAAAAAATCTTCCCACTTCAAATGCACTTGCAAAACAAAATTCCAAAGCACAAATCCTAACACTAGGAAAGAGCCAATGAATTTGACCGTCGAAAATAAATTTGACTAGAAGAAATTAAAATATTGACACAGGCTAGGAAAACATATTTTTAATTCTCAAAATATAAACAAAGGATTGCCATCCATAAAAAAAGGTATAAAACCCTGAAATCAAAATAGTTCAGTTATCTATTTATTTACAAATACTTATTAAGATCATACTATGTTCCATAGAGTCTTATGGGTGCCAGAGATACAGGAATGAACCAAATAAGTTTGTTTATGTTATTTATTTATTTATTTATTTATTTATTTTGAGTAGGGGAGGAGCAGAGAAAGAGGGAGAGAGAGAATCCCAAGCAAGCTCCAAACTGTCAGCACAGAACCCAATGAGGGGCTCGATCTCACAAACCATGAGATCATGACCTGTGCCAAAATCAAGAGTTAGGTGCTTAAACCGAGCCACCCACGTACCCCAGTTTATTTATTTATTTTGAGGGGGGTGGCGAGAGAGAGAGAGAGCACATGTGTGCATCTGGGCGCACAGGTGGGGGAAGGGCAGAGAGAGAGAATACCAAGCAGGCTCCACGCTATCAGCACAGAGTCTGATGCAAGGCTTGAGCCCAGGAGCCTTGAGATCATGACGTGCATCAAAATCAAGAGTGGGACATTTAATTGCCTGAGCCACCCAGGTGCCCCTGAACCAAAGTAAAATCCATACACACATAGAGAATTTATATTCTCGTAGGGAGTTTACCTGTTAGTGGTAAGAATGAAATAAGGATAGACAGAAATCTTGGAAGTGGAAGATAGTCATTGAAATAAAATTCCCAGTAGAAAGGATAATCTCTAGACTTGAAAATGACAGAATTTTTCATTTGGAAGACCGTACTTAGGAAATCACCTAAAATGCACTAATGGGAACAATAAGATTTTTAAAGTGTGTGTGTGTGTGTGTGTGTGTGTGTGTGTGTGTGTGTGGAGAGAGAGAGAGAGAGAGAGAGAGAGAGAGAGAGAGAGAGAGAGAGAACACATCAGATTACGTGAAGAAATAATAGCTTAGATTATTTTAGAATTGAAGACAAGACTCCTCAAGTTGAAAGGACACTCTGAGAACCTTATCTGGATAAGTAACAATAAATCACTACCTAAACACTTTGTGGTAAGACTTTAGAACATCCAGGTTGAAAAAAAAATCTAAACCAATCAGAAAAAAATGTATAGACTAGCCCCAAAGCAAAGAAAACTAGATTGAGAGCAGACATCAAGAGCAGTATTGAGGGGGGAAGTGTACTGTAATTTGGACTCTAGAATTTAATGACAACATATACCACTGACACACTGATCAAACATATTAATAGAATATCCAGCTTTTAAAACTGAATATTTTGGGGGGCATCTGGATGACTCAGTCAGTTAAGCATCCGACTTCAGCTTGGGTCATAATCTCACGGCTCATGAGTTCGAGCTGTGGGTCGAACTCTATGCTGATAGCATAGAGCCTGGAGCCTGCTTCAGATTCTGTGTCTTCCTCTCTCTGCCTCTCTCTCTCTCTCTCTCAAAAATAAATAAACATTTAAAAAAAACTGAGTATTTTTGATGAAGCAAGCCTAGAAAAAGTAATAACTAATTTCTGTGTTAAAAAAAAAAGTAAGACTACACAAAGGAAGGAAATACCAACATGCAATAAAAGAAGACTATAAATGGCCAGCAAATACATGCAAATTGAAAATAAAAATACCAAAGGTTGAAATTTTAATAACATCAGTGTGAACAAGGATGTGGAAGAATGATCACAGATATTCTTTGGTACCTCCACTTGGGCCAAGTGTGTGGGTGACCTCATAAAGCATGAAAGTGGTAAATGCCAGCTTCTGGGTAGTGTTTACCTTGGGGAGGGAGAGTTTGGAAGAAGAGTGGGACTGGAGAAGGGTGAGCAACAGGGGCTCACCCATATCTGTAATATTTTATTTCTTTAAAAGGTGAAGCAAAAGTTCCAAGTACCAGGATCTGTTAAAGCATGGTGGTGCATACATGGGTTTTATAGTATTAGCCTACATATGTACCTGTGTAATTGCAATGAAAGGATACTCAGAACTTTCAGGAGAACATGAATGTTTATGCACGACAATAAGGTTTATAAATAGCCAATCTTCTGGTAATGAGGCCAGTTGAAACCCAAAGTCTTTATCAGGGTCTATAAAGCCCTACAGAGTCTGCCCCTCTGACCTCTCTCAGTTGCTCATTCAGTCTACCCTAACTTCATCCCCATTGTGTGGTTTTGGACCTCACACAAATCAAACTCGTTACCTCTTCTCATACCAGCAATACTCTTATATTATTGTTACCTCTTTCTGATACTGGGGAAAATGTAGAAAATTTAAAAATATCTCCATACATTTGATTTTGCTATTGATCCAATGCTGTTAGTAGATATTGACTCAACCAGCTAAATGGAACTGTATTTGCTTGGCCCTTGATGGATGTTCCTGTTTGCAGTGGTTCATGCCACCATAATTCAGCATTGGGTGCAAACACTGAATGGGGTCACTGGAGTCCCCATACTCCTGGCCAGCATCCTGTGCTCAGGAGCAACAGGTAGCTGTGGGATTTAGGCTGAGGCAGTAATTTTCCATGGAGTCGTGTACTCTTTTCCACCATATTGCTTTTTCCACCAAGCACACTTGGGGAAAGGCATGGGAACATCTGATCAAGGTATCTTTTTGCGTTCCAGCTTTGAGGAACCATCTTTGTTCCAAGATGGTATGTGGAAATCTCCTAGGAGTTCAAAGTGAATTATAATGAATAACAACTAAGTTTGGATCTGGAACTGTTTTAAAATTTTTGTTATTGTTTGGATTTGTATGTGAGAGATGAATAAACTAATTCACAGTATGAATGAGCATAATTTTCATTTTGGAAGTTATTCTTAATGTTTTGTAGTTTAAAGTATAAAACTTAATGCATGCTACTTTATCTGTAAAAGACAAAAATAAACGTCACTGCTAGCTACAGTGGTCATTGGAATGGCTGTGTATGTGTGTGTGTGCGTGTGCGTGTGTCTGTGTCTGCATGCACATGTGTGCATAGTGGGACTCTGGTCATTAAGTTCTCTCTCACTGATTTTTCCCACTACAACTCATGCATTTGATAATAATCTGCCAGTATTTTGAAGTTCTAAAAGGTGCTCCACAACATCACTCTAATCAGTTTTATTTCAGTATCTTGTTGGACAATCATTCTAATACTATGGAACTTATTTTGGTATGTCAATATTAAGCGCTCAAATCTTGAAAATAATTCCACCTCATCAAAAATAGATAGATTAACTATAGCTTAAATGTATCCTGTCTTCATGGGTCATTTCCTTACAACTTCAGTTTAGTATTGAGCCAAGAGCTGAGCAAATGCAGCAATAATTCTTTGGAAATTGAGCTTAATTATTGCAGGCCACTAGGATTCAACTTCGTGTATTAGAATACTTGTTGCCATATTGCATTCTGGTGACAGAAAGAACAAGTGTATCCTCAAAGAGGGTCTAACTCCCAATTTGAGCATACTTAGTGGGTGAAAGAATTCAACTCACTATTCTGTTCAAAATTATGGTTTTGAGTATTGTTTTTATAATCTTGCTCAGTAAGTGAAAACTAGATAATGTTCTCCAGTAGTCACAAGAAAATACATTTCTTCAGCTTTTGTAATAATATTAATTATTGAAGTATTGAACATGTTAACGAGCACTTACTCTGTGCTATGTACTGTTCTAAGCATTTTATTTGCATTCACTTATTTAATCTAAGCAGGCTTGTGAAGTAGAAGCTAATGTTATCCCTAAACTACAGAAGAGGAAATGGAAGCACACACAAATTAAGTAATCTCTCTGAGGCCGTACGATACGTAATGGAGCTGGTGGTGGTGGCTTCAGTCATTTTTTCTGAATGGAAGACTATAGACTTTTTTTTGCCATCCCACCCATCCTAGTTTCAACACTTATTTATTCATTTGTCTTTAACAGGAAGTCAGCGAAACTTGCATACCTTCATGCATTTTAATTTTTCTAACAATAAATGATCATTTATTCTTTGGATTCTTACAGGGCGTTCTACTTGGACAAGTCAAATTCACCACCTAACTCCACATCCAAAGCTGCCTATGTAGATAAGGTAAAAATAGATGATTGCATTTATTGATGCTTTGCCATTTACACACCACGCGTTTTAAAAAATTTTCTGCTGTTGTCTTCAACAATTTGTTCTTAAACAAATTATACGTATTTGTAGTCTCCAACTCTGTTACTGCCACAATGAAAATATTTTAGACTATTCATTAAAAGTTATAACAACTATGAATCACATGCCATCTAAAAGCATTTCTTCCTACTAAATGTGCTGGTCTTTATGCCCATGACTTTTTTTTTTTTTCTGCAGCTAATGAGACCTCTCAATGCTTTGGATGAACTTTATCGACTGGTAGCCTCGTTTATCAGATCCAAGCGCACGGCCGCCTGTGCAAACACAGCTTGCAGCGCCTCCGGGGTCGGTCTGCTGTCCGTGTCCTCGGAGCTGTGCAACAGGCTGGGGGCCTGCCACATCATCATGTGCAACAGTGGCGTGCACAGGTACGTGAACCACCCTGCCCTGCCTGTGGCTCTCATACTGAAGTTCGTTCGTAGGTTATTTCTATTTCGGTTACGTGAAATTATAACTGGAAACATGCAAAGGACTCAGATGTATTTGGAATAAGATTTAGGAAATCAGGTCATTGTTACACAGTTTTTCTGGCTTTAGTGATATTTTCAGTGACTGTTTATTCATATACATGAATGCAATCCCATATTTATATCACTATATCATATCTGCCCAGATGCTCATCACCCTTGTGTTTATATTATGAGATTTATACTTTAGGTACAAAGTTGTGCACCGATTTTGTCCACTGTAGGAACTTGCCTGGTAGGAGCGGGCCACTAGCTAACCAAAACTTTTTTCACTACAGTTGATGGACATTCCACTCTTCAGTGGTTTGGGTTTCTGTACCCAGTTGTTGTGAGGTAGGCGCTGCCTTGGGGTTACTACTGTCTTCCTACTTTGGGCAAAATTAAGTCCAGGAGCCCATACAATATGCGTTCCTGAAAATGGAAGGGAAGATTTTAGATGGGTCCAGTTCCAGTAGTTTGTCTTAGGCAACTGTGCTCAGTCTGGGGCAGCCAAGGTGGGTTGATGAACTCATACAGCTGTATCAGCTGCAAAATGTGGGTGGAGGACCCCATGTCAAGTCCTTCTCCATAACCATATACTCCTCCTCTCTCATCTCGCCATCTTCACAAGGAGGTGAAACCACGTAGTAAAAGTAAAAATAGAGCAGAATTTAGTCCTCATTGTAATCTGAGTGGGCAAATAGTGTCCTGTCACCCATCATAGCCTCTTCTTAGAACTGGGCCAGTTGGATTTTGAGGATGGTGGTATTGTTTAGTCAGATATACCTGGTACTTCATGTATGCAAAGGACTGCAGTGTTATGTCATAAAGTGGTAATGCTCATGTTAGAAACAGAAATACAGCATGAGCAGCCAATGACAAAAAATAATAATAAGATATCATAAGAGAGCATAAGAAAAAATTACAAAAATAACAAACCTACATTGCAAGAAAATGTAAATGGCCTAGGAAAGTTACAGCTAAAAACTAAGATTCAGAAAGAAAACAGATCTTTGAGATGGGTAGACCTTTCCAGAGAAGGTGATATTTGAACTAGGTTCTGATGGGTCCAGGTGAAGGGTAGAAAGTGGGAGAAAGATGATCTGAGACAGCAGGTTCTCATCTGTGAAATTCCATTTCAGTTTGGTGTACCTGAAATTCTAGTTTTCAAGTCTACACAGTGTATTCTTTCTTATGATGTATGGCAAGACCTTTTTTCTCTGAAAGGAGCATTATGTTCCGTGGTTGACAGAATACACAGAATTTCCTCCTTTATTTGAATGGCTGTGTACTTTGTGCTCTATTGCAAGCTTTAATAAGCTTAATTGGAAATATCATCTGCAACCAAATGAATAAAATATTACTTCATAATTTGTTTACTAGCAGCAAAGTGATCTCTCCCTTCTGATCAACTCATGTTCACTCCTTCTGTTCCCATTTATTCATTCATTCATTTATGTATTCATTATTCATTCACTCGATAAATATGCACTGAGCACCAATTATGTGCCAGCACTGCTCTAGCTGCTGGGGATCTAGCATTGAAAAATTAAAGTTTCTACTCTCAAGTAGTGTGCATTGTGTTGGGGGGAAACCGATGATTAAGCAAACAAATATGTAATGGGGTAGATGGAATAAATAGAAAAAAAGACAGGAGTCAGAGAGGTAGAAGGTGTGACAGGATGGGAAGGACGAGTAGTCCCATCCAACAAGGGATTTCGTCAAAGATTTGTATGGAATGAAGGAATGATTTATGCAAATATCTCCAAGAAAGCGCATTCGCTCCTAGGGAGCAACAATGCAAATGTGAGAGCTCACGTGGGAGTGTGCATAATGTGTTCAAGAAACTGCACAGAGACCATGGTGGCCTCAACAAAGCATCACCACCTTGGTTATTGATGTTCTTATGTTACCCTGGTGCAAGGTCATACGTAGTTGTCTGAGAACTTGATACACTATGACCCCAAAGGAGACACCTCAGACTTTGAAACTACAAGCCTATGTTACCGCCTCATTAATTTACTGAAAGTTAATTCAGTTAAATCTGCACTTAATCCTAGAATTATGACCAGGTTGTCCAAATTATTCTCTCTGCTATCCTGTGAGAAGTTTTAAAATTTGACTATTGTTACATGGGAGACATAGATTGATATCCCATAACTGTTTTATAAGTATCATATTCATTGATTGGGGTGTTAGGACCACAAGTAACACTGCACTTTCAAAGTGGTTTGACTTTTTCCATTTCTACTATTCAAAATAGATGTAGCTTTAGTTAGTTCATTTCAGGAACATTTCCTGAGGTGTAGGCAAAAATACCCCATGACAAATGCTGATTTAAAGTTGAAACTATTTGAAAATGGTACAGCTTTATTTTCCTATTATGCAGAATAAAATGGGAGTTTAACATTATCTTTTAATCTTTCAATGAAGGCTATGCTTACACTTTTCATGACAATAAAATGCACTAATTTATATTAGATTTGGAAATCTCACATAAAGACTGTTCTTAAATTAATTCTTTAGTATTATAATTCAAATGGCTAGAGAGAAACCCAAGCACACCCACACCTGCACTCAACATTAAACATGGAAGTTCTTCAGGTTCTGACAAACAGGAGAAGTCCACAATGTGAAGCAGAATAAATGTTGCACCAACTATTTTTTACCATTGACTTCTAAAATCGAGATGAGAAATGCACAACAAGATGGTATCCACATCAGATAGTTTCCTGATTTTATTTACCAAATAGTAAAAGAATCTAAAGTCTTTTTAGAGTATTGAATTATACTTGAATTGTACTGCATATGTTTGATATTGAAGAGAAGAATGTAGGTTTTCAGAACGAAAACGCAGATTTAATTAGCATTAATGTCTAGATGTTTTAATGCCAACCTGAATCGGATGGCAGAGCTGCATTCAACAGTGAATGCGAGATTAGCGGGAAGAGAATTCAGAATGAATTATTAAAATCTTCTCATAGCATTTAGCCTGGCTTTGTTTTTATTACATTCTTTTTGCTAGGGTAATTCTTTGTGTGTATTACAATTCTACTGATGAACTTCCCTGCCCACACTCTTAACTATTCACTCATGTCAGTTCTCTTCATTGCTACTGAATGGTGAGAGAATAGGACTGTCTCTTCTTAAAAGCAGGTGTTTGCCTTTTAATCAATATCGACTGATGTTAAAAGGTAGTTTCATAAGTGAAAATCTTTTATAATTTCCTATCCTGATCACCCTTTTTTCATTTTCACTTTGCATTCATCCGTTGCAACTTCCATCTCACAACACACAATTGGAACATAGTTGTATTGGTCCATACAGCTTAACAATCTGCTTTATGCTCATAACAACTGTATCTGTGTCTTCAAAATGTATGCATAGACTTTTTCATTATCACTTTTATTTGTCACGTAGTTAGTCCAGCCAGTTGCAATCCCAGAGTTTACTAAACCATTAGTTGAGTGGTTTATCTTCTCGTCTATTGCGCATAATGACTAGAGGGAGGCTTCTTTCATTATGTAGCTGTTCAGATTTCAATTTGATCTCCCAGTACGTTAAAAGAAAACAAAAATATCCTCCGGATGGAATTACTGTGGCAAGTTTAAACCTATGTGGTCAATATACTATTAAGTGCTCAAAAGGATCATGCTTGTGTATAACACAGCCAGAAGGTTAGATAGTTGTGTGGCACTTTGACCTCTTCCTGGTCTTGGGAGAGATCGAATCCAATTATCTACTGTGCTTCTCTGCTAGATATGCAAGGATATTTCAGTAGTGCCTCAGCTTATACTTCTTTGATTAACAAATACAAACATGTGAATTGAGTATTTTTTGAATTTCCTTTTCTACAAAGATTCATACAAAGACTGTCTATATATCTACTTTATAGGCAAATTGTTTTTTGCCACATTGAACATTTTACAGTATTGAATCGGCCCTATGACTTTTAATGTCCTCTTTTGTACTCATACCAGTCAGCTGTTGCAGGCAATCCAAAAGCATGCTACGGGGGACCTGAATTTCCCCTCTGTTTCTTACGGCAGCATCCTTCCATTAAATGCAATGTTTCATTTTGTTGTGGTTCTTTATCCCCCCCACAGCCCCCACTTAATAGCCAACTGTTTTTCTTGAACCAGTATAAATCAGTGTGCTGCAAATGTTATAAAACCTGAATCATGAGTCTTACTGTGTCCAAAAACAAAGGTGTCATTTTCTTCCCACTACATTAGCTTCTGCTTGCCTTGCCGGTGGGAACAAGTGGGTGGAAATTTCCAGAGGCTACCTGAAACGATTTGTCAAAGAAATTTCTACTGAGGGCAGGAAATCTGGGATCACAGTTTTTCCCTCTAAGGACTTGTTCCAAAGAGTTTTTGTCCGCTTAGTCTCAGTATTTTTTAATAATTGTTTTTCAGTGGTGTCAGAACCCTGGTATGGCCCTGCAGGAAAGTGCGTGATTTGAGCACAGGCCTCATGTCTAACTCCCCTTTGAGCCCAAACCTTGGAGATCTGTACACATAAATTACGTTTTATCTTCACGCTTTGTTGTAAGGATGAGTCTCTTACAGGAAACAAAACCTTGCATTTTTTTGAAGATTTCTTTAATTTTTTTTTTTTTATTTTGAGAGACAGAGTGTGCATGCAAGTGGGGGAGGAGTAGAAGGAGAGGGAAAGAGAGGGAGAATCCCAAGCAGGCTCCATGCTGTCAGCACAGAGCCTGACACGGAGCTCAAGCACCTAAACCGTGAGATCATGACCTGAGCTGAAACCAGGAGTCAGACACTTAACCAACTGAGCTACTTGGGCTCCCGAAGGGCTTGCATTTTTAAGTAACAAACCTCGGGTTCACTCATTGATCGGAAGCTGTGAGCAGCACGACCAAGAGGGGTTCAATGCATCAGAGATTCACTGGCACCCAGCATCAGTCAATGTCTTGTGTTCTGGTTAGAACCCTGCATAGGTATAAGAAGGAAATAGTCTGTGGCAAAGGCCCACCTGTTTTTGTTATTTAAAAACATATTGATGGCACAAAAACAAACACATAGACCAATGGAATAGAATAGAAACCCCAGAACTAGACCCACAAACGTATGGCCAACTCATCTTTGACAAAGCAGGAAAGAACATCCAATGGAAAAAAGACAGCCTCTTTAACGAATGGTGCTGGGAGAACTGGACAGCAACATGCAGAAGGTTGAAACTAGACCACTTTCTCACACCATTCACAAAAATAAACTCAAAATGGATAAAGGACCTAAATGTGAGACAGGAAACCATCAAAACCTTAGAGGAGAAAGCAGGAAAAGACCTCTCTGACCTCAGCCGTAGCAATCTCTTACTCGACACATCCCCAAAGGCAAGGGAATTAAAAGCAAAAGTGAATTACTGGGACCTTATGAAGATCAAAAGCTTCTGCACAGCAAAGGAAACAACCAACAAAACTAAAAGGCAACCAACGGAATGGGAAAAGATATTCGCAAATGACATATCGGACAAAGGGCTAGTCTCCAAAATCTATAAAGAGCTCACCAAACTCCACACCCAAAAAACAAATAACCCAGTGAAGAAATGGGCAGAAAACATGAATAGACACTTCTCTAAAGAAGACATCCGGATGGCCAACAGGCACATGAAAAGATGTTCAGCGTCACTCCTTATCAGGGAAATACAAATCAAAACCACACTCAGGTATCACCTCATGCCAGTCAGAGTGGCCAAAATGAACAAATCAGGAGACTATAGATGCTGGAGAGGATGTGGAGAAACGGGAACCCTCTTGCACTGTTGGTGGGAATGCAAATTGGTGCAGCCGCTCTGGACAGCAGTGTGGAGGTTCCTCAGAAAATTAAAAATAGACCTACCCTATGACCCAGCAATAGCACTGCTAGGAATCTATCCAAGGGATACAGGAGTACTGATGCATAGGGCCACTTGTACCCCAATGTTCATAGCAGCACTCTCAACAATAGCCAAATTATGGAAAGAGCCTAAATGTCCATCAACTGATGAATGGATAAAGAAATTGTGGTTTATATACACAATGGAATACTACGTGGCAATGAGAAAGAATGAAATATGGCCTTTTGTAGCAACGTGGATGGAACTGGAGAGTGTGATGCTAAGTGAAATAAGCCATACAGAGAAAGACAGATACCATATGGTTTCACTCTTATGTGGATCCTGAGAAACTTAACAGGAACCCATGGGTGAGGGGAAGGAAAAAAAAAAAAAGAGGTTAGGATGGGAGAGAGCCAAAGCATAAGAGACTGTTAAAAACTGAGAACAAACTGAGGGTTGATGGGGGGTGGGAGGGAGGAGAGGGTGGGTGATGGGTATTGAGGAGGGCACCTTTTGGGATGAGCACTGGGTGTTGTATGGAAACCAATTTGTCAATAAATTTCATAAAAAAAAAATAAAAAATAAAAACATATTGAAAGGGGCGCCTGGGTGGCGCAGTCGGTTAAGCGTCCGACTTCAGCCAGGTCACGATCTCGCGGTCCGGGAGTTCGAGCCCCGCGTCAGGCTCTGGGCTGATGGCTCAGAGCCTGGAGCCTGTTCCGATTCTGTGTCTCCCTCTCTCTCTGCCCCTCCCCCGTTCATGCTCTGTCTCTCTCTGTCCCAAAAATAAATAAACGTTGAAAAAAAAATTTAAAAATAAAAATAAAAAATAAAAACATATTGAAAAACATCAAGCTGGCTACCATCTATGTATTATGGTGGTAAACTTCTTTTTTTTTTTAGTACATTGTAGAAGTTAGTTTTAACATATATAAAGTTTTAGGAAATAAAAGACCATATGTATTTGAATCTTCTAACTTAAGAAGGGTTTATTCCCAAGATGTGTTCCTTAGTTGGTTATTTGGAAATCAAGACATATTTTCACATTTGACAGTAATACCAATCGTGTTTGAATCTTCAAAGTCAGCCCTCTCTCTCTTCCCCTTCCCTGACAAGCGCTTATATAAAATCTATAATGTGACCATGGTATAGGACCCAAAGTATGATTATAAACATTTGTTAGGGAAACGAAAGCCAGGGGGCACGTGGGTGGTTCAGGAGGTTAAGCATCCCACTCTTGAGCTCAGTTCAGGTTCCACATTGGGCTCCACACTGGTCATGGACCCTACTTAAAAGAAAAAAAAAAAGGAAAGCCAGGAGATAAAAAAATAAAAGCACTGAAGACAACTATGTATTACTAGTCTGGGTAATGGAACAGTTTTTTTTTTTAAATGTAGACGAACATGTAATGACTCTTGGTTCATATAAGCAATTAAAAAAAACTTCCTCAGGTAACTATCAATTAGCAATTTTAGAAACCACTTTTGTTCGAACTTTGAAGGACTGTGTTAGCACTATTTTATTCTGTCATAACCGTGACATTAAAGGACAAATTGACAAATAGGCCCAGCTAGAGGAAGGCAGAATCTTATAAAAGTGGATCATTCAAGGTAACCTGACATAGGTAATCAGAGTCCTAATAGGGCGGATGATAAAGCTGCATCGTTTTCCATTGTGCACTAAAAACATCAAGTAAGAGGAATAGATTTACTCTGGGGATTCCCATATGTAAGTTAGATTCTATGTATGAGACAGAAAAAATAAATTACCATACTAAGCAAATGAAGGTTTCAAATATATCCCTTTATCTTTTGTTCAAAAATGACTTGAGAGATTGAATAACAAGATTAGTGGCAATACTTGATTTTCAAATCTCCAGAAAGACGGCTACATAGAACACAAGAAACATTTCTGCTAGCTCATGATCTCAGAATACCATACTTTCCCAACAGAAAATTCTAAAATTATGTTCTGTAAGAATCTGAAGCATGTGAGTCTAAAACACTACTTTTGTATAAGGGCAGTAGTAGCAAGGACAGAAATGACATTTAAAATTGCCATTAAATTTGGCTGCAGTTATGATTATTTTTATTTGACATTATTTTCTAATAATAATATGGTTATTATTCTTTGATATAACTTGATTATATCGATGCAACTGTTCTCATTTGTTTGAAATCTAATAAAATCAATGAATCAAAACAATGAAACAAAAACAAATGTGAAAATTTAAAATTGTGCTATAATCCTTAGAAGAGAAAAAATAAAATTCTATTATAATGGGGCTCTGGGAGAAAGACAAAGTATATCCTACTTATGATAAGATAGAAGTATAAATCTTAATAACTCTGCCAAACTTCTAAGGGCAGAGAATAGAAAGGTGGTTACCATGGGCTGGCAGGAAGAGAAAATGGGGAGACATTGGTCAAGGGATACAAAGTTTCAATTATACTAAGTTTTAGTTAGTTCTGGAGATCTAATATGCAACAGTGTGACTGTAGTTAACAATACTGTTTGTATACTTGGACATTTGCCAGGAGGGTAGATCTTAAGTGGTTTCACCACCAAAAAAAGAAAAGAAGGAAGAGAAAGAAAAGGAAGAAAGAAAGAAAGAGAGAGAGAGAGAGAGAGAGGAAAGGAAGAAAGAAAGAAAGAAAGAAAGAAAGAAAGAAAGAAAGAAAGAAAGAGAAAATGTTTAACTGTAGGGGTTGATAGGTTAATCAACTTGACTATGATGAATACTTCAAAATGTATGTATATAAATATATAAAATCAAACTATATACCTTAATTTTTAATTTTCAATTATACCTCAGTAAAACTTGGGGAGGGGAAGCAAATCGAGAATTTCAAATTATGTGGAATTGTAAAATAGGCAAATAAAACTCCACAATTCACCCTAATTTTTAAAACCAGGTAAATAATATAGGTATTTTTTCTTAAAACTATGAGAAATCAAACATTTCAAACATGATAGAAGTTTCATTTTTTTACTTTTCTTTCACTATCTATGAACAATAGATAATATTAAATTATTCTGTAATTTTAAAATGTCCATTGTTTTCTTCAAATTAGATTACTCTGAAAGAAGAAGACAGTAATTATGAGAGTGAGTTATTGCAGTGGTTTCTAGTTCTGACCTCCAGTTATCACATGATGTTGACCAGACAAGCCTTACTTTCAGTACATAAAAAAGCAAGAGCTTATGCATGATTGCCTTTCATCATTAAAATTGGAAAAGTCTCAGTAATCACAATACATTAAACATATCTTAATAAAAAATAATCTAGAAGAGTAGTTTTTAAAATTATTTTTAATAATAAGCTCTACACCGAACACAGGGCTTGAACTCACAACCCCAAGATCAAGAGTCACATGCTGTACCGACTGAGCCAGCTAGGCATCCCAATAAAAGTACTCTGAATACATAATTATTAGTTACAATTTCATTAGTATTTGCCAAACCCAGTTTCACTAACTGACCATATTATTAAAATTTAAGTATTTGTGTTACAAAATTTTATTTGTACATAGCTATTTAAAAATGATAAATACAGAATCTACTATAAAAACATCAAAAGGGCAGGATTCTTCAAGTTTTATTTTAATAAAATGAAGTTATTGTTTTTCCTAAACCTGCAAAATTCTATTAAAAGCAAAATCAAATGCCACTTTCTGGGATGTGTTCCTAAAGGCTTCCTGGTTAGTGATTTTCTAACCACTCTCATAAATGTCATAAGCCAAATTTTCTATCCCTCCAGAGGAGGGAAGAAATATGGGTGTTTCTTCTATATGAACCTAGAGCAGGAGAGCAGGTGACATGGAGAAAGGTTGACAGAAGGAAGTGGCAATTTCTGCCTTTATGATGCTAATCTTAAATTGGTAGTAGGTCATTTGACATAGTCTGGAAGAAGACAGAGGTGTTAGATTGCAATCCTGTTAAGCAGGAAGGGTGTATGTAACACCTGTTTTAGGTTTTGAAGCATGATAGTGGTTGGCAGGTGATGGAAATAAAGAACGGTTCTGTGGAATGCAATCAGATGAAAATACAACACTGAGGTGTGAAATAGCACCCTACCTGGAGACAGTCACCATAAAGAGTTCCCTGCTTCCTGGCAATGAAGAGAGAGGGAAGCGTGGCAGAGAGATGAGGTCAGAAGAGAGATGGGCATTGGAGAATGGAAGGTCTAACTGCTAAGTTAAGGATTTGGGACTCCCTCCTCCCACGCAGCCAGTGAAGGGTTTTCAGCCTGAGTGGCTCAGTCAGTTAAGCGCCTGACTCTTGACTTTGGCTCAGGTCATGATCTCGTGGTTCGTGAGTTCGAGCCCTGCATCAAGATCTGCATTGACAGTGCGGAGCCTGCTTGGGATTCTGTCTCCCTCTCTCTCTGCCCCTACCCCGATTGCTCTCTCTTTCTCTCTCTCTCAAAATAAATAAAACTGAACTTAAAAAAAGAAGAATCTGATTAGATGTATTTTTTTTAAGATGGCTCTCATGATCTGTGATAGAATGAGAATGGAGGTAGAGAGACACCTAGGACTTCACAATGTACAGGAAGAGATGAGGAGACCCCCAAATCAAGGTATTAACACAGAGGGTGGAAGGGAAAGGGTAGATGTGAATGGTATGAAATGGAAATAGCAAAACTAGAAGTTCGGTGAGAAATAGAGCAGGGCGGGGGGCGGCGGGGGGAGATCTTGATGATTGGAGCCATCCAGTTTGGGAGGTAGCGTGGAGGGGGCTGCCATGGGGAAAATATACATATTTTTTTTAGGGGATTATGGAGAAGGACTGTTATGTGTTGAGTTTTAGATGTCCATGGTATCTTATATGGGGATGTTCTTTGACAGATTCATAGTTAGCAAGAACTAAAGGGGTGTGTGTGTGTGTGTGTGTGTGTGTGTGTGTGTGTGTAAAGAGATACAACATAGAGGCGCCTGGGTGACTCAGTTGGTTAAGCATCTGACTCTTGATTTTGGCTCAGGTCATGATCTCAGGGTCATGAGATCGAGTCCTGCTTGAGATAATCTCTCTTTCTGTCCATCTGCCCCCTCCCCTGCTCACATGCTCTTTCTCTCTAAAATAAAAAAAATTTTTTTTAATAAAAAACAGGTATAACGTAAATGGGTATATACATACACTGATGGCAAAGAGGCTATGGAAAAACAGAGGTGGGGTGATTCGTGAGTACAGGAAGATTGGAGAAGGAAATCACATCAGAGAAGGCTTCACATAGATATAGTTGAGTTAGGTTTAAAACATTACTAAGAATTTTCTGGGAATATACTTCAGATATTAGGAACAGGGAATGGGTATTCCAGGAAAAAGCACAGAGGTATGAGAAAAGAGTAATCAGTCGCCAATCACAAACAATGAGAAATGATCACTTGGGAACACATTTGGAGTGTTAATATTCCCCAGTTCTCCACCTCCCATTCCTCTGTGAGCCCTGAATCAGAGGAGCGACATAGGAGGAGCCTCAGAATAAAACACTGAAGGATCTACTAGAAAGGTATGAAAAATACTGAAACAAAGCTCTATTCAGTGTCCTGGGTAAACAGATCAAAGAGGAAACAGTTATGGTACAGTGTCAAAGAATTGGGGAGAGAGCTGAAAATCACAAGCTGCACACCACACCCTGAAGTGTTGATGTCCTCAAAGAATCTCTGGAATTGGGACAAAAGGCAGATAGCAAAGTAGAGAAGATGGGAATAGGGAGGTAGCATTGAAGAACTTTGGGCAGCTGGGAAAGGTACCTGACGTACTCAGTCAAATCCCCAAAACAAAACAGAAATGAGATAAATTGGTGAAAGAGTCTGGGCTGAAAATCTAAAATGCAGAAAAGCAGATTCAACCCTGGTGGCTATGGTAATTAAGGTCGTAACTTACACACAGATGTTTCCTATTCATACACATTTTTAGCATAGCAACTACAACCTTACGTGCCTAAGTGCTCATTCCCCATCCCCACAATTGCCTCTGTACTAACCTCAGCGGTGAAAAACCACATCAAAGAAAAACACACCTTAACAGGCTTGACTAGAAAGGTATGAAGGATATGGACTGTTTTGCCTGGCAGTTGATTTTTAAGCCCAGGCTTAAAGATACATGCTGAGAACTTTGAGAAAATGTATTGAAAGTTGCAATAGAAAGTCCCATTATCTTTAATGGGACTTTCATGGCTAATTCCCTGTGCAGCGCTGAAAATGTGCCCCTTAGACTTGATTGCTTTTTTGCCTTAAGATATATGGAGTTCGTGGAGTATTCAATTTGGCTGTGCTTCTGCTGCCAGGATCTCGCTCTAGCTGTTGCCCATCACTTCTGCATTCTGTTCGGTTGTGTTCCATCGTGCGCCCCTCTGCCTGCCGTCTCTTTGCCTTCTTTTCAAATGCTCATTAACCCCTTGTCTTTCAGCTCTCAGACTATGACACACAGGAGCCCAGTATGGTCATGGGAAGATTTCATCAGTCCTCTCTGTTTGACCAGAGTCACACAGTAATTTTGAAAGCATCGATAGACATCCAGAGGGTATCCCTATAAAACACAGGAAATTTGCCTGAGAGAGTACTGGCTTTTGGATTAGAGCTATTATCGGACTGCCATTCACATTTTCTTAAAGGGAGAGTGTAAATGTGTAGTATTATACATGCATATATAAGATGAATGAATCCTATAGTATTGAAAACAAAAATCGGTTTGCCCTTTTTTGACGTAAATGTATTTATGTGTTTCATTTCAAAAAACGCCTTCTCTCTTCAGGGGAACAAGGACATAGGTGTTAGGTTTTGGAAACCCCTGTTGGCTTGTGGCAGTTTTCTCAAGCTTTTCATTTGTCACAAACACTTTGCTAAGGGTGACCAAGGTGGGAAAGATTCATAGGTTAGCAGCGGGCCTTTCCATATTAATTTTTCAGAGGCTGCCTGGGTGGAACTGTAGCAGCCAACTGGGAATTGATCAGTGTTTAACGTACTGCATTAGCCCTCAGGTGTACAATTCTTCCTCAGTGCAAGGTAATAAAAGGGAGCAGGGGAAAGAAACCACGTTAAACAATTAGTTGCTTCATTCAGGTGCTTCATCCTGGTTGTCAATAGACTTTTCACAGTAGTGCTCTGTGCTCAGTAGTTAAAAGTAATTAGAAGCCAGAATAAATGAGATCACTGCGGGAAGGAACAGCTTTACACAGAACGGTGCGTTTTATGTAGAAAAGTACGAATCTGTAGTAGAGAAGGACTGCCATCTCCCTTCAATTTATTTTTGCTACTTGATGGCTTTACAATCAATGTATTTCCTTAGCGTGCTTCAAATCTAGATCCTTTTTAATCGTGAATGCATTTTTGTATGATGGGGTCTACATTCATAGTAAGTAGTGTGGGCTGGCTAAATTAATCTCTACCAACACAATGCATTTAAAGTATAAATGTTGAGACCAAGATCGTGATTGTTGAATTATGGATGTGGGGAGCTGGAGATTTCTAAATGCAGTAATCCACGTGATGTGATTTTGGTAACACGGAAAGTGCCCTGGACTTTGAATCCAAAAAAACTGGTTTTGAATCCTATTACTTATTCACTGTGTGACCGTGATTACATCACCTGGTCTCTCAGAGACTTATTGGTGAAGTGGGAATAATAATTTCTTTCTGAAAAAGATAGCAGAAGGAATCAATGAGCAATGTATGTGAAAGCATCTACCGCAAGACCTGGCATTGGTGAACACTGAGTTTCTTCTATCTTAATCTGTGTTTCTGATAGTGAATCCACCTTCCCATTGCAGAATTAGAAATATGAAATGCATCTGTTTTAAAATAACTAGATCAAAAATTGAGCACTATTTCCTGAATTCGCCCATTCTGTTCCGTCCTTATTTGCATCGCCTTTTGTTGGATCCCCTTTCCCACCCCCACCCACCCCCTCCCCACATGTGGACTGCTGCAGCAAAGCTCCTGGTCTTTCCATCCAGTCTTGTCATTCCTCTATTTTCCACACCCGCTTCCAAGGCAGTACCTTTGTTTTGCCTCGTTTTTCAGATTAATCTTTTCTAGATTAGAAATCTACTCATGTTACTCTTCTGCTTAAAATACATCACTGAGGGGGTGCCTGGGTGGCTCAGTCAGTTAAGTGTCCGACTTCGGCTCATGATCTCACAGTTCATGGGTTCAAGCCTTGCGTCCGGCTCTGTGCTGACAGCTCAGAACTTGGAGCCTGCTTCGGATTCTGTGTCTCCTTCTCTCTCTGTCTCTGTCCCCACTCATACTCTCTCTCTCTCTCAAAAAATGAATAAAAATGTTAAAAAATATTAAATACTAAATAAATAAATAAATAAATAAATAAATAAATAAATAAATAAAATAACTAGATCAGGGGCACCCAGGCGGCTCATTTGGTTAAGTGTCCGACTTCAGCTCAGGTCATGATCTCGGGGTTCGTGGGTTTGAGTCCCGCGTCCAACTCTGTGCTGACAGCTTAGGACCTGGAGCCTGCTTCAGAGTCTGTCTCTGCCTCTCTGCCCCTCCCCTGCTCACACTGTGTCTTCTGCCCCTCCCCTACTAGCATTCTCTCTCTCTCAAAAATAAATAAACATTAAAAAAATTTTAAATAACTAGATCATGCCTACTAAAATAGGAGAGACCTTGCGAGAACTATTTCAAACATTATAGTTAGATGTTAAGTAGATTTTAAATGTTCTCACCACAAAAAAAGAAATGGTGGGGCACCTGGGTGGCTCAGTTGGTTAAGCATTCGACTCTTAATTTCGGCTCAGGTGATGGTTCTCACAGTTCATGGGTTCCAGCCCCACATCAGTCTGTGTGCTGACAGCGTGGAGCCTGCTTAGGATTCTCTCTTCCTCTCTCTCTCTGTCTCTGTTTCTCTCTCTCTCTCTGCCCCTCCCCTACCTGCACTTGTTCACGTGTGCTCTCTCTCTCTCAAAAGTAAAGAAATAAACATTTTGGAAAAAAAAGAAATGGTAATTTTGTGGGGCAATGCAGGTGTTAGCTAACCCTGTGGTGGTAATCATTTTGTAACATATAAATGTATAAATGAACATGTTATACACCTTCAACTTGCAGAATGTTATATGTCAATTATATGTCAACAAAACTAGAAAAAGAATCACAGTAATGAGTCATGATAGGATGAAAGAGGGGTATGAAAACTACACGAGTTAACTCCTCTGAACTGTGAGAAATAGAATACACAAAACACTGGGCCCTATTAGAGCTTATTTTTAGAATCCTCCTTTGGTAGCTTATAGAAAGTCACTCAAGAGCAGCAGAACAGAATCCCCTTGAAATCAAGGACAGGAAGTTTTCTTTCCTGGCCTCAAAAACCAAGAGTATGGGTGAGAATAGACACAGATATTTAGGACTTGAAAAGAATCAGATGCCGACACTTGTTTATTCATGCATTCATTGAAGGGAAAAAGAAAGGACGGAGCACTGTTGTGTGGCCTGCACCGTGCTCTCCCAAACCAGAGAGGTAAGAGGGTCACAGCTCTTACAATCTGAGATCTTGACAAGGGACCCACATTGGAAGCCAGGCAGCCATACTATGGAGCATGAGTATACTTTAGTAATGACAATAGGAGAAAGATGGTCAGCGGAATGACTTTTTAAAGGAAATGTCTCAAGGAATAGGTTTATCACTTTCAAAGTGCAATAGAGAGGAAGAATATATAACATGTCATGTTGACAGTGAAAGAACGGATTTTGTTAGGGTTTCAAATGTTTTCTTCAGAACCCAGAAAATATTGGCAAATGATAACTGGACAATTGTGATGAGGGAATAATTGCTAGTTAATGAATTAATATAAGAATAATTAATCAAAATATTATGATATATATTTTCCAAATATTACCAAAACTCAACCAGAGTTGTTAATCAGAAGACCTGGTGTGAACAGTGATTAAACCCAGAGAACGGGAAGTACAAGCCATTGTTGAAGAAAGAAAAGCCATATGCCATTTATAAGCCACAAGGAAGGAAATCTGATTGTATTTTTACCAGTATTTATTGTCCTTATAATGCGTTTATTACTTCATCAAATATATTTTATCAGTGATCACTTCCTGAACAAAGACATAGATGGCATACAACACATACAATACATGGAACAAATGCAGAATATAAAGAAATGAATCTTTTAGGAGTGTACATATAAGACCTTTGGCACACATTAAGAATTCAGGTCAGTTTTTTCAGTAAGTGTATACGGAATGCTTACTGAGTCCTGGGAAGTATGTAAGGTCTAGGAAGGCTATAGTCAGTTCAGACACCAGTCCAGCCTAGTGATGGTGGTAGTGGTAACAGTATTAATATCAGTGAAAATTGCCAACATTTGTTAAGCATATACTACATGCTATCCCCTGTGTTAAGTACTAAATGTGAATTATTTCACGTAATCCTGGGAACAACACACTGAGGTGCATTTATCATTGAACTCAATTTACAGATGAGGAAAAAGAGTTTCAGGAGCTTCAGCAACTTGCCCAAGTTCACATAGTTATTAACAAAATCCAAGATCCAACTCAGGAAGTTCACCTGCAATGCCTGTGTTCTTTAACCCTATACCTTTCACACAAGTGATACAGCATGATAAGAGGTATGATGTGTGACCTTAAACAAGCATTATGAGATCCCATACGTGAGGGAGCTGCACATGAGAAACAAAAGAGGTAGTGATTTCAGAGAACTGTACACAGTAGAGTGGAAGAATGAAGAAGGAAAACCAGGGACCGTATTGTGAACATTTTGTATTGCACGTTAAGAAGTGGGAAGCCATTTGATGTTTTGCACTTTTCATCTGCATTTTTAAATGATCACCTTTGCTATGGGGCAAAAACAGTGGGAAGAGGCAAGACTAGGAGAGTCAGAGTGAGGTTGCACCAAAATAGGCAAGAGATATTAGCAGCGTACCTAAAGAGGAGAGATTTATGACACAGTAAGAAATAGGAAATTAAATAAGCACGAAAGGTACTAGAGTTAGGTATGTTAACATGTGGAACTGCACAGTCCATTCATCCCTTATAATGAATGAGTTTAGTTTGATGGCTTGGGGGCTTGTAACATTTCTCAGTCCGGAGGTGAAACAGTGGGCAAATGACAGATAACTAGACAAACATTTTAGGGAAGTGGTGATTTTAATATTAACCCAGAATCTGGGAAGGTTTTATGAAAATGGGAACATTAAAGATAGTAAAATGTAATTTCATAATAATACTTTAAGGAATTAGATCATTTCTACGTCTTATTTCTTCTAAGTGCTTTCTTTTTTTTAATATGAAATTTGTTGTCAAGTTGGTTTGCATACAACACCCAGTGCTCATCCCAACAGGTGCCCTCCTCAATACCCATCACCCACCCTCCTCACCCTCCCACCCCCCATCAACCCTCAGTTTGTTCTCAGTTTTTAAGAGTCTCTTATGTTTTGGCTCCAGACCGCTTTCTTATCAGGGCCGATATCATGAGAGAACCTCTAACTCATCTATTTCCTACCACTGCTTGTTTTGTGACAGCTGTATAAGACGGGAACATGAGAAAAGCACAAAGAAGAGCTAAAAACACTCGGAAACTGAGCAGAATCGTTTGTATTTTTTTCCAACAAGGAGAAATGTATCTTTAGTTCAAAGATTGTTGAAACTAATCTGCCTCAGGCTGCCCGGGACAGAAGTTCAGATGATGCCGTGGAGTGCATCAAATCAGGCAGTCGCAGAACCTTCCATCTGTCATAAAAAGCTTCTGTGTATAAAAGAGTGGTGTGCAAATAGCAGAAGTGGCTGCTGCTGCTCCAGCTTATTTCACCTCCTTTGTTCTCTTGGGATTGAAATAGTCATTATTTCTCTGCAAATTTCGAATGCTGCCCAGGTAGTCAGCTTAGTGAAGTATCACGGAAAACCACAGCTGATTAGAGTCCTAATAACTTGTTTGTGACGGTCCCTTGAACAAGGATAATGGGCCTGGCTTTTAATTAAAGGAGAACAAAAGAAGACATTTATAGAAAAGGGGGAAATTATTTCACGTTTTAAAATCTAAATCTGTAATACTCTAAATAGACATTCCTATAACTGTAAGAAAGCCCTATAACTCATGTGAAGAATATTATCAAAATAATAGGTTCCTTAGGATGTCCTTATAGATAGACTCTGAGTGATGCATTTGCGCCAAGGGAATTTTCTCCCTCTTGTCTCCAAGACTAAAGGCAGCATCATATTTATAAAGGAGGGTGAAAATGAGGCAATACACCTGGAAGTCCCAAGCTAAAAGAACAAAATCAGACTCTGATTATTATGTAGAATTCTACATTGGGACAAAACTCACTGATTTCAGAATTGTTAAATATTTATTTCTTCTTTCTTTCTTTCTTTCTTTTAAATGTTTATTTATCTTTGAGAGAGAGTGAGAGAGAGACAGAGCATGAGCAGGGGAGGGGCAGAGAAGGAGGGAGACACAGAATCTGAGGCAGGTTCCAGGCTCTGGGCTGTCAGCACAGAGCTCAACGCGGGGTTCAAACTGACAAACCGTGAGATCATGACCTGAGATGAAGTCGGATGTTTAACCAACTGAGCCACCCGGGTGCCCCCATCCTGTTTTTCTAACAAGAAATTATTCGGCTAAATATACTGCATGAGCACAAAAAAAAGATAACATAGTTATCCAAATGCCTCAATTCTATTACTTTTGCACAAAATAGTTAAAATCACTGTTCAAGTAGCTTTTGAAGTCACAATGTGAATCTCTAAATCCAGTGACTCTGGTGGGTTTTGTATGGGGGTAGTTTTCAGTTATAATTAAGTATGTAACACTATTGAGGAGTACAATAGAAATTTTCAAAGTAATGTTTGGCCTCAGTTTTAAAAATATGGGGAAATAAAAACACACTGACCCTTGCATTTCCCGTTGTAATGTTTTTCACTTCATCGTCTACATCGTGATAGTTTATGGCAAATTGTCGTGACTGCAAATCCAGAGCTCTTCATCACATTAGTGTTGCTTGTATTTTATTTATGTCAGAATCTGAATGACCCTTCTCCACTAGTAATAGGGAAGGTTGGGGTCACCCCCAAGAGAGAGCATCATAATGATCAGATTCCTGACTGTGAGCTAAGAGTCAGCAAATAAATCCACTGTTGGAAAACAGAGCTGAAAGCCATAAACCTCACATGGTTCTGGTTTCTCACTTCAGTTTCCCAGTGAGTCATTGCATAACCCTTGTGGCCCAAAAGGGGTGACGCCTGTCCCCAAGTGTTCAATTTAATGCATTTCAACCCTTGGGAGATTGGCTTCCTTGTTCAGTGCAGTTTGAATCAACATTAAATAAAGCATTCAAGCTTGGGAGGTTTTAAAAGGTAATTGGGAGTAAAACTTGATGGCCTTTATGAGGCCATTTTTGTCTGGGATCATGGTAAATGACCAAATATGTAGAAGATCCTTGGGTTTTGAGAATCTTTTATCTAATTTATTATAGAAGTGTCACGAATCATCTTAAGGAGAAGCATTAACAGGTTTTTTTTAAAGGACTAACATAAGTTGTTTCAAGATTTGAAGTCTTACAAAGTAAACTAAATATAGTGTAATACAGTATGATTTAATAAATGGTTGAGGGGCGCATGGGTGGCTCAGGAGGTCAAGCCTCCGACTCTTGATTTTGGCTCAGGTCATGATCTCACGGTTTGTGAGACAGAGCCCCGCGTCAGGCTCCACGCTGACCCTCTCCCACTCTCTCTCTGCCCCTTCCCCCCCCCAAGATAAGTAAAAGCTTAAAAAAATAAAGAGTTAAAAAACAATATATCGCACTTAAGCCCATTTAGGAAAATAAGCTTTGTCTCTTCAGGAGACTTAGTTGAGGCAGAGGTTTGGACGCTGATCGTGTTGTGCCCCTACCATCTAGAAAATGGACTGGCAACTGGAAGACTGTTTCACATGCTTTTTCTGACCTTTCCCTCTGCATTTTGACATACAACATAAAATTGGTACCTGATGTACAGAATCCGTTGGGACAAACATATGAAATAAAAATCCCAAAGAAACATAAGAGCAAGTGCAAATTACGGTCGGGTGAAGTCTATTTCTACCAAGCCCCAATTTGTAAAAGAGATAATGGTGGAAGTTTGTCATTCGCTTCATGAATTTATCATAATGATATCACATCATAATTTTATAAAATTAATAAAATTCTAAATTAAAAAAATTAACCACAGGGTTATTTCAATGACCAGCATTTAAAAATAAGTAGAGGGGCGCCTGGGTGGCTCAGTCGGTTGGGTGTCCGACTTCGGCTCAGGTCACCATCTCACGGTCCATGAGTTCGAGCCCTGTGTCAGGCTCTGTGCTGACTGCTCAGAGCCTGGAGCCTGTTTCAGATTCTGTGTCTCCCTCTCTCTCTGCCCCTCCCCCGTTCATGCTCTGTCTCTCTCTGTCTCAAAAATAAATAAACGTTAAAAAAACTTTTTTTTAATAAATAAATAAATAAAAATAAGTAGAAAGAGGTTTTGTAATAATTAAAATATAATGGGGTTTGGGAAATGGGATTTATGAAAGCTCACATTCCTCAAATTTTCCAAGTGATGTGTTGCTCATAATGAATTCATATAGACAGACTTACAGTGTGAGTGCAGTAGCGAAGTGGGGTGGAAATAGCATTACCACAGGCGTGGCTAAGTGTCGCTTAAGGTAATTCTTATGGCAGTTTATGAGGCCACTATGCCGGCTTTTATCATTTCACAGATGAGAAAATTGAGGCTGAGAGAGTTGAAGTAACCTGGCTGAAGACCTACAAAGACATCCAGTACCCCTGGTTATGACGTCCATGTTGTCAACTGCTATTCTGTATTCAGAAAGGTTTTGTGATATTTTGAAAGACACTCCAAAAGTGGACAAGCATTCCTTATGCGGGGAGAGCTTTGTGCAGTGGTACCAAATGTTGACCAAGCAGAAAGAAGTTCTGGGTAGAGGGGCAGGATGGAATAGCTGGAGTGTTGGGAAGATGGAGCAGAAAATGGGAGAGCAATTGGTAGAAATCCTTAAGCATCAGGATGAAGAGTTTGCTTTTGCAAATATTGCCTGGAAAGCAACTGAAGATCTTTTGAGTACAGTATTGATAGCATATTAAGGACAGATGCTTAGTAAATTATTTTGGTAATTTGCTTCACAAATTGTTATCTTACATCATATAATGTAAATGTTGGATTTTTTTTTCATATCAACCAAGGAAATAAGGGCCTCACTTACTCCTAAACTCTGATCCTCAAGGCCATGCATCTTGCGGGCCCAGACTACTTCTCTAACTTCATCTCCTCCTCTCTGTGTGACCCTGCACATCAAGCTTCACACTTGCTCTTAAGCAGACAGAAAATGCATTAACCTCAGGGCCTTTGCACTTGCTCTCCCTGAAATGGTCTTCCCAATAGCAGCACTTTTCTCTGCTGTTTCACCCTATTCAGTTTCTATTCCCTTAAAAATTTTCACTTTTCTGGATAACTTATCACCACCTGATATCCTCTATTTGCTTCTTTATTTTCTTTTTTCCTCCCCTTGAAGTTTAATCATCAAAAACGATGGTACTTTTTTTCTGTTTGCTGTTGCATCCCCAGCACACTGAAGTGGATAAAGATTTTAGGGTCTGAAGTTAAGTGCCCTATTTAAGAAAAAAGAATAGAAAAATTACAAAATGAAATAGAAGTGAAACTTAATATTTATTTATTTGGAATGCAAAAAAATTTACAAGATTTAAAATGCTGGCAAATACCACAAGCATTGTAAAATCTGAAAAACAAAAGACTGCCTCTTTTTTACTTTATTGCCTGACCCACCTCTGTAATTCTTCCCTCCACAGTTTTTGGTAACATACTCTTTGACTGCCTCTTCAAATTATAATTTTGTAATATAATCTACAGAGAGAATAGGAAAATAATTTTGTTCTATCTCTAGCATAGCTGAACAAGTTTTTAAAAATATATTGATTAGAAAAACCTTTTAATTTCAACATTATTGCTAAATCTCTTACACATTTTTAAATTGTTGTTGAATATGAAAACCCTTATAAGGTTCTTTAGCATATGAACCATAACGTTTGGAAGAATATTCCACAGACAAGCTTCTGGCTCTGTACATTTCTAGACTGGTTTTTCCAACACCACACACAACACCGGGTGCCTCAGGGTATGAATATTGCATTACAACCTTGAGCCCTGCCCCTCCTTTTCAACAGTAGGTAAGTGAGTTGCACAATGGACAGTACAAATGCTCTGGGATCCATTTCTACACGAGAAGACTACAGTAGCCTAACTAAAACTGAAGTGACTGCAAGTCATATATATAGGTTCCAGTCAGCCTAGCCTAAGTGTGTCCTAAGTCTACTTCCCAAGGGAAGTTGGGACAGACATAATTAGGTCAGCAGTCATAACTATTTGCGATTAAAACATTTTGCTTCAGACAGGGCATCTGGGTGGCTCAGTCGGTTGAGCATCCAACTCTTGATTTCAGCTCAGGTCATGATCTTACAGTTCATGGGATCGAGCCCCACTCTTGGCTCTGCTCACAGTGCAGAGCCTTCTTCAGATTCTCTCTCTCCCTCTCTCTGTCTCTCTCTGCCTCCCTGGCTTGTGCGTACCCACGCTCTCTCTCCCTCAAAATAAATAAATAAATAAATAAATAAATAAATAAATAAATAAATAAATAAATAAATAAAATAACCAACCTTTTGCTTTTGCAAACTTATAAAAGCATGTGACTATGTGAACAATTTGCTAGGGATCCATATAAGTAAGGGACCCTGACTTTCAACCTTTTTTAGCTTGTTAGTAAATCAGCTTCCTCCAGCACCTAATGGTACTTGTGGGTACAAAGTAGACACTCAAAAAATATTTGTTGAGTGAATGAATGAACAAAAGTTACTCCTTTGTGACTCTCCCCATAACATTGTTAAATCAGAGTGCCTTTCAAATTAAATTGGACCCATTAACTACAGGTTACATTTATCATATTAAAACTCTACAATATCTCTGATGTGATGTAGGATCTATTCTTAATACAAAATATGTCAAGAAGATTTATTCATTACAAGCACGGATATATTGACCCTTTCCCTTTTCTTTCTGTGGGGAAATTCACAATTTCTGCATAATTTTATAGCCCTGTCAAGTACATTTTCTCAGGAGTATGCCCTAAGCAGAGCTATTATTGGAATGTCTTCCTACTAAAATTATGGAACAACTTTCCTCAGTGTCTATGTTATATTTGCCTTTTTATCAAGGACAAATTCTACTCTGTGATCTTTATTTTTTTTTATTTTTGTGACTCCCAGGGAAGAGTTGTCTAAAATTTAAAAATGATACTACAACTAGAAAGACCTGAAAACTGAAGGCCCATGATTTCCAGGATGGAGTAGAACTATAGATCTAAGTTTTAATTTAACTGTCTAATATGAAAACAGTTATAGTGCTAGAAAGGAAACTGGTGGGTCAGATAAGAACTCTTGTCCTGAAAGAATTTGCTTAGGCTTCCCAGCCTTTGGTATGCTGTCTTCGTTCTCTTGTCCAGGGTTAGCAAAGCTGTCTCACTGGTAATCAACAAAGTACCTATAAAACCAAATGATCTCTTGTCAAACCTGACTGAGTATATACCTTTATGTACCGTTGCAAAACCATGTGCCATTTCTGGATCTAGAATCTTCCCAAGAATGCTAGAAGCAGAAGTCTTCTTGCAAATGCTGAATTTTTCCACTTGACATTCAGATACTGATAGCTGAGAGAAGAGAAAAAGCTAGGACGCAAATTTTGGTATATTAACAGCAAAGTTGTGGGCTTACTACTGAGCTTTCTTCCACATGCTTAATTCAGGAGAATGGAATCCTGTGATGCCATGATAGAAAAAGTGGGCTCCCACTGGACAAATCAACTGTGAGTCAAACACAGGCAATACTTCCCACAGGGACCTGGTTGTATCTTTTTAAGTGTTTCACTTTTTTAAAATTTCAAATTAATCTCGGGACCTAATTGGAACATACACAGTGGTTAGTATGAAAAGACGGATTAGATAGACAAAGCCATCTGGTTTTGATATGCTAGTGAAAGAAAATATATGTATCCATTTTAAGGTAGATTTTTCTGTTAGATGATGTGTGTGTGATTGATTCTAAAAAGGTGACACCTGAAGGTACCCTCTCCGAGAGCATATTACTGGACCACATTGGTTGATCAGGAGATTTTTAAAGTCTCTAGCAGATAATTTGCTGCTGTAGTACTGTTTACTACAACTTGAACTAGGGAGAAATAAATCGGTTTAAAAAGATTAAGAAAATGGATAAAAATTATAGGCTGCTTGTTAAAAATCCTTCACAACCAGTAAGTGTTTGTTATAAATAGAGGAAGGCAAGTCATGTTTTATCTAAAAGAACAGACATATTTAAGTTTGATTAGAAGAAGATAAAGATTTCTTTTAGTGTCATTCAGCTAGTATAATGAGTGTTATTGATTAAAATGTTGGAATCAATAAGGACTTAAAATTGGAGTAGAGGAGACCTTAAGGAGGTGGAAAAGGTTATGGCCTGTCAAATGAGCTGACAATTAAATGCTTTGTAAAAAATTGATTTTTTTTTTTTTAAGCGTGAACTGTCAACTAAACTTCTTGGCTTTCGTGGGCGTATGCTATTCTACAGCATGTGACAGCATATACAACTGCAACTACATATTATTATCAGACTCATACACTAAATGTTTGTGAACATACTACCAAAAGCTAATTGTAAAACTTTAGCCCATCTGAATATGTTATTAATGCTGTGTAAAGAGGTCATTTAACAGCCAATGAAACTTAACATGTTTCTCCTTAGAATCCAATCGTGTATAATAAGGCAGTAACTCATCAGGTTCTTTCTAAAATGTCAGCAGTAATGTTTTAAGCCCCTTACTCTTCTTTTTATTAATTCATCAGTATCAAAATCTAGCAGATGTTTTGGATTTCTATAGTTCAGTCTCTTAACCAAAGATAAGTGAGCTAGATATTCCTCACAGAGAAGCGATTGCATAGTAGACCTTTCATTTGTAAGGAAACACTGAACAGATCTAGAAAAATACACGTGTAAAAAAAAAACCAACAAAATACAGGAATGTAAATGCAAAAATGGAAAAAAAGACCATCCAAATATCCATGAATTGAAAAGTGCAGTAAAAGAAAATCTGCTCATGAATTTTACGAAAATTCAGAGACCAGCACCTGAAAATGTTAACAAATATGCGTAGGTTCTCAGAGCTGCCAAAGAAAAAAACGTGAAAGGACATAAAAGGAATTCCTTAAAAGGGAAGGCAAAGGACAAAGGACAAGGAGAAAGGCACAGCAATTACTGAAATCAGGGGCTGGATTCTGAATTTTCTCCTGGTTGCTCTGGGCATCACATTCCTGACTAACTAATTATAAGTTCCTTTTGAAAATTTTACAATCTTTTATATTGGGTCCAAGAAACATACTTTAAAAAAAATCAACTCTGATCTTAGTGAATATTAATTTCACTGTTTACTTTTCTAAGCCTTTTGGCATAAATTAGTATAAATCTATTAACTATCATATGTAGACATGAATGAAAAATATTAGGAAGTCATTTCTTTTAAGTTACATGGAATATCAGTAAGGAATAATGTCTGATAATTAGATTTTATTATAATTTTTTTAACTTTAGGTATATAAACTCATAAACGCAGTTCATTATGAGTTTGTTAAATTTAAATACTTAGGACTCCAGTCATGTAGCTCTCTGATCTATTTTTATTTTTATTTTATTAATTTTCATTTATTTATTTATTTACTTGTTTTTAATGTTTAATTTTGAGAGAGAGAGAGAGAGAGAGAGAGCGCGCATTCGCATGAGTAGGGGAGGGGCAGAAAGAGAGGGAGACAGAAGATCCCAAGCGGGCTCTGCCCTGACAGCAGAGAGTCTGATGTGGGACTCAAACTCACGAACCATGAGATCATGACCCGATCCGAAGTTAGATGCTCAACCGACAGAGCCACCCAGGCACCCCTATAATCTATTTTTAAGTAGGTGTTCTATGTAGAAAAATCAATGGTTCATTGTCCAGTTGTTTCCATTTTGGCTGGCGGTTTTGATTTTGACATTAGTCTAGGGTAAGAAAAATAATTTTCCTTCTATCCTTCTGAGTTCTTAGCTGAGACCCCTATAATAAAATATTAATGAGAGAAAAACAAACCGTTTATTAACGTGTGTACCTTATGTATACATGGAAGATACCCAAAGAAAAATGAATAACTCTCTGAGGAGGCAGATTTTGGGCTAGCATATTCTGTTGCCCTTCATTAGTAACCCAAAGCGTTTTGAAGTCCTTAATGGGAACTGGTGGCATTTGACTTGCTTTTGCCTTTGCACACAGGTGCACCCTGAGCGTGACACTGGAGCAGGCCATCATTCTGGCCAGAAGCCATGGACTGCCTCCTCGCTACATCATGCAGGCTACAGATGTGATGCGGAAGCAGGTAAGTCACACACAGTTTAGGGATTGTTTTACAGGACCTGGTTTTTTTTTTTTTACATTTTCCATGTGTATTTATTTTTGAGAGAGAAAGAGAGAGAGAGGAGGAGGAGCAAAGAGAGAGTGAGACACAGAATCCGAAGCAGGCTTCAGGCTCCAAGCTGTCAGCACTGAGCCCAACTCGGGGCTTGAACTCACAAACTGTGAGATCATGACCTGAGCTGAAGCCAGAGGCCCAACCGACAGAGCCACCCAGGTGCCCCTATGGCACCTGGATTTGAAGGTTCCTTTTAATCAGGATTTATCAGGTTTAATGAGGATTAGTCAGCATTTATCAGGTGTCTGATTAGTGCCTGGATGTGGGGGACACTTTTTCAGGCTCAGAGAGTAAATGTGAACAAGAAACACTCCCAGGGACGAAGGCAATACAGACATCTATATGAGGATCCTCCAAGAAACCAAGCCAACCTGGAAAAAAGGATGTGTAAGAGATAACCAGAAGGAGGAAAGGGGTTGGCCAAGTGTAATGGGCAGGAGTGGATTTGAGGCTTATGTAAGGAGCAAGGGCAAAGGCTACATGGCATTTTCTGGGCATCGCAGGTGATTTAGTAAGGCTCTGGAAATAGAATTGAGGAAGAGCGTGCGGGCAAGAAGGAAGAGGGAAGAATTGAAGGCCCTTCTTGCTCCTGGAGCTCTCAAAGTGAAGTCCAAGCCATGCTAAGAATTTGGTGCATTATTCTGAAGATAAAAGCACATATCTCAAATTTTCCTTCAGAGGATGAAGAGTAGTCTTTGGGATGTCATTAGGTCACTGAAGTATTTATAGGTGGGAATAAACTCTCATAAAGAGAATGAGCTTTTGTTACAGTACCCAATGGTATTTTAATGTGATAGTTTGGTTTCTAACGCTTAAAATTCTTTTAAAAGGTAACAAAAATGCATTAACCTCCAACTTATTATTAGGAAAATGTGCCTTATATAATAGAAAAGACACAACTTATTAGAAAGACAAGAGTTGGAAAATATCAATTTTATGTTTTATTCTGCCACAGTTTCTCAGGGTAACCACAGAAAATTGATTTAACCAATATTTATTCTTGCTGACTTGGTTTGAACTGCCCAATGATAGTAAGTGATTTAGTTTTTAAGATATGCTTTTGTAGTTAAAACTTATTTGTTTACTAAAGACTTAGTGTATAACTCTTATGCAAACATACTAATCTCTGTGGGTTTGCTCCCAAGATATACTACAGAATGTAAAAAAAAAAAAAAATCCTGGAAGCAGTCATAAGTGATACCAGCACTGGTTTGGGGTCTGTAATTCAGGAATAAAGTACAATGAATGGATATACATTGGAGCTTCGAGGTGGGCACCCTGGAGCTGGAGATTGAAAGCCAAGATCTGACAAGGTCTAACAGGGATTTGCTAAGTAAAGGTTAAATCCACAAGAAGCACAGGGCACAGTATGGTTCAGCTAGAAAAGGGCAACTACAGATGCAAATGCCAGCAGATTTTGGAAGGATTTTTTGGATGGATATAATACAAATTTGGTTTTAAAAAGTAGACCAAAGTAAACTTGTGATTATTCATTTCAGGGTTGGGTTTGGGATGCCAAAAGTACAGAAAGACACTAAGCATTCTGTTTCACTCTGTTACTGTTAGAATAACTTTGAGTGGAGACTTGGAGGGGCCATCTCGAAATTATGGTTTACAGCAAGACCAGGAGACTGGTTATTAACCTGTTTTAGAATAATCTAGTACAGGAGTAATGATGAATTCACTAGATATACATTCTTACTATATGGACTTCAGTAATCAAAAACGTTTAAGTTCTTACACGTGAGAACGGACATCTATAAACTACAGGGGGGAAAGTAAAAACCGTATTATGTAAGCCTTAGTGACTTATTTAACCAGTGCAAACCTTTTTGAAATACAATATACATGCTATATTTACATATATTATTATATGTATTATTATATATTTATAAAATGTAACAAGGAAACTGAAAAGTTATGAAGTTTCTTATAAAATTTCTAAACTGCAGTTTTTCAGTATTCATCACTTCTTCCTTCTATTTTTTTTTTAATAAATATATTTAGAATAGGTAGCTACCCTCCTTTGTTACTGGTTTCTCTGCTGCAAATATGGCATCTCCAGGTGGATCTGAAACAAAGAACTGGTTTCTGACTTCTGTACGGAAGATCAGAGAGCCTGGGGCCCTCTCTTTAGAGAAAGTGGGTTAAACTGGGGTACAAGGGGATTTTCGCAGCGTTCCATCTGCTGCCCATCCTCTCTCCAGTGTCCAGCTGTTACAGGCAGTGGAATTAGTGGCTGGGATCCAGTCTGCAAGCCAACTCTTACCTACCTGTGATCTAAGTAGTTAGAACACAAATGGGGATCAAAGATCTGACTTTCCTGTTCCTTTTGTTTCTCAAACATTTAGACCCAACTCTCCAGAGACTGAATGGTTGACATGTTTGCCAGATCAATGAGTAATATTTTCTAAGATCTTTAGTTTCTTTTTTAGGGAGAAGCACTTCAGCATGATTGATTGTATGGTTTTCATGTACAGCTTTGTATATCTATTTTTCATAGACTTGTTTAATGCTCTGGTTAGTTAGAAGGAAAGCTGAAAGATAGAGGGAAGGGTACTATGCCCCTTCTAATTTTTTTGATAATGACTATAATAATCCTAAGCAGCACTTTTACATAACCAACTGATCTGATTAATACAACGTTTGAGGGAGAAGCTTTCATTTACATTAGAAACAAAGTTTTCTTTTTTTTTTTAAATTTTTTTTTTTCAACGTTTATTTATTTTTGGGACAGAGAGAGACAGAGCATGAACGGGCGAGGGGCAGAGAGAGAGGGAGACACAGAATCGGAAACAGGCTCCAGGCTCTGAGCCATCAGCCCAGAGCCCGACGCGGGGCTCGAACCCACGGACCGCGAGATCGTGACCTGGCTGAAGTCGGACGCTTAACCGACTGTGCCACCCAGGCGCCCCTAGAAACAAAGTTTTCTATTCTACAAATTATACTTTCCACGTATTATTGGGTGGAAGACCGCCTCAATTTTTTTTAAATAAAACTGGAATTTCAGAGTTCTGTCTCCTTACCTACAATATCAGGACATTATACTGGGCACAGTAACAAAGGCTGAAGAAGATGTGATTCTTCCCCCATCTTATGGTGGCCATACATAGGCAGATCATCATGATACAGGTACCAATAGACAAGTGGTATACAACCTCAGTGTTTTTGGACATAAGACAGGGAATAAATAAGTGAGTAAACTGTGAGCCTCTCAGTGGCTGGGACACTGAGTATAGTTTGTTTTGGTGGGCATAGGTTTCCAGAATAGTACCTGGCAGAGAGTAAATGCTAAATGGCGTGTGTTCAATAGTTCAATGGTTCAATAGTTCTAACTGGGATAACCAGAAAGAGGCTTCATGCAGAAAGTGATACCATGATAGTGATTTAAAAGCATAGATTCTTGAGCCAAGCAACCTCAGTTTGAATCCCAACTCCAGTGTTTACCATCTGTATCATTTGGGACAAGATTCTAAGTCTCTCTGTTACTTAGTTTCCTCATTATTAAAACAAAGATTTTAATAGTACTTGCCTCGTAGTGTTGCGAGGATATACTCAATGCACTTAAAACAATACCTGATATAGTGAATGACCGATTAGTTATTAGCCAAGATGATATTTGATTTGAGCCTGGGAGGATAAATGGGAGTGGACAGGTAGGGAAGAGGAGAGAGGAGGTCCTTGGGTAGAGGAAACAACATAAATAAGGGTGGAAAAGTGCAAGTACCTGGCATGTTGAGTATATGAAGAATTATATAGTTGAATTCACTGTGGAATACACCAACAGTTGTGTTCAGCATGATGAACATCAGTGTGATTTGCAACCTTTGAAGAAAGCAAAAGCCTTTCTACAGACTACTCAGTGGAATATTATGAGACTAAAAACAAAAGTAATTATACACAAACACTATAGCCTAGTAAATCTATTTCTCACAGGGATATGATTTAGAATTTCTAAAACTAGCTTATGTGTATACTAGGTTTGAAGAGATAAGTAAATATATTGTAAGTAATGAGAATAAAGTTTCTTACTGTCAGAAAAGGAAGTTACAAATAGGGAAAGGGAGAAGGCTATAATCCAGAACAAATCCTGTGGTGTGGATTGGGATCAGAGGTAGCAATTTGAACTGATGGATACACACACACGCATGCACGCACACACGCGCACGCATTTAGAAATAAATACAGATGTTTGAGTATGTTTGCCATTAGTTAAATAGCTCTGTCTACTCAGACGACCTAGAAGCAGTTACATGCCAATAGTAGCAGTGAGCATACCCAGTGTCCAGATCTTGGGTTCCAAATATAATTCTCCATTGAAAAGAGCCACAGTGCTTGGAGAAGTGGTTAATCTCCACAACATAATTATTAACTACAAAAAGAAAAGAAGTAACTTTACAGTGGAAAAATCTGGCAGACACCGCTTGAACCGAGTGATGACAGTTACTGTCACCGATAAGATGTAGAGAAGTCATGTGATATGGTGATGGTCAACATCAGTGGTCTCTTGCACTGAGGAGGCACAAAATCACTCTTGTCCAAAATGCATGTCTTCTATCTGATCGTGAGGAAACAGCTGACAAGCCCAAACTGAGAAATATTCTCCAAAATAATGACCAGTACTTATCAAAAGTATTAAGGTCATGAAAGACAAATCAAATCCAAGGAAATGCCATGGATCAGAGGACCAAGGGGACAAGAAAACAGAATGTAGTATGGGATCCTGGGTTGGATCCTGGAATAGAATCAGGACACAAGGGGGAAATGGTGAAATTTGATTAAGACTTACAGCATTATATGAACATTGATTCCCTGGTTTTGACCATCATACTCTGCTCAAGTGAAGGGTGAGCATTAGAGAGAGTTTACATAGCTGAGTTAAGTATGTGAACTTTCTGTTCTGGTGTTACAACTTTTCTCTAAGTCTAAAACTACTCCAAAATGAGTTATTTTTTAACTGCTTAATTATAATTCCTAAATTCCTTCCCATCTGTCTTTTTGCCACCCCCACCCCTTTTCCCTATTTGCTTTCCTTTATTTGGTCCATCTTGAGAGGATATATTCTTTTGTTTTCCTTTCTTCCTTTTCTCCTTTTCTTTCTTCCCTTCCCTTCCGGTAGTTCAGAATTTGGTAGCAAGAAAGAGAGTTTCAGAGATTTTGTATTTCTTTATTTTATTTTTTAAGTTTATTTATTTATTTCGAGAGAGAGAGCACAAACAGGGGAGGGGCAGAGAGAGGCAGAGAATCCCAAGCAGGCTCTGCACCATCAACACAGAGCTCAACACGGGGCTCAAACTCCCAAACCGTGAGATCATGACCTGAGCTGAAACCAGTCAGAAACTTAACCAAGCCACTGAGATGCCCTAGAGTTTCTTTAAAACCACTCTCCTTCAACTGTTCTCAGCCCCAAACCCTGGTGTTTAGTTCTATGTAGTAACTAATTCCCATTAGGAACTGAACAATGATTATATTCATTCATGAACTTGACAAGTTGTGAAGACTTTTTCATTGCTAAAGTGCATTGCCTTTGTACTATAAAGTTTGGGGCAGAATTCTTACATTTCAGAGATCCACACACACATGCCTTGTCCAGAATTGCTTTAGAACTATTTAAGAAAATATTTTCTTGATAAATACTATGAACTTTAAAATAGCTGATTATTCAGCTAAGGATAAAACAGGTTTGTGAGTGCGATAGAACTGTGATTTTCTGTTCCACAAAAGTGAGGACACAGCACATATTTGTAGCCTTCTCGTTTCTTATTTTCAACATCTAAAGTATTGCTTGCTTCTAGGAATAAAGACATAGATGAGATAGTGAACAGGAAGCTGTGATTTAAGTTTATTTTGAATGATTTAGGTAGCTATTGAAATAAATATCAACCCTTTGGAAAAATATGTCAGCATATTTTGATACTTAAAGCATTAGTTTTGAAAATGCTCAGATGATAATTTTTCTCTTCTGCTTCACCTCATCTCTCTTGATGTTATATACATTGTTGGAATAAATATTCTACACTCAAATGTTCATGGTATGCTAAATAATTACTAATACAATGTAGAGCTAAAAATGATTTTCCCTACTTCTCTCAGGGAGCAAGAGTTCAGAACACAGCAAAGAATTTGGGAATCAGAGACAGAACCCCACAGTCTGCTCCAAGGTAAGTGACTCCCCAGGTCTGCTCTTTCCCAAAGGGCTTACCGCCACATCCAAGGCAGTGTCACTTACATCTAATGCACCTGCCACAGTACATGCCTAGTGAAGTACTGCATATAATCATGGAAATTGGCCTCGTAAACACTCTGTGGCTAAATGTGACTAGTCATAAGTGGTCTCTGAATTCAATGAAATTTTAAGGGAAGCAAACTTAGAGGTAGCAGGTAGAAGTCTTGACATTATTCTGTTTTCCAAGTTCCATCATGAATTCAAAGACAAAAGTCCACACAGGTACTACTAATATTTGTAACCCAAGTGTACCGAACTACCAAAATGCCATTTTCATTTGTTTTTCTCTGCCTGACATGCTGTTCCCTCTGGCATGATTGCTTTTCCCATCTGTGTCTGTATGGAAAACTCCTACTTACCCACAAAACCCTTTGTGTCCTTTTCTCAATGCCCTCTTCTCTTTGAAGTCTTGGCTGAGTTTTCTTCCTCTTTGTGCTCCCTTAGCATCTTGTGTATTGGTCTTTTATAGCTCTTTTATAGCTCTGTGTTACAATATACTGTTCCATGTCTCCTCACCCAACCTGAATGTGGATTCTCTGGTGGCAGAGAATATGTTTTTTGGATTTTATTCCTGGCTGATCATAGTGCTGTACAGTAGACATTGAATATCTGAACTGATTTCAAGAACTTGCGAATGAACAAATGAATGAATGAGCTTTTTGTTTGTGGTCATATCAAATATTCACAGTTCACATATCATAACAAGAAAAGACTCTAGGGGCACCTGGGTGGCTCAGTTGGTTGAGCATCTGACTTCAGCTCAGGTCATGATCTCACAGTTCATGGGTTCAAGCCCCTCATTGAGCTCACTGCTCTCAGTGCAGAGCCCGCTTCCGATCCTCCCTCCTCTCTCTCTGCCCCTTTCCTGCTCATGTTCTCTCTCTGTCAAAAATTTAAATTTTTTTTAACTTAAAAAAAGAAAGGACTCGGGGCGCCTGGGTGGCGCAGTCGGTTGAGCGTCCGACATCAGCCAGGTCACGATCTCGCGGTCCGTGAGTTCGAGCCCCGCGTCAGGCTCTGGGCTGATGGCTCGGAGCCTGGAGCCTGTTTCCGATTCTGTGTCTCCCTCTCTCTCTGCCCCTCGTCCGTTCATGCTCTGTCTCTCTCTGTCCCAAAAATAAATTAAAAAAAAAAAAAAAAAAGAAAGGACTCTAATTCACCTTTAGAATAAATGGACATGGAGACAGCCATCAAAGAAATGTTAATTTCATTTCCCTGGTGACAATAAGGTAAGCAGCCATCTATCTTGAAGTGGGGCAAAATTAAATAATCTCTTTTACATTTGATTGTTTTTATATGTTGGCATTTTAACAAAAAAGAGACTCCTCCAGGCACTGTCACAGACAAGACACTTTCGTTTTCTATTTACAAAGCAGTTACCAGAGTGAGAATGATGACAGCAGCATTTATGAAGTTATATTTCATCCTAAAAAACTCTGTGGGCAGTAGAAGTACTTTCACAAGGGAAAACATATTTTCCCCCTGAAAATGGATGGAGCACTCATGTTCTAATTGTGTTTATTTTTAGTGTTGGCACCTAACTTATTTAATCCTCAAGTCTTGTTAATGTTATCTTTCATAGTTGATTAAGTTAGAAAAACTGTTCCTAAGGAGTCATTTCACATAGGCATTCTCTCTCTGGCACCTTGAGCCGACGTGGTATATTGTGATAACGAACCCAGTGAAGTGTTAAAATTCCAATAAGAAAACAAGACAATGGTTTAGCAAGGTCTTCATAGCTAGAGCTAATAAACAGAAGGGTTAAGATAAGACTTCAGCATCCTGATCAATAAACCAATACGCAAGCGGAATACAAGAAAAGAAACTGATGGACTCACTTTTTTCTTTATTGTATTGTGTTTTAAAACTCTTGAACTGAAACACAATAAAATGTGCCAGCTGTAAAGTTGACATTTTTATAAGAGAATAATAATCCCCAAAGAGAAATCTAAAGTAATTTTTAATTTAATCCTATTTATTCTTTCACCCACTCTATAAATATTTATTGAGGACTTAAGAAATGCAAAGCACCCTGCTCTGCTTCGTGGAGGGTAGAAACATGAGATGGAAATAGAACCATCCCTCAAGGACCTTTCAGTTAAAGAGATGAGATGAGAAAACATAACTGGAAGGAAAGGTAGAATATAAGAAGCACTGTGTGAGGGGTGGGATCCCGCCCAGCTGGGCACCAGGGTTCCTGTCCCAGAGACAACAAATTTAAGAACAATTTGCTAGAAGAAGAATATTCTAGGATGACACCAAATCTTTGGGTTGGACGACAATGGGCAAGGTGACATTGGGACTAAGGATCGATGGGACACCCAAATGGAAATGGCTTTGTGGGCAATACAGTGTTCTTCCTCCTAACTTTCATACATTGGATCTTCAGATTAATCAACTTATCTTCATCATGAACCAAATATTACCTTTCAGATATAAAGGTACACTGGTCTTATTTTCTGTTAGATCACAAAACCTGGGAACTATTGTGCTACAATAGCTTGATTTATTTTATTTGTTTAATTGTGAAGCAGCATACTGAAGTGGTTACACGTGAAAAACATGGTTTTGAGTCCCAGCTCCTGCTTGATGACCTGATTTAGTCAGATTACTTATTTTCTCTGAGACAGTTTTCTCATCTTTAAGATAGGGAGAATTGCCTTGGGACAGATTATTATTGACACTGTAGCCTTGAAAATGTCTCTTTTGCCATGTACAAGGATGAAGGGCATGATCTGTAGGTTGAAGTTTCAAAGTTTTACTCTCAGCAGATTTGGATTTGGGCTGGAAATACCAGCTCCAAGATGGCTGCCTGAGCCCAAACAGGAAAAGAAGAAAGTGGAGCCAGGAACAAACCTTTTCATGCAGGGGCACTGGTGTGCATGGGTGGAATGAAACTATGACAAGGGCCCCAAGGTGTTGGGCAAACCAAGGCCTTCTGTTACCTAACAATTTAGCTGACAAAAAAACAAATGCCTCAGTGCAAGGTAAAAGCCCAACTCTTAACTATTACATTTTACTTCCCAACTCTATCTGCCTGTTCTAAATTCCCAAAGCCCCACGATTTCCATTACAAATGTGTCTGAACTCAAATAACCCTGAGTCACTTCCAAGAAGCCTCACAGAAGCTGGATCTGCCCAGTTCTGCAGTATCCAGAGCTATTATTTCATTAGGTGATCACACGGAGTAGCCTTTTGCCAATTTGCAAGGCAGACATTTCAAAGACTTGCCTACACAGTGGCATTAGTTCCATTATGTGGAAACGTGCAGTGCAAGGTAATGGAATGTGATGGCTCAGCCCAGATCTCACGGGGTAGGACATTTGCTACCCAGCTTACTGTTTGTGTTCTACCTGAGTAAGGCCACTGCCTTTCCCTTCATTAGGCAGTGCTGTAAGGAAAATGAAAGGATCAAAATTAAAGAGGAAAAGAACTTTCCGATCATTCCATTATTCCGGCACTGGGAATGCATTTTGAAGCAAAACTGTAGTTTTTTACTGCAAAGGCAGCTTTGAACTATATCAGCTCAATTTAATGTATTCTTTTCTCTGGGAAAGATGAAATAAGCTTTTCTGATGTGAGATGTCCTTATTTCAGTATTCATTTTCTTCCATGGAGATTACATGAAGAGCATTAAGCACCTTTCAGACTTGAATAATCTCCAAAGGCAGTAACTTTTTCCTGTGTGTTTCCAGACTGGGAAAGTTTATGTTGTTAACTAGGTTTCTAACTCAATATTCAAACTTTGTCATTCTTTTCCCCTTTGATTTAGAATTAGCATGGGATTAAATGTTGAAGGAGAAGGAAACATAATTTGCTAAGTTTGTCAACAACTCCTGTAAACTGTGTTCAATTTAATTTGTATAAGAAGGGAATCACCATGCTACCCCATCCCTGAGTTTGGAGTACTTTTGAAAAGGAGCAAAGTTGAAACCTGTACTTAATGTTATATTTTAGGTTTTTTTTTTTAAATTTGTTTAATGTTTATCTTTGAGACAGAGAGAGAGAGTGCGCACAAGCTTGCCAGGGGAGGAGCAGAGAGAGAGAGAGAGAGAGAGAGAGAGAGAGAGGGACAGAATCCAAAGTAGGCTCCAGGCTCTGAGCTGTCAGCACAGAGCCCAATGCAGGGCTCGAACTCACAAACTGAGAGATTGTGACCTGAGCCGAAGTTGGACACTTAACCGACTGAGCCACCCAGGCGCCCCTGTACTTAATATTTTTATATCACGGATGAGGCTCTCAAGTAGGGCCAGCATGGCCATGGAGCTATTAGGACTGTGAGTATATGTAGTCTAACATCTAGCCACTTCAGTCAGCTGATCGTCTCTCAGACTGTGCTTTTAATAATGGGTGTGCCCTGTCTGGTCACTGTGGCTGTCTTGCAGCTATTTTATTTAAATATTGAGAGAGAGAGAGACAGAGAGAGAGAGAGAGAGAGAGAGAGAGAGAGAGAAGACAGGCAGAGAGAGAGGGAGGGAGAGAAGTCCAAGCAGGCTCTGTGAGGTCAGTGCAGATCCCGGCATGGGGCTGGAACCCACCAACTGTGAGATCATGACCTGAGCCGAAACCAAGAGTCAGGGGCTGAACCGACTGAGCCCCCCAGGTGTCCCTGTCTTGGCAGATATTACGTTCCCCTTAATTTGGTTCTGGAGTTAGGATATTCTGGAGAATGTGGAGCTCTGGAGCTTGTACAATCCTAATTCAGTCCCCCGAGCTTTGCCTCAAGACACCCAGACCTGGGATGTCAAGAGGGAGCCCTTCCTGGCATCTCCACTAGTTCAAGTAGATTCCTTGAGCCACTTGAATCTCCACTTGATTCTGCTGGCAGATGAATGGAACAGTGGGTGGAGATGGGCAGATATTCCCGAGGAAACACTGGATAATTGTGCCTTTGAGATTCAGGCCTCAGGACTCTGCCACATCAGCCTATTCGTAACTGACTGCACCCAAGACGTGGTACAGAATGAAACAAATTTCGAAAACTAGTCAGGAAACCAGTAGACCCCTATGAGAAGGTGCTGTTTTGCTACAAATTAGTCATGATAGACAAGATGGTAATTATCACTATAGTATCATCTCCTAGAACTCAGAGAATCAGTTTTGCTGCCAGCAAGGTGAACAGTCAGGGCAGGCAGCACTGGAGCAGAAGCAGCTGGTGTGGGAAAGATGACATTGCGTAATCAGTAGTCGTCTCCACTTATACAGAGACATTGGTGTTTTCTGAAAACTAGAACTGAAGTTTTGGAGTTTGCTAATTCATAAGTAATTTTTAGTAAAATAGGCAATATGATCATGGCTCCTGAACCAGGAACTTTTTGTCAATATATTTTTTGTACCAGTAGAAACATCTCAGGTAATGGCAATACGCCAGGCTGCTGTCACACTCTTCCCTGCCTTTCCTAGGCTGTACAAGCTGTGCGAGCCGCCTCCCCCTGTTGGAGAAGAATGAGGAGAATCCCCAAGGAACCAGGCAAGCAGAAGCTTCTGAACACTAGACAAAAGACATGCTGGCTAAACATTCTTCATTCAAGATAAATAAATGAAATTTTTTTCTCTAGCTCCTTCCCCATGGAGTAAATAACCAATGTTCTTCTTGTACGTGGATACTTGTGCCGGAAATGGATGAGAGATCACTCAGACCATCTGTAGCTTCACAAACTAATCTGTCTATGTATTGACACTAACTATTCATTTTTAGGGTAAATTTTGTCCTTGGAATTTATGAAAAAAAAAACAGGTAAACAATGAACCATTGTGCCTCCTCTCCCATTAGTTAGAATTATTTCATTGTGTTTGTTTTCATCTTCTCTGAATGGAATCATGTGATAATGGATATTTCCACTTGAAGAAGTCTTTCACTGAAGAAAGATGGACACACTTTTCAAATCCTCATACAGAAATGTTACAGACCACATAGACTGGGTGTTATTGTAGGCATTCGGTCCCCTACCTGCATCAGAGAAAGTATGATTTGTGAATGGTGAAGAGCATGCTTGACTCTTTTTCCTACGGGTTTATTTCTCAGTAACAGAGAAGAGAGCTGAATGAGGCTTCTACCAAGACTTTCTTCCCACTGCTTGTGGTGGGAAGCACTGCTTGGTGCTCGTGGACAGTTCCAGCAAGTGGGTGCTGTCATTGGTCTCTGAAATGGCATGGCTTCCTAGGGCCACGTGTACTGGTGCTGTGCCACAGGTGGCCAGGGGGTGGAGAGGGGTGGAGTGGGGTGGAGATCAGGGAGGTACGGGAGGGGAGAGCGGGGTAAAGGAGGAAATTTAAGTCCATTTAAAAAGTCAAATTTTAACTTAGAAAGATACCTAAAATTCTTACTTTTATTAAGACTTCCATATGAGATGTGAGACTCTGAAGAGAATACACCGTGCTGAGTATTTTTCTATCAAGGTATGTGTACAACAGTGAAAATAAAGCATTATTTGTTGAACTGCACAAGGACTATTAGAGACCTTGATAATGTATGGAAGCACAAGGTGTATTCTATTTTCATTCTAAAATACACGTCATTTTTATCATTTCTATGTTGATTAAATAATATTGTTTTTTAGTGTAATGAATACAGTAATATTGATTTTGAATCTATAATTCTCAAAACAGTTAAAATGCCCTTCCTGTGATTGTGATGAGTATATGGATTTGGACTAATTTAGTATGTGAAATGCTTTTCATAACTAAGGTATATACAGATGATTATTACATTTTAATTTATGAAATTTGATAATGATTTTCAGATGATCATTAAAAATCTTCACTGCCATCAGTTGTGTATTGAATAACAAAAATTCTGTGTTATACATATACCAGTTATTCATACACTGGTCAAGCTGATAAAAATTGTTCTTTGGCACAGAAGCACTTAAAATTTTTGCAATAAGTCCTTATATATAATAAGAGATAAACTCAAAGTTTTCAAAGGAAACGTTGAACACTTTGAATTTAATGAAGATATTACCTTAACACAAATACCTATATTAAGTATATCTTAACTTTCAGGGATTTAACATTCTTGATATTATTATCAACTGATCCTGAAGGTCCATGACATTAGTATTTTGCGATTTTCCTGTACTGAAAAATTGATTACTTTCACTGTGGCTAATGAGTGAGCAAAACTGATCAACTAGAAGTATTTTTCATATTGTCTTTACTGTTTTCTAGTCACCATCCTAGAAGCCTTATTTCTCATTAGAAGGATGAAGGGGTCACTTCAACACTTCAGTCATACTTTGCTATGTTTCATGGAGGAAATTATCTGCAATTATAGTATGTATAAAATAGCATATTTTTAAGGGTCTATTCTCTATATAGTAGGATGTGCTTAATATTTTAAGGGTTAAATGTAGTGTAAGTGTACCAACCTTCAGAGTGCTTGGTACTTTTTGAATGCTCCAAAGTTAGTAATGATTTCTATTCTCATCAGTCCCTGTCATTTTTTATTACAATAAAAATTGTAGCTAACATTTAAGTAGTTACTATGTGCCAAGCGGTACCTCCAAGTGCTTTATCCCAATTTGTTGTTATTGTTTCACTAATCCTCACAAAGACTGGGATGGTGTCTTTTCATCATCCCCATTTCACAGTTGAGGAACTGAAGCAAAGAAGGGCCCAGTGACTCGTCCAAGACCACAGGACTGACCAGTGACAAAAGTAGGATTTAAATCCAGGAAGTCTGCCTTCTTAATGCATTACGCTGCTTCTCCATATTCACGTAAGAACTGTTGTAATGTTACCCATTATTTGTTAGTAAAGTTGTGACATGTGTTGCCATTAAGTTATACATTTTATATTGAGTAAAAAATGAATGGAAACATATAAAATGTCTTTAATATGTGAAAATCATAAGATTTCCTAGGCATTTTACCATTCTGGATACACATTTTGAGGCAACGCAGTGCTGTTGCAATCTGAAAAAATAGATTCCTCATAATTGAAGGTAACAATTTTAGGTATGTTTTGAAATTCTGGAAAAGTATACCATATAAAATTTGACTACGATTCCAAAACAGTGGTAGCAGTAAAAAAGAAAATGTCCAATGAGTGAATGGATAAAGATGATTTTTCAATATCATAATTTGCCTCCACGTGACACTGGACACTTAACTGGCCATGAGTTTTTAGAATGAATTTACCTAAATGCTCGCATACTCCTCTAGAACTCCTTGAAATGTTGCTAAAGCCCTACCAACAGCTCTTCCAAGTTCTGAGTTTGGACATTTGCTTCTCTTCACCTAAAGGGGAAGGTCATGCATAGAAATTTTGGTTCTTAACGTGGGATCTAAGTCAAAAATAATTGCTAACTAGTAATCCATAGTCAATACATCTTAAATATTCCATGATATCTTATAAAGTTATCTAATATAAAATATAACAAAACTTAATATAATGTTAACAGAATGAGCAATTTGAAGAGACTAGAATTTTCCATCTATTTCCGTAATTGTTTAACAAGAAACAAAGAAACAAAGAAGAATTCCTGTACTAGCTTTACTTCTATTGGATATATAAAGTTGAATTTAGGAGGTAAGCTTTATTTTATGAACTAATATTCTAATCGTAGAAGTCTCACACTATGTTCTGTCTCTCTCTCTTTTTTTTTTAAGGTTTATTTATTTGTTTCGAGAGAAAGTGAAAGAGAGAGCAATCAGGAGAGGGGCAGAGATAGAGGGAGAGAGAATCCCAAGCAGTCTCTGTGCTGTCAGGGCAGAGGCTGACGCGGGGCTCGATCCCAAACCATGAGATCATGATCTGAGCCGAAGTCAAATGCTTGACTGACTGAGCCAGCCAGGTGCCCCTATTTTCTGTCTCTTTAAATCATATTCTTCCAGTGACCTAGCTTCCCTATGCATTCAGTGGTCACTCTTCTTGTAGTAACAATGTTTAATTTAAAATGAGGCTAATATCTTATGACACTATAATATATATGAGATTACAATGATACTCATTCTGACTCTATTGATTTAAATTTTATGATAGTTAACTAAGTTCAGAATGAGATGAAATTAATGTTGGTACTAACTATAAAAACCAAGAAAATAAATAGTTAAAAACAAAATCGTGAGGGACATATTAACTAATTAAAAAAAAAATAAACTATTTGGGGCACCTGGCTGGCTCAGTCAGCGGAACATGTGACTCTTGATCTCAGGGTTGTGAGTTCAAGACCCACGTTGGGTGTAGAGATTACTTAAAAAATAAAATCTGTAAAAAAAAAACAAACAAACCCAAAAACAAAGAAAAGAAACTATTTTCAACCCTCTGAACATATACATTTTATAGAAAAAATAATATTTAGTGACATGGAAGCTTTTAGTTGAGAGTTAGTTACTCTATATATTTGACAATAATGCATCTGTATGTAAAGTACTAAAGTATTCCTTCATTAGTTCATATAGATCTTTTCCCATGTAGCATGAGTTAAGACAGATTACAGGGCGTATTTTTACTCACTTGTATTAAAAAAAAATAATACTGAAGTTTAAAATAGATATCAATACTTTAAGTCATTTTACTTTACATTTTACTTTAAAGGACATATTTAGATTTTTTTCACTAGTGGTATTTACTAATATTGAAACTAATGTTTGGTATGTGACTAAATTGCTTCTGAATTTTTGGAAACTGTGTTTGATTCTTAAAGACTTATTTTTAAGTGGATTAACATAGTAAATTATACTTCCCCAAAGCCAGTGGTAGTTATTCATTAACGTGTTTGTATATACTTGTATTTGTGTTGAATTTGCTGAATGAATAGTCAGTTGTTCTGCTTAAGTATAAAGGCAAAAGCTTTTGAAATAGTTTTGAATAATCTAAACTCCAATTAATAAAAATATTCTGTACTCTATCAGAGTTTTGAGGTTTTAATGATAAGCCTCAGAAAAAATTCACCCTACATGAGACAAAAGAGGTGGGGAAAAGTCATGAGAGGAATCTGGGCCAAAAATGGGCCCAGGCTAATTCCTTTAACATAAAGTGGTCACAGTCTTCCTAGGTGCTGCAATTCTGTAATTGTCATTACAGTTAGTCTTTGCTTTAAAAAATTTTTTTTACTACTTCGAACCTTTGCCATTAACAATGATCTCAGCATTCATATGGCCACATTGCATGCATGGAAGACTGTACAAGTATGGCCTGTGCATGCCCTAGCTGTTGTCCCATAGACACTTGGCCTACTTCACTCAGGATAGCCTGCTTCTCTCACTGAGAAGAGACATCTGAAGTCTACGAAGATAGATGTAGAGATACTTGTATCTCTGTATACATTTTTATATACATATATATTTGCTTTTTGTTTTTATGATAATACATTATAGAAGTGACTTAGATTCTCATGTCTTGTTTTGGATGAAGATATGAAATACGGGGTTGTTCAATATATTGAATATTTGTTCTATAGGCATCAGGTTTGTCGAAATACACAGGAAACATGCCTGGTAGGCCGTCTTTTGACCACTGACAGTAATTTTCTACTCGATCTGGAGTCAATTTACCTGACTTTGCCATCCAGAAGAAGTAGCTGGTTAAGAATAAAATTATTGAATTTTCAAATGATATTTCTACCAGAAATAGAAAGCTTTGGATACTTTCGAGGGCAGATTACAGAATAAATGTCATCCGTGTACTCATTCCACAAATATGTTTTTTTTTTAACGTTTATTTATTTCTGAGACAGAGACAGAGCATGAGCGGGGGAGGGGCAGAGAGACAGGGGGACACAGAATCCGAAGCAGGCTCCAGGCTCTGAGCTGTCAGCACAGAGCCCGACGCGGGGCTCGAACTCACAGACTGCGAGATCATGACCTGATCCGAAGCCGGACGCTCAACTGACTGAGCCACCCAGGTGCCCCTCCACAAATATGTTTGAGAATTCACTTTGTATAAGGCACAGCCAGTGGGCCTTTTTTTTGTGTGGGATGTGTTTGGTTTGAAACCTTTCACATTATCTCTTTTGTGTTAATGGACACTTGTGTCTTTTACGTGAGATGACATTATTTGTAATTCAAACCTATTCTAATACCTTATAGGTATATATACTGTAAGAATTCAAGAGTACTAAGTTGGTAAAATGCTTTAGAAAATATACATTTAAATTTGAATATCTAATGCCGCAAGCAAATTTATTAGAGTTTCAGATGAATATGTATTTTTGTAACTGCCAAGTAAATGAGTAGATCATAGCTTTTGCTTAAAAAATATTTTTATAAGTATTCAGTTGATAGTTGCTTTATGTATTTGAATATAATTTACATTTCATTATTTTAAATAGTAAAGTATTTTACTGTTTTAAATAGTAAAATATCAAATTTGTTCTATAAACAGGAATTCTTTTGAATATATTCATATTTAACATTGTATAACCTCCAAAATGCAATGATATATTTCACCTGAGTGTATTATTGTAAGAGTCAATTTTTCCTTTGTAAAAGATACATGTAACATAGTTTCAATCATTCAATATTTTGTGAATGGTTAAAATGACCAGTGTCTTATGTATTTCATATCATCTAATTTTGTGTGGAAGACTAGAATAGTAGCATTGTGTTATTAGTATCAATAATAAAGTAAAATGTAGTATGACCATTTTAGCTACGTTCCGTTTAAATTTAGTAAACGAATTATGTTTTTACCTGTTTGGGAGACAAAACTCCATGGAAACACAGATTTTTACCCCTTAGGAGCTCACAAGCTCCATAGGAGAAACTTGATACACATATGAACAAATCTACAAATATGAGCCAACGTAAGTTATAGAGGCAGTAATTTACCAGAAGAGGACAGGAAAAGAAGTTTAATATGGGCCACAGCATAGGAGGGCTTCATGGAGATACAAGACTTGTGCTATTTCTAGAATTAAGTAGCCAATCTTCCAAGATTTATTCAGTACATACTATGTACAAGCCCCTGTCCTAGTTGCTGAGGGTGTTACAAATGCATATAATTCCCAAATTCTACAGTTAAAAGAATTTGGTATATCTATTTTATAACAATGATAGAGAATTACAGGGGCACCTGGCTGGCTTAGTCAGTAAAACATGGAACTCTTATCTCAGGGTTGGGAGTTTGGGCCCCACGGTGAGTGTGGAACCTATATAAAATATATATGTGTGTGTGTGTGTGTGTATGGAATCCCAGTGAGGAATTTGGAAAATATGTATGTTGTTGACTGCATAGGTAACCTCAGAAAAGTAAAAAAAAAAAAAAATAATCATTGAAGGAAACAAAAATCAATAACTAGATTTTCCTTTTTTGGTGATTGTTGGTGTTCCCCAAGTTTGCAAAACTTAACACAGTCATAAGAAAATGGAACCAGCAAGCACAGCCTATTTGTTTTAGAACAACATTTCAGATATTGGTGTTCTAGAGATGCTATTGAGACATACACAAAGTATTTTGTGGTCAAAATAAGGTTAAGAAACACAGAATTAAACAGGCGTTTTCATCATAGGATTTCTCTCACCTTTTAATGTACCTTTTAATCATGACTTTAGAGGAGAGAGGTGTAATGCTATGTTTTCCAAACTTACTAGAGGGTAGGACATATTTCATAAAAGATTTGTTGATATTTCCTTGGGACACATATATTCAGCAAAGGGCGATATGGTAAAACTATTCTAGAAATTTCATGGTAACATGAAGAGGAAAAAAGGTGAATACATTAATAGGAGATAATATAGCCCCAGAGTACCATCAAGGCTTCAAGGAAGAAAGGACAAATATTGACATAAATAGTAACAGTGGATTGGGATTAGAAGCAGGTTGTTATATAAAGTTTTTTTCTCTTTCAATTGATCTATGTTCAGGATATTAGGGGGCAAAGAAGAGCTTATTTCATACAGGATTACAAATGTCTTCTCCGTTCTAACCACATCAGCCCTGTAATATGATCAGATGTTGGAGTAGAGGACACTATTGTGTTAATCCTTGGCTCCAGTGTGCCATGTTTTCTGAACTAAATTTGTAATTTCCGACGGCTGTGTCCAGGGTGTCTTGAGTTAGATGACTTGAAAGTAAAAGATGAATTTTCTCTTCACAAAACATTTTTTAAAATATGCTAAGTGTAGGGTTTCATGGACTGACATTGATTAGTCATTTGAACATGATTTGAATGCATTAATACAAACATCTCACTGGTTTTTTGAAGGTAGGTCTTGATAATGTGAACACCCAAACCATCCCCAAGATTCCTTGGGATGAGGAATTTTCCTGATGTAAATGTGGACCCCTTCACTATTAATTAAAGAGGATACACGAGAGGAAGTTTCAGCATAAGACTGTCTAGAAATTTAGCAAGTTTGTAGACATTCCGCCCTTGTCTCACTATGTTGCTTTTATTTAGGAGAGATATATGAACTCCTTGCCAGAAAAGTGATAAAATATGTTATTCCAGGGCTGTGAGCTCAGAGAAAAAAGGCAGTGATCACCACATGATATAATAGAGTGTTCGGTTTAGGTCACCTTAGTTCAGAAGGATAAAGACAAGTGAGGGTATAAAAGATGGTCAAAGAATGAGTAAGGACATGCAAGGATTGATTGCCAGGAAATATTAGGTCCACTAAAGACTACTGCCGCTCTAACTGCCCACATGTTGACTCACTGTTAACAATGTTTACCTCAGAGTTCAGACATTAGGATGTTCCCTAATTTTAGCAATGAGGGACCTGGAAACTAACCAAACACAGAGAAAATACGTTCAATGATTATATGAAAGGAGGCTTTTATATACTCTTTGAAAAACTTGTTTGAATTGTGTAAAATATTATAGTTGGAAAGTAAGCTAGGATAAGCTTTGTTTTCCCCAGTTTTTAAAACTGAAGTGAGGGGCACCTGGGTGGCTCAGTCGGTTAAGTGTCTGAGTCAGCTCAGGTATCTCACTGTTTGTGGGTCCAAACTCCACATGGGGCTCTGTGCTGACAGCTCAAAGGCTGGAGCCTGCTTTGGATTCTGGGTCTCCCCCTCTCTCTGCCCCTCCCATGGTCATGCTCTGTCTCTCTCTGCCTCTCAATAATAATAAATAAATGTTAAAAAAATTTTTTAATAAAAAATAATAAAATTGAAGTGAAATTCACATAACATCAAATCAAACATTATAAAGTATACAGTTCACTGGCATTTAGCACATTCACAGTGCTTTGTAGCTGTCACATCTGTCTAATTCCAAAACATTTTTATCACCTCCAAACAAGGTTTTTAATTCAAATTATTTCAAGATAATCATACATTCACATTTTTTACAAAGTTGCCAAAGCAATTCAATGGAAGAAGGATAGACTTTTCACCCAATGGTGCTGGGACAATTGGACATCAGAGGCATAAAAATGATTCTTGAACTCGATATTATGCCTCAGACAAAAATTAACTCAGAAAAGATCATAGATTTAAATATAAACATAGAATTGCAAAGATTTTAGAGAAAAATATAAAAGAAAATTTTCAGGATCTAGGTCTATATAGAGCTCTTGGTCATGACACAAAACACATGATCCATAAAAGAAAAAGTTGATAAATGAGACCTTATCGAAATTCAAAGTGTTTTTCTATTTTAAGATCTCTGTGAAGACAGTGAAAAAACAGGTTACAGATTGGGAGAAAATAGTTGCAAACTACATATCTGACAAATCAGTGTCTTAGAACATGTAAAGAACTCTGCAAATAGTTGCAAAATGTTTCATACCGTATGATTCCATTTACATAGCATTCTTAAAAGGGCAAAATTATAGAAAATTCCGGAGAACAGATTAGAGGCAAATGGACAGGAAGGAAGTGTGTGTGGCCATTCAAAGGCAAAGAGTGATCTTTGTGATGGTGGAGCATTCTCCCATTTAACAGTATTCAGGTTGATAACCCAATTATTAAACTGTACTATTGCTTTCTTTTTTTTTTTCTTTTGAGAAAGAGCTAGTGGGGGAGGGGCAGAGAGAGAAGGAGACAGAGAATTCCAAGCAGGCTCTGAGAGGTCAGTACACAGAACCTGATGTGGGGCTCAAACTAAAGAAACCGTGAGATCATGACCTGAGCCAAAATCAAGAGTCTGACGCTTAAACCACTGAGCCATCCAGACACCCCTGTGCTATTTTTTTCAAGATGTTACTTTCCAAGGAAACTTGACAAATGTCAGATTTCTCTGAATTATTGCTCAAAACTGCATGTGAATCTACAATTATCTTAATAAAAATTTCTATTAAAAATTTAGAATGCATTTTAAATGACTTTCCAATGGTAGTTTTAAAGGTAGCTTTATTAGTAAGGAAAATGTCTTCCTGAAAATGAAACCACATTTTGAGATAGAGGCTAATAAACATGATGATTTCCTTTTATTCTTCCTCCCAGCATTCATTTAGTCAGAAAGTCAGTTGCTCACATTCAGCACCCACGGTGTGGAAGGCTTAGTATTGGGATTGAGTACCCTGTCCACTGTTCAGGGGCCCTTGAGGAGCTCATATTTTAGATGTGTGGCAATCTAGTACTCTGATTTAGAGGCCCCCTTCAGCCTTTAATAGCTCTGTGACCATGGACAGGTTACTTCTTTGACCCTCCGATTCCCAGAGCTATAAAATTGTAATAATAATACCACTTACTTCACAGGGCAGTAGCATGAATTAAATGAGCTAACGTAGGTTAAGAATTTAACACTGAGTCTGACACCTGGAAGCACTCTCTAATGTTTACTAGAAAATAGACTAGTAAGTGTCTTTATGAAATTGAACTAAGATAAAAGTAGGAGGAAAGTCTTATTCTGGAGAGATTGTTTTCTTCAGACTGAAGGCTTGACTGGGGAAGAGAGACATGAGATCAGAGGGGTTAGCTGCTATTTGAAAGCATGATATGCCATGTTAAAGAGTTTGTAGTTTATCTTGTGGGCAGTGGTGAACCTTTGGAAGTTTTCAAGCAGGTAAACAAATGAAATGATCAAAATGGTTATATATACAACAGTGCAGTTAGAAGGCTGTTGCAATGATTGAAATAGTGTTTCTCAAAGTGGGATTCTCAGGCCACGTTCATCAGACTCTCTTGAAGGATTATGCTCAGGGGTTTCATTTTTAATAAGCTTTATGGGTGATTCTTTTTGCATGCTTGGGTTTGAGAATCATGGTCTAAAGGAGAAGTGATGGGATTCTTAAAATAATATCAGAGATTTACAGAGAAGAGAGGGAATTTTGAGAAATATTTAAGGGGTAAATTAACAAGATTTGTTAATGCATAGGATGTGGGGAAGTACATTAAAGGAAGAATTAAGGATGTCGCCAGAGTTTCTAACTTGGACAACTGATCTTCATAATAAGGGCCTAGGGACTGGACAGCTGAGGGTAAAATTCTGTCACACTGAAATTTAAACAATAGAAATTTAAACAAATCCAGAAGAACTATTTGAAGTGGTTGAGAGGAGATTTCAAGCAACTGGGTGGTTATGGAAGTCAAGAAAATAGAGTTCAAAGAAGGAATTGTCAAATGATTCAGGGATCGTAAGTAAAATGAGAGGTAAAAAGGCCATTTGGCCGTTGAGTTACTTTTATTTCTTTGCCTTTTCTTTGTTTTTAGTTGCAGACATTTTATGAGCTTTTTTGTAAGATTAAAAAAAAATTTTTTTTTAATTATAGCAATTAATAATCCCAACAGAGTGCCTAGTGTCTGGCACCACTACCAACAATAGATGATACCTGTTAGTCCATTTCCTTCAGTATAAGTGATAGAACCAAAGTCTGACTGCCTTTAACACCAAAACAAAACATAGAAAGGATGAGGCAGGGACACCTGGGTGGCTCAGTTGGTTGATTTCAGTTCAGGTTGATCTCGCTGTCGGTGAGATGGAGCCTGCATCAGGCTCTGCGCTGACAGCAGGGAACCTGCTTGGGATTCCCTTTCTCTCTGCTCCTGCCGCTCTGTCTCTCTCCCTCTCTCAAAATAAATAAACAGTTTAATTTTTTTAAAAAAGGATGAAGCAAATGTAAATGTAGGTGGATCTTTGGAGCAGGACCAGTCATTAGGGTTAAAATAATGTCACTCAGATATTTTTTTCATCTCTTCATTTTGCTTTTGTTTGTTTTTGCCCTTCTCAGACCAGCTCTGCCTTAATGATAGCAAGTTGGCCACCAACATCACTGAGCTTTTAATTCAGTTTACCGATACCAGTGGAAGAGAACTTACCAAAAGTTGCAGCAAAATTCGTGCTTGCTTCTGATTGGTCTGGTCAGAGTCATGTGACTTCCCTTAAACCAATCACTAGAGCCAGGCAGATGCTGTACTCTCATTGGCAAGAATTACATTGTCCTCTCTTGCTTAAAAGGAAGAGTTGTCAGAGGATTCCCAAAAGAAAAATCAGAGTGATATTACCAGAAGCAGAAATGGATTCTGGGCAGGCACAAACAACAGATGGCCAGAGGAGTACTAGAGTATTCATGTGCCAATCTTAATTACATGCTTTATCTTGCATTGACATGTTTATCAGTGTATTTACAGTTCTGTGAATTTCCTGATCTTTTAAAGCTAGAACAGGAAAGTAGTAGTGGTTATCTTTAAAAGAGATACTTGGTCTAAAAGCAAGGTTATATATGATAGATTATATGTTGAGCAGATGAGGAAAACGAACAAACTATAAATAATTTTTTCTATAAAATTGATAGGGAAGGAAAAGGAGAGAGCTGGAGCTATAGTTTGAATAAGAGGCAGTGTAAAGTGGGTTTTTGTTTTTTCATTTGTAATCAAGGGATTAACGGAGAATTATTTCTCTATTAAGAATGAAAATGATTAGTTTTTTTTTCTATGTAGCTATTAGGTAAAATGGTTTTCACAGTAAGGGTATGTAAATACACATGTGTTGACTTTTATTTGGCTTTGACCCTTAGAGATATATTACTCAACTGTAAGTTTCCAATGTGATGTTAACCTTCATAGAGGCCATGTTATTTGGGAAAATGGGTTTAGGGGGTCACAATGCATATTTGACAGATTGATGATCCAAACACGAACTCCATATTTTGGTTTTGTTTTGTTTTGTTTGTTTGTTTTATATATACACACACACACCACCAATTTTTTTTATTCACTTATCTATTGGACATTTGGGTTACTTCTACCTCTTGGTTATTGTGAATAGTGCTTCTCTGAACACAGGTATGCAAATATCTATTTGAGATCCTACTTTCAATTCCTTTGGATATATATACCCAGCAGTGGGATTGTGGGACCATATGATGCTTCTTTTTTTCTTTGTTTGTTTGTTTTATTTTATTTTTTTAATTTACATCCAAGTTAGCATATAGTGCAACAATGATTTCAGGAGTAGATTCTTTAATGCCCCTTACCAATTTAGCCCATCCCCCCTCCCACAACTATTCCAGTAACCTTCTGTTTGTTTTCCATATTTAAGAGTCTCTTATGTTTTGTCCCCTCCCTGTTTTTATATTATTTTTGCTTCCATTCCCTTGTGTTCTGTGTCTTAAAGTCCTCGTAGGAGTGAAGTCACATGATATTTGTCTTTCTCTGACTAATTTCGCTTAGCATAATACCCTCTAGTTCCATCCACATAGTTGCAAATGGCAAGACTTCATTCTTTTTGATTGTCAAATACTATTCCATTGAATATACCATATCTTCTTTATCCATTTGTCAGTCGATAAACATTTGGGCTCTTTCCATAATTTAGCTATTGTCGATAGCACTGCTATGAACATTGGGGTGCATGTCCCCTTCAAAGCAACATACCTCTTATCCATTGGATAAATACCTAGTAGTGCAATTGCTGGGTCATAGGGTAGTTCTATTTTTTTAAGTTTTTGAGGAACCTCTATACTGTTTTCCAAAGTGGCTGCACCAGCTTGCATTCCCACCAACATTCCAAAAGAGATCCTCTTTCTCCTCATCCTCACCAACATCTGTTGTTGCCTGAGTTGTTAATGTTAGCCATTCTGACAGGTGTGAGGTGGTATTTCGTTGTGGTTTTGATTTGTATTTCCCGGATGATGAGTGATGTTGAGCATTTTTTTCATGTGTCAGTTGGCCTTCTGGATGGATGTCTTCTTTGGAGAAGTGTCTATTCGTGTCTTTTGCCCATTTCTTCACTGGATTATTTGTTTTTTGGGTGTTGACTTTATCTGATATGTCGTTTGCAAATATCTTCTCCCATTCTGTCAGTTGCCTTTTAGTTTTGCTGATTGTTTCCTTCACTGTGCAGAAGCTTTTTATTTTGATGAGGTCCCAATAGTTCATTTTTGCTTTTGTTTTCCTTGCCTCTGGAGACGTGTTGAGTAAGAAGTTGATGCAGCAGAGGTCAAAGAGGTTTTTGCCTGCTTTCTCCTTAAGGATCTTGATGGCTTCATGTCTTACATTTAGGTCTTTCATCCATTTTGAGTTTATTTTTGTGTATGGTGTAAGAAAGTGGTCCAGGTTCCTTTTTCTGCATGTCGCTGTCCAGTTTTCCCAGCACCATTTGTTGAAGAGACTGTCTTTATTCCACTGGATATTCTTTCCTGCTTTGTCGAAGACTAGTTGACCATACATTTGTGGGTCCATTTCAGGGTTCTGTATTCAGTTCCATTGATCTGAGTGTCTGTTCTTGTGCCAGTACCATACTGTCTTGATGATTACAGCTTTGTAGTATAGCTTGAAGTCTGGGATTGTGATGCCTCCTGCTTTGGTTTTCGTTTTCAAGATTGCTTTGGCTATTTGGGGTCTTTTCTGGTTCCATACAAATTTTAGGATTATTTGTTCTAGCTCTGAAGAATGCTGGTGTTATTTTGATAGGTCATGTATTGAATATGTAAATTGCTTTGGGTAGTATTGCCATTTTAACAATATTTGTTCTTCCTATCCAGGAGCGTGGAATCTTTTTCCATTTTTTTGTGTGTTTTCTTCAATTTATTTCATAAGCTTTCTATAGTTTTCAGTGTATAAATTTTTCACCTCTTTGGTTAGATTTATTCTTAGGTATTTTATGGGTTTTGGTGCAATTGTAAATGGGATCGATTCCTTGATTTCTCTTTCTCTTGCTTCATTGTTCGTGTATAGGAATGCAATAGATTTCTGTGCATCGATTTTATATCCTGCAACTTTGCTGAATTCATGGGTCAGTTCTAGCAGTTTTTTGATGGAATCTTTTGGGTTTTCCATTTAGAGTATCATGTCATCTGTGAAGAATGAAAGTTTGACCTCCTCCTGACCAATTTGAATGCCTTTTATTTCTTTGTGTTGTCTGATTGCTGAGGCTAAGAATTCCAATACTATGTTGAATAACAATGGTGAGAGCGGACATCCCTGTCTTTTTCCTGACCTTAGGGGGAAAGCTCTCAGTTTTTCCCCATTGAGAATGATATTAGCGTTGGGTCATTCATATATGGGTTTTATGATCTCAAGGTATGCTCCTTCTATCCCTACCTTCTTGAGGGTTTTTATCAGGAAAGGATGCTGTATTTTGTCAAATGCTTTCTCTGCATCTATTGAGAGGATCATATGGTCCTTGTCCTTTTCTTTTATAGATGTGATGAATCACATTGATTGTTTTGCAGATATTGAACCAGCCCTGCATCCCAGGTATATATCCCACTTGGTTGTGGTGAATAATTTTTTAGTGTATTGTTAGATCCAGTTAGCTAATATCTTGTTGAGGATTTTTGCATGCATGGTTCATCAGGGAAATTGGTCTAGAGTTCTCCTTTTTAGTGGGGTCTCTGTCTGGTTTTGGAATCAAGGTAATGCTAGCTTCATAGAAAGAGTTTGGAAGTTTTCCTTCCATTTCTATTTTTTGGAACAGTTTCAAGAGAATAGGTGTTAACTCTTCCTCAAATATTTGGTAGAATTCCCCTGGAAAGCCATCTGGCCCTGGACTCTTGTTTTTTGGGAGAATTTTGATTACTAATTCGATTTCCTTACTGGTTATGGGTCTGTTCAAAATTTCTATTTCTTCCTGTTTCAGTTTTGGTAGTGTATATGTTTCTAGGAATTTGTCCATTTCTTCCACATTGCCCATTTTATTGGCATATAATTGCTCATAATATTCTCTTATTATTATTTTTATTTCTGCTGTGTTGGTTGTGATCTCTCTTCTTTCATTCTTGATTTATTTATTTGGGTCCTTTCCTTTTTCTTTTTGATCAAACTGGCTAGTGGTTTATCAATTTTGTCAATTCTTTCAACGAACCAACTTCTGGTTTCATTGATCTGTTCTACTGGTTTTTTGGTTTCAATAGCATTAATTTCTGCTGTAATCTTTATTATTTCCTGTCTTCTGCTGGTTTTGGGTTTTATTTGCTGTTCTTTTTCCAGCTCTTTAAGGTGTAAGTTTAGGTTGTGTATCTGAGACCTTTCTTCCTTCTTTAGGAAGGCCTGGATTGCTATATACTTTCCTCTCATGACCACCTTTGCTGCATCCCAGAGGTTTGGGACTATGGTGTTATCATTTTCATTGGCTTCCATGTACTTTTTAATTTCCTCTTTACCTTCCTGGTTAGCCTATTCATTCTTTAGTCTCCAAGTGTTTGTTACCTTTCCCAATTTTTTTTCTTGTGGTTGATGTCGAGTTTCATAGCGTTATGGTCTGAAAATATGCATGGTATGATCTCAATCTTTTTGTACTTATTGAGGGCTGAATTATGTCCCAGTATGTGGTCTGTTCTGGAGAACATTCCATGTGCACTAGAGAAGAATGTATATTCTGCTGCTTTAGGATGAAATGTTAAGTCCATCTGGGCCAGTGTGTCATTCAAAGCCAGTTTCCTTGTTGATTTTCTGTTTAGAAGCTCTGTCCAGTGCTGTAAGTGGGGTGTTGAAGACCCCTAATATGATGGTATTATTATCAATGAGTTTCTTTATGTTTGTGATTAATTGAATTATATATTTTGTTGCCTTCAAATTTGGAGCATAAATGTTTACAATTGTTAGGTCTTGGTGGATAGACCCCTTAATTATGATATAATGCCCTTCTGCATCTCTTGATACAGTCTTTATTTTAAAGTCTAGATTGTCTGATATATGTATGGCTACTCTGGCTTTCTTTTGTCAAAAATTAGCATGATACATGGTTCTCCATCCCCTTACTTTCAATCTGAAGGTGTCTTTAGATCTAAAGTGGGTCTCTTGTAAACAGCATATGAATGGATCTTGTTTTCTTATCCATTATGTTACAATACAACTTTTGATTGGAGCATTTAGTACATTGACCTTTAGAGTGAGTACTGAAAGATGAATTTACTGCCATTATGTTGCTTGTAGGGTTGGAGTTTCTGGTGGTGTTCTCTGGTCCTTTTAGTCTTTGTTGATTTGGGTTTTATTTAGTTATTTATTTTTTTCATCTTTTCCCCCCTCAGAGAGTCCTTAAAATTTCTTGCAGGGCTGATTTAGTGATCACAAACTCCTTTGATTTTTGTTTGGGAAACCTTTAATCTCTCCTTCTATTTTGAATGACAGCCTTGGTGGATAAAGAATTCTTGGCTACATATTTTTCTGGTTCAGCACATTGAATATATCCTGCCACTCCTGTCTGACCTGCCAAGTTTCTGTGGATAGGTGTGCTGCAAATCTGATCTGTCTTCCCTTGTAGGTTAAGGATTTCTTTTTCCCTTGCTGCTTTCATGATTCTTTCCTTTCCGGAGTATTTTTTGAATTTGACTATATATGCCTTGTTGATGGTTGGTTTTTGTTGAATCTAATGGGAGTCCTCTGTGCTTCTTGGATTTTGATGTCTGTGTCTTTCCCCAGGTTAGGAAAGTTTTCCACTATGATTTGCTCTCATCACCCTTCTACCCCTTTTTGTCTATCTTCATCATCTGGGACCCCTATGATTCTGATGTTTTTACTTTTTAATGAGTCACTGATTAATTCTTAAATCAAGCTCTTTTGCCTTAGTCTCCCTCTTTTTTCCTGCTTCATTATTCTCCATAAGTTTGTCCTCTCTATCACTGATTCTCTGTTCTGCCTCATCCATCCCTGCCGCCGTGGCCACCATTCGAGATTGCAGCTTAGTTATAGCATTTTTTATTGCATCCTGACTAGCTTTTACTTCTTTTATCTCCGCAGAAAGGGATTCTAATCTATTTTCAACTCCAGCTAGTATTCTTATTATCATGATTCTAAATTCTGGTTCAGACATCTTGCTTGTATCTGTGTTGATTAAGTCCCTGGCTGTCATTCCTTTGTGCTCTTTCTTTTGGGGTGAATTCCTTCCTTTTGTCATTTTGAAAGGAGAAAAGTAATTAATGAGGTAGAAAAAAATTTTAAATAAAAAAATTAACAAGAGACACACACACAAAAATTAAATAAATGATGCTAGATCCTAGGTGTGTTTTGATCTGGGTGTTGAAAGGGGCTTGATAGATTACAGAAAAAAAAGGGAATGAAAAATTAAAAGGAAATCATTTGAAATTTCAAAAAAAATGAATACACTGAAACAGAATTAAATGAAATGATGGAATAAAATAGAACTTGAAAAAATTTACACAAAAGTAATAAATATAGTAGAAAAAAATTAAAGAAAAATAGTTTTAATAAAAATTGAAGATAGAAATAATTTTTTTCTCTTTGTGTATTCAAAAAAAAAGAAACAAAAAAGAAAAAAAACAGAAAATTGAATAGATGGACCAGAGAACATACTAAAATACGATTGAAATTACTTGTTTTCCTCTAGAAGTCAAACTAAGAAGTGCTTTGAATCCGTCAACTAAGCAGGCAGAGAGATTTGTGTTTCTGAAGAGCAAGGTTGGCGCTTAGTGTAATGGCTCCATTCTCCACTAGATGGCGCTGCTAGCCTACTGAGGTGGATTGTTGTGGCGCTTGTAGGTGCGCATGTGCATACACAGGAGCAGTGAAAAATGGCGTCGCCCACCTACCCCGTTTCTAGTGTCGGAACTGTGTTCTTCCCCACCAGCAATCTCCCACCCATTCTTTGTCTTCGGCTTCCATCTGCTCCCCACTTTTATACTGTCCGTGACCAAGCCTCAGGAACCACCTCCCTCCTGAGTTTTGTCTCAGATGCGGCCGTTTTTCCCGACCCCTTGTTTCTGAGGGACTATGGCTTTGACCCCTTCTGCCCCTCTGCAGGAGGGTCTCACTGAGCATTGGCCGAGTGCCGGCCACACCCAGGAACGTTGGTGAGACCGTGCTGCTGCCGACACCCAGATACTGCAGCTGGGCACCAGCCTGCCCCAGAAAAAGTTCATGCGATCATGTAGCAGCAACATTTCAGGGATTTTGGAAAACCACAACACACATCTGGCACCAGGCTTCACCCTTAACGACCTTGTTCCAGCACCGGCGAATGTGGTTGTTCTCCTGGGTCCACTGGGGCCTTGGTCTGTTGTGGGGAGCCACACAGCGTCTACCAGATGTTCTCCCAGCAGTGAACTCCCTGCCTGGCCCAAAGACTCCCGGACCCCACTCTGCTCCTGGGGATTCGCCCTTCTCACCAGAGCACTGCCAGGTATCGAGCTGCGGCGTTTCAGATTCTGCCCTCCCCCTGTTTATAGAGTCTTAATGGAATTTAAACCCTCTCCTTTCTCCTTTCTCCCTTTTTAGTTCAGTCTCTGCGGCTGTTTCCACTTTTTCACTTTCTCTCCAGCGCTTTTGGGAGGAATGCTTTAACTGTATTCCCCCCCCTCCCCCGTCTCCATCCTCTGTCCACAAGCAAGCAAAAACAGCTCCCTGCCCTTTGCAGCTTTTCTCTCCCCCAGTTTACCTCTCTGCGCCGTCTACCTGCAAGAGTTCTGTGGTTCAGGTTGTGCAGATTGTTGTGTTCACCCTCAAATCAGTTTTCTAGGTGTGCAGGATGGTTTAGTGTTGATCTGGCTATATTTCATGGATGTGAGACACCCGAACTCCATATTTTGTTTCAGACATCCTCTGAATGTTGAAAATGCCAATAAGGCTATCTAAACGATGCAGACTTTTATACTTAAATTACACACATTATTGTCCACAGAATGAAAGTATTCTTAAAAAGTAAACAGATTAAAGAAGGTTTCTGACACACTATTTTGAATTCAGATCTAAACAGTGGGTGGAGTATTTAATTCTGAGCTTATCCCTGACCATTGCTTTTGGAATAGAATAAAAAATCAGAAAGTAGAAGTACTAGATGATTATTACTAGGTTTGTAATCATAAGCTAATAAGTGTCAGTGGTCTTGAATTTTAACTTTAAAACTGAAATCCATAAAGAAATGTATCTTGTGCACTCCAAGTGAAAGAGGATGGAAAGCCATTACATAGTGTTTTCACATCTGACGTTATAAATCACAAAGACATGTAAGAGGCATTGCCTGCAGCTTTTCTCACGCCTCTAGGATACATTTCAAGCATCTTTTGGAGTGCCTTTAACCCACTGTCACTTTATTCTTCAACCAGAGGAGAAAAGGGAAAAGACTGTTATTAAGTTTCATTTTTCCCAGGACCATTTCATCAAAGTCTATGAGATCACTGAACAGAGTTATCAACTGCCTGAGCCCAGGGCGACAGATAGCAAATGATGCCAAACTCAGCTCTAGGGAAGAAGCAGAGTGAAAAGTTATCTGAAATATCTTCTATTAGCATTTATATGGACATTAGTTAAGGGAATGGTTGAAAAAAGTCAGTTGTTTGAGAAAACTGAAGAAGAGGAAGCTTGATTGCAACTCCTGCCAATGCTTCTGGGAGTAACACCATTTAAATGTTAAAAGTTGAATCACATCTCCGGTTCCAAAATTGTAATTATTATTATGTTAAATATAGAGACAATGGAAAATGTCAGAGAGAAAGGAAATATATTGGGGGATTTTCTACATGTAAGGCAGTGCTAATTCTTTCTTTTTTTAATGTTTATTTATTTATTTAAGAGAGGAAGAGTTGGGGAGGGGCAGTCAGAGAGGGAGAGAGAGAATCCCAAGCAAGTCTCTGCTCTGTCCTCTCAGAGCCCAACACGGGGCTCAACCTCACAAAACATGAGATTATGACCCGAGTCAAAATCAAGAGTCAGATGCTCAACCAACTGAGCCACCCAGGCGCCCTGACAAGACTAATTCCATGGTTGACAGACTAAATGTTTCTGATCACTGTGGGGAGCCCAGCAGGTAGTATTAACCCTGGCTTTTATTTTCTGTGTTCTGATGTTTTGACATCTGGGGCCTTCCTGACTCTGGAGGAACTGCCCTTCACAAGGTTACCCATGTCCTTGCTCACCAGCTAGTGTGCTTTTCAAATGTCAACCAACCAATCCAGACCCCACCTCCCCAACCACCTGCTATAGCAGGATCTCACACTCTGGGCTACTACCTCCCTGCTCTAATCATTTCCCAGGCCAGGTACCAGACAACCAGGGACAGCCCTACAGCCCAGAGCCCGCTGAAATTATTTCAGCTAGCCATTCCTAAATCTGCTGATCCTACTTTGCCTGTTTGTCCCACAAAAACCACAATAAAGTCCTGCCCCCATTTTTCCTCCTCTTCCTCTGCCTCCTAACTATCCCCGGTGCTTCCCCATGTGACCCCCTGTGGCCTGGCATGCACCCTCCTCTTGGGAATTGTGAGTAACGAAATATGGTTTCAATGGTAATCATCTCCCGATCTGTTGGCCTCGCCATACCTGAATAATACTTAAACCTATTTCTAAGCAGGGATGGGGGTATGAGAGGGACAGGAGTAAGTTTCTTTTTAGAATATCCGAAAAGCTGACAGTAAAGTTCTATTGGATGGTCAGATTGCCCCCCAAACCATTTTGTAAAGGTCCTAGGTAGAGACTCATTTTCAGCTGTTTGAAGTTTCCTACTTAGGGGCCACCCAAGCTCACCGGTATCATCTACTGCTCCTCAGAGCCCATAACTGGCTATACTGGTTAGGTACTTTTAGTTAGTTGGTTGAATAGTATGTTGCTAACATGCTCACAGCTTTGGGCAGAGAACTGGATGAATTTTCTCCAAGAGGGCAAGGATGCATTCACTCTTTAAATCATGTAATAGGTTTGTCTGTATCTGCAGAATAGGCATCAAGTGGTGGTTCCTAAATCTGGCTGACCCTGAGACTCACTCATAGAAGACATAAAATGAACCTTTTCCCGGGGCTCGCCCCAGTTTTACTAAGTAATTCTGGTGACCTGCCTGGTCTGGAAACTCTGAGACAGTATAGCTTAAACCAGCACTTCTTAAGCTTTAATGTGCGTATGAATCCGCTGGGAATCTTGTTACACTCAGATTCTCATTCAGTGGCTCTGAGTGGGTCCTGATGCTGCGTTTCTAGCAAGCTCTCTGGAGCAGTCACCACATTTTGAGTAGCAGGGCCAAGGACACTGCACCTGGGGGTTCTGATTCAGCAGGGTGGGCTGGACCTACGAATCATTGCAGGTAATTTTATCATCAGATTACGTTATCATTTAGGATATACCAGCCTAAGGCAAAACATCTGTCGCGTAATAATGACAACACGATAACAGAAATAATGTGTTTATTCAAGTGATGCCTATTATCGTGCCATGCTATGCACTTCACTGTGCCAGGATGGGGGGCTACCGGGATCAGTGAAAACAGGAATTCTTGCTCCCGTGAGGGAGATGGCAACTGCGAGAGTAAACTCCTCAACAGCGAAGACAACACCACAGAGTGGTAAGTGCTTTGAACACTATAAAGCCTGGTAAGGAGACAGTAGCCCAGAGAATCGCTGCTGGTTTGATAAGAGCAAGAGCAAAGATAACTGTGATCACCAGGACAGGTGGCTTGTGAAGAGCAGATCTTACAGGTCCGAGAATGTTGAGGTATTTTACATGGATGATCCTGTTTCCTTCTCACACCAAACTTATGGCAGACCTTTTCCTCTCTTCATTTTACAGGTGAAGCACGTGAGGTTTACAGAGGTTTAAAAACTAGTCTTTTTAAAAATCTTATTAAAATTGTATTTTTTTAATGTTTATTTATTTTTGAGAGAGAGAGAACGCACACAAGCAGGGGAGGGGCAGAGAGAAGGGAACAGAGGATCTAACGCAGACTCTGCACAGACAGCAGAAAGCCCAAGGTGGGACTCGAACTTACGGACCATGAGATCATGACCTGAGTTGAAGTTGGACACTCAACCGACTAAGCCACCCACGTGCCCAAATTGTATTTAAAATACACATATAAAATTTACCATCGTAACCATCTTTAAGTGTACCGTTCAAAAGTGTTGAGCACATTCACACCGTTGTGCAACCGATCCTCGGAATTTGTATAAAACCGAAAGTCTGCATCCATTAGACACTAACTCCCCTTTCCCCCTCCCCAGCCCCTGGCAACCATTACTCCCTTGTTTCTCTGAATTTGATGACTCGAGGTACCCCCTGTAAGTGGAATCATACAGTATTGTTTTTTCATGACTGGTTTATTTCACCTAGGACAATGCCCTCAAGATGTAGCATGTGATGGAAATTCCTTCCTTTTTAGGGCTGAATAATATTCCATTGTATGTATCTGCCATGTTTTACCTCTTCATTTATCTGTTGATGGACACTTGGGTTGCTTCCACCTTTTGGCTATTGCAAATAAGCTGCTAAGACCCTGGGTATCCTAATGGCTCTTCTTGCTTGTTTTCAAAAGCACCAAACCCACCAAGGCCCTTCTTGCCCCAGGGCATCATTGTTGTTCTCTCTTCTAGGAAAGCTCTTCTTCAGATATTCTCACAGTTCAGTCTGGCACTCGGCTCAAATCTCTGCTCAAATATTACCTCCTAGGGGAAGCCTTCCCTGATAACCCCATCTGAAATTCTGCTTCGTAGGCACAGCTCACTGTGCCCTTCCTTACCTTGCTCTATTGTTCTTCAGAACACTTGTCAGTACCTGGCATTATATTATGTGTTGAATTTATTTGTTTGTAGCTTGTCTTCCCCTTTCAATATAACCTCAAAGAAGACTGTTCCTATAATGCTCTATCTTCTTTGCCTAGGATACTACCTGGTAGTGAGGAGGTGTAAATATTTATGGATGAATCAATGAATGATGGAAGGAAGGAAGGCAGTGGTGAAATCTGGATTTGAATCCAGACCCTCTGTTTCCAAAGCCCTTACAGGGTTGCTGTCTCACCCAACCCCAGGGGTGCTTAAGTGTCTGATTGGATAGATAGAACATGGGAATGGAGTTTCTGGGTGGAAGAAAACTTGTGGTGGAGGAGGGTGGGAAGCAATCAGTGTGAAGTTCTAGAAATATTATCTGGATGCTGAAGGTAGAAGAAACAAGATCATAACTGAAACAAGGTCTTTATTGTGGGATGACTACTGGCCCCCAAGAGATATGTCCATGTACTAACCCCTGGAACCTGCAAAAGCAACCTTATTCGTAGAAAGGATCTTTTTTTTTTTTTTTTTTTTTTTAGTGTTTACTTATTTTTGAGACAGAGCATGAGCAGGGAGGGGTAGAGAGAGAGAGGAAGACAGAATCCAAAGCAGCCTCCAGTCTCTGAGCTGTCGCAAAGAACCTGACATGGGGTTCAAACTCACAAGCCGTGAGATCATGACCTGAGCTGAAGTCCGATGCTTAACCAACTGAGCCACCTGGGCACCCCTGTAAGAAGGATCTTTTATTTATTTTTATTTTTTATTTTTTTAAATATATGAAATTTATTGTCAAATTGATTTCCATACAATACCCAGTGCTCATCCCAACAGGTGCCCTCCTCAATACCCATCACCCACCCTCCCCTCCCTCCCACCCCCCATCAGCCCTCAGTTTGCTCTCAGTTTTTAATAGTCTCTTATGCTTTGGCTCTCTCCACTCTAACCTCTTTTTTTTTTCTTCCCCTCCCCCATGGGTTCCTGTTAAGTTTCTCAGGATCCACATAAGAGTGAACACATATGGTATCTGTCTTTCTCTGTATGGCTTATTTCACTTAGCAGCACACTCTCCAGTTCCATCCACGTTGCTACAAAGGGCCATATTTCATTCTTTCTCATTGCCACGTAGTACTCCATTGTGTAAACCACAATTTCTTTATCCATTCATCAGTTGATGGACATTTAGGCTCTTTCCATAATTTGGCTATTGTTGAGAGTGCTGCTATAAACATTGGGGTACAAGTGCCCCTATGCATCAGCACTCCTGTATCCCTTGGGTAAATTCCTAGCAGTGCTACTGCTTGGTCATAGGGTAGGTATTTTTAATTTTTTGAGGAAACTCGACACTGTTTTCCAGAGCGGCTGCACCAGTTTGCATTCCCACCAACAGTGCAAGAGGGTTCCTGTTTCTCCACATCCTCTCCAGCATCTATAGTTGTAAGAAGGATCTTTTAAAGTGTAATTAAGTTAAGGATCTTAAGATGAGATCATCCTGAATTTTGTGGGTGGACCCTAAATCCAAAGATCCATGTCCTTGTAAGATAAAACCAGAAGGATATGTGAGACAAGGCAGCCAGGGAACTTGGGGAGGGGGGAGGGGCACCAGAAGCTAGAAGTGGCAAGGAAGGACTCTCCTTTAGAGCCTTTGGAGGAAGCACACCCCTGCCAACTCCTTGGTTTCAGGCTTCTGTCCTCCAGATCTGTGAGTGAAAAATTTCTGTTGCTTTAAACCACCAATTTGTACAGCAGCACCAGGAAACTAATACCATGCTAAACTTAGCAGCCAAAAGAGACAGGAGAGAGGGCTAGAGTTTGGTGTTCCTGCTAGATCTAGGGCCCAGCTTAGACGCACTGAAGACACATGTTAGGGCACAGGGTGTTCTTACAATCCCAGACCCCTCATATGCATCTGGATTGGCTCTAGCACTGGTCAAGGCTACATCGGGCAACATCATCACTGTGTGCTTCTGGGTGGGGTAGGGTGTGGAAAGCCAGCAAGGGCTGACTGCACCATACAGTGGGCAAAGCAAACCAGATGGTAGAGAATTAAAAAATGCTAAAGATGCATAGCAAGTAACAAAATATTGTGGGTATTGGGAATACCTGCCCCCAAAAGTTAATTCTTGTCCAAATGATAAAAAATGTTTCATTTCTAAGCCTTTATCAAATATACCCAACACTTTGCTAAAGGAAGATAGAGACTTTCTGTCCTTTTAGAGACTCTGAAGAAAAAATGTTTATTGGGATGAATCTAAATTAAGTCCTATCCCAAGGCTGGAAGATGAATTTAATAACCTACTATATGGTCCTGATAGCCTTATATTTGTAAAATTTTCTCTGTGCCCATTTGTCCTAAACCAATATTTTATATAAAAACTTCAGGCTTTTCAGGGCTGTAATCACATCAAATAAAGCTGTATATCTTGTACATAGTCTCGGTATTTCATGTAATAACTTTTAATTCCCAAACTTTATATTTACTATTAGAATTAAATTTTAATTTCCTTTTACACTTCCATTATTTTAATAATAGTATTGGGATTATAAATCAGTAGCAAAAACTCATTACAATTTTTATTTTTATTCTCAGCTTGTGAAATTCTCCCAGCTTTTTCCTCTCTGTCCAGCCCTTGGGTTTGTATCATGGCAGTTTGCTGTAGACTGAATGCATCTCTCCAAAGTTCTTATGTTGAAACTTAATTCCCAGGATTTAGAGGGAGGGCCTTTGGGAGTTGATGAAGTCGTGAGGGTGGAGCCTTCATGAATGGGGTTAGTGCACTCCTAAAAGAGACCTCAGAAATTTCCTTCATCTGTCTGCCATGTGAGGACGCAGCAGGAAGAAGGCCATCTATGAGCCCGGAAGCAGGCCTTCCCAGACAATGAATCTGTTGGCTCCTTGATCTTGGACATCTCAGCCTCCAGAAATGTGAGAAATAAATTTCTGCTATTTCTAAGCCACCCATTCTGTGGTATTTTGTTAAAGCAGCCTAAATGGACTAAGACACAGTTCTACTTGGTCAGGGCCAGACACGCAATGAAAGCCTTGCCCATTACCAACATAGTTCCCATATTGCCCATGTTGGTTCCTTGGGAAAATGGTCTATTTTGCATCTTCATGCAGACACTGTGGAATAGTGGAAAGAACAAACATACATAAATGCATTTGACAAGAACTGTCAGCCAGCACTCTCTACTACCAACTAACCAGATACTTTGGCCAAGTCTACCTCTTAAACAGACACTGAATAAATGACATAAATGACTTAATTCTTGGCACATAGCAGCATTTAATACATGCTACTTTGCTCTAATACATCCATTTTCCCTTTTCCATGATAATTTCATTTCCCTTTTCAACTTCTGGGAGAGTAAGTTGTATTCTTACTTATTTGTATATGAGGGGTGTTTTCAGGAAATCCAAATTTTAAGTCTTCTTAGCCCAGACTTTCATTTAATATCAGCTAAGTTCTAACTTCTTGTTTATCAACAATGTCTAGACTGTCAGCCATCCCCATCTTAGAACTCTAGTCGTACAGCATTAGCAATATTTCCTCTATTTTCTCCACATAGTTAAGTTTCAGCACAATAGGTAGCAGCAAAAGCAAGTTCCACCAACCTCAAAATATCTATGCTTATTCATGCTGTTCCTAGTGCAAGGGTCCATCCATCTCCTACGATGCAGCAGATGGAGCAGTCACGGTGGACTGATCTGAGTAGGAATTTTTCTGAGTCAGTTGTGAACTTGGCTGGGGCTTGAAAGATGAGCATTATTTTGCTAGATGTAAGTTGATAAGGGAAAGCAGACAGGATTTATGCTAAGATGTTCAGAAAATATAAACAGTAAGGCTCTGGTAGAACAACGCTGCCTTGACTCTTGTCATTATGTTCCCTTTTGTAAGGGGTTCTGAATCAATCTTTGCTAATAATGGCACATGAACAACGAGGTATGTTAACAAGTTAAAAAATAGAGCAGGCAGCAAGGTGGTAATGGGGACTTGGAAAGTACTGTGGGGGTCATGGAGAAAACATACTGCCGTAGAAATGCCTCTTCAGCCTTTATTAAATGCTTCTACCATAAAAGCTGTAGTTTAGTTTAGAAAAAAGCTTCTCTTTGGAGATTAATGTCACCATGATGTAATCAGCTTTAAAAGTGCTTTACAAAAAAAAAAAATCTAGAATCAGGGTGAATATATCCAAGTTGCAGGACAGTAAGAACTGTCTTCAAATATTATAATCATTAATACAGATGTATTTCACTGTAAACATCTGATACACGAATGCCCTAATTTATCAAAATATATATATATATATATATATTCATATTTATATTTACATGTATATGTAGAGAGAGAGAAAGCATAAGCAATTCCTTATTGAAAGTTTGACAGTAGTTTGAAGTTCTAAGTATCCCTACTGTGATCATTTATATTTACTAGCATATCCATACATCCATCAGGTGAGTTAGAATTCACAGCTGGAAATGGTGAAGTTGGCCATCTACCTTAGGAAGGTGGCATTGTCCAGGAGAAAGAACACAGGAGACTTGACTTGTAGGCTCAGGTCCTCCACTGAGTAGAGTCACCCTGGGGGATGCCCTACATGCTTTGGAGCCCTGTTCTCTCATGTTGAATCAGAGAGTTGGATCAAATCAAATATAAAGTAGCTTCTGGTTCTAACACTATATAAAAGAAAGTGATCTAATGTTCAGGAATCCCAAATGGGATGAGAAGACAAATGCTTCCTAGAGAAGGTAGAATTAGAAATAGACAATGAAGGATACATAATGGAAATCAGTTATATTGGGTTTGTATTCTGGGGAAACAAGTCTATAGGTATGAAAGTTGGGAAATTTGGAGCCTTTAGAGGAATAACAAGTGGTCTAGTTTGGCAAGAACAGGAAGGACAGGTAGAGAACACATTGAACATGCAGATTGGGACCATACAGTTTCTTTATTCAGCAAATATTTATTAAGCACTTAATATGTCCCAGACACCATCCTAAGTATAAGAGAAAATGGTGAATATGGTAGGCAGCATTTCTTTAGGTGAACTTATAATCTTTTGGGGAAGAGAGACTATTTAACAACTATGTTAGAAAAGCATATGGCAAGAACATCTAATCCAGTCTGGAGTGGGACAGTCTTTGAAGATGTCATATTTAAGATGAAGCCTAAAGGTTGCATTGATGTCAGCTAGGTACTACTTGGAAGACTGTTCTAGGGAGTGAAGTATCTGTCTTCTCTAACCCTTTAGGTCTAAATTCTGTTATCAGGGGTGCCTGGGTGGCTCAGTCAGTTAAGCGTCCAACTTGTGGTTTCAGCTCAGGGCATAATCTCATAGTCATGGGATCAAGCCCTAATCTGGCTCTGCACTTGGTGTGAAGCCTGCTTGGGATTCTCTCTCTCCTTCTCTCTGTCCCTCCCCCTCCCTTATTTGTGCTGTCTCTATCTAGCAAATTAAATAAATAAACATTTAAGGAATGAAAAAAATAAATCCTGTTATCAGATTATGCACCATGTGTTCAGTAGCAAATATAAATGAGTCACTGACACTCTAAGCAATTGAAATTGCAATATTATACCAGATATAGCAAAGCGCCTCTTTATTTTTAAACACAAAAGTAAACTTACAGTTTAAAAGGCCTCACAAACATGGGGTACCTGGGGAGCTCAGTTGGTTAAGCATCCAACTTCAGCTCAGGTCATGATCTCACGGCTCATGAGTTTGAGCCACACGTTGGGCTCTGCACTGCACAGCCTGCTTGGGATTCTTTCTTTCTCCCTCTCTATCTCTGACCCTCCCCCACTTACATGCACACACACTCTCTGTCTCTCTCTGTCTCTCAAAATAAATAAATAAACTTTTTAAATAAATAAATAAATAAATAAATAAATAAATAAATAATAAAAGCTCCCACAAATAGTATTTGTGAAAATGAACAAATAGAACATTAACAGCAATCTATTCATTTAAGCTCAGCCAAATTTTAATAAAATTAGATAATTTTAAAAAATAATAGGTGGAACTTGTGTGGTAAAACAGTTTCTGATTATATGTTCAATGCTTCATGAAAACCCAGAGGTAGGAGGCTATAAATTTTAAGTTGTGAGTTTCTGTATCAAGATTAACCAGTTGGAGTATATAATGAAAAAGGGCTATTGGTTGAATTCATCCAAGGCTAAAGTTTGACAGACAAAAAAAGAATTAATGGCAATTGTAAGAAGGGGTGTAGGCAAGATAAAAAAAATGATAGAGAGTCAAAGGGCTGCTGACCCAATGGGGGAAAGGGAACTGACAGTCTCAGTATGGATGAAGAATGCATCAGGACTGAGGGGAGACAGCAGTGAAAGTGGCGAGGGAGTAGGATACTGAAATGTAAAATGTCAGAAAGGGGGATGGAAGGTTTATGGTGTTGTCACGGGAGTAGGGGCTGAAAGAAATGGAAAAAAAATAAACTAAGAGACCATGATTTTGACTGAATGTTCACATGGCTATTTAAGTCATCCAGAACAATAATGAGAATAAGAGTGGGGTCAAAACTTCAAGCCCTAATGCCAACATTTTCAAAGAATGTGGGTAATTTTTATCCAACCTGGAAACAAAAGGGAAGTAAATCCCAGTAACACCTGCAGTCATCAACCTAAAAGCCCTGGGGGATGAGGAACAAGAGACTGTTGAGGAGTGATAGAGTGTGAGGAATACAGCCATGTGCTCCAGGATGACCATGTGTAGAGGAGGAGAGGTGAGGTGAGGCAGTGGATTGAAGAAGAGTTGGATTATACTTGTAGTGGGATTTTGGTGTGAGTATGGGACAAAGAGGTTAAAGGTGTAAGGTGGGCACAATGGAAAGAAATAGACATGATCAGGATGTCCTGAGCATGAACTAACAAGCAAGAACAAAGATGGGTTTGGGAACCCAAGGCTGAGGATTAGAATTCAGAAGTGGGAAGACTTGGACTTAGGACACTAGTGAGTGGCGGCAGGGATAAAGGTCTTGAGCTGATGTTAAAACTCTTGCTAGAGCTTGGATGAAAAGATGTTTCCCGCTGATGCAGGCCAAGAGCACTCAGTTATGCCTGAGGCCAGACAACAATCTCTGCCCTGTGGCTGACTTCCTTAAAAGATCTTAAAAGATCAGCTGCCCTAGTTGAAAAGGTAGCATAGCCTGGGCCGAGCCACCATGACCTCACTCAGAGTTCTTCTGTGAAGACACAACAGGCTTATGGGGAATAAGAGTGGCATCTTATTTACAGATTACTAGGCAGGGTGAGTGTTGGCATTAGCTAAAGCAGTTGGGGTTCACAGGCTTATCCCAGTTAGAATTCAGGACTGGCCTCTGTGCTCAGCATAGAGCTGGGATGGAAGCAAAATTGACCCATCAATGGTAAAAAGGGGAAACTTGGAGTGCAGAAAGGGAAGCTAAATTGTCTTGCAGCTTCTTGCTCACACAGGACACTAAGACTTCCTCTAGCCATGGAAAGTCATACATGCAGGAACCAGAGTCCTGGCACTTTGGGCAAGATTTCCTTCAGCATTTCCAAGTGTAGCTTCCTTTGATTACTAACTGGGTGTGATGCAACAGGACAAGTGAATCATAGACCAACCCAATCATGGCTGTGGACACATCGAGAACGGAAGCCACTTGAGGGCAAAGCCCTTGGAGGATTACTTGTTAGTCAGTACATGAATGTCAATGACAGGTTATGGAGCAAAAGAGGAGCAAGTTCATCCCTCCTCTGGAAAGTGAAGCCTAAAGCAGACATGTTTTACCTGTCCTCCTATATGCTTTCAAGAGCAATCTGAAAAGGCTGGGGGTGAACAGCAAATGTGAGCCATGTCCTGAATCAGATGAGGACACATGCGTGTTGTCTTCAACATATACATCAGTAGGGTCATCAAGACACATCTCTTTGAAGCATCCTTAGGATGGGTTTTCCACTCGGTGTAGAATCCATCAGAGCTCAGCAAACCAAACAAATGTCCTAGCTGACATTTCAAGAAAGAAAGGAAGGGCAAACCTGAAAAAACCTAAATCAAAATTGACTTTGGAATCTAATAAAAGCTGAATGTGCAATATAAAGGCTAAATATTAAAGATGCAAATAGCAACCAATTGTTACCCTCTAGAGGACATTGGCATCTGATATTAATAATATACATAACAGACTGGGAACATAGGTCAGGTTTTCTTTATGAGAAGTGATTTTTTTCTTGGCTTTTATAATGCAAGAAGATGAGTTTGTAATTCTGTGTCTCGATGGTAGCTTTTCTTTCTGACTTAGTCGTTTAAGGCAATCTGCGCAGGTACCAGTATTATTCCACCAATATTTTAAGTAGTAAAAGATTGGTTGGAAAAAGATGTGATCATAAAACTCCAATAGTTGATACCAGAATAAAGTTCACTTTCCCTTTTCTGGGACTATCTGTAGCTTTTAAATTTCAATTCATATTTTGGCTGTATGAAGTTTATTTTTTCAAACAAGAATAAAAGTATGCAGAGAGCTTTATGTTCTCTCTCTCTTTTTAAGTGTAAACTGAGAGAGGAAAGGCTCAAGGAAAACACTGAAGGGAGAAGTCACCACTTCTCTGTGCTCCTCCATCTTGTAAGGTAGCTGACTTGCGTCTCCCCGCCCCCACCTGTCACTACCTTTAAGATGGGCTTTCACTAGAAAAACTAGAACATCTTAGTGAAGTGAAATGAGGGTGTGGGTCAGGAGAGGTCCTTGGTCAACAAATAAGATGGATATCTGCCTTCCAAAGTTTCAATTTTGTGCAAAAAAATTATGGCAGCCAAAATTCTGACCCATTTTAAAACATTTCCATGGAAATGTGTTAAATATACTTCATATATATAAAGTTAAACATGCTTTATTTCATACAGAAATTTTCCTATATTTAATTTATACACTTCCTTCCCCTTATTCTTAATCATTTTAACCTAGTTCTTCCAGATGCAAATAAAGTCTATTTCCTCTACTTGGGTAATTAGAGAAATTTCCTCTATGTAGGTAATTTGAAAAAAGAAAACACTGCCAATGTTTCCTTCCTAGACTGCACATCTTTACTTACCAGTTTTTTAAATAATGTGAATGAGAACTCAAATGGGAAACTCCGCAAACACAGAATATTATGTGCTAACCTCAGTTTACTTCTGATGCATTACTCAAGTCTCTGTTTTTAAAATGTCAGTTAACTTAGGAACTTGAAAAATTAGTTCTAACTCCTATCAACTCTCAGCAAGGTTGATGTGTTAAGATCCACTGAAGCTAGCGTTTTGACTACACAAATTCAAACGTAGTTCAATCAGACCATTTGATGCTTGACATAAAACTTTATTTAATACATTTTCCTTTTCCTACTGCCTCTTACAGTGCTATTTATTTTGAGGTCTTCAGGGATCTCAGGCATGTGTACTCCAGGCCCCAAAGCTAAGATATGCACTAGGGTTGATGTGCTTTTTGGAGACAAATCTTTTCTAAAGTCTGGCTTTATCCAAGATTCTTTGCTCCACGAAGCTGTAATCATGAAATACTTTTTCCAGTAAAAAAATCCTACAGTTATGTATCAGGAGTTTTACCACAGTTTATTACTATGGAAAGAGGTCATTTAAATCCAATAAAGCACCATCTTCACTTAATCTCTTTTATGACGAGCTGAGTTTAGCTATTATAAAATTTCTTTCCAAGTTTGCCCTTAAAAATAATTATGCAAACAAATAAAGATAGACCATTGGATAAGAGCATGGGATTTGCATTTAGAAGGTTTGAATGTCTCTTCTTTTCTTTACTAAGCTTCCTAAACTTGGGAAAATTAACTGTTAACTTCTCCCACTGAGAAACGGAAGCCTATGGAACACCTAGTGGTACTTCTGAGGAATAAATGCCAAATGTACATAAAACACCCAGTGCAGCAGCACTGCAAGCCCCCATGGGGGGGGGGGGGGAGCTCTTTGTATTAATTGAGTTATATGAATTTGCAGTTGCAACCTTTCCTCTTCTTTCCCCACTTCATTTATAAAAATAGCCCCATGCAATAAGAACTTAAGCAATGAAAATAGGAAAGGTTACTCTCTGAATTTGTAAAAGAAATCAAAAGATAGGATATTTATTATTTTATTACATATTACAGACAATTATAATTACATATTTTACACATATTTATATGTGTAATATGTTAATAAAATTATAAATTTTATATATTTAGATATGTAAATTGTATGTTTTATTTAGCCCACAGCAATGTATTGATATTTAATTAATTTCCAAGTGGCTTCTCATAAATCAGATGACACCATAGTACTTCCAATTCATAATACATATTTTACATTTAAGATTTTCTGGACACAGAGTATGAAAACAAAGTAATAATCCTATGTGCCCAAGTTTGAACAAATTACAAATAGATAATTGCCCAAGACGTAAATGAAGTTTTGTAGAACATTGGAATTATTTGCATTTACCTCAAGACTCATTATTACTATGATAATCTGTGCTTCCCACAGCCACATGGATTGAAGAGATCAGGAAGCAAACTATAGCAGCTGAGAAGGCAGAACGCATGCGGTGGCTCTTCAAAAGTTCTCCCACAACCCCACACCAGGCTTTCTTGCTGAGACATCTGGGAGCTCTACTAGGGAGTGCTGGGGGTCAAACCTGGAAAAGCAAAATCTGTAATCAAATCCAAAGGGTGAGGTGCAAGCCAAAAGGAGAGACCAAGGCTAGTGAGGGTTAAAAAACGAGCACCAGGAATGTGGCAATGCACAAGGTCAATTTGAACATATCAAGTCCAGTCTAGCAAGCTCATTTACTGTAAGAAGACTGAAAAGCAACTTGCTTTTCTATTTTTCATTTTTTCCATACAAAAATTAAAAAAAATTTTTTTTGAAGTCGAGTTGACATACAATGTTACATTAGTTTTAAGTCTACAACATCGTGATTCAATCCCTGTATACATGGTGCTACCCTCACCACAAGTGTAGCTACCATTTGTTACCCTACAACACTGTTACAATACTATTGACTATACTCCCTGTAGTATACCTTTAATCCCCATGACATACTTATTTTTTAACAGGAAGCCTGTATTTCCCTCTCCCCATTACCTATTTTGCCCAACCCTCACCCTTCCCCTCTGGCAATCATCAGCTTGTTTGTATGAATGGGTCTAGTTTTTGTTTTATTGGACACACTGCATGTTGTGTAGTGACATAGGGCTGCTCTTAAGGTAGACACTTTCAGAAACGCTCATCTGGCATCAAAGTATAGTGGGCTCAATTTCAGGCCAAGGTTGCTCGGTTAAAAGCAATAATTCTAGAGAGAAATAGTCAAAGGCTGACTCAGGGAAATAAATATAGAAATGGAAAAGAAGGGAAAATAAGGAAATTTATCTTCTTAGTAGAATTGGCATACATCGACAACTGGTTCGATATGAAAGATTTCTGATTAATCTATTTTTTCATAATTCTTAAAACCACATCCAGTAATTGTGAAATATACTCTAGGCAACTTTTCATCTTTTACCTGTTTGGCCAAATGCTCCCCTTCCGGTTTTGAGCCAAAAGCCAAGACTCTAAATTTTATGATATTGCACTATGACCAGGTGGTAAGTATGCCACAGGTATCAGATACACAGGTATCAGATGCCATCAGCATAGAAATCTAGAAAGAATAATCAACATAATACACAATTTAATATTAAGTCAACAAAGTATATGTAGTATTTCCTCTATTTCCCCCCTCCCCTTGCCACCACATTTTTGGTTTTGTGATTTATTTTGACATCATTTGGGGTGCCTGAGGCGAGAGCCAGCTTTCCACTCTGTTTTTTCAGCATTCCTGTTTACTGTCCATATCGTCACGGGCTCTGATCCCCACAACTGAGACCCACAGCTGTGCAGTTTCTAACTGATTTCAGCCGTGTCTCTCCAATACTTTAAGACGCCACATGAAGCCCTTGCCAGTTTCTGACGTTGTGAGCAACATGGTATCCTAGTTTTATTTTCTCATCATTGCTGTCATTTCTCTACCTCTCTCCGTGCAGCTTTTGCCCTTGGGGATGGAGTCTCTTCCATTCACTTTTCATAGATTTTGACCCCATTTAAGCTTTCAAAGATTTCTCTGCCCATAAACTCCATTCCCACTTCTTTCTAGCCTATATAATTCTTTACCACACTTAAAAGTAACCATTCTTATCCCCTCCACTGTCCCCCCCCCCACGCCCCTGCCATTTATAATAGTTTATCAAGCACCGTTTGGTTTTGGAACTGAAATCAATGAAAAACGTGTCCTGCTTCATAGGGAAAAGAAAACTAAGTTCCAGGTTACTTAGAGGATGTGGTCCAGGGATCTGGCCGTCCCCCAGGAAGGCAAGGCTGCAGGAGGCCAGAGGCAGCCTCCTGCCATTGGATCGGCACCTCTGTGGATGGTTATGTTGCTCACAGATGGTGCCTTGATAGATGCATGTTCACTGTGGTGTTGAAAATGTTGTGGGCACTGAACCACAGGCAAGTTTTCATTCTCCTTATTTCCAAAACAATACTGGAGATCCTTTGAGACTAGTTCAATCCAACTCTGACCACTTTAGATTTTCACTCTTAAGAAGTGTAACTACAAGTTTCAAGAGACCACTTTCTCTCCTCCCCATCCCTTCACCCCCCGCCCCTGTCTCTAATAATTTTGGGAGACCACAATACAGTTCTATTTTTATTATAACATTTGGCCTGTGGGATATTTTATGTTTCCTAGGTGAATGGAAAAATGAGAATAAATGCATACATACTTAAAATACGTAAAGACATCATTAGTAGTAACTGGTTTGGATTGAAATGTAATTTCTATGGCCAGGAGCAAATAACCACCTGTCTCAAAGAAGTGATACCAAATTCTATTCTAGCAGAAATAGGTAGGGAAGCCTAAAGATGTATAGCTCTAAAATAGAGTTTATTTTCTTTGTTCCTTCCCAAGGAGAGCAGTTTGAAGAAGGAAGGGTTGGGCAACAGAGCCCAGGTCTTTTTCATTTGAAATATTTTGTGGATATTATTTTGCATAAAATTTCTTTCTCAGACTTCTTTTAAAAAGTTTTGGCAGCACGGGGTGCCTGGGTGGCTCAGTCGGTTGAGCGGCTGACTTCGGCTCAGGTCACGATCTCGCAGTCTGTGGGTTCGGGCCCTGCGTTGGGCTCTGTGCTGACAGCCTGGAGCCTGTTTTGGATTCTGTGTCTCCCTCTCTCTGACCCTCCCCCGTTCATGCTCTGTCTCTCTCCATCTCAAAAATAAATAAACGTTAAAAAAAAATTAAAAGAAAAAAGTTTTGGCAGCAAATTATGGAAGGAGCCTAAATGTCTATCAACTGACAAATGGATAAAGAAGATGTGGTTTACATATACAATGGAATACTACTTGGCAATGAGAAAGAATGTAATCATGCCATTTGCAGCAACATGAATGGAACTGGAAGATAAAAGGTATTATGCTGATTGAAATAAGTCAGCCAGAGAAGGACAGATATCATATGTTTTCACTCACATGTGGATCTTGAGAAACTTAACACAAGACCATGGGGGAAGGGAAGGGGAAAAAATAGTTACAGAGAGGGTGGGAGGCAAACCACAAGAGACTCTTAAATACAGAGAACAAACTGAGGGTGGATGGGGAGAGGAAAATGGGTGATGGGCATTGAGGAAAGCATCTGTTGGGATGAGCACTGGGTGTTATAAGTAAGCCAATTTGGTAATAAATTATATTAAATCAATCAATCAATCAATAAAAATTTTTGAAAAGAAAAAAATTGGCAACAGGGGCGCCTGGGTGGCTCAGTCGCTTAAACGTCCAACTCTTGATTTTGGCTCAGGTCATGATCTCATGGTTCATGAGTTTGAGCCCCCCAGGGGGCTTGAGATTCACCCTCTTTCTCTGCCCCTCCCCCACTCCCTCACTCAGTCTCTCTCAAAATAAATAAATTTTTAAAATTTGGTAGCAGCATACTGAAGTATTTTATTTTTGCCTTCAGAATCCTTGGACAGAATAAAGAAAGGATCAGCAACTACAGATTATGCCCCTTTGTAGCTTTATTGTTTATTTTGGGGAGTGTGGACCAAGTTCATGCATTTCCCAGAACTTTCTTCCCTCTCATCTGCACATAAAATGTTTTGTTTCTGCATCAATATTCTTTTAATGCTTCATACACATAAGATCCATCACAACATGTCCCAGTTATCTGCTTATACAGAAGAGCCTAACTAACTGCTTCGTGTAGCATGGAATTTATAAATGAGATAATTCTCTAGCCTTAATGGCAGTATCCAAAATAATGACAGGAAAAACCATTTTTTTTATCCAGGGTTCAAAACTAATAACTGGCATTTGTCCATTCAAATTTGACTATAAGATGTTACATCATTCACTGTTAATATATATCTATGACTTTAAGAGCATTTCTGTCCATTTTATAAAGTAAAGCACATAATTCAGAATTGACATCTGCCCTGTAATACAGATTTGAGATTTATTAAAGAATCTCTATCACAAATAACTGTAGTTTCACCTGAAGAACACTAAAGTCAGTGGAAAAACCTGAATCCAAATCTCAATTCTTCTATTTTGTGGCTTTGTAAATGTGAGTGAGTTCTTGAGGCTTCGTTTGTTCACCTTTAGAAGGAAACAGCCATAGGATTAATATAGGGATTACATGATTTGACAGAAAGTGCTTAGAAACAAAGTATTATACAAGTATTTGTTGTTAGAGCAGCTGAATAGGCATGGGTCTTTGCAAAGGGTATCTAGTTCTTAACATCTCCTATGATATGCAAATAAAGTTAATCTTTCAGGAGACTACATCTCCAAAAAATAATTATTTCTTTACTCAGAAAAGTAGATAGAATTTTCAGAAGTAGTTAAGGGAATGTCAAGTTTATTAAAATTACTAGGTAATTGTGATAATTCAATGATTTATATATTCTACCTGTAGTTTTCTGCTCAGTTTCACATCCAAGCAGATATTTAGAAAAACGGAAGTATGTTTTTGTTTGGTTTTGTTTGTTGCTTTGGATTCTGTGTCTCCCTCTCTCTCCACCCTCCCCCACTCATGCTCGCTCGCTCTCTCTCAAAAATAAATACACATTAAAAAAAATTTTAGTATACATTTACCAAATTCAAAATCAAATGGTACCATAACTAAGAATCTTTCCTTAGGCATTCTTGGCCGAAAATGGATTTTACTATTGTATATATATATATACACGTTAATTTGAATATGAGTGTCGTTGTTAAACTCACACAATATCTTTTGTCCCTAAGCTCAACCAAAAGAAATGCTATTTGATTTTCATATAAAGATATAAGCCAAGTGGAACGTGATTATTTTGAAATTATGTTTAGTTTTAGTTTTGCTTTGTTTCATTCACAGCATCGGGGTGAAGGGCATTCTTTTTGTCGGTTCAGCCTGATATTACTCTCCTTCAGCCTGGTCGATTTGCGGTGATGTGCTGTCTTTCTGTCCTCAGCAAGAGGGTGAAGAGCAACCACAAATTGCTCTTATTCAGTTTATAAAATGCTCTGAACTAGGAATCAAATTACAAAGAACACAAAGACCTTCAGGAAAATTCTAGGACACAGAGCACAGTACCAGCACTGAACCAAAATGAAGCCCCACCCAGGATGCTAAGAGAGGATCCCATATCGCCATGGCAATCTGGCGCCCCCTTTTCCAAGGTGACCACTAGCATCCTAGACCCCTCCATCTGCAACCTTTCTTAGTCTTTGTTGTTTCTGATTTCCGTGGGATAGGGCACTGTGGAACAACCTCTTTTTCTGAAATGACTTCGTCAGTAATCTTGCTGTGCATAAAGCTTCAACTTTTGCCTCTGTGAAGACTTCCAAATCAAGCTGTGAGCTCCTGGAGAACAACTTCGGGGGGATAATTTTAAACTATAGAGTCAGAAATCAATGTACATAGTTTAGCACTGAGAAGTGCACATGGTGCAAATAGTAATAGCTATAGCTCTATAAATTGTCACAAATCAAAAAGAGAGTTGCTAAGTACAAATGGCCACAAATCAGAAGATGATTTCTGTGTACCAACAGTGCTTACAGCTATTCTTCTGATTTGTCTATCAATAGTCATTTTCAAACACAAAAAACAAGCCATATTCTTAAATGCTTCAGAGTGAAGGAGTGTTTTCTATCTTTTTATCCTAGGCTCAAAGCATAGGTTAAGGTCAACTTTTAGTATGAAGCCCAAGTTTAACTGATGGTGGGTCAGGGTGTTCAGTTGGTTACACACACAGAACATCCAACATGCAGATATTTTGTAAGATACTCTTTTTGTAATATGCTCCATGTGACACATATCTGAGCTCACAGAAATGATCTAGCTCTCTGACTTCTGACTTAAACTGAAGAATGGAAAGCTTTTAGAAAACATAATATTATTCCCTCCAACCAACATAAAAATCCCTGTAATTGTGATCGTTTAATTAATATATACTATGTGGATAAATTCTAGCAACTTATATTTACAAGCTATGAAATTTTGAATGCCTTTAACTGAAAGGTTTTAAAATGCTGTTGGGACTGAAATATTCTCTGAACTATAATTCAGTTAGCTTTGATTGTTTATGTAAGGAATGTTGAGAAACTAATTATCAACCCAGATAATGCTTTTATCTCTAGGAAAGCATAAATTCCTTATTATTAAGCAACTGGAAACTCGTTTTATGTGTTTAATGATGTGGCTGTTGTAAAACTAGATTGAGTAAACTGCCCATGGTATGTTTTCTTGTGAGGTGGTTTCATTTAGAACAGTTATAATTGTATGTGTGATGATGTGATCAGAAATGGTTCTCATTCAAATTAATTGTGAAGTGTTTGAGTAACATACTATTGGGGAGCATGGCACCTATGTTAGAAGCCTGAGTTACCAGTCCTGGATTTTAAGCAAAAATATTTTCATTATGTCTTAATTTAACTTTGCATCTTTAACTTTTTCTGTAGTGTAGCATTTTTGAATTGGCTTTTTATTGGAGACGTGAGTTCTGAAAATCTGTGAGCTGCAAGTTCAAACTGGCCTTCAACATTAAGTAAATCTCCTATTTTTTTCTTCCACCAAACTCCCTCTCTCATTCCTCAGAGCTGTCTTTTCAGGACATCACCATTTCCTCAAGTTCCCTTTTCACTCATTCTTGTGCCAATAGGTTGGTGCTTACTTTTAACCAATTTTCTTTATATTTAAGGTGTATATTTAAAGTGCAAGTTGAATCTTGTTTTAATTTTTTTATCCAGCGTAATAATTTTTGTCTTTTGAGTGTTTAATCTACTTACACTTTAAGTATTGATATAGTGTGGTGCCTGGGTGGCTCAGTCAGTTGAGCATCCAACTCTTAATTTCAGCTCAGGTCATGATCTCACCGTTTGTGGGTTTGAGCCCTGTGTCGGGCTCTGTGCTGACAGCACAGAGTCTGCTTGGGATTCTCTCTCTCCCTCTCTGCCCCTCCTCCACTTATGGTCTCTCTCTCAAAATAAATAATCATTTTTTAAAAAGTGTTGATATAGTTGGTTTAATTCTATTTTCTGGCTATTTGTTTTCTACTAGTTCCATCTGTTCTTAAATTGATGTTGTTTATTTTTCTTTTCCTGACCTCTTTTGGATTAATCAGGTAGTTTTTAATTATTATCCTTTTTTCTCTACTGTTGAATTTTAGTACTACTTTTTTGTGCTTTCAGTAGTTGAATATACATTTCAAGATGCATCCTTGACTTACTGCACTGTACCTTAAGTAAATACTGGTACCAATTCCTGAATGATACAAGAACTTTATGACAGTTTCTCTTCATTTGCTTTCTTTTGCCATAACTGGGGTGCTTTTGAGAGTAAAAACGTTCACTGTTAGTAATGGCGTTGCCAGAATTGGCATAAACTAGTTGGACCAGTTCGACACATAGGAAGACCCTGTTTATGTAGCCCTTCTCTTCCTAGAACATACTCCCTCCGAAGCTGCCGCTGTTTAAAAAAAAAAAAAAAAGGCAGTGCAAGGTAATGATTAAGGAGAAGGCTCTGGGGGGGGGGGGGGGGGGCGGGTCACAGGTCATGGGCCCAATCCTTGATCTGCCACTTTCTAACTGCATCATTTTTGGCAAATTAATTAAACTGCGCTGTCTTAGTCTTTTCATCTGTATAAAACAGAGGTAAAACTATGATCAAATGAGATCAAATTCATATGGATGTTATGAGGATTTAAAAACAAAATGCTGGAGGGCACGAGATGCTGCCTGGCATATAGTAGTTGCTGAAAAAAGAGCAGTGATTATTTTTTTTCCCATAATTTCCTTCAAAAACACACGCTTGCCTTGGCTCAAGTTTATACTTTGCGGTTTTTTTGAGAACCTTTTCTGATGGTTGCAATAGATGGAGGGTATCATCTCACCATCTTTGCAGGAATGGCCTCAGTCTGTCCCTGCAGCTAATCTTTCCAAATGCATGTGGAGCATTCCTTCAACCTGTAAGTCTTGATGGTTGGTGATCACCCAAGAATCAAGCCCAAACTTATTAGCATAGCAAAGAATTTCCAGAGTCCTTCCCTTCCACTCCCTCAATACAGTCCGTATTCTAACCAGTTCAACTCCTTGCTACTCTCTGCTCAAAAAAATCATGGCTTAGGGCCTTTGGTCAGGCTGCCCGCAAAATGCTTACTTCTTCTTCACTCATCCCTTCTTCATTGTTTACGTTTCTCTGGTCTTTCACAATTGAGTTAAATTTTCCCTTTTTTTGTGTGATAACTTGGTATGTGTCAGCAGCTGTGAGAGCAGTATAAAGAGTATTTTAAGAGTTAAACTAATACATGACATCAGCATGACAAAAAGACTCTATCTAGAGAGAACACTTCCCCAACTAGAATAACGAAGAAATACAACAGTGGTTCTCATTCCCAGAGGGACGTTGAAAACATTTGTGGGATGTTTTTTGTTATAGCAATGACTGAGCATGCAGTCACTTCTGCTATAATGCTTGTTTTGAACCCATGAATTTGTTCCAAGACAATTAATATATCAGGGAACAAACTGAGTATAATGCAAATTTTGAGTTTGCTTTTTGCAAAATTTCATCCTTAGGAAACACTAAGGTGAATGCAGAAAACTGGGCCGAGATGAGCCCAACTGTGTGAGAATACACAAAATACGCCACTCACTGGGGGAAGCAGAATACACCACCCCCCCAGAATGTGCCACTTTGCCTATGTGTTATTTTGAGCTAAAGACTATCAGTGCCCATCAGACTAAGGAAGAGCTTTTTACCTCCCCATTAAAAGCCTAAAATGCCATTAAATGCCTAAAAGAATTTAGATAGGTGGTCTGTTCCAGGAGGAGAGCTATTAGGAGAGATAACTTTTATATCCACAAAGACTTATCTGCATGGCAAGGCAAACTTTTACTTGCAAAACATTTGCTCTTTTCATTTTCCTATGAATTGTCTCCCTCCCTTTTGAAGCCTCAGACACCTACCTCCTTCCACTTAGCTCAGGATGGTATATAAACCTCAATACCTGACTGCTGGGGAGTCTCATATTTTTTAAAATGTTTTGTTTATTTCTGAGAGAGCACAAGTGGAGAAGGGACGGGGGGGTGGGCAGACAGAGGATCCGTAGTGGGCTCTGCACTGACAGCAGCCAGCCCAATGTGGGGCTCGAACTCCCAAACCACGACATCATGACCTGAGCTGAGGTTGGATGCTCAACCGACTGAGCCACCCAGGTGCCTCGGAGTCTCGTATCTTTATGGGGCTCTTGTACTTATGAAATTTGTTTTTCTCCTGTTGATCTGGCTTATGTCAATTTATTTATTAGACTAGCCAAAGAACCTAGAAGGGAAACGATTTCCACCCCACAACACTCTCTGTCTTTCTCTCTTCAAGCTATCTCAGCCCTTGGTGTGTGTTATCCTACAAAGTTAAGTTTTATTATTCTTTTGTATTTGTGAAATTTTATATCTGAAACAAAACAAAACACTTATGCCACATCCCAAATCTATTTAAGAATTCTGGTTCAAAACACCAAGTAGTGCTTAGAAAAGAGAAAGCACTGGAGGATCCTAATGGAAATCATCCAACCCTTCTAAGGATCCTTTTGGTGCTAGTAGTATCAGGTTTGTGGTGTCTAAATGGGGTATATCTTGGTTGGATGGAGGCCCCAGATGTGGGGCGATGATGAGGTAGGAGCCGGAGGTGTGGGAGGTAAAGGAATTCACTTAAGCCAGAACAAAGGAGATGGGAGTTTATTGAATATGCCGCAAGGGAGTGGCAGGCAGGACAGCGGAAGAGAGGCTGTCTGCCAGGAGCTAGTGGGAGAGGGCTGCTTCTAAGGAGGGAAGGTGAGGAGGTAATAGCAACATATGGAATTTTCCCTTTTTTGGTAACCGTGCCTGGTTGTAAGTAGCCCATTGGTCAGTCAGGGCCTGTGGATATTTTGAGGCGGGTCACCCGATGGGCCTGTCTGTATTTAGCCAGGTGGGCACTGTGGGCCCTTTCTACATTCCGTTGCTCAAGCCTGTTTTCCTGAAAGTGGCCTCCACAAGGTTTAGTGGTTTCCAACATCACTACTATTTCCAACATCTTCAGCCACCAGGTGAAGCTCCCAATGCAGATGGGAAAGCTGAAAAAAAATGTCCAGCAGTGAGGCGGACGTTAATTGAAGACTAAGGTTACACTATTGAATCAAAATTTCAATTTGGATGAAGTAGGTATCTAATATAAACACATGCTCCAAAAGATCTACATTTCAAAGGAAAAGGACATGCCCTGGGGAAGTAAGGCTGAGAGAGATCACCAACAGGAGGACAATGAGTCATACTCATCCACATTTGATATTATAAACCCTCCCCCACCCCATTTTCAGAAAACCTTCCTTTGATCACTTCATAATAACTTGAGGGCTAAAGCCCTTCCCACCCTCACTTCCCCAAGCAAACTCCAGGTCTTTTGCAAGGCTAAGTGCCGTATTTACCCTAGAATGTATATACTTACTAACATTGAACACATTTAAAATTTTGCTGCCATTTTTATTAGGTTTCAATATGTCTTTTTTTAACACATTGCTGACAAAATTTTTGAGTGTTTTGCCTCTAACTCCATTTTCCCCTGCCATAAGCCCTGTGGTTTTTTAATTGCAGGACAGGTGTTTTTAGGAGTATGTCACAATCCAGAACTGACTCTACCACTGTGTCTAATGGGCTGGTGCTAGGAATGCTAGGCAGTGCCATGCGTGAGAAAAACCAAGAATTTTCTTATGTTGGACATTACTTTCCATGTCTCTGTTGGCATAAACATAGAAGACAAGCTATAATTAGCTAAGCCTAGAATCCAATTCGGTTTTACACAGAGACTCAAAATGTTTTTGAACGCTTTATTATTGAATATATACTGAAATCTCAGGAAAGGTCATTACCATGCAAAATTTTTTTTCTGAGAATTTTGGGGAAGGTAGTCCCCTGGTTACAATGCTAATTAGGATATTCTAATCTCAAAAAAATAAATAAATAAACCTATACAAAGAAGTAATAAATGAAAACCCCCACCAGCATCAGTCTGCTCTTATGCCATTCTCATAGTGATTCTATGTATTCATGCAAAGATCTGATCACTTCATTACATCTTCTAGTGTAGTCATGCCTGAGCATCTGTATATTGAAATACATATTATAAATCAATTTCTTTTAATATTTAGGAAACAATGTTGTACCAACTTTGTCTTTCCCTTTTCTATATTCTAAGACAGAGGGTCTTGCTGACCCTACTGGGATTGCCCCTCTCTGGCTTAGCCAATCGCTAGAGATAGTAAACACTTTGCCTGAAGGCATGCTTTTCAAATACAAACCAGCCAATCCAGAGCCTACACCCCAACCATCTCCTTTATAGGCTCTCCCACTTCAGGTCACTATCCATCTGCTCTAATCACCCCAGGACCAGGTACCAGACAACTAGGGGAGCCCCTGTGCTCAGGAGTCTGCTGAAATTATTCAAACTAGCCAGTCCTAAGTCTGCTTACCCTGCCTCACCTTTTCTTTCCTGTGGAAATAACAGTAAAGGCTCTTTCCCATAGTTCCCCACCCTCCACTTTGCTCTGCCTCCTGATCAACACTGGTGCTCCCTGTGTGGCCCTCCATGACATTGTATGCCCCTCCTCTTGTAAACTATGAGTAACAAACTCTTCAGTCACAATTGTCTCCTGATCTGTTGGTCTTACTGTACCTTAATTTTCTATTAATGTACTATATATTAAAGCATGTATTTATTTTAAAGTATGGACAGAGTTTGGCTTTATTTTTCTATGTGTTTTATGATTATAAAGGGAGTATTACAACTAATTATTATAAAATAGTAGCATCACATCTGATGAGGTTGAAGGCTACCTAACCAGTACTCAACTACCTTATGAAGAGTATTAGCATAGTATTAGAAAGACTATCTCAATCAGAAGTTAGTTAGCCAACTTTGAGGTGAAACAAATGGCACTTTTTTTCTGTGTCTCAGCAGGGTGAGTGGAATATTTTGACAAGCTCATGCAAAGTCTGGCTTTCTTCTGTGGCATATAGGGTGCATCTGGTGGAGTACAATACAACCAAAGACTCAAATCAGAGCAGTGACTCTCTCTGCCTGGGCTCCAGGATTAAACTTACAACATTTGGCCTCAAATATAATGTTTCATCAGAGAGAAAAAATGACAATCAGGAATGAAAATTCTTATTTTTTGGCAATTAAAATTTTCTATATAAGTTAAAAGCTACAGTTGTGATTTCGACTTCTAGTCCTTGAGCTTCTCTAAAGAAGACATCCAGATGGCCAACAGGCACATGAAAAGGTGCTCAACGTCACTCCTCATCAGGGAAATACAAATCAAAACCACACTGAGATATCACCTCATGCCAGTCAGAGTGGTGAAAATAGACTTCTAGTCCTTGAGGGTCTAGTTAGCATAAGTCAGCTCCCCACATTTGATAATCCCAAGATAGTACCAAAGCCAAGCAACTAATCCTAAAAGGCTTTGTCAAAATTTTAGGGGAGACCTAGACCTTTTAAATTTACCAGAAAACCTTGGGGTGCCTGGGTGGCGCAGTCGGTTAAGCGTCCACTTCAGCCAGGTCACGATCTCGCGGTCCGTGAGTTTGAGCCCCGCGTCAGGCTCTGGGCTGATGGCTCAGAGCCTGGAGCCTGTTTCTGATTCTGTGTCTCCCTCTCTCTCTGCCCCTCCCCCATTCATGCTCTGTCTCTCTCTGTCCCAAAAATAAATAAACATTGATAAAATGCTTAAAAATAAATAAATAAATAAATAAATAAATAAATAAATAAATTTACCAGAAAACCAGAAATAAATCACAACTGATACTGGAATTGTAATTCAAGTTCATATGTCTTCTTTTAATTTAAATTATCATTTTCTTTTGTTGATGTGTTTATTTTTTAAATTTAAATGTTTGTCTATTCTTGAGAAAGAGAGAGAGACAGAGAGAAAGAGAGGGAAGGGCAGAGAGGTGGGGAGACAGAGGATCTGATGCAGGCTCTGTGCGGACAGCAGAGAGCCTGATGCCGGGCTCAAGCTCACAAACAGCGATATCACATGACCTGAGCCAAAGTCAGAGGCTTAACCAACTGAGTCACCCAGGCACCCCTTGTTGATATGTTTCTAATTCTTATTATATTTACATAGCTACTATTTGCTCTGTTCAACAGAAGATTCTTGAAATTGTACCTTCTCTAGATTTAGATAAACATAATGCTTACTGACTGACAAATAGGAAGTGTTGAATGAATAATGTAGATAAAGCTATCAAGTTACAGCTTCATTACTGGGAAGGCAGAATAACATATTGAATATCACTATGTCCTCCAAGGCTAGATGGTTCTGAGGTCAAGACCCAACATTGCCACTTAACAGCTGTGTGTTCTTGAGTATGTTCTTTAAAGTTTAGTTTCAACATCTCTGTAAACTGAGAATTAACATATCACTTACATTACAAGGTTCATAATTACTTAAACATGTAAAATGTTTAATGAAAGGCAAGGTCTCATAAGTTGTCAGTAAACTTTAATTTTCATTACTATTATTGTTTCTGTTTTAATTATTCTTAACCCTTTTATCTTCTGTCTCATCAGAACTGATAAGCTGAATTATTTTCACCCTTACCTTTAGAATATGTGTAATGCAGAAAGTAAGACTGATAATTTGGATCTGGAATCTAGCACCTAAAATATTTAATAACACCAAATTGCCTCACCTCTGCTCTATTTTCTCAAATCTGATCTTTGGGGAAAATGGCTTTTGCCTGACATGATACTGTTTTAACTAAAGGAATTTTGTTCATATCATCTTGATAGTTTTGACTAAAAGGGTTAGCCATATGGATAATGAAGGATAATATTACATTATGACTTGATGGTAACCTAACTAAATGGGAAAATATCAGGTATGGCTTTCAGAGGAAACTTAATGAATAGAAGACTCAAAGGTAAATCACTTAACTACATTCATGTACATAAGTGTTCTCCACTAGGATCTAGCTCTTTTTTTCCTTCATTTATTTCTTCCTTTTGGCTCTAAGCATAGAAACAATCCATGGGAACAAAAGCTTCCATGAATTCCCAATTCTAGGATTACTTAGGTAAAACAGAAGCATACAATTTGTGTTATTACAGAAAAATGTTATATAGGGACAAGTATTTTAAAATTAAGAGAAATTTACATGCAGCAACAAAATTTTGAAACTTTTAGTTTCATATATTCACTGGAAGAGCACAAAGTCACAAATTTTGATTCCTGCTATTCTCTTAAACCACAGGGCCAATTTCCCTCTATTATATTCATTAAAGTTTAATGTAGGCTCAACAACAAATTTGGAGTTCTATGCCAGCATTTCCTAGTGGTGCTACAAATCAATTCCAAAAAATAATTATGTTGGAAACACAATAGTCAACACAAGCACAATCCAATATTCGCTGGTCATGTTGGCAGGTTTCCACATAGAAGTACCCTGTGAGAGTGGGGATAAACTTCACTGCTAAGCAGTCATTGGTCATTTCAGTCATTAGCTTTCAAATACTGTGACATATTGTAGAGAGAGATCCCCAAATTAAAAAAAAAGGGTGAAAAAGACCTCAAAATATGGAAACAAGTGGAATACTCATCTGTATAACCTCCAATAAAATAACGTATTTCTATTATACAGTGAGAAGAATCATGACCATGTGAGGTCAAAAAAAAAAAAAGTCGCCATGTCACTAAGGTTTTTGGTTGATTTCCTACAGCTGGTACATTTGTGATTTAAACCCTTTCCCTGGCCACTTAAATTGTCCAGGCTCTCAATTTTTGTTTTTGTCTAGTGATGTTGGTGGAACACCTCTTAGATTCAGGAGGATCAATGAACTTACCTGAGCTGTTCCTTCTGTTGCTAGACTGGGTATCAGGAAACACCAGTCTTAGGTGACTTTCTTCTGTTAATTATGGGATGAGGCCATTGTGTTCTTCCTCCAGTCATGGGGGTCCCAAACCAGTTCTCCTTCCTCTTGCCACCTTTCAGAGTTCCCCTTTGGCTGCCTATTGTATTCTTTCTGGGGTTTATAATTGTACTAAGTCAGGAGGAGCAGAGAAAAATGAAATCTATGCCATTTTATCTGGGCTAGAAGTTCTAAACTGACTAACAGCATGAATTTTAAAATTTATGAGTGTTATGTTTCCAAATTAGGTGGCTTTCTGTGAGTGTGTCTGTTTTTGCACCCTATTTTGTTTCATCGCTCTGTGTTCTGATTAATCAAGTTTGCTTCTGTTCTTCATCAGTGCAAGTTATGCCTCTGCTCACTGCCTTGTAAAACACCGAGTTACAGTTTAGATATATTTTTGCTGCTATTGCTGTTGCTTGTCTATATTCAGCTGATATGTTCTTGAACAAATCAAATTTTTAAATTGTCTTCTGGCTCATTTTCCCATCTGTAAAAATAGAGAGATTCATTGAAAATATGTCTCTGAAAACCTGTTACCCAATAAACTACTGAGGACATGAAAAATGTAAACCAGCAAATGAGGCAAAGACTCTCATGAGAGTGAGAGTTTAAACTAGAGATTTCTTCACGTTTATTAAATAAATAAGTACTTGCTTAGAATGTTTCACCATGTGACTTTAGGCTTGGCACTTTCTCTCCTTGTTAATTTTCTATTCTGTAATTAAACTTTTTTTTTTAATGGATCTCCAAAGATTCTTCCAGTTTTCTTTGACTCTTGTAAGCTCTATTCTGGGCGTTACATTGGACACAATGATTGAGATAATCCTAGAAGTGTTTGAAATATAGTTACAGACGTAAGATCTATACCTGTAAAAATATAACTACCAAGACATATTATTAGAATCAAAATATGATAGATTTACCCTATGACCCAGCAATAGCACTGCTAGGAATTTACCCAAGGGATACAGGAGTACTGACGCATAGGGGCACTTGTATCCCAGTGTTTATAGCAGCACTCTCAACAATAGCCAAATTATGGAAAGAGCCTAAATGTCCATCAACTGATGAATGGATAAAGAAATTGTGGTTTATATACACAATGGAATACTACTTGGCAATGAGAAAGAATGAAATATGGCCCTTTGTAGCAATGTGGATGGAACTGGAGAGTGTTATGCTAAATGAAATAAGTCACACAGAGAAAGACAGATACCATATGTTTCCACTCTTATGTGCATCCTGAGAAACTTAACAGAAGACCATGGGGGAGGAGAAGGAAAAAAAAGAGAGGGAGGGAGCCAATCCATAGAGACTCTTAAAAACTGAGAGCAAACTGAGGGCTGATGGGGAGTGGGAGGGAGGGGAAAGTGGGTGATGGGCATTGAGGAAGGCATCTGTTGGGATGAGCACTGGGTGTTGTATGGAAACCAATTTGACAATAAATTTCATATTAAAATTAAAAAAAATAAAAATAAAATAAATAAAATCTTAAAAAATTAAAAAAAATAAAGATAATAAAAGCAGTAAAAAAAAAAAAAAGAATCAAAATGTGGTCAAATATGTGAATGAAAGCCTGCTAGAATATAAGCTCCATGAGAGGAAACACTGAGTTGATTTTTATGCACTATTTATCCTCAGTGTCTAGAGCAGAGGGTCAATGAATATTCATTGAATTAATAATGGGCAGCAGAAATAAAACGTTAAAAGTTAAAAATTGATATGGCATAATTTCCAGTGAATAAAAAAATATAGCTATGATCAATCAGAATGGATGCTGGCTGGTGTGTGGCACCATTGTGTGCTGAGTATGACCCGTGGATGCAGATCTAGGAGAGGGAGAGATTGTTGGGTGGCTGGGAGAGGTGCCACTGGAGCGGATCAGTGCTTCAAAGATTTGTAGATTTCAAGGAGGTGGGGAGGGGAGAGAATATTTAAGTGGGGGAAATTATTTGAGTAATAGTGCCAAGGGGTGAGTTCTAGAGAATAAGAAGCAGAACCATCTGGCTTATTGGAAGAATAGGGCAAGGAATATTTAAACTTACTTATTTATTTATTTATTTAGAGAGACTGAGAGAGAGAGCAAGCTCACATGAGCAGGGGAGGGGCAGAGAAAAAGAGAGAGAGAATCCCAAGCAGGCTCTGTGTTGCCAGCACAGGGCCCGATGGAGGGCTCAAACTCAAGAACAATCAGACATGAACTGAGCTGAGGTCAAGAATGGAACACTTAACTGACTGAGCCACCCAGGCGCCCAGGACAAGGAGTTTTTAAAAGTAGTTTGAAGTCCAGGGGCATCTGGATGGCTCAGTCAGTTAAGTAAGTGACTGGCTCTTGATTCCGGCTCAGGTCATGACATCACAGTTCTGGAACTTGAGCCCCATATTGGGCTCTGGGCTGCTGACACAGCCTGCTTGGGATTCTCTGCCTCCCTCTCTCTGCCCCTCCCATACACTCTCTTTCTCTCTCTCTCAAAAATAAATTAATTGATTTTAAAAAAAGTAGTTTCGAGTCTGGATATCAAAGAGTCTAATGGTTCATTTTTTAAAACTCATGTCTAAATATACAGGGCTCTTTTTTGCTTCAAAAAATAATAACAATAAAACAAAAATATCTGAGTATATTTTTGTGTCACCTTCCCTTTCATTATTATTCGGTTAACTAGTTCCACATAATTTTTAGTTTAGTTAAAACTAAATGAACCATTAACTTTTAATACATAGCATTAAAATGTAATAATGACAACAAAATGTAGAAATAACTTCATGCATTATAGCAATGTTTAAATATTCTCATAAAATCAAATGAAACCTATCACTGATTGATATTAAAAAAATGGAAAGAAAAACAAGGTATATCTTGACCGTATTTTTCTTGGAGCCTGTGTGTTTGGTTAAATCTTTTCTATAGGAGGAAATAAAAACAACTAGTAAATTTTTTATATGGCATGAGTAATCAGAAGAGCGAGAGGGTCACCTTACATGTGCATAAATAAATCATATTAAGATTCCTTCATGTGTCCTACAGCCTTCCTCCACCCTGTCCTGATCTGGGAAGCATTGATGAAAACAGGGAGTCAGAGCCATTATTTAGTTATACAAAAGAAAAGGCTAATAAGTACTAGATCCACTACTTGCCTCTCTTCTCTCCTTATGTTTTCTCAGCATTATTTACTGGGACCCAGACTGTCTTCTATCAGAATCTGGAAAAGTGAGGGAGATTTAATTGCTGATTAAAAAACATGTATCTAAAGGAAATATTATTATTATTATGGAGAAACAGACAAAAACACACATTTTAAAATTTGATCGGAGCCTCGAATCTCATCTTACACGCTGTGTCTACTGACAAAGAATGCATGTAACAATAGATGAGGTATCAGAATGCCATTCTGGCTTAAGCCACAGACAGGAAGAGATTCTAAGACCAGACCACACTATTGTGTTTACTCCACCCAATTGCGAAAAGCCTTCCTTCTAGGAAAATAAAAAGATAAAGGGATGCCTGCCAATGATGAAAATGCATATATGATATGAAGTCTTACAGCAACCTAAATTCCCTTCTCTTACATTGGCAAAATTTGACCCACTAACATAACACAAAGCATTGACCTTGAGAATTGGTTTTACACCTTTAAAATGTTAATTCATCACCTCCTAACTAATTCAACTTCTCCCTCTGAAGGAACATTGCAATTTATTGAAGGAGCACACGGAAACATTTAGAAGCCTCCCCTTCATTAACTTTAAAAGATGCTAATCTCAATGATCTCCATAGGCCAATTTGTTAAAAGAAAAATTAGTTTAACACTGGGTGAGTGGAACCTCAGAGTCTAAATTAATCAGTTCAGCGCCGATGTCATTGTGGTGGGCTAATTGCAATCGTCTTCCCTTTTAAATCCTTCTCTTATCTCCTGTATCTTCCCAAAGCTCTTCAGCATTCTGTGATTTTCCACTTTTGGTTCATCCTTTCCTGCGTCCTTATATGCACTACCTGAAAACTTACACGGCTCTTCATGTCATTGTTACTTTTTAAATTTAATCATATTTGTATTTAACTAAACAAATCCCAAATCTTAATCATGTTAAAATGTAATCCACATAAAAATGAGTAATGTATTTTATATTCTTGATTTGGACTGAGTGTTCAAAATCCAGTTATAATTTTACATGTACAACACATCTTGATTTGAAAGTTAAATTTTATCAGATGTATTTCATCTGTATTTCAATTTTATTTTTTAATTTTTTAAGTTTATTTATTTTGGGAGAGGCAGAGACAGCGTAAGTGGAGGAGGGGCAGAGAGAGAGAGAAAATCCAAAGCAGGGCCCATGTTGCCAGCACAGAGCCCGATGTGGGGCTTGAACCCGCAAAGCTGTGAGATCATCACTTGAGCTGAAACGAAGAGTGGACGCTTAACTGACTGAGCCACCCAGGTGCCCCTGTATTTCAATTTTATAACATTCACAGTTGAAAAAGAATAGTCACCTACCTAGGTTGTTCCAAAGATAGCTTAAAATTTTTCAATAACTGAATCAAATGTCAGTTTTTAAGGTTCAATTTACACTAATGAAAATTAAATCAAATAAAAATTCCATTCTTTTTATTGCAGACTAGTATCCCAGTGTACCAATGGGCTACAGTTTGTTTATTGATTTGTCCAATAAAGATATTCAGGCTGTTTCCAGATTTTGGCAATTGTAATAGAGCTACTACAAATACTTAAATATAGGTTTGTGTGTGGGCATAACGTTTGATTCTTCTAGGGTAAATATCCAAGAGAGAATGCTGGTATATGGGTAAGTCTATGTTTAACCTCATAGAAAATAGTTTTCCAGGATGGTTGTATTATTTTGCATTCCCACCAACAACATAGGCGTGTTCCAGTTGCTTTGGAACTGGAACTGGAACTGGAACATTCTCACCAGCCTTTGGTTTGGTGAGTAACTTTAATTTGGGCAATTCTAATGTGTGTGGTGTGGTGCATTTCCCTTATGGCTAGTGATGATAAACATCACTATGGGTTGAACTGCCTCCCACATATCCTCCTTGGTGAAGTGTCTGTTGGAGAGTCTACTCAGGTTTCACAATTGATAATTTGCATCCCTGTAGGAAATAACTTTGTTAACTAGAGTACAGTGCTTTTGTGAAGGTCCCTTTGCCTTTGATCTTTCAGACTATTGATTTTCAAACTTACTCAGGTTATCTGACTTGTTTCATACATTTCAATCCCCAGTGAGTTTGTTTCATACATTGTAGAACTGTTAGACTGAGGCATATTAAACATCTTAAGAGTTTATTTGAGCAAAATCCATTTGAATTGGGTACTGCCAAACTAGAAATGGTTGGAAGTGGTTGAAAGTGCTCCTCCAACAGGAGCCAGGGAAACGCTTGTATAGAGATGAGGTGGAAGCAGGGGCGCCTGGGTGTCTCAGTTGGTTAAGGGTCCGCCTCTCGGTTTCAGCTCAGGTCATGATCTCAGGATTCATGTATTTGAACCCTGCATCCAGGTCTGTGCTGGCAGTGCAGAGCCTGCTTGGGGATTCTCTCTCTCTCCTTCGCTCTCTGCCCCTCCCCTGCTCCCTCACACATGCTCTCTCTCTCTCTCTCTCTCTCTCTCTCTCTCTCTCTCCCTCCCTCAAAATAAATAAATAAACTTTAAAAAATAAAAAGAGAGATGAGGTGGAAGCAAAGCAAGGAAATGATTTGATTGCCTGTAGCTTAAACAGTTGCCTTATTTGGGAAAGCCCAGTGGCTGTTTGTGATTGGTTGTCCTTAGGTTTTGATTCCTGAACCTTGAGGCATTTCAGGCTTAGATTTGGGCTTGCTTACATGGGCTCCTAAGACGTTAAAGCCACCTCGGTTTAGTGGCCTCCTTGTTTAATTAATTTAACATTTCAGTTAGATTATTTTGTCATCATCTACATTTCATTGTGAGATCTCTGAACTGCCTAAATCATTTTCTAAACTGCATATAGTAAGGTGTGTTCTTTGGGCTGTAAAGTTCTAATAGGTTTTGACAAACATACAGCATGATATGCCCACCATTATATATCATAAAGAATAGTTTCACTGCCTTACATAAATCTGTGCTTCACCTCTTCAACCCTCCACACCCCCCATCCAAACCCAACCACTGATGTGTTTACTGTCTCTATAGTTTTGACTTTTCCAGAATATCATATAATTGAGATCATAAAGCATATAACCTTTTTGTACTGGCTTTTTAAACTGCGCAATATGTATTTAAGATTCATCCAAGTCTTTTTGTGCTTCATAGCACATCGCTTTTAATCATTAAATAGTATTCCGTTGAATTGATTGAAGAACAGTTTAATTATTTCTAGTTTTTGGCAAATGTGAATAAAGATTCTATAAACATTTGGATGAAGATTTTTGTGTGGACATAAGTTTTCAAATCAGTTGGGTAAATACCTAGGGGTACAATTGCTGGATCATACGGAAAGACTGTGTTTAGCTTGGAAAGAAGCTGCCAAATGGTCTTCAAAGTGGCTGTATCATTTTGCATTCTCAGCAGGAATTAATAAGAGCTCCTATTGCTCTGCATCCTCATCAGCAATTGGTATTGTCAGGCTTTTTTTGGATATTAGGCTGGAGCCTTACTCTGCTATGACTGCTGTCTTCATAAGAAGAGGAAGAGACACTAGGGATACATGCACACAAAGAGAAGACCACAGCCATCTGCTCCCCAAAAGGAGAGGCTTCAGGCGAGTCCAAACCTACCAACACCTGTTCCTGGACTTTCAGCTTCCAGAACTATCAGAAAATAAGCAAATAAGTAAATAAATAAATTTCTGTCATTTAAGCCACCTGATCTGTGGTATTTTGCTTCGGCAGCCCTAGCAAACTAATACACTAGGTTCTGTTGGTTTTTCTCCTATGTTTTCTTCTAGAAGTTTTATATTTGTAAATTTGGTATTTAGGTCTATAATCCATTTTGAGCCAATTTCCATGACAGGTATAAGATCTTTGTCTAGGGTTGTTTTTTTTTTTTAATTTTTTTTATGGATGTGGAATTGTACCAGCACCAATTATTGAAAAGACTATTCTTTTTCCATTGAATTACTTTTGCATCTTTGTCAGAGATCAGTTGACTATTTCTGTGTGGGGTTATTATTATTTTAATATTCAAATAAATAGACGTGAATTAAAATTTAAAATTAAATATCTCAAAATACGGTAATGATCTACTTAGTTCAATATTGACTACAAGGCTATAAACTGATCTGTATAACTTATTGAATCACTCAACCTACCTTGAATTTTTTTTTTTTCAAAGAGAAGTTCAGACTGATCTATTCCTTAGAAGAGAACATTTTAACTTAGTACCAGTTATTTAGATTGGCATTTGGGGAATCTAGCTTCAGGCCAAAGTTTTATATGTGATCTTCCAGGTCCCACCATAGGTGGCTGCAAAGCCCTTACCTGAGACACTTTATGGGAGAAAACTGCCCTCCCCACACTAGACTCTGGTGCACAGCCAGCGCATTCCGTCTTAAGGGGGTTGCAATCAAGGACTCGGTCAACGCCCTGCCCCCAATCCTGCCTCCTGATAGCTACCCACTTATTATATCTGCATATGTTCACCAATACAAAACTTTAGCATGTTATAGTTGTTTTGATCATGTTTTAATCATTTTTTCCTGTTTCTTTGATTCTCCGGATTCCATCTGGTTAGGTAAACATTCTTGTGGTTTAAAAAAAAAATTTTTTTTTCAACGTTTATTTATTTTTGGGACAGAGAGAGACAGAGCATGAACGGGGGAGGGGCAGAGAGAGGGGGAGACACAGAATCGGAAACAGGCTCCAGGCTCTGAGCCATCAGCCCAGAGCCTGACGCGGGGCTCGAACTCCCGGACCGCGAGATCGTGACCTGGCTGAAGTCGGACGCTTAACCGACTGCGCCACCCAGGCACCCCTCTTGTGGTTTTAAATGTTCATTTTCTTCACATGGGGCGAGGAAATTTGTAAGAATTCTCAAAAAATTAGTGGCACACTTATTTTCAGAGAAGTATTTCATTCGAGTGTTATGAAATGTACTAAATACATTTAAAGTGAAGACAGATTCCTTTATCATTTCACTTTTGTTTATTTCCAGCATGTCTAAAGTTGCTGCTTAATGTAATCTTATTACATCTGTAAGAGCATTGTTTTCTTTATCATGTCACATGTCTTGATATGATATGAGGTATTGCATCTATTCACGATCCTCAAAAGCTACAGAATTTTAAGCTGAATTTACTTGGAGAATATTTTTTCCTAATTCTTCAGTAGATTCACAGAACAGCTGCTGGGCCCTCCTGAAAACCGTTTAGTAACATGAAGATCTGGAAAAAGTGCTGCTCAGGGCCCACTCTATATACCAGGTCTGGGGTTTGTCACTTACAATTGAAACATAAGCTTCCGCAGATTATTTTATAAGCAGTGATTCCATGTCTATTGTGTAAAATCTAAAATACTTAAAAAAGCTGTCCTATAAATTTATCCAGCTGACACCTGCACACATGAATACACAATATTCAATATTTCAAAATGGAAACATATTGCAAATTCACTACAGAAACAATCATCTCTCTTATATTAAATTTCACCATAGAAATCATAGTAGATAAAAGGGCAACAGACTCTGTGCTACCTGTAATGCATACATTTGAGTTTGCAGAATGAGGCTCTAAGTTTTCATGGGTTAGAATTTAAAATACTCGAATATAAAATAGCTCTAGGTAATACTTTTCTAAAATACTGATAATGACACACATATACATACACACATGGCCACATGTGTGTGTGTGTATGTGTGCAGGTATTTTTTAACTAAATGCTATTCCATAATAAAAGAATAAGTTCTCATTTGGGGTAAATTGATTCTTGCCACAGGACAATATTAAATGTGATTCAGTATTGCGGACCTCTTTGGTCATTAGTGGAGATGCTGTTAGTTGATAAGATGATTTCATTAAATCATGTGAGTTGTTGACCACATGGAGTTATAAACTAGTAGGGGAGGCATATAAACAAAGTTATTAAAACAGAAATTAATAAGTATTTTAGTAGAGGCAGATGCGCTGTTTCAGTTAGGTATAAAAGGGATGAAGAAGTCAGAATGTACATTCTGGAAAAGTCAGAGGTCTCACAGAAGAGATCACTATACTGGATATTGACGGAAAGTACCAGTTCTGCAACCAAACAGAGAGAAAAAAGGAACATTTGAGGAAGAGAGTGTACTCTCTGTCATGAAAGTCATGAAAGCGTGAGAGAGTAAATTCTGTTTGAAAGAATATAAATACTTTCGGTTGGTTGTAACATAGAATGCTTGTGACAAAGCCTCTCCTGCTGGAGATGAAATAAAATTCCTAATGAAAATAAGGGGTGATTGGAATATGATGCCATCATCCAGCACTTAAGCCAAACTTTTAAGATTTGAGGGAGTTCTGCTTGCCTGGTTTTTTTTTCCTATGTAAACTGAAATATTTAATTCAGCATTAGGCAAGTGTTCACTGAAAAAAGCACAAGAGAGTACAAGTATATTATATTATAAAGTATATTATATTTGAAGAAAGAATTTTTAAAGGTCTATGTCTATATGATTGACTACCACCTGATTAATGTATTTTCAGAATGAAAATGATTTCTAAGATATTTGACTATATCACTGACCAGCCCCAAAGGAAAGACACGTAGATATGCACATTTGTTGGTCCATCATCAAAATAATGAAAAAATCTTGACAAAGTTACCTTTAGGGAAGTACAGCCAGCCACCAGTGTGGATCTTCTAATCTGCCTTTTAGTGGGGAACTGGGTGGCTCAGTCAGTTAAGCGTCTGACTTCAGCTCAGGTCATGATCTCATGGTCCGTGAATTCAAGCTCCATGTCGGGCTCTGTGCTGACAGCTCACAGCCCGGAGCCTGCTTTGGATTCTGGGTCTCCTTCTCTCCCTGCCCCTCCCCCACTGGAGCTCTGTCTCTCTCAAAAGTAAACATTAAAAAAATTTTAATCTGCCTTTTAGCATGTCACTGTTTAAAAAGAAAGTGCAACCAATGGTTAGTTAAGTACAGTTTTAATGTTGGGGCATGTGGGTGGCTCAATTGGTTAAGTGTCCAATTCTTGGTTTCAGCTCAGGTTATGATCTCATGGGGATCAAGCCCTGCAGGGGGCTCCACACTGACAGTGCAGAGACTGGTTGGGATTCTCTGTCTCTGTCTCTGCCCCTCCCCTGCTCTCTCACTCTCTCAAAATAAATAAGTAAACATTAAAACAAGAGACGAAGAACAGTTTTAATGTGAAAGAAAGGGACCCAAACGAATAATGGAAGAATTCTTAGAAGAAAAGAGGGAAGTTAGAGAACAGTAGGAAACTTCAAAAATAAATTACTGGGGGCACCATTTCCTTTCCACTGACAAAATATGAGAAATAACTGTATCGCTAACTAATGAGTGAATGAAAGCAAAAAGATTCTGGAAGGAAGTGGGCATTTGGAAGAAGGGACCCCTCTGTTTTAAAATGGCTTTTAGCCTAAGAACAGCCTGAAGTTGGCACCACATTGAGTGGCTAAGATCCTGAGAGAAAACATGTACTTTTTCTGTCCTGAATAAATGAGAACAAAGTTCAGAGCTACCTGAGACAAAGGAGAGTCTTGGAGGCAATCCTGAAAAGGTGAGAGAAAGGGAGGGGGATCCTCTAATTTTGTGTTTAAGCTTTGCAGAAAATTCCTGGCTGAACCTTATCCATGTAAATGGGTAACAGACTCCAAACAGCATTGAGTTCAGTAGGAGACCAGCCAAGTTAATCAAAACAAAATTCAACCATTTTGAAGGAATAAAGCAGAAACCAGAGTTCCTAAATTATAGAATTCATGATGTGAGGCTACAATACAGAATTACTCAGCAAAGAAGAACAGGAAAATATTACCCATTCTCTAAAGACTGAACCCCAAATGTCCCAGCTGTTGGAAATAGCAGATAGGATTTTAAAATGGATTTTACAGCTATGCTGAATAAGGTAAAGGAAAATGTACTCATCACAAGTGAAAAAATAGAAATTATCAGCAGAGATATAAATTTAAATGAAAATTCTGGATTTTGAAATTTAATATTTGAAGCTAAAATTCAGTGACTGGATTTAGCAAAATGGACGTGGCAGAAGAAAAGGCAAGTAACCTTGCAGATAAATCAATAGAATTTGTCTAATCTGAAAAAGTAGGAGAAACAGAGAGGAGAACATAGGATGAGCACCTCAGGAAACTGTGAGACAATAGGAAAATGTCTAATATACATGTGTAATTGAGTCCCAGAAGGAAACAGAGTATAGGAGATAAAAGCATAGAGGGAAAATAATGGCTGTGACTTCCACTTCTGGCCAATATGGAATAATACAGACCAGATTTACTCTCCTATGAAGAGCAATAACAAAAAAAATTAAACAAGACACATGCAACACTTTTCAAGACACTGGACATCAGACAATAAAGGACAATGATGCCTAGTGATAGGAAATGAGGTTAGTACTATGTTTGCTCCAGCTTACTGCCTTAAGAGAGCTTCTGGGCTACACTGAGGGAAACGGAACCCAGTTAGGCCCAATCTCTCTGAGTTGATGAGACAGAGCTCAGAGTGTGAGAACAAAAGACTTTGAGTTTATAGGACAGAATATTAAAGAGGAAAGCGTTACAGAGAGAGATTCCTGGAGATTGCACAGGGTCCTCTTTAGGGTGAGCAGAGAACTGATAGGTGCATGTATGTGGTGAGGAAACTATGTGAGGCCAAAGAAATGATCAGAAAGGGTTTAGAGGGAACAGTGTCCGATACTCACACAGAACCATGAATAGTGTCTGACCTTACCTCTGAGTTATACTCTGAAAAGGAAAAAGATGTTGCTGTGAGAAATTAAGGAAGACCAAAACACATGGAGAGATATGCTGTATTCATGGCCAGAAGACTCAGAAGACTCCATATTATTAAGATGTCAATTCTTCCTGAACTTGCTTGCAGATTCAGTGCAATCCCAATCAAAACCCCAGCAGATTATTTTGCATAAATTGACAGATTGACTCCAAAATCCATAAGGAATGTGAGTACCTAAAATAGCAAAAATAAATTTGAAAAAGAGGAAAATTGGAGGATTAATGCTTCTTGATTTAATGCTTATTATAAAGCTACAGTAATCAAGACAGTATGGTACTGGCAAAGAGATCAAAGGAATAGATTGAAGAGTCCAGAAATATATCCATACATAATTGAACAACTTACTTCTAGAAAGATGCAAAAGCAATTCAGTGGAGAAAAGATCATCTTTTAACATGCTGATGGAACAGGTGGATATCCACACATAAAAATGACTTTTTATCCATATCCTTCTGCCATATTGAAAAATTAACTCAAAATAGATCATAGACCTAAATGTAAAATCAAACACTACAAAATTCAAGGAAAAAAACTCATGAGAAAATCTTTGTAATCTTGAGTTAGGTAAATATCTTTTAGATATAATCCCCAAAGCATGATTCATAACAACAACAACAACAACAAATCAGCAAATGGTATGGTGGTTGCCAGGGGCTGAGGGGAGGAGGAAATGGAGTTGTTAATTAATGGGCATAGGGTTTTAGTTTTGCAAGATGAAAAAGTTCTGGACATTGAGTATACAACAATGTGAATGCACTTAACACTAAATCGTGCAGATAAAAATGATTAAAATGGTACATTTCATGCTATATGTATTTTACCTCACCAGATTTTTTAAAAAGTGGAAACCTAGAAAGAATCTAACAGTCCAACAATAGATAGCAGACATGAAATGAAGTATGGCATTGCCATATGATGAAAACCTTTATAGCCACTGAAGTTAAGACATTGTAGGAGAGTTTTTAATGACTTCAAGAACTCATGATTCAGTATTAAGGGAAAAAAGTGGCTTAGGAAACAATGTGTGAACTGGAATCCATTTTTTAAAACAAGTGTTTTATACCATTAGGTTCTTTTTTTAGTACTATAGCATTAGGTTCTTTTATTATTATTAAATAAGAAAAGACCTACCAAATCAAATGTTGATAAGGATATGGAGCAAATGGACTTCTCAATGACTTCTGGTCAGAATGTGAGATATAAAACCTGTTTGGAAAATACCAATAGTTTAGTAATTTTTTAAAAAGGGTGCCTGGGTGGCTCAGTCGGTTGAGCATCTGACTTCGGCTCAGGTCATGATCTCATTGTTGTGAGTTCGAACCCTACATTGGGCTGTCTGCTGTCAACATAGAGCCCACTTTGGATCCTCTGTTCCCCTTTCTCTCTGCTCCTCTTCTGTTGCACTCTCTCAAAAATAAGTAAACATTAAAAAAAAAGCTAAACACACCTCTGTGTGACCTAGCCATCCTAGTCCTAGGTATTTACCCAAGGCAGGTGAAAAGATTGTGCATGAATGTTCATGACAACTTTATTTGTAATGGCCCCCAAATTGAAAGAATGTGAATGCCTATTAATAGGTGAATGGATAAATATAAAGCATATCATTATAGTAGATTACTACTCAGCAATGCAAGCACTGAACTCTTGATACACACCATAGCATATGAATCTCGACATAGTTATGCTACTGAAAGAGCTAGACAAAAGAGTATAAAAAAATTCTAGGAAATACGAAGCAATGTAGAGTGTCAGGAGGGATATCAGTGGCTCCATGAATGGGATGAAGGTGGGATAAATTACACAGGCAGAAGGAAACTTTCTTGGGTAACATACATGTTCATTGTTTTGATTGTGTGATGGTTTCTGGAGTATGCATGTATGTCAAAATGTATCCCCAAATGTACACTAGAGTATGCCCCGATTTACTGTATGTCAATTATACCTCAGTAGGCTGCTTTTGAAAAACGGGAAAATTCAAAATAAAACTGACCTTTGACTCATCATAATAAAATACTGAATATCAGATACAGAGAGAAAATCTTGAAAGCATCCAGAGAAAACAACACATTCTTTATATACGAACAAGATAGCAAAACACATATTTAGAGTTCCGAAAGAACAGAAAAAAAATCTGACAACTCAAAATTCTATATCCAGCAAAAATGAAGAAGGCTAAATAAAGGCAATTGTAAGTAAGGAAAAGAGAATTTATCACCAGCAGACATGCCCTTTGAGGGATGCTAATGGAAATTCTTCAGGCTAAAGGGAAATGACACCACACTGAAATTCAATCTTCAGGAAGAAATAAAGAGCACTGGAAATAAAGAGAGACTTTTCACAATGCCAAAAGAGTCAGTTCTTCAGAAAGACATAATATTCATAAATGTTTTTTTTTCTCTCATAACACCTTCAAAATTCATGAGATAATAATGACAGAATCAAGGGGAAAAATAAACAATTCTATAATCATTGTCGAACTTTTTTAACACTATTTTTTAGCAATTGATAGAACAAAGAAAATCAATAAAGACATAGATGGAGTTGAACAAACTATCAACCATCTTGACCTAAATGATATTTAGGTATCATTTACATTTAGAACACTGGGCTCAACAACTAGTTTCATAATATATATTCAAGGGCACCTGATACGTTCACTGAGCTAGATCATATGCTGTCCCTTCCAACAAGTCTTAAGTACATTTAAAAGGATTGAAAGCACACAGGATATGTTTTCTGAGTATAACAGAATTAAGTTGGAAATCAATAACATGACTTCTCGGAAAACCACTGAAGTTATAGAAAACCCCTCTTATTTCTTTAGTGAAGAAATCACCAAAGAAAATGTAAAAAATTCTGAATTGGATAAAAATGAAGCTCCTCTTATTTCTTTAGTGAAGAAGTCACCAAAGAAAATGTAAAAAAATTCTGAATTAGATAAAAATGAAGCATAAAGCCAGAAAGCTTAAAAAAATTTTTTTTTACATTTATTTATTTTTAAGAGACAGAGAGAGACAGAACGTGAGCAGGGGAGGGGCAGAGAGAGGGAGACACAGAATCAGAAGCAGGTTCCAGACTCCGAGCTGTCAGCACAGAGCCTGTCGCCGGGCTCAAACCCACGAACTGTGAGATCATGACCTGAGCCAAAGTCCGGTGCTCGACCGACGGAGCCACCCAGGTGCCCCTAAGCCAGAAAGCTTTTAAGGGGAAACAGGGTAATATCTTTGTGATTTTTGAAAAGCAAAGTTCTGAAATGTAGAGCAATCACCATAATAGAAAAAAATTGAAAAGTTTGACTTACCAGAATTAAAAACTACTTAAAAGGCATTAATAAACTTCAGTTTATTAATCAGTTATTAATCAGTTATTCAGTTATTATTCAGTTATTAATCTGTGGCCTGCCACAGATCTGAAGAAAATATATATTGTGAAACATGTATCTGATAAGGGACTGGGATACAAATATATAAAGAGCTCCTACAATTCAATAATAAAAAAAAATAGCTTGAATTGAATAGACACATTAACAAGCATATGAAACAGGCATGTGAAACTGTGGTCAACATTATTGGTCATGTGGGTAATGCAAATTAAGACTACATAGACATACCACTACACACACATCAGAATGAAATGATTAATATTAGAAAGATTATCAGAACCAAATTTTAGTAAGGATGTGTAGCAACTGGAAATCTAATACATTTTTGTTGGGAATGTCAAATATGACAGCTATTGTGGCAAAAGATCTAGTATTTTCTTGTAAAACTAAATATACATGAACCTATGATCCAGCAATTCCATCTCTAGGTATTCATTTACTTAGGAGAAATAAAAACATAAATGCGCATAAAGAGGCTTGTATAAAAATATTCAAATTAGCTTTATTCATAATGGTCCAAAGTGGAAAATATCCCAGAGATCCTAAAATAGGAGAATGCGTTTATTCATACGGTGGAATACTACTCAGCAATGAAATGAATCAACTATTGTCAGGCAACAGTATGACTAAATCTCAAAAACATTATGTTTAGCAAAAGAAGCCAGACACAAATTGTACATACATATGAAGTTTTAAAACAGCCCAATCAATCAATGATGGAAGAAAATTTGAACAGTGTTTTTCTTGGAGTGGAATTTGTACTGGTAATTGGAAGGGACTCGAATGATCTTTCTGGAGGGATAGTGATGTTCTATACTGATGGGCTTTGGGTTATACAAGGATTTGCACTTTTAGAACTCAGAAAAATCTGTGCATTACATTGTATGTAACTTTTACGTGAAAAGAAAAATAATATTGAACTCTAGTTAATGACAGAAATGCTGAAGTACTTAGGGGGACATACACTTATCTACAAGTTATCTTAAAATGCATAAAAGCATGCAATGTATCAATGTAGGAATAAATATGCAAAAAGCAGGTATAGTAAAATGTTGACACTAGAATCTGGATGATGGGTATATTGGCATTCACTCTAAAATTCTTTCAATTTTTGTATGTGTTTCAACATTTTGCTAATAAATTTCTTGAAAAAAGTCCTATACCCAAAATCTTGAGAGAGAAGAGAAAACATAGCATTGGGGTATGCCTGTGGGGTGCTGGAGCTGGAAGGGTCTGTTCTGGCGGTCAAGACGATGTTATAGATACATCTTAGAAGAACTGCCAACATGTCCGAAGTTCAAGAAACCACTAACCGCTTCTTGGAGGTGAACCTTCATGAAAGAAACTGGCCTCAGAAGTGAGTCTAAGCATCTCCAAGTCACTAGTGGAGCCACTGAACCTACTGGTTTTGAACAAATGGCAGCAGATGAAATGAGAGAGAAACTGAGCTCATCGTACAAACTCTGCAGAAATGAAGTGAGGTATATTCTGACATTTCAGTGAAAGTCTGGCTCAGGCTTATTGTCTGAGATCAGTTGATCACTTATTTGTGGTTGTGCATGAGTTTGAAGATTACCAGTTCAAAGAAACAAAAGAAGAAGTGTTAAAGGATTTTGAAGAATTGGCTGGAAGCTCCCATGCTCAGACCCTTTAAAAATATGGAAAATTAACACCAGTTTCCAGGAAAAAAATACATAAAAAGATAAATCAGAATTCAAGTAAAGGTAAGATTGATAATGGATGAGGAGACAAAACAGATGACAAAGATGTTAAAAGAATTCGAGAACACTAGCTTAGATTCACATACCTTAGACTATTATGAAAATTCAGCTATCAAAAAGATACCAACATTAGTAGGTAATGGCTTGGCATCTTGCAAAGATAAGACTGATGAAAGCTCAGAAGGAGAAACTGATCCTCAAGTGTTAAAGTTTAGAGTCATATGCAATAGGGCAGGAGAGAAACACTGCTGTACCTCAAATCAGGCTGCAAGAAATTCTAGGTGTGCTGTTCAGGATTAATTGAAGTAGAAAGCTGACATGACCAACTTTGAGGTGGAGATTCTTGAATATCCATGATAACCAAATCTTTGTAGGCATTGCATTCACAGAAGAGAGTGTCCACCAAAGAAACAGCTCACATTTTGGAGCTACAATTCAGATCTACTCTCACCTATGGGATGCTCAGTCTCTGTGTCCTCAACCTACTCATTTAATAGTTGAAGGGATGTATGGAACAGAGGCAATACCAATAGAGGGGGCTACAGAATGGTTTAATGGTTATATTGCCGGTGATAACAATACATTGGCTGTGAATAGGGCCGCCAATAATATCTCTTCTTTATTGACCAAGAGCTGTTCAATGGGATATCTGGAATTCCTCCCTGAGAACTGGCTCTGTGGATATTATTGTAACAGATATGCCATTTGGAAAAAGGATAGCCTCCAAGAAGAGAAACTGATCTTTATCCAGCTTGCCTCCAGAGATAAGCTGTATCTGTAGACCTGAGACAGGCAGGGCTGTACTACTTACTCAGGACAAGAAATGCTCTCTACCAGGGCATTATCTCTGAAGTGACATATGTGGCAGAAGCACATACTGTCTGGGTGAGCATAGAGGGTCTTCATGCAGTAGTTTATGTTCTGAAACATCTATCTCAAGCTGTTGATTATCCTTCAGGAGAAGATAGAGAAAGAGGAATTGTCTGGCAATGAAAAGAAGGAGGATGTTTAACAGTATTTGTACTTCCCAACACTGGAAATGTCAGCATCGAGAACTTAGACTGAGAGAAAAATAGTATTAACAAAAGTGCAGTTTGTGCTATTTAAACCGGCCTAAGGCTCTTCACCCTGGTTAGCAGAAGATGTGAATGGAATGTGATGGAATTGAACAAAAGCATATGAAGGAGCAGAGCTTTTCTTTGGATCTGTTCTGAAGAGGGAGCTGGGTGTTTAGTACTTTCCTTAAAATGCTTCAAAAATGCCCATAGAAAAGCCTACTAAAATGCTCTGGGATTTGGGTTTAGAACAATTTATTTTCAGGTTTTACAGCAGTTGCTGTTTTCCATTGGCCAGGTAGAAAGCTACCCTGGCCTAAAGGAAAGGGAGAGAATATAATGAGAGCATCTGAGGCCATAGCTCATTCCTTGTGTAGCTTGACTATTTTGTTGCTCAAGTTTTCATTACCTCAACCTTAAAACACAAAGTCCATGACAAGGTGAAATCTCACAAGATCTATGGGAAAGTTTGCCATCTGCCTTGTAAATTAAAATAGGCATCTGTTATTCAGATTAATACAGAGAACTAAAATAGAGGACTGGATTCATCAAAGAAATTGCACACTTTACTGTCAGTATAGGACATTTCCATTTTTAAATAATAGCAAATGTACTGATAGATGAAGTATGGGACCAATAAGCCAGATTAAAAGAAAATTTATTTTCTTTCAGTAAAAGAAGAGAGAGAAAACAGAATTAAAAAATTAAAGACAAGATGCTATAAACAATGAGTATTCAGATAGCAAAAATCTCTTAAATAGTAGATCCTATCTCCTAAATACAGACAAAATTAACAGGAGGATGGGAAGGATGGGAAGCGATCTCTCCCAAAGACTCCCCCAAAATCTACCCCAAAGTTGGAAAACTAGAACAAAGATAAGAAAATTATAGAATTAGGCAACATTAACTCAGTGGTATTTCAGGCAGTGAGAATTGAAAACATGTGACAAAGGAAATTATCAAAGGAGGAGGACGAGGAAACGTGGGGGGAGAAGGTGAGGGAGGAGGAGATGACAGAAGAAAATTTCCAATAACAGGTTGAAAAGAATGTGCTTTCCTCAACCGAAAGACTAAGTGCCTAGCACAGTTACTAAGAGAAAAATAAGTTACCACTACCAAGAAATTTCAGAATATTAGGAATAAAGATATGATTTGGAAAACGTCTAAGCATAGTTCAGGGGAGGGGCTGGGGTATGGGATGGGATGAGGAGGGGATCAGAAGAAGTTGTCACAAGCCTGGGGACCACAATGGAATTTGACTCTCAACTGCAATGCTGTTGTCAGGAAATGATGGAATTGTGCCTTCCAAATTCTGAGAGAATTATTTCCAATCTAGGATTTTATGGTCAATAGTCAAGTGGTGAGATTAGAATAAAATATTTTAAAAGATGCAACATATTGACCTTCGTGCACCCTTTCTCAGGAACCTACTGGGTGTTCAAGTAAATTGAATTTGTAGACCAAGAAAGAAAAGCTATGGAGTTTGGGGAACAGAAAAACCTAACTAGAGAGCCAGGTGAAGTAAATTCCTAACATGATGGTACAGGGAAATCCTAGAACCGCGGCAGGGAAGCAGGACCAGAGAGCACACTTGCCCAGTTAGAAAAATAACATCCCGGGATTCTGGAAAGATTGTTCTAAGAAACAAAAGAGCCACATTTACCTATTGTTTATGAACATATTCTGGGGAGCTTTATTCACACTAATGGGAGGGAGTTTAGGCATGAATCAGTGGAAGCTACGTAAGAAATGAATTAAGCAAAGAGGAGACATTGATTGAAGTCAGGGAAATAAAGTTACACAAGGAAATGCTTCCTTCATTAATGAGTACATGGTCCAGCTGTGATTATTATATGACAATATTAGTGTCAAATTGAATATGAACCTAACATGGTACAGAACCACATTAGATAAAGAGAGAAAGGGTGTATTAGGAAACTAAATCCTCATCTTTCATAGTATGAAGTCAATAGATATTAGTATTGAAAGAGTCACACATTAGTATATGTGGCACAAATTAGGAATATAATGGTAAATGCCAGAAGAAAATGTATTTCATATCTTTCCTCTGGAAAGCACAGATCAGGGGTGAAAAAGGGAGCAGAAGACAATTTTTTTCCACTAAACTCTAAAGTCTTTTTTCCATAAACTCTAAAGTGACTTGACATTTTAGTAAATAAATAATAAAATAAAATTTATTATGCAGTGATATGGAATTATATCATTCAGATGACTCTGTTTTTTGAAAAAATGTATTCCTCTAGGTCAAAATATATACGTACAGGACTACTGTATTTCAAGGCCCTTCCCCCCCACCTTTATTGAGTTGGCAGATACAATTATATTTAAAGTGTACATTGGGATGATTGATATATGCATACATTTGAAAGGATTTCTCCCATCCATTTAATTAACCAGAACATTATTTTATCTTAACAATTAAAAATAATTAAAATTCTTTTACCTTAGAAATCAACTGTCTGTTAACCTTACATCTCTTTCTGAATCATGAATGATATGTAGTAGGAAAACCATTGAATTAGTAATTGATGTGTCCATCATATAGATTAAACCTGTTTTGGTAAGAGATTTTTTTTCCTCTTCATGCTTGAAATAAAGTAATACTCCTCCACTCCCCTGTAAAACTATAAGTGAGGTTTAAAAGTTTAGTGAAGTAGGAGCACCTGGGAGGCTCAGTCTGTTAAGCATCTGACTTCCGCTCGGATCATGATCTCATGGTTCCTGGGTTCAAGCTCCGCGTCAGGCCCTGCACTGACAGCTCAGAGCCTAGAGCCTGCTTCAGATTCTGTGTCTCCTTGTCTCTCTGCCCCTTCCCCCTGCTTATGTGTATGCTCTCCCTCTCTCTCAAAAATAAATAAATAAACATTTAAAATAAATAAATAAAAGTTTAGTCAAGTAAAATGTGGGATTGCAAACAATATCGCAAACAAACTTTTCCAGTCAGTCTTTGAGTTATGGTGTGAAAAAAGGAAACAATGTCTTTTATTAACTATGTATTATTACTAGCAGAATACACAGCTTTCTGGGCATGATAAAGCCCATAGTGGTCATAAGGTAATCACCTCCCATCACTGCCCTCCAGAAGAGAAGTGAATTTGGGCCTGCCTTGTGGAGAATGGACACTGCAGAGAACAGAAGCTAACTGGTTGTCATGTTATATTCAAATCCATGTTATTGTGGGATGTTCTTCCAGGTTTGTTGTATGGGCTATATGGTGAGGCTTAATCAGTTTATGTCAATTTAATATGACGTGTATTTTGTATTTGCTTAGTACAAAATATTATGATGTGTGTATGGCATGAAAGAACGTATGACAACACCCGACATAATAGTGGAATAGATAGTGTCACATGGATTTTTTCTTAAGGTTTCATTCTAGTGTGGGGTCAGATCCCTGAGGCACAGTTTCTCAGAGCTGGAACACCCTCAGACATGCAAATTGTCTAGACTAAGAGACAGCTTTTTGCAGTATTTTGCTCAGATTGCCTCTTTGAACCTAATCAAGCTGAGGGGCCTGTGAGCTGAGCAGGCAGGAAGTTGTGTGGCTGAAGCAGGGAGGGCTTGAGGAGTCATGGGAGAGGGAAAGTCATCCTCCCCCTCCCCCTTCTCCCCCAACCCGCCAGCACTCTGGCCTTGTTCCAGGTTAGGAAGAAGAATGTATCTGCATTTCTTTTCTCCTTCTTCATGTTTATTTTCTTCTCCATCTTGTCAGCTCTTAACATCCTTGCTCACAGCCCATGTAAATGCTTGGTTAGGCAGGTAATTTTTTTCCTGTGCCTGGGGCACAATGGACAATGACAATTTTGCTTGTATTCTGGGGCACAGAGATTCTTTTTTTTTTTAATGATTATTTATTTATTTTGAGAGAGAGAGGAAGAGAGAATGTATGAGTGGGGGAGGAGCAGAGAGAGAGAAGGAGAGAGAGAGAATCCCAAGCAAGCTCCCCACTGTCAGCTCTGGGGCATAGCGAGTCTTTTAGGTAAAACCCATTTAGTACTAGAATCATTTTTAAACTTAAAAGAAGAGCTATGATGTTGGCATCATCAGATGGTCCTGCTGGGGACTGAAAGAAAAAAATCATTATTTAAATATTCATGGGTAATACAAAAAGAATTTCTAATATTTATTACCCCATTTTTTATTTGTCACATGATTACATAATACATGCTGTGTGTCAGATACAGTTCTAAGCATTTTTATAAATATTAACTCATTGGATCATTATACCAACTCTACAGAGTAGGTTCACTTTACAGATGAAGAAACCGAGGCCCAGAAAGATGAAATAAATTTCCCAAGGTCACAAAGCTAGTGAGCAACAGAGTTGGGAATCAAACCCAGGTAATCTGTAGAGTCCCTACCGTTTATTGTTATTCTGTGCTGCAGTGTGGTGACTACTGAATACATGTGAAGAGAGTTGAATTGCTCATCATAGTTGCTAACTTGATTTCACTTATTTTATTTATGATGTCCAACATCTGGGAAATTTGAAGTTTAAAGATTGCTCAGGTGCTCAAAATGTTGTCAGGCATATAAGGGTCTGGCAGTACAGATAACCTGAAAACCCTCCAGCTACAAACACCAGGAATTGCTCAATAAATTATAACTAACATCCTTATAAATGCATGGCTGAACTGCTAAGAAAGGCAGGGAAATTGCCTTGGGCCAGAAATGAAGAAGGAACTGAAAATCAGGACAGTGAACTGCAGAGTTAACATTGTGTCTGCCATGGGGTATTTATCACATTTGATCATATAGGGGCTTGAATTTAATACCAGTACAAGGAGAGAGAGTTGGGGCTGAGAGCCCCATCTTTATGGTGCTACTCCTTCAGTATGAGTGAGGATTCAGGCAAAGGGAACTCTCAAAAGTTGTGGGAAGAATTATAAATTTATACAACCACTTTAGAGAGCAATGTGACAATGTCCCGTGTATTTGAATATGTGCATCTTTATGACCAAGGCAATTCCTTTGCTAGGTTTATATGCTGGAGAAACTCTAGACCATGGGAAAAATCAGACATGGATGAGAATTTTATTGCAATGTTGTTTGCATTAGTAAAAACTTGGAACAGGAGAGTGGATAAATGAATTGTGCTATATTCGTTTAATGGAATGCACAGAGCAGTGAAAATCAATGTACTGTAGACATGTATCATCAGGGATAATTCTCAAAAGCTTCACTTTTGTAAAAAAGAAAGACAAATTGCAGAATATTTGTTGGCTTTAAACCTAAGAGCTGAAATGCAGAGAGTGAGAAAGGATAAAAAATAAATTGTCATTTTTAACCTCAAGTCGGAGACCAAAAAGGACTTCTCTTAAAAATGAAAGTCACGCCAGCATTGCAGATGTCATTGGCTTCCATTTGGCCCAGTATCTACCTTGCAGACCAGACCTTCCAAACAGGGCCTACAGCATGACAAGAAAGATAAAGTGGTGGCTTTACCAAATAGGAAATATTTTCATATTCTCATTTATTTCACCAAAACTCAAATCAACTCAATATATCTGTAACTCTGCTTTCTCTCCACATCACATCTTTGCCTCTTTCTGGCCTCACCAAGTGTCTCTCATTTCCTGAATCCACACAGAGATGCACATGATCTCAAATGTGGGCAAAGTCATGTAATTTCCTTCTGCTTTTAAACTTGCATTTTTAGGGGCACTTGGGTGGCTCAGTCGGTTGAGCGTCTGACTTCGGCTCGGGTCATGATCTTGCGGTTTATGAGTTCGAGCCCCACGTCGGGCTCTGTGCTGACAGCTCAGAGCCTGGAGCCTATTTCAGATTCTGTGTCTCCCTCTCTCTCTGCCCCTCCCCCGCTCATGCTCTGTCTCTCTCTCTGTCAAAAATAAACAAACATAAAACATTTTTTTTAACTTGCATCTTTAGCCCATCATGCTATTCACCAAATAAAGGCAACCTTTTTAGAATCTGTTTACAACTGTGTGTCTGTTTTATAGCAATATTTTTCTCTGTCACAAACAATTAAGAAAACAAAAACACAACAGGAGTTCAAGAGGACCTTAGAACCAACAAAATTTAACAATTATTGTTATTCCTTAAAATAACATCTTTATTGAGATATAATTCACGCAGCAAACAATTCACCTGTCTAAAGTGTACAGTTGAATGGTTTTTAGTATAATCACAGCATTGTACAACCATCAGCACAATAAGTTTTAGAACATTTTCATCCCCCTATGATAAAGCCCACATCCACTCTCTTTCTGCCGTCTACTTTCCCCTCCTCAACCCTCCCTCCCCCTGCCCCTCCCTCACTGCCTCCTGTTTTCTCTAAGCCCTAAGAAACCACGAATCTACTTTTTGTTTGTATGGATTTGCCTATTTTGGATACTTCATATCAGTAGAAGCATACAATATGTGGTGTTTTGTGACTGATTTCTTTCACTTAGGGCAAATGTTTTCAAAGTTCATCCATGCAGTAGCACATATCAGTATTACATTCACTTTTATCACCAAATCATATTATAGTGTATGGGCATATCACTTTTTATTTAGTCTTTTATCAGGTAATGAATATTTGAGCATTTGGATAATTTCAGCTTTTTGGCTATTATGAGTATTGCTGCTATGAACATTCTTGTGTAAGTTTTTGCGTGGTCATGTGTTTTCATTTCTCATGAGTATACATCTAAAAGTGAAATTGCTGGGTAGTGTAATTCAATATTTAACCCTTTAAGGAACTAACTGCCAGACTTTTGTAAATTGGCAGCACCCTTTTCCATGCACACGAGCAGTGTACGAGGATTCCAATTTTTCGACATCTTGGCCAACACTTGCTATTATCTATTTTTGTGATTTTAGTATAGCCATGCGCATGGGTGTAAGTGATACCTCCTTGTGGTTTTGATCTGTAATTCCTAAATAGATAATGATGTTAGTCACCTCTTCATTGTTTATTTGCTATTTGTATATCTTCTTTGGAGAAATGTCTGTCCAGCTCCTTTAATCATTTTTTTTTAACTGGGCTATTTGTCATTTTTTATTACTGAGTTGTAAGAGTTCTTGATACACGTCCTTCATCAGCTATATGACTTGAAAATATTTTCTCCCTTTCTGTGGGTTGTCTTCTAAATTTCTAGTAATAGTTATTTTTATGGTTTTAGATCTTACATTTAAGTGTTTGATCCATTTTGAGTTAATTTTTGTGTGTGGTGTGGTAGGAGTCCAACTTCATTCTTTTGCATGTGCTATCTGTACCAACACCATTTGATGAAAATGCTGTTCTTTCCTTTTTGAATTCTCTTGACACTCTTGTCCAAAATCAATTCACCATAAATGTGAGGCTTTGTTTCTGGACTCTCAAGTTTGTTCCATTGATATATATATATATATATATATATATATATATATATACACACACACACATATATATATATACACACACACGTATACATATATATATATATATACACACACATATATATACACACACATATACATATACATCATATACATATATATATATATATATATATATATATATATGTATATATTTGTCCTAATGCTAGTATGGCACCATTTTTATTATTGCAGAGCTTTGTGGTAAGTTTTGAATTCAGAAAGTATGCAAAATTCCAACTTTGCTCTTTTTCTTCAAGATTATCTTTTGTTATTCTGGTTCCTTTGCATTTCCATATAGATTTTAGGATCAGCATGCCAATTTTTGCAAAGAAGGCGGTTGGAATTCTGCTGAATCTGTAGATCCAATTGGGGAGTATTACTATTTTAACAATGCTGTCTTCCAACCTATGAACACAAGATACCTTTCACTTTATTTAGGTCTTCTTAATTTCTCTAAACAATGTTTTATAGTTTTCAGAATATTAGTTTTATGCTTTTATTAAATATATTTATGTGCTTTATTCTTTTTTTATGCTAATAAATACAATTGTTGTGTTCATTCCCTTTTTGAGTTGTTCATTGAAAATTTATTGAAATAGAATTGGTTTTTGTATTTTGAGTTTCAGTCTTACAACCTAGCTAATAAATTCATTTCTTAGTTTCAATAGTTTTTTTTTTTAAGTGGATTCCTTAGGATTCTATATGTCTAAGATCTGTCATCTACAAATATAGTTTTACTCCTTTTCTAATTAGGATAACTTTTATTTCAATTTCTTGCCTAATTGTGCTGACTAGAACTTCCAATACAATGCTGAACAGAAGTGGTAAGATGGTTTTGTTTTTTTTTTTTTTTTAAGGCTGTGTTTCTCTCTGATTTTTTTTTCTTATGATTAGTGGTAAAGTACTAAAATCAAAGAGCTTGTGTCTTTTTCTTACAAGCAGTAAGGAAGGAGTGAATTGGAGGAAATCAAACACTGTCCTATAGCTATTGACTGAGAACAACTAAAAGGGAGATAAAGCAGGGGTGACCATTAACAATATGAAAGGAAGAGAGCAATGGGCTCTCATGCCTCTTACAGGAACCAAAAAGAGTATGGAAGACTGGTCTGGGCCTGAAACATGGTCTTGGGTATTAACAGATGAAAGCTTGTGGAGGTTTCTTATCAAAGTATACACATTATTCTTTTTATTTTTGTTGATTTATTTTTTTAATGTTTATTTATTTTTGAGAGAGAGAAAGTGTCCACAGTGGGGGGTAGGGGCAGGGAGATAGGGGGACAGAGGAACATAAGCAGTCTCTGTGCTAACAGCAGACAGCCCGATGCGGGGCTCGAGCTCACGTACCTGGGAGATCATGACCTGAGCCAAAATCTGACACTTAACCAACTAGGCCACCCAGGCATCCCAATGCTTATTCTTTTCAGAATATGTATCAACATATGTAGGATTATCACAGAATCAAGAGTGCTTTAAAATAATTGGATCTTAAAATTTTGGCTGGAGGAAAAATTTCATTTAAGAAAAACCCTAAACTTCTGTCAGTTGTTTTTGTATACTTCATGTACAACAAAAACCAAATCCATCGATATCGGGTATAAAATGACCTACGTACTTCTTACCTATGACAAGGGAATAGGATATATTGTCTTAAACTAGGCCCAGGCAGCTTATGTGATGTGAATTTTTCTTTGAGTTTGGTATATATGTCATTTAATAAAAATTTAATAAATATATGTCATTTAATATATTACACTGTCAACAACAACTTTCAAGTTAGGGCTTGTTTTTTTCTTCTGCATTCCTTCCCTTTCTGTTTTTAATATTGATATTTGAAATCTATTTAAATATTAAATTCTGACTAATAAAAATAGATCATTTAAATCCCTAATTTTTCATAAGTAGCAGAATGGTGAAAGGGGAGCTATTTTAGACTAAAAGGTAAGGTTAATGAGAAAGTCAATTTAGTTTTTTTGGCTAGTCATTGCTTACCTTTAAAATGGGGAAAATGAGGGGCACCTGGGTGGCTCAGTCAGTTAAGCATCCGCCTTGGCTCAGGTCATGATCTGACTGCTGGTTGTTTCGAGCCTCACATCAGGCTCTGTGCTGACAGCTCAGAGCCTGGAGCCTGTTTCAGATTCTGTACCTCCTTCTCTCTCTCTCCCCCTTCCCCACTCACACTCTGTCTCTCTGTCTCTTAAAAAATAAATAAACATTAAAATTTTTTTAAATAAATAAATAAAATGGGGGAAATGAAGAGGAGGAAATAGGGATTATTTCTGAAATATCTTCTAGTATAATCAGCAATAACAATATAGTTAATATTTATTCAGTACTTATTCTTGACAGGTGCTGTGCTAAGTGCTTGACATATTCTCGTGGAGCTTCACAACAACCCTATAGTACAGGTTTATTAGTATTGTTGATGGTATGTCTGAGGCAGACGATGCCTAAAATCTACAAAGTATGTACTAAAACCATGATTCAAATTCTTGGAAGTCTGTTCTATGTTCTTTTATGAGATTGTCAGTCAGATGCGGCCACAGGAGCAGACACATAGAGGCTCAGGAAAACAAAGTTCATTATACTCGCAAGTCCTCAAGACTGGAGGTGTGGCATACCACACAGGGCCCTGTGGGGGTGCCACAGGGTGGTGAGAAGGCAGATAGGAGGAGCAAAGGGAAAGCTGAGGCTAGAACACTTACTGAGAGTTCCAAGGAAAAGTCAAGACGGGACAGGGTAAACAGTTTAGGACTGGCTAGTTTCAATAATTTCCTTGGGGAAATTACAGGGGTGGCCCTTAGTTGCCTGGTAGCTGGCCTTTGGATGGTTAAGGCAGAGGAATATTGCCTCTTGGGAAGGTCTGTGCCAGATTGAGAAGGTCAGGCTCTGGATTGGTTAGTTTGCATATCAAAGGCATGCTCCTGGCTGAGCTCTTTTTTATCTAGAAATGAATGGGCTAGCCCTGAGAGGAGCAGGTCTCCCCAGGCTGAATGTTTTTTTTTTTTTTTAATTCATTTTATTTTATTGTTTTTACATTTGGACATATTTTAAAATTTGGGACAGTAAAGAGAATTTTTTTTTTACATTTATTCATTTTTGAGAGACAGAGACAGAGCACAAGCAGGGGAGGGGCAGAGAGAGAGGGAGACACAGAATCAGAAGCAGACTTCAGGCTCCTAGCTGTCAGCACAGAGCCAGACTCAGGGCTCAAACCCACAAACCATGAGATCATGACCTGAGCTTAAGTCAGGCGCTCAACCGACAGAGCCACCCAGGCGCCCCCAGCCTGAATGGTTTTTAAAATGACAAAATGCCATAATATAAAGAAAATAAAAATGCATAATGCAAAGTCTAACTCCAAGTCCATATTTTTAAACATTCTCCAATACTGCCTCTTTTATTCTAAAAACAGTTCCTGCAAAAAACTGTATTACCATGCTCAATCACATACCTCTCCCAGTTGTTGAAAAATATGAGTTGATCAGTTGCATTACAAGTACATTAAAAGACATTAATGAATATTTTCCAGGTAGAAAGTAAATAGAAAGCTTTGAAAGTAAAAACATTACAAAAATAATAGAGATAATTGAGGCGTTCACAGGTATTCAAAACATTCAACTGCAGTTGAAACTGGTCCCCAGAAATAAAATGCAAGAACACATGCTTTGGAATAAGATAGACTTAGATTTGTATTTTGGATTTTCCATCAACTAATATATGTTATCCAACAGTTATTGGCCTTGGTTTCCTCGTCTGTAAAATGCAGAGTGATAATGACAGGTGATCATGGTCACACAGTTGTCAGTAAGTAGTTGACCCATAGTTTAACTTCAGGTTTGACACCAAAGACAGTTTACCTTTGAGAAATGCACACTCTGAGGGAAACAAAAATGTCAAAGGACACTTAAACTTGTAGATAATACCTCAAATACTGAACAAAGAGACCATTTATCCTGGGGAGAAGATAGGACACATTAGAAAAATTTAGTCTTGCAAATTTCATTTCATAAGGTCCCAGTCCATTACTACCTAATTGTAACTTTTTATTGGAGGGAGATTAACATTTAACATCAGTGAAATGTACAAGCTTGGACATATATCTTCGTTGCCTGTTTGAATTCTGTAATATTCTGTCATTGCTTCATTAAGACTACAAGTTTTTGCTATGATGCCATTTTATTAAAGATAATGACATGAAAAAGAGAAAATGGTTTTCTTTTGAGAATATTTTTGGAGCAAAACAGTACGCGAGTACTCTCAGTATATGATGAGAGTAAGAAATAAGTGTCCCAAGACATATGAAATCTTGGGTTCAGTGGCAATGATTTGATAATAAAATGTGTCTAGGGATATGACTGTCAATGGCAAGCATTTACAGACAAAAGGTTCTTAAAATATATTTTAAAAACAGGTGTAGCAGAAAACATTTGTTATCAAATCTAGTCAATTGGTTTTCACCGACCACTGACAATTGTTTCAGACCTAGGCTGCAAGATGAACAACATGCTTTAAGATTAAAAATAATAATAATAAAAGACAAAAGAAAGAAAGTGGCAAATTGAAGAGGAGAGGCTCAAGAAATATGTAAAGGCAAATCATTGCTGCTATCTTATTGAAACACTATATTTAAGTACCTTATAAACACTTAGAAGAATATTCTGTTGAACAAAATCCATTAGACATTATTATGTATGTAGAAAGGGGAATTGATTATAGATGGCCGACAACCTGGTTATTAGATATGCTTCATGGTTACCTAATGAATTACCAGCATTTTATTCTTTCTTTTTAAAATTCATTTTTTTCTTTCAATTATTCATCTATTCATTCATTCATTCATTCATTTAATTTTTGGTTTCCTAATACTTCCAAGCAAAATTAGTAAGTTTAGCTGTTGTTCCCCATGAACTCATCATAAATCTTAGTGTTAGATATCTAGTAAGTCAGTGTGATTCTTTGTGGAAGCTTAGCATATCCTTAGACATCACAAAATTCTGTCTGAGGACCAAAACTATCCAAAGATTGGAGGGTGGGTGTTGTCCAGAGGAAATGGACCAACATTTGCTTTGGAAGGAGAGAACTTGATGACTACTGTTGGGCATTATAGTATCCACAGTGTTTTTGTAGAAAACTGCCATCCCACCTTTTTTTTTTTTTTAATTTAAATTCACTCTAGGTAATGGTGATTCTGTAACTGAACCAATGTGAGTTTGTTCCTTGGTGAGTCACAGATACAGTAGGTGTTGTCCCACAAAGTAAACTTTATTTGCAGCCAATGAAGAGATCTCAGGGGATAACTTCCACAGCCTGACTCCTTGGGCAAGGGGGATTCAATTCTTTTTGTTTAGGATTAGGGTGAATATTGAGGAAGGGGGCCTTATCATCCTATGTAGAGGCAGACATAGGCCATGCATATGTCTTAAGGAAACATGCCTATACATGCATTTTATGTTATGTAAGTGACACTGTGCTCCCCTTTGGGCAGATATTTTAGTATTATAATGAGGCAAAGGTTGTTGTTGGTCATTCTAGAGGTCACTTCATGGTCCATCTGAGCAGGTACAAGTCAGGGGTTACATTCAAACGGGTCTGGGTAGTCTGGGCTGGCCGGAGATCTTGTCAGGGCAGTCATTATGAGTTGAAGGCTGATTTGGGTTTTCATTTGCCTAAGTTAAGAGATACGCTGGAAAGAAAACCTGAAGGCAAAATGAGGGACAACGGTTGGAGAGTATAAACAGGTAGGCAGTAAAAGCCAGGTCAGTTCCACTAATTCTGCTAAAATGTACTTTTAACCTTTAGTGCTGGGGTTGTTGAGATATGCTGCATGACTGAGCATTGGCTGGCATTTACAGAGATGCATGTTTGAGAAATAGGTCCCATGTTACTTACTCCTTGATAGCTAGGCTGGAGTCGTAGCACATCCCGCCCTAGGCAGAGTGCCTGGTTCCCCAGAGTGCCTAAGCAGAATTGTTTCTCCTTACCAGGTCGTCTTTTGTTTGCTTGGATGCTCATATTTTCTCCTTTTTTCAATGCATTCAGTATCATGCTACAGTATTCTGTAACATTTCTCATCGTTGACGTTTTAGTTTTTTATTCCTAACAAAGACATTCAGTAATTGGGATTAAAAAATCAAGACAGCATCATTTTGGAAATGATAAGCAAAAAGCGTGTCAGAGTTAACAGTTTATTGATGATTAATATGAAAGTTATCTACACAGTTTGATCTGTGTAGATTTCTTCGAGTGATTCATAATATAATTCATATAAACAAGTGATAAAAAGATATTGACAAACAGTACTTTAGATGATAATTGCTTATAAATATGCCACACTCTAAAAATTAAATATTAAAACCCAATATTTAAATGTGGAAATTGAAGACAGAGGAATGTCACTTGAGAAAGCTGGATGGTGAGACTTCACAAGCTGGCAGAAATATTTGAATTCTGATGGTCCAGTAAGTCATTAGTGGAGTCAGAGTCAGTCCCAGTGTGATTGATTCTCACTGTTCAAACTCACAAGAAAGACATATACATACAAGCCAGTTTGTCAGTGTATTAATTTAGTGTGAGGCCAGAAATTTACCACGGTATCTACCCCACCAACCTACCACCTTTCCCATATAAACACACTAGGGAAGTAAAATTCATGGTCAAAATACCTCTTGGTTGAAATGAATTCAAAGCAAAAGGAAGTGGTAAGCCTGGGACATTGGTAGTCAAGGCTTTGGGAGGCAAAATGATGTTTAAGAAGCTACCTTGGCTCCAATATGGACTCTGCTACTTATTAGCTGTTACCTTGTACAAGTTAACTTACCTCTGTGTGCCTCAGTTTCCTTACCAGAAAAAGTGGACCTAATAGTAGTACCTACTTCATGACAATGTTTTGAGAATTAAATGAGTTAGGGCAGTGGATAAAGTGCTTGAAACATACCTGGTATATAGTAGATGCTCTATATGTGCTCATCATTTGCATTGGTTGTGAGAGTCATTTCAGGCAGAAATGAAGAAAACTAACTCTCTGTGACCACCCTCATTCCCCTAAGGACCAGATTACTCATATGTGCTGGGTCCTATAGCTTTCTGTCTTAGGAGACAGGCTTGGATAATCACCAAAAATTTCTATTGTCTTCCATTTTCCAGACTTCATGTACAAAACTTTCTTCCCTTATTATGTAATTTCTTTATGCAGAGTAATACCATTGACTAGATCATTTTATGTTATACTCTATACTTATCTTACAGCTCTCTTTTTGTATCTAGAAAACCTCCTTTCAATTAGGGGACTATTAACTCTGTCTTACTGCTTTGATTAGCAAGATACTCTCTCTACCAAGGACATCTTCAGGTAATTGGTTTAACACAGTTGATGCGAATTTCTCAAGTCTAAGTCTGAAGGTATTGACAATGATGATGATGATAACGATAATGACATGATGACAGTAATAACAATATTAACACTACCCTTTATTGAATCTTTTACTGTGCCTGGACCTGTACTGATTTCTGCCTGCATTATCTCATGTAATCTTCATGATAAACTGATGAAGTCAGTACCATTTATCTTCAGTTTACAAATGAGGATATCGAGGATAGAGAGGTTAAGTAGCTTGCGAAGATTACATGCCCAGTAAGTGCAAAGCCTAGATTCTATCCCATGCTAGAACTCCAAGGTCAGTATTCTCAATAATTCATGTATAATGGATCCCCAAACATGCCCCTCCCTTTCCACTGAACTTGAACTACCACCCAAGTAAACAAGAAAACACGTTCTAAATTTTCCTGAGGAGCTACTGAAAAAATAATCAGAGTTAAGGGACACCTAAATGACCCTTCACCCATACACAGATATGAGGCCTGGTGGTAATCACAAATCTAACACTATGTTGAAATTAGTATCTTTGTAACAAAGTATACTATATGAAATGATAATAAATACTCTTGCATTAGCATCAAAATATATACAGGCATCTTCTGAATTGTTTCCTGAAATATATATATTTAGAGTTTCCATATATAGAATAGCCCACTATGCTATTGTCAAAGGTGGTTTAAACCATAATTATCATTCATTTTTGACAATTCAGACTTGAAAATCTAAATACGTTAGGGAGGGAGGTCTGTCACTTGGGACTATTCCATGTTCTCACTTTTCTGCTTTATCTCTTCCAGAATCCCCTTTATTTCAGTCTCTGACACAGCCTCTCCACCCAATAGCTCAAACATAAAAATCCTGGATGGTTCACTGAATTCTCTGTGAAGATACTTGTCCCTGTTTGTTGTAAAGTGGAAAGTGAAAGCGATACAGGAAAGGGGCACATATATTTCAGGGTTAGTAGTCTAAATTCAAGGAACCTGTATACATTGCTCTCTGATTTTAATATTTAATTAATTTTAAGGGATTATATTGCTAATAATTCCTAATTAGGTCAACAGGCTTTCACTATTGTTCTCTTGTCTCATCAAAAATCATTTCGTTAATGGGGCACCTGGGTGGCTACTTAGGCTCAGGTCATGATCTTGTTGTTCGTGGGTTCGAGTTCCACTTTGGGCTCTGTGCTGACAGCTCAGAGCCTGGAGCCTGCTTTGGATTGTGTCTCCCTCTTTCTGCCCTTCCCCTGCTTGTGCTCTCTTTCTCTCTTTCTCTCTGAAATAATACATGAATAAACTTAAAAAAAATCATTTGTTTGAGGAGCTGTGCAAGGTATCTTACAAACAGAGTTTGAAGAGAGCTTTAAGTACATCCCATAAACTGGATTCTGTATATTTGTAAATTATGCTGACAGGCACTCCTATAACACAATGAGGCCAAATCAGTCTCACCAAAAATGGCCTTTTCATGCTGTACACAAGCCAAAAAAAAAAAAAAAAAAAAAAAAAAAAAAAAAAAAAAAAAAAGGAAAGGATCATAAAAGTACCATATTATGTGTGCAGAAGAAAGTTGTTAAATTCAGTCAAAGACAATGGGTGCTTTTCAGGTAATCTTAAGTGGACAGCAATAGGATATTAATTAAATATGTATTTATGAAGAACATACTGTATGAAATAAATACTATGTTACATGCTACAAAGTGTAAGAGAATTATTAAGATATAGTTCATGATTTTAAAGGGTTTGCAATTTAAAAGAGGGACCAAGATATACATACAGTTAAATGGACTAAAACAGAACATAAATATCATGTGTTTGAGGCAAAGTTTAGCCTGAAAGAATATAGCTGGATTGAATAGATCTACTAATATTTAATTCACTCATTCAACTGCTATTGATTGAGTGTTTACTAGGTGCCAGGTCAAGAGATACAGCCCTTCTCACTAAGGGATACTGATACATGCAAATTAGACTCTTGACTAATTTTCAGGATACAGGGTAGAGAATGGAAATAGCCTTGGCTTTGGAGTTAGAAAAAACTGAGTCAAACCCTATCCACTAGTCATAAGGTGACTTGGGCAAGTAATTTATAATCTTTTAATTTCATTGCAGAGATCATAGGGTCATCTTTGATTCTCTCTTTCAACCTCATCCTTCCATATAGTTCATTAACAAATTAGTCTTTAAACATTTCTTGAATACATCCTATTCTCTCTGTCCCTGCATCTGCAGTCCCTAAGCCTGGCTCTCATGATTGCTAATGGATTCTGTAAACCAAATTGGCTTTCCATCTCCCTTTTATTCTTTTTAAATCGATCATGCATCATGTAACCACAGCAATCTTTCCAAAACTTTTACCTCACCATACACTTCTCTGCTCAAAATTCTTTAGTCACTTCTCATTGCCCAGAAGATGCAAATCTACACTTCTTAACAAAGCATTTAAGACTTTTTTTGATGTCTATTTATTTTTTGAGAGAGAGAGAGCAGGGGAGGGGCAGAGAGAGAGAGAGAGAGAGAGAGAGAATCCCAAGCAGGCTCCCCGCTCAGCTCAGAGCCTGATGTGGGGCTCAATCCCACAACTTCAAGATCATGACCTGAGCTGAAATCAAGTCAGACATTTAACTGAGTGAGTCACCCAGGAGCCCCAAGGCATTTAAGACTTTCAATGAGCTAAATTCTGCTCACATTTTTAACCTCACATGCCAATATTTTTCCATATAGACCCTATGTTTCTCTAACCACCAGCCTGTTGTGTGCTCTGTGCTTTTGCATATGCTATTTTTTTTAACACCAAAGCCTGAAATATTACCCCCATCCCCACTCTACCAATCCCATTTAGAAAACTTAAAAATTGAAAACTTAAAAATTTTAGTCTTCCTTTAAGATTTTGCTCAAACACCATCTCTTTTGTGGAGAATTCCTTGAGGATCTCAGTACAGGTAATTTTTACATCATCAGTTTGTGTACAGCATGTTTTATATATCTGTATTAGTACAATGAATTCAAATGTCTTATTTGTGTATATACCGATTGCCTCAACAAGATTAAACACCTGAGAGCAAAGACAAGGCTTTTCATCTTTGAATCCTCAGCTCTCACGTAATGTCTGCCATGGAGAGTCTGTGCAATAAATATTTATTGTAATAATGAAGTCAGGTTTGGGGATCAGTGGAAAGAACCAAGAAATGCTTTTAGGAGAAGATAGTATGTGAGGTTGGCCTTGAAAAACTTCTGAAATATTTCCTTAATTAAAAAAAAAGTAATTTTGAGGGGCGCCTGGGTGGCTCAGTCGGCTGGGCGTCCGACTTCGGCTCAGGTCGTGATCTCACAGTCCGTGAGTTCGAGCCCCGCATCAGGCTCTGGGCTGACAGCTCAGAGCCTGGAGCCTGTTTCAGATTCTGTGTCTCCCTCTCTCTCTGACCCTCCCCTGCTCATGCTCTGTCTCTCTCTGTCTCAAAAATAAATAAATGTTAAAAAAATTAAAAATAAAATAAAAAATAAAAAAAGTAATTTTGAGATGTTTAGTGTTTCAATACACATAAGGTATATATCTTCATGATTCTCCCTTTAATATGTAAGTGTTTTGCCAGCAAAGCTTTCTTCTCTTTTCTTTTCTTTGGGTGTCTTCCTTCTCTCTTTTCTTTCTTTCTTTCTTTCTTTCTTTCTTTCTTTCTGTCTTCTTTCTTTCTTTCTTTCTTTCTGTCTTTCTTTCTGTCTTTCTTTCTGTCTTTCTTTCAATTCAAGGCCCAACTGCAGTTGCTCTGAGCATGTATGTATGTGGTATCAGAAGTACTGGACTTTTTAGCTGGATCATAGATGGCTCTACACCATACCTTCTAGCAAATAGAAATGCTGATGTTCACTATGTATATTTAACTTCTCCTGAACATACTTGGAAATATATAAGTATACCTTTGATCCATAATAGAAAACACATGAGATCCCAAGACACATCACTGCTATTCCATGTACTTCGTCCGGGCAGATCACCCAAGTCTGATTGTGAAAGCAATAACCGGGGGATCTTTTCATTGCAAATCCTGTCTGTTTCAAGTTATTGGTGGTGGTGAAGCTTTTAGGAGTTCTGGCAGATTTCTTACATGAATTATTAAATGGAATTAACAGTAGCTTCTGGAATCTTCCACTCTTAACTATTGCATGTTTCCACATATGTAGTTCTGCTTAAGTAGTCACACAGAAGAAAAAAACATCGATATCAATAAACAAATTATGAATTACAGAAATCCAGAACACGGAAAGAAAACTAAGTCTAGACTGTTGCAGTCTGCTTTAAGTACAACTATTCCCTTCATTCCAAACCTTCATATTTACCAACACAAATCTTTATTTTGGCAGCACGTCATGGTTTAGGAGCCACAGAGATTGTCTTTGGAGGCCTCAGTGCGTTTTTCTTTTCTCCTTCTCCTCTTCTTCTTCCAATGTTTGTTTATTTTGGAGAGAGAGAGAGAGAGAGAGAGAGAGAGAGAGAGAGAGAGAACATGACCAGGAGAAGGGCAGAGATAGAAAGGGAGACAGGGAATCCCCAGCAGGCCCCATGCTGTTAGCGCAGAGCCTGATGCGGGGCTTGATTTCACAACGGTGAAATCATGACCTGCGCTAACATCAAGAATAAGACACTTAACGACTGAGCCACCCAGGTGCCCATCAATGTGTTTTTCAGGAGAACTGTCTGTAGATCTTCAACTTGGGAAATCCCTGGATAGTAAGAAAAGTATTGTCTAAATCTGAGGATCTCATGAAGGGTCTAGAGGAAGCATCTTTAGGTGGAATAGAGTAGTATCTGGCGTGTAGCTACAGACATATTAAGAACATGTAGATTGTAATTCACATAATTATACGTGAATCAGGAATTCCGATTTGCAAAGGAGGGCTGGCTTGCTTTTATCTCTTATTCCTACCAAAAGCTAAAGGGTGGCTCCCAACCTTTGGGTGTCTGCACTTAGGGAGTTTTCATCTGGGTTCCCAGCCTATAGATGGGCGCCAAGCCAGACATTCTAAAGGAAGACAACTTCATTTTAGCGGCAAACCCTCAGACCCACGCATCTTCCCATGACTCTGCCTTTCTCCGATTCTGAGCTAGTGTAGGCAGAGCACGAGGTGCCGAGGACAGGCTCCGAAGGGGCGGTGGGGACCATCCTTTTCGAACAGCGTTTGTAGCTGCCAAGAGTAGCCAACAAGCACCAGATTTATGTGCACTTTGAAAGAAGCACCTTCACCATTGGCTTTTTGAGCGGCGCTGTCGCTAGGGAGCGGCGGGAAGGGCGAGCACAGCCTGGGGAGAAGCCCGGGCTGTTTGTTCCTGCAACGGGGAAAGGGGACGCACACAGTCGGGCGCGCGGACACACACGCACGCACACGCACGCTTGCCGCGAGTTCGAGCCCCGCAGCCCCCCACCGCCCGAGGGCGCCCCCGGCGCCGCGCCAGGCGGAGAAGCATCCGCCTCCTGGCTCCTGCTGCTGCTGCTGCTGCTGCCGCCCAGAGGAGAGAGGAACCTGGAACCTCTGCCTCGAATTTCCCCCGGCGCCGCGCGCTGCGGAGAGCGGCGGGGGTGGGCGCCAGGAGGAGAACGCGATGAATGAGTTCTCCCCTCGCCTCGGAGTTGACTGAGTTGGCGGCGCCGCGCCCGGGCTTCCGGCTCTCGGCGCCCCACGCGCTCGCGGCTCCCGGGGCTGCAGCCCACGCCCGCGGCCGGGGCTGTGCCCGCCACGCCGGGGGAGCCGAGGCTCTGGAGCTCCTGTCCCGGCTCCAGTCCGGGGGAAAAAGGAAGGTTGTCCCCTGGCCCAGGCGCACGGCCGCGCGCTCTCCCGCACTCTCCGCGGCCCCTTCTGTCTCTCCATGGCGTCTCATCAACAATCCCGGATCCAGGCTTACCTGGAGAAGAACAAGATCGGTCCCCTGTTTGAGGTAAGGCGCTGTGGAGGAGGGCGGTCCCGTTTGTATCTGGGGGAAGGGGTTCAGAACACCCGGAGGGAAGGAGGGACCGCGAACAAATGCGCGGGAGGGGTGGCCGTGCGGCCCCAGTTCGCTGGCATTCGCTCTGCCCGGGCCAGGGGGTCCGGGAACGCGGCCGGGCGGGCACCTTGCCGGTTACCTGGGCGCGGACAGGTGAGCTGGAGAGGGCCCAGCGTCAGTCTGGCAGGGGAAGTTTGAGCGGTCTGACTGTCCTGCATCTCTCAGCCTTATGCACAGGACCCGGACAGGCTGAGACCCACAGATGCACACACTTAGACTGTCTTACACGCTCACACTTTCTTCCTGGAATTTACACCGTATTGCATGTTGGATTTTTTTTTTTTTTTTTTTTTAATGTTGGCAGTAGTAGAACCCAGAAAGGTGGAAGAGGCGCTTAGCAATGGGGGAGACTGTGGTTAACTGGGAGAAAACTGAACTGGTAAGGAGTAGGCTTCGGTAGATGAAGGCGCCTTGAGTGAAATTGTCAAACTGAGACGCTGCCATTGATCTCTGGATGAAGGGAGAGTCCTGTGCATTGCAGACCCTACATGTGTTAGGGTGAGAAAGGGGCGGAGAAAGATTCAGGAAAAGCATACACGTATTTATGAGAGGAGACGTGTAGCTCTGAGCTGCTTTCTCTCGCCATCAAAGAACCGATGACAGAAATACAGGAGGAGAAAGGAAGAGCGGGAGGACAAGAGAAAAAGAACCAGAGACTGAACCGGGCACTGGCAAAGCGTCCCGGCGGTAGCCAGCGCGCTGGGCAGATGCTAGTTCCCGCGGGGAGGAATGCCCAGGGTCCGTTCCCAGCCCGGTCCCACCATCCAGCTGGGCACGGGTGGGAGACGATCGGACGGACGTGGGAGGCTCGAGATCCTCCCTCCCCCACCAAAAGCAGCTGTGGTCACTATTGGCGGTTTACGTGTCCGCGGCGTGGGAGTAAGGCTGTAACGCGGCAGGGGGAAAAGATAGAGAATGGGGTTGTTCCCTAGTACTGAGGAGAAGAGAATAACTGCAGAGAGGGGTGGGGGGAGCGAAATAATGCCCTAGCACAAAAAGGGAGAGGTGGACAGGGATGTGATCAGATAGGTCTTTTCTCTGGGGAGGATGGGTTTCAGATAACCAAGATTTGCAAGATCTCAAGTTTTTCTGCCCAACTTTAAGTTAACGTTGTAGTGTCTTGGGAGCTATGGCTACTGTTTCAACTGAAACTCGTTGCATAGAGTCATGAAGTCCTATAATGCATGTCTTGATTCTTGTTTCTGCCCAAGTGTTAGCAGAGGAAGTCCATGTAGAATTGCTGGTGCAACTAGGTTGTTTTATTTTATTCTAATGATTAGAGACCATGCCTAGTTCGATATCTGTCTGTCTAAAAAGCGGAAGCATAATAACACTTTGTGACAGTGTATTAATTGTGTTAAAAGAAACATGAAATACTTTCACAGTGTTTCTACGCCCCTAGAATATAAAGTATAATTTACCAGGGAGATTAAGTGAGTTGTTTGTTTTAATAGATTTGTTAATGTATTTTAAAATTGCTGAGACTCTCTCCAAATGATAATGATAGAGTTTGGAATATATGTAAACTTTCTACATAATTAGGAAATAAATCCAACTTGATTTTTATCAAGTGCTTATTAAAAAAAAAACTAGCCCTCTAGATGGTTCTGCATTAATGAATTTTAAGTGAAGACGAAATTGTCTCATAAAATCTTAAGACTTCCTCACCAAAAAAAAAAAAAAAAAAAAAAGACAAAATTATATGCTGTGTATTTTATTGATTTTTTTTGGGTGACATATTACCTACATCCCTATTAGCTTGGATTGCAGTGGTGAGTAATTTTTAAGGGTTGATATGTACTTTAAACAATTGAAGGGAGAAAACAGCTAAGTTTCTGCTTCTAAAAGCAGGTTTGTATGCAACAATTTTGATCATAACAGAGCTTAGTTTTGAATAGAATTATATATACTTCACAAAATTAGAAAATCTCACTAGCCTGTAGCGTCTGTCTCATGCTAGAGAGAATATAAAATGTATAGTGTTCATCTGGCATTCTCAAAGCCCCCAGGGCTTTGGTCAATGCTTCTCATGAGAACTGCTTCAGGAGATCAAGGAGGAGCCCAGGAACCTGGACTTAGTAAGAAGTGGCACAAATGATTGTTACATATTGAATTTCTGGACCACATTGTAAGAAACGGTGTCATAAGTTAAACTCTTGTGACTCTTAAGTTTTAATATCTGTGCTATGTTGTGATTTTTTTGTGCCCTGGAGTTGGTGGACATAGGCTTATTTTAGTTTTGAAAATATACAAGACCTGAAAATGTGTTCCCTTTACAGATTTTCTAAGTTAGGAATGTTTTAAGAAAACTTACTGGAGTAAAGCACTTTAAAGAGAGCACGGGAATATTGTTTAAAAAAAAAGCAAAGATAACATATACTGGTTGAGAATATTTGTATCTTGTTATTTTTTTAACTATACAGCTTAATTACCTAATTTACTTAGTTTATTTCTTAACTTAGTTTATTTGCTTATTTCTAAATTTTATCATTTGAGAAGTTTATAAAGCTATATACAATATGATATTGTGAAACTATGTTAGATGAAAATTAATCTTGTTTCCACGTGATTGAAGGGTATAAATTTATATTGTCTTTAAATATGATTTAACATGCTTAGAGGCATTACAAAACCATGTCTAGAAATCATTGCATTAGAGCTGGGTAATGATATTTTAATTAAATAATATAAAGAGGTAAAGTGAATATGGTAATAATGACATACCCCACAAACTCTTGAAATTTTTAATACTTTTAGTATTCTCATTGGTTTATTCAGGATAGGCTAGTATCCTGATAGCCTAGGCATCAATCTATGAGGAATGCTTGACATCGCTTCAATAAATTAGAACTAGAATCCTATTAATAAAGATTTCCACATGTAACTCCTTACTTAACTGGCAAGATATGAAATGGTTTGGCTTTCCCCAAAGTATGGTATTTTGTAGCACACATAGGCAAGATTCATGGCACAAACACAAGACTTACTTCAACCAACTGCTTAATAGTTGAAGAGCTTGACAGTTAAAACTTTTGAAATTGAATAATCAACTGGCATATATCTGCTTTTTGGGATCAAGTGATCTACTTTGTCTATGTTGTAAGTAGTTAAACTTCATTCCCAAGAAATTGTATATGTGGAACATCACAGTAAATTCTTTATTTTCAACAGAGAGAAGTTTATACTTTTCAGTTTCTCCCATTTCCATGAAATAAACAGAATAATTATTTGAATATTATTGGTTGGAAGGGTCCTCAGGGCAGTCATATTTCTTGGTTTAGGACTGATTATGCTTACAAGAGAGTGAAATCCTAAACTATTAAAACTCAGGATAATGGGGTCCCCATTAAATCTTCATAGAATATTTAAATCTCTGTGTATTCACTACAAATTCACTACATTTTTTTTCAAATGTGGTCTGACCCACTCCAAGTAGAATGGAACCACTTTATCACCTTCTCTGTTTAGTTCAAAGTACCTCTACTCAGATGGGCTAAATTTGTGTTAACTGACTTGACATATATGTTATGAAGTGGACTCATATCAAATGTGTGGTCAACCATCAGCTTGCATCATTCATAAGTTACTACTGCGCAACTTGTTTTTTTCTGATACCCCTGCCCTACATATTCCAGCCATGTCTGCAACCTTGAACTCAAGTTGGCCTGGAGATTCTCAGGCAGTGGCCTGGTAGGATCAGGAGATTTGTTATATATAAGGTAGAGGACTGTTGAGAGAATAAGTAAATATATTGAAAATAATGCAGTCCAGTTTTCTTGCTGATAGAGACGGGATTCACAAATACAAAAAGGAGAAAATGTAGAATGCACCCTGCAGTGTTGGATTGAAATTGGAGGTACTGGTGTATCTCATAACTTCAAGAATAGAAATAGATATAAATGTAATAGAATTAAATATGGGTTTGTATGTAGTAACATATACATAAGTATATATGCCTACATTTATTTCCTTACTCTGTCTACTGTGATGGCCTGAAAAATAGCAACATCTCAGTAGCAATGAGAACACCAAGTGACAGATTTTGAGTTCTAAATACCATTCTCCATCAAGTGGAACCAGATATCCTTGGAGAAATGGTTGATCCTAGGCTTGAGTCTGGGAAAGCACAAGATAAACCTGGACCATCTTATGCCAGGGAATAAGGAAGTGGTCAAAGAATTATAGGAACATGTCAAAAGCTTGAAGAGACTCCTGTTAACTAAGTCTGGGGCAATTTGAGATTCAAAGTATGATAGTAACAGATTATCATACTATAAAATAGGAGTATTGTATTCCACTACAATATATTGGGATACATGAATGTATCTAATTTATGGGGAGAAGATAAAGCTTTACTTTATAGTAGAAAGCCAATTAATAAGAGTAGAAGTGGTGATGGAATTAGAGAATTACTACTTGGCAACCACTGAGCAATAATTGAGGCAATAAACATTAATTGTTGCTAAAAACTAATGGGTGAAAGTTGGAGGAGGAATGAGATGTTTACCTAATGTCTAGTATCTTTCCACAAAGTAGTTGTTAATTACAAAGGGAAAAGTAACTTTATAGTGAAGAAACCAGGCAGACTGAACTTTACTCAAGTGATGGGACAAATCAATATTGTGTGCTCCTGATAGTATGCAGCTAAAACAACTTTAATTTTTTAATATTTATGCCAATTACACATGACCTGAGCTGAATAATGAGAAAATATCTGATAATTTTGATAGGGAAATTCTGATTTTCTGATGTGTTCAATAATGTATAAAGTCATGACAGTCAAGGAAAGTCTCAAACTGATGGGACAATACAACTAAGTGCAAAATATGGTCCTAGAACTGATATGTTCACTAGGAAGGACATTATTAGGAAAGTTTTGGAAAACTTGAATGGGGTCTCTAGGTAAAGTATATATGGAGTTATTTCTGCTCTTCATATACTTTTTCTGTAAGTTTAAAATTCTTTTAAAATTAAAAAATATTAAAAATAAAAAAGACCATCTAGGAAATAAGTATTTACAAGTAGTTCACCCATTGGATATTTTTTTAAACATTAAATTATGTGAACTTAGTTAAGAATTGTATCTGTGACTTACAGATACAATTGAAATCAGTAAGTATTAAGCTATAGTTTTGAGTAAAGCTATACTTACAGTCATGGTCAACTAAGCATATGCATTTTCCTCTTCTCCCTCCAAACTTTTATTGAAATATCAACAAAAATGTTAAAAAATAAATACATAAGAGTGCTGGAACACAAGGAAAGGTGCTGAGGCAGAGAGACTGTTTCTCCCATATGAACAGAATTTCTTTATTATGAATGGTGGTATATCCTTTGCACCTATCTATGGTCAAGTGACATAGAGTCAATTATAAGTAGTGGAAATGTTATTTGGAATTCCCTGGAAGGTGCCTTAAAATAGTTGGACTCAGTTTGGACGTGTTCCTCATATGCCTTCCTTCCTTATTGTTGTCTAGAATGCCTCTTTGTTCATTCTTCCTTTGTACCCTTCTTTATTCTCTCCACTTCCCCAGGCAACTACTTGTTTCCTTTCTGTTACCATAGAATAGTTTTCCTTTTCTAGGGTTTTGTATAAATGGAATCCTATGCTATGCATGATTTTTTTCTGTATATCTTCTTTCACTCAATATAACTATTTTACAATTCATCCATCTTGTGTCATGTATCAGTAATTTATTTCTTTTAGTTTCTGAATAGTATTCTATACGGATGTACGCATTTGTTTCTCTTGGGTAAATACCTGGAATAAATTGGCTGGATCATATGGTAGGTGTATGTTTAACTTTTTAAGACATTAGCCACTAGTTTTGAAAAGTGTATGTACAATTTTACATTCCAACCAACATTGTATGAGGATTCCAATTGTTCCACGTTCTCGCCAAAACTTGGTGTTGTCTGTCTTTGTAATAATAGCCATTCTAATAGGTTTGTGTGATATCTCATTTAGTTTTAATTTATATTTACATTATGGCCCCACTCTTACCCCTATATTCTGAGACCAGTGTCAGTGGAGATCATGTGGGAAGCATGGCTTCTCTCACCCCTGGCAGTAATGAGGCATTTCTTTCCCTCCCCACCTGGGTCATGTCAGGGGAGGCCTAGAAAAAGAGTCAGGACTTTCAACATTGCTGAGTGGTAATGAGGCCATTCCTGCCATGAAATCCATGCCAAGATACATTATAGTTAAACTTCTGGGGAAAAAAAAGTCAAGATATATCTTGAAAGGAGCAAGAGAAATGAAATACCATACCTATACAGGGAAAACAATTTGAATAGCAGCAGATTCTCATCAAACCTATGAATGTCAGAAAGAAGTGGCACAATATTTTTCAAATGCTGAAAGAAAGAATCTAGAGTTTTATAGTCAGAGAAAATATCCTTTCGAAATGAAGGGGAAACCAAGAGAATTTGTTACCAATGGGTCTACTCTAAAAGTTTGGCTAAAGGAAGTTCTCTAAACAGAGAGGAATTGATAAAAGAAAAAAAAACTTTAGAACATTAGGAAAGAAGAAAGAACATGGAAAGAGAAAAAAATATGACTAAATATAATACATTTTCCTTCTCCTTTTGAGTTCCCTAAATTATGTTTGATGGTTGAAGCAAAAATTATGGCAGTGTCAGATGTGGTTCTAAATGTATGTAGAGAAAATATTTGAGAGTTGTATTATAAGCAGGAAAGAGTAAAGGGGAGAAAAGGAGGTAAGGTTTCTATAGTTCACTTAAACTGGTAAAACAACAACACCTATTGATAAGTTGTGCATTTTTAATGTCATACCTAGAGCAACCACTAAAAAAGCTATACAAAAAGATGCCCTCAAAAAACTCTGGTAGTTTAAAATGGAGTTCTCGGGGCACCAGGCTGGCTTAGTCAGTTGAGTGTCTATCTGACTCTTGATTTCGGCTCAGGTCATGATCTCACAGTTCATGAGTTTGAGTCCCACATCGGCCTCCACACCCTCTCAAAATAAATAAATAAACTTAAAAAATAAATAAAATGGAATTCTAAAAAATGTTCATATAACTCACAGGAGTAGGAAAAAGAAAAACAAAGCAAAGAACAAATAGAAAACAAAAAAAATAACATGGCAGACTTTAGTCATAATATGTCAATAATTAAATTAAATGCAAATGGTCTAAATATACCAGTTAAAAGACAGAGATTGTCAGAGTAGATTAAAAAAATATGACCCAACCAGTAGGCAGTATCTAAGAAACTCACTTCAAATACAAAGAAACAAGCAGGCTAGAAGTAAAGAATAGAAAAAAAAAATGATTCAAACATCCAAAGAAAGGAGGAGTGGATCTTTTAATGTCAGATAAAGTAGACTTCAGAGGATAGAAAATTACTAGAGACAGGAACTGCCATTATGCAGTAATATAAGGGTAAACCTACCGAGAAAAATAGCAGTCAACAGCAGAGCTGCAAAGTGTTTGAAGTGGAAACTGACAGACTTAAGCAGAGAAGTAGAGAAATCTACAACTATAGTTAGGAAATTCAAAACCCTTCTCTTGACAATTGGAAGGAAAACTATACAGAAAATCAGGAATGCTATAGAGGAACAAATGCACATCAAAGGATATAGTCGACATTTGTAGACCACTCAATGCAACAACTGCAGAATACATATTTTTTTTCAAGTGACACGGAATGTATACAAAGGCAGACCATTCCCTGAGCCACAGAACAAACCTCAGCTGAAATCATACAACAGGTTTTCTCCATTACAATGGAATAAAACTAGAAACCGGTAACAGAAAGAAAACAGGAAAATTTCTAAAACGCTGTGAAAATATACAGAATACTTCTAAATAATCTACTGGTCAAAGAAGAAATCTCAGGGAAATAAAAATCCATCAAACAATGGAAAGGAAGATATATCACAATTTGTGGAACACAGCTCAAGCAGTGCTGAGAGAGAATTTTATAGGGTAACATGCATACATTAAAAAAGTGGACTGATGTGATTGGTTAGAATAGGGCCCATGCTTTTTATGTCATTCCTCTGTGCCCTTCCAGTCATAGAGGACAATCTGTCCAGCTAGAGAGAGGGCTCTTCTACAGTGAAGGGTGTGTGAGTATCAGTAATCCACTGACAATGGGTGTTTGTCATGTTTTGTATCCAAAGTAGATCTTCAGTTCTTTTAAAAAAAATTTTTTTTCAACGTTTATTTATTTTTGGGACAGAGAGAGACAGAGCATGAACGGGGGAGGGGCAGAGAGAGAGGGAGACACAGAATCTGAAACAGGCTCCAGGCTCCGAGCCATCAGCCCAGAGCCTGACGCGGGGCTCGAACTCACGAACCGCGAGATCGTGACCTGGCTGAAGTCGGACGCTTAACCAACTGCGCCACCCAGGCGCCCCAGTAGATCTTCAGTTCTTAAAGGTGGGAAACAAATATCTTGCCTCATTCTTTATTGTACATTCACTATAGTGTCTAGTGGAGCACAGACAATAAAGCACAGACAATAAAGGAGTTGATATCTGTTGAATTAAACAATACACAAACAAGACTTGTGTATTTTTTTCCTTCTATGGAAAAAAATACATTTAAGTCACAACCAGCTAGCAAATAGCGTCTTAATATTTATTCCTTTAAGACCTAGAGCAAAATATTCCCCATCACATTAATTAGCCTTTATGTACAGTGAATAACTTTTAATTATGTACTTAACTATCTAATTCACTTTCAGCTATATTTTTTCCTTTTTAATATCTGCTTTCACGAGAGGGCCTGATAAATTAATCCACACCACTGTATAAGGCTTAATGTATAACCCGCCCCCCAGCACATTTGCATTTCAAGGGAGAAAGTTGCATGACACAGTTATATGGGATGAAGCAGGTGATCTTGGGAAATAATACGAGCTTAGCAACCATTTATTCTCTGCTTGACCCTGGGCACTTGATGATCTCTGTGAACATTAATGTCCTTATCTGCAAGACAATACCTAAGAGGGATTTTATGAAGACGATATGAGATGAAACGAAGTCTAAAGAACCCAATCCAGTGCCTGGCACTTGGTGGACACCCAATATTTTGACTGCCATCTCATTAGATGCTACTACTTCTCTTTTCAATTAATAGTAATAACTCAGTGACAGACCCTGTGGAGAGATGCTTTTGAAGGATGGCCTTCTAGTATCCTGAAATTAGAACTAATTCAAAGTGTGGAAAAAACAACAAAGTAAACATCTGCTTTTTAAGGTTGTAGCTCTGATATCTCTGCAAAAGCACTGTGGCACAGTTAGAAAGGAGAGTAGGCCAGTGTGTGTGTGTGTGTGTGTGTGTGTGTGTGTGTGTGTGTGTTCTTTGTTCAGCGGTGGGAGAAAGGGAGGTCTTGCTTGTTGCTGTATCACAAAAGTATACTTTACTTTGGCTAAATTTGGAGACATTATACATAATTAGAAAACAATCCAGAATATATCTTATTGTCTCAGAGAGGCAACCTGGATCACTCCCGACTAAAATAGCACACACAGATCCAATGTCCCTGTCACTCTCTGTAGCATGATTTTTTTTATATCCCTTATTGTATTTGATATTGTTTTGTTGGACTTATTCCTTTGATTTCAGTTTATATTCTGTTTATTCCACTAGAGTATAAATTTCTTATAGGAAGATATTTTGGCAGTCTTTTTAACTGTATCTTCCTGCCTAGAAAATGTCTGGTATGTAAATGGTGTTCTACTAAATAGTTGTCAAGTACATTTATGAATGAAAAAAATCAGGATCAACCTATCAAATTTGAAAAGTGTGGTTTGGGTATGAATAATCATTTGCCACTAGGAGTCTGGTAATATCTCAGCAGTTTATGAGAGATTTCACTTTCTTTAAAATTCATTATGACTTTGTTATCTTTTCAACAGCTATTAAGTTCTTTGGCACATGATGTTTGGAATGTCATTTACATTCACTTGGTACATATTTATTGGGTGCTGTATTATGTATTAAGAAATATAAATTGAAATAAAATATTTCCTGTCCTCAAAAACTCCTGCATATTTAGAAAAGACTGATAATACTTGGGGCACTCTCAAATATTATATTCTGGTAAATTTTACAGAAGCCTACCTTGGTTTTCTGTTTATATGTTTGGTACGCTTTCATACATAGCAATACATTCCATTAATAGACTAATAGAAGTAAGAAATTAATATTTGAAGTTCAGATTTAGAGATTGGTTTCCAATAAATTTGCCATAGAATCAAGTATGTAAATTGAATGAGGTAAAGGGTAGATTTGTTAGTTTCTGTTGTTTTTGCTCCTGGGAGTTCTTAGCACCAGTAAGACATCTAAACATGAATTATTAAAAATACCTAAATGATCTGATTGTTGAGTAATGTTCTACATGAAACACACTGACAGTTTTCAGTTGTAAGTTGTTCCTTTAACATAAAAGAGAGAACTTTCTTTTTGAAGTATAGCCTGGAGTGTAAAGGGGTATATAACTCCTGCTCTTTCTTCGCTTTTTGAACATATTGATCTGAAATCAAAAAGTGACAAGCTATATTGAATTGAGAATACACTTGATTTGTCTGCACATTGAAATAACATATATATTTGTGTGAAGTGAACTATATTGTATTAAGATTTATTGTAGCTGTATATTTCTGAGATATTATTTTTATTTTAATGCTATTTTACTCCTAGGATTCTCTCCAGAGGATCTGGTATTGTTTTGTTGATTTCATTTTTTCTTGTTATGTTTTTTATTTATGATACATAATTATTTTAGCATTATATAAAATGGTGATTAAAACCAGCTACAGTTTATTATGCACAGAATATTATTCTATTCTGACTAAAAATATTTATTGAAATATTTCTTATTATCTTTCCTCTTAGTGATATAACAATGATATGAAAAACACTCTTAAAATATACAGATGACAAATACTCTGCTATGTGGAACCTTAAAGTCTTAGTTTTCCAGAATTTAAAAAATCTAACCCTTTCTTTGTATTCAGGTAAGACATTGAGGTCTGTGTACAATTAGCAACACGTCACTGCCATAGTCTATGGATGGATAGGGAATCCAAGACAGAGCGCAGTGTCACTACTTTATCAATAGTTCAATCTTGAGAAATCATAGTGAAGAATTCATGCAGGTCATGTACATCAAGTTCTTAAGTTATTAACAAGTATATTTTTGGATAAAATTAGTTGAACAGTGACTTGGGTGCCCAGTCAGCTTTAGGGTGACCCACTAAAGAATTACTTTCACTGAGCTGTGCAGTGAGTGATTTAAGAAGCCTTTATTGAGAGTCATTATAAGAATCAGAGCATGAAAATACAGTTTTGTCATCTATTAAAGGATGTTGTGGAGGGGCATATTCATTGCATTAGACAGCATCCTCTTATGAGAACTACTGTTCTCTTTTATAATGTCAAAAATAGGTTATGAACCTCACACCTTCAGAATGGCTAAAATAAAAAACACAAGAAACAAGTGTTGTCAAGGATGCCAAGAAAAAGGAACCCTCGTGCACTGTTGGTGGGAATGCAGACTAGCTCAGCCATGTGGAAAACAGTATGGAGGTTCCTCAAAAAATTAAAAATAGAATTACCATATGATCCAATAGTTCCACGACTGGGTATTTACCCAAAGAATATGAAAATACTAATTTGAAAGGATATAGATACCACTATGTTTGTTGCAGAATTCTTTACAGTAGTCAAATTAAGGAATCTTCCCAAGATGAATGGATTAAAAAAAGTGGTATATATGTATATATAATGGAATATTACTTAGCCATAAAAAGAATGAAAGCTCGCCATTTGGAACAACATGGATGAATCTAGAGAGTATTATACTAAGTGAAATAAGCCAGTCAGAGAAAGACAAATACCAGATGATGTCATTCATATGCGGAACTTAGGAAGCAAGGCAAACAAGCAAAAAAGAGACAAACCAAAAGGTAGACTCAACTATTGAGAACAAACAAATGGTTACCAGAGGGGAGATGGGTGAGGGGATATGTGAAATAGGTGAAGAGGGTTAAGAGTACACTTATCATGATAAGCACTGAGTAACATATACAATTGTTGAATCACTATATCATACACCTGAAACTAATGTAACACTGGATGTTAACTATACTGGAATTAAATAAAAGATAAAATAAAAAATAAAGAAAAACAGTTGTATATGAATATTTTGAATTGTGTAATTCATAGCATTCCTTTCCTTTTTTTCTTTGTATAGGCTTCTGGAAAACTCGTGGTAGCCAGAATGTAGGTCATTATCATGAACATTTTTTTTTATTGAAATATAATTAACATACAGAGTTATAGTAGTTTCAGGTATGCAATATGATTCAACAATTCTATGCATGTCTCAGTGCTCATGAAGATAAGTGTACTCTTAATATCTTTTATCTCTTTCACTCCTCCCCCTATCCACTTCCTCTCTGGCAACTACTATTTTGTCCTCTGTATTTAAGAATCTGGTTTTTTGTCTCTTTTTACTTTATTTATTTGTTTTGTTTCTAAAATTCCACACATGAGTGAAGTCATATGGTATTTGTCTTTCTCTGACTGAGTTATTTTGCTTAGCCTTACAATCTTTAGATCCATTTACATTGTTGCAAATGGCAAGATTTCATCCTTTTTTTTAATGGCTGAGCAATGTTCCATTGTATATATACCACATCTTCCTTATCCATTCATCTATGGAGAGATACTTGGGTTGCTTCCATAATCATGGCTATTGTAAATAATGCTGCAGTAAATATTGGGGTGCATATATCTTTTTGGATTAGTGTTTTTGGTTTCTTTGGGTAAATACCCAGTAGTGGAATTACTGGGTCATAGGTAATTCTATTTGTAATTTTTTGAGAAACCTCCATAGTGTTTCCAGTAGCACATGAAGATTCCTTTCTCGTGAGCATTTATATCTCCCTTCTTTTCCCCACATTGTCTTCACTTGTTTTACTTTATGTTTCCCTCTACTTTTTATTTATGCTATTTGATCATAATCTATATTTCTTTGGAAAATACTTTAACTTCCTTCTGAAATAAGGATGAATATAAATATGTTATATAAATCATAGAATGACCTAATCTTGGTCCAGATAATTTGGGCATATCATAGGATGTATTGAATCATCTGTTTCCTGTTTTTACATGTTATAGCTGGCTTTCTTTCTAGAAATATTTATTTGGCTCATTCTGGATGTTTAGTGAGAATATGTTTGCAGGATTAGCCTCCCAGGGTTAGTCTTTTGAGTAGCAGAGATGAAGCTGCCTTAAAAGGCAAGCTTTGAGATTCAGGGCTTTTACACAATGTTTTCTCTGCTTAAAGGTTTTCCTTCACATGCTTCACATGGCCAGCTCCTCCTACTGTTCAGATCTCAGGTTTAAACATACTGTCAGAGAGGCCCTCACAGACCACTCAATCTCAGCAGCTTCCCATCAGCCCCTATCACACCACATTGTTTTATTTCCACACAGCACTCATCAGGTGTGGCCTTTTCTCATTTATTTATTTAGAGATTGGTTCACTCTCTTAAATTAAGCTCCACAAGGAAAGTATCTAATTTGCCAACCTTGTTCTCTGCCATGTCTTCACAATGCACAGTAAGCCCATTTCCTGCAATCAGGTATTCATTCTCATTCTTCTTACCAAATATTCCTTACAAAGGTTAAATAAGCTTTGCTCTAGATAGGATATTATATGGAACCATTAAAAATGTAGAAAATATGAATTTAAGATTGTATGTGTATGTAACTATGTAACATATGCAAAAAGATGAGAATGGATAAGAATGGTCTGTAACTTTTGTATGAAGTGCTCAGTGGAGGGGCTGTTTTTGCTCCCACAACCATTCTGATTTTCCAAGCTCTCTGTATTACTGTGCTATTGTTTTTAGTATTAAGTCATTTGTTTTAGATCATTTCATCTCCTTGAGGCCCCTACTAACTCCCATATGTGTACTATATTTGCATATTAGTACTGGATTTCTTGTAAACTAAAACTCTAATGGGGCCTATTGGCAGAGGTTGAAGGAAAACCCCTCATTCAGGAGACAAATCAAAAATGATGGTTATGACAAGCTAGAAGCAGGTGTCATGCAAATGAGCACCAGGTGATTAGAAATGGTGCCAGGTGGGCAAGTGGAAAGGCATAAGTCAACATTTTGAAATATAACCCGACTATCATGTTTTACCCACCCCTTTATTTTTTTAAACCCTTTTTAAAGAGTTGAAAAACATTGAGAAGTGTGGACACACAACACACTTGTGCGTGCGTGTGCATACACACACACACACACACACACACACACACACACACACTGTTTCTCTACTCATTGTGGCCATGCTTCTTAAACAAGAGTATGTATTCATTATGACAAATGCTAGTAACTGTGGATGATATTCAAGGTTCATGTACATTTTAAAGATAATCAAACTTTAGAGAATGTTCATGCTTGTACTTTGTCACTTTTAGCTCTGTGTTCATCCATCCAGGAGGATGAATTCACAGTCCAGGGTCATTAAAGATGCAAGAGTTTTGGAACATTGAATTATGAGATGAATTCCAAACTGGGGTGGCATTCAGGGTCCTCCAAAATCTACTTAACCATACTTCTCATTTTCCCCACACACTGCCTTCAGTGTAAGCAAGGTACTTTGTCCAATTATCCCAGTACATATAATATCAAGTCTTTGCTTGATATTCTTTCTACATGGAGTATTTTCTCTGTTTGCTATAATGTCTTAGATGGGGTTCCTTGGGAGACAGACTCTGAGGTGGAGATTTGCATGCAGAGGGCTAACTGTGGCGTGCTTATGGGAGCAGCCCATAAGGGATGTGAAGGGAGTGAAGGAAGTGGGTTTGAGTGGAGGAACAAAGTGAACTGTGAAGTAGTTATAATAGAACTCTCAGACGATCACAGGGAGAGCCCTGCAAGTGCAGAGGTCCTTAAAGGCTGTTCCTTTGCACTTTAGTGATTAGAAGCAAACTTCCTCCAAAGAATGTGACCTTGGATGAGGCAGCTGCCTTCCTGGAAGGACGAATCTGGACAAGACCTTAGGTGCCAACACTCCTGGCAGCTGGCAGAATGAGCTTTTGTTTCTGAAGAAAGGATCTGGGCACATACCCCAGAATCTACATTTTCCTGTTTGAGTATCAACCACTCATTAAGGGATAGTTCATGTTTTGTTTCCTTAATTAAATATTTTTGACTTCTCTAGCTACCCTAGATTTTCTGTTTCTGTGAACTATTGCACTTAGGGGCTGTGCCACTCACTTTTGTGGTTAACCACAACGTTACTTAACTACTTTCTTTGTTATGGTTTGCTTTTCTAACTATACTGTTGGCTTATTTTTTTTTCTTAATGTTCCTCCTAAGTATCTAATTTGTAGTATATGCATCATAAGAATTTAATTAAATACTTGTTGAATGAGTAAATGCATAATAACAGCATGGCTTGCAGAAACACAAGATAATCTTTGCTTTATCACAAAATAGGCTAAACCTTTCCACTACTTCTAAGCTTCATAAATGAAAAATATGCAGAAGATTAAAAGATGGTCCACAAAGTAAAAGGAATTAATATCTCTATAGTCTATTACAGGAGTCAGTGGATCCGCTTTTGTGTGTGTGTGTGTGTGTGTGTGTGTGTGTGTGTAACATGGACCAATTTGGATTGTCTGTTGTTTGTCAGAAAAGAGTCTTTAAGTTATCCATGTGGTTAAAAATATTGTGATTTGTAGGGTGCCTGGGTGGCTCAGTTGGTTAAGCATTCAACTTCAGCTCAGGTCATGACTCATGGTTCATGGGTTTGAGCCCCACATCGGGCTGTGTGCTGACAGTGTGGAGCCTGCTTAGGATTCTCTCTCCCTCTCTCCCTCCCTCCCTCTCTCTCAAAATAAATAAACTTAAAAAATATTGTGATTTGTGGAAAGTAAAAACGTAATTATGTGGCTCCATTCAATCTGTGCGAGCCTAAGAAAGATGCAGCTAAAATAAATGGCATCCTTTTTTGTGTGTTTAATTGATTGCCTTCTCTCTCACATGGGGTATACATCTGGGATTCTTAGATGGATGGTTTTTTTCTTGATGGCTTATTTTGACCAAATAATCAAGGTTTTTCATAAAAATCGTATAGTTTGTAGAAATTAAGTCTGATTTTGAAGTTTTTTTTGTTAATACCAAGATCTTATTAAGTATGCAGCAGAGTTTTCATTTGTGAAAAATTAAGATAGAAAAATTGGTCATTTTAATCTTCTCTGGACCAGTTAAGATGCAATAGAGTCTATACGTATTAGTTTACTTTCTACTGTATTTTAATATACTTAAAATGTGATTTTTGGAGGGTCATCTAGCTCAATGAAGTCCTACTCCCAAAAGGTTTCAAATGCCACCTTACTCTATGAAAATGAGGACGTTTTACCCCAGATTATTCTGAGATTGGACCAGAAAGTAGATTTAATTATGATGAAAGGAAATTTATCATTTTGATTTTAAATGTGTGTTGAGAACCATGCTAAATTATCTTAGTTTATTTTTACTTAGCCCTAAATTATTTTGAATTTTTCCATGTAAAGAGCCATATTGTTTGTGAAAAGCACAGTGTTGTTTCTTTCTTTCCAGCTATTATAGCTTTTATTTCCTTTTTTTAAAAATCATATGATGGTATGATGGCTATTATTAGTGAAAAGTAGTAAAAATGACAGTTTTGTTTCTTTTCAGTGTCAATAGCCTTTATGTCTTTTTTGAGGAGAGGAGGGACTTTACTCCTTTGGCTAAGAATTCTAATACAGTGTTGAAAAGAAATGGTAATACTTTGTACTTTTTTGAGTGGGTTCTGATTTTAAGAGGAATGATCATTGCAACATTAGTAGAGTTTAAATAAATGGATAACTTATAAAGTTAAAAAAATTCCCTTCTCTTAATAGTTTGCTAGAACTTTTAAAATTAAAACCTGAGTTCACTTGGAGTGCCTGGCTGGCTCACTTGGAAGAGCATGTGACTCTTGATTTCAGGGTTGTGAGTTCAAGCCCCACATTGGGCACAGAGAATACCTTAAAAATATTGACTTCGCTTAATATTCAAAGGTCTTATTCATATATTGATATTATCATATGGCTTTTCTCCTTTATTCTGTTAATTGGAAGAAGTACATTATTGGAATTTTAAAATGTTAAACCAGTTTTGAATTTCTGGGAGAAATTGATTCTGATCAGTTGCTGGGTTTGGATTGCTAATATGTTATTTAAGACTTTCCTCTTGAAAAAACCTCTCTGACCTCAGCCGCAGAAATTTCTTACTTGATGCATCTCCAAAGGCAAGGGAATTAAAAGCAAAAATGAACTATTGGGACCTCATGAAGATAAAAAGCTTCTGCACTGCAGAGGAAGCAATCAACAAAACTAAAAGGCAACCTACAGAATGGGAAAATATATTTACAAATGACATATCGGACAAAGGGCTATCCAAAATCTATAAAGAACTCACCAAACTCCACACCCGAAAAACAAATAATCCAGTGAAATAATTGGCAGAAGACATGAATAGGCACTTCTCTAAAGAAGACATCCAGATGGCCAACAGGCTCATGAAAAGATGCTCAACGTCACGCCTCATCAGGGAAATACAAATCAAAACCACACTGAGATATCACTTCACAACAGTCAGAGTGGCCAAAATGAACACATCAGGAGACTATAGATGTTGGAGAGGATGTGGAGAAACGGGAACCCTCTTGCACTGTTGGTAGGAATGCAAACTGGTGCAGCCACTCTGGAAAAGTGTGGAGGTTCCTCAAAAAATTAAAAATAGATCTACCCTACGACCCAGCAACAGCAGTGCTAGGAATTTATCCAAGGGATACAGGAGTGCTGATGCATAGGGGCACTTGTATCCCAATGTTTATAGCAGTGCTTTCAATAATAGCAAAATTATGGAAAAAGCCTGAATGTCCATCAACTGATGAACGGATAAAGAAACTGTGATTTATATATACAATGGAATACTAGTTGGTAATGAGAAAGAATGAAATATGGCCTTTTGTAGCAACGTGGATAGAACTGGAGAGTGTTATGCTAAGTGAAATAAGTCATACAGAGAAAGAGAGATACCATATGTTTTCACTCTTATGCGGATCCTGAGAAACTTAACAGAAGACTGTGGGGGAGGGGAAGGGAAGAAAGAAAAAAGAGAGGGAAGGAGCCCAACCATAAGAGACTCTTAAAAACTGAGAGTAAACTGAGGGTTGATAGGGGGTGGGAGGGAGGGGAAAGTTGGTGATGGGCATGGAGGAGGGCACCTGTTGGGATGAGCACTGGGTGTTGTATGGAAACCAATTTGACAATAAATTTCATATATATATATATTCATATATATATTCATATATATATATATATATATATATATATATATATATATATATGACTTTCCTCTTCTACTTTTGGAAGTTTCAGACTTAATTGTGTGTGCGGTTTTCCCAGAAATAATAGAATGCATGATGAGTAATATGTTTACCTTCCTCATGAATAATGCAGTAGCTTTAGAGTGCTTTCCCTCTTGCCACTACTTTTGCCAGCATATATGCTGTTGTTCATTATTTCAATTCATTTTTTTAAATTCCAACCCACAAAATAGACAGGTAGCAAGTACCTTAATCTTTTATTCACATTTTAAGATGTTCTTTCACATACTTCTCCCTAGACATCCTTGAAACCAATCTTCCAATTCTGTTATTTTCAAATCTTCTAGCCACACTATTATCCACTGCCCATAAATCAGTGAATCCCTATTTCTGGCAATAGATCAGTTACAAGGGTAAGTAAATATTCTTAAAGCTTTAGAGCCTTTCTCTCTTTCGTTCTAGAAGACTTCTTGGTGGACATATAATGCCTTAATAGTCCACTTGATTCTATGCCAGTATGTCATACTGGACCAGGTCTAAACCAGTATCAAGTATTTTTTTGTTTTGTTTTGTTCCTTTTTTTCTCCTTAGTCATGCATCACTAATGAACTCCCCATGAGGATGTACATATAGGTTGAGGGAGAGGCAATGTAGCAGAAGCACATATTTAAGGAATCTGAGCTACCTGCATATGTAACTTACTGTGCTCTGGATTTCTGCTGTAAATGTCCAATCTTATGGTGTGGTAGTCAGAGAACGCCCAGTTCATAACGGACAGCTCAGATCTCCTGGCCAATTGTCCAATAATCAGGTGTTCTTCTAGGGCCCAGTAATAAACCAAGAAGACTTCTGCTATCTGGAGAAGCACATAGGACTTTACTAAAATTCTCGTGAGACCTGTGCATCTTCTCCTGTGCAGGCTTGCTGGCCACTCAGTGCAGCATCCCACTTGGCCCAAGCACTTGGACTATTACTGGATCTCCTGGGACATAAGGATTTAGCGCCAAAACAGCATGTACTACAGCTGGATCTGCAGAAGGGCCTGATGTTGCTCTGGACCCCACTCGATAACAGCAGCCCAAGGGTGCTCGGTGGCTCAGTTGGTTAAGTGTCCAACTCTTGATTTCTGTCCAGGTCATGACCTCATGGTTCGTGAGTTCAAGCCCTGCATCAGACTTTGCACTGACAGTGCAGAGCCTACTTGAGATTCTCTCTCTCTTCCTCTTCCCCACTTGTACTGTCTCTCTCTCTCTCTCTCAAAATAAATAAGTCAGTTTTAACAAATCCCAGCAGCCTAAGGGGTTGTTCAGTGTATTCAGGTATTCAGTATGTTCAGTATATCAAAGGCATGCTCCTATGTAGTGCTAGGTGGTGTGGGTACAGCAGCTTTGGAGAGGATAATCTTGAAGGATTAATGGGCCCTCAGAGACTTCACCTACTTGGGAAATCCCTAAATTTTCATGAGGCCAGAATCTCCATTGTGGTAACTCAAGTCATGTTTCAGCCTTCCACATCCAGTTTCTTTCTCTTTTTGTATAGATTGAGTTGTATTTTGTAGGCTGCCTGTCTGTTCTACTTCTAGAGACACCATGATTAATTTTTAGGCAATATGAAAGACTACTGCTGGTCAGAACATTTTGCTTATCATTTGGTTTCTGTTGCTCATTATCATAAATATGTCTGTCCTGTCTGTGGAAGTTAAGCAGTGCCACCTGAGTGGCTTCCAGAGAAAGCCATCATCCCAGTTGAAAGCAGAGTCTGTCTTAGTGGCAGGATTTTCTCTGTCTTCCCTGGTCTTTAGAAGACAGCCAACACAGAGTTTTTCAAGGATATTCTCTTGGTCTTCTCCCTGATGTATCTCCTAATTCTTTTTTAAAAATTTTTTAAATGTTTATTTATTTTTGAGGGCGGGGGGGTGGGGAGAGAGAGAGAGAGCGAGAGAGCGAGCGCATGAGTAGGGGAGGGGCAGAGAGTGAAGGAGACACAAAATCTGAAGCAGGCTCCAGGCTCTGAGATGTCAGCACAGAGCCTGATGCAGGGCTCAAACCCCCAAGCCATGAGATCATGACCTGAGCTGAAGTCAGACGCTTAACCAACTGAGCCACCCAGGTGCCCCTGTATTTCCTAATTCTTTAGTGAAGAGAATGTCCTCATCCCAGTGTAGAGTCAGGGGTGAGTGGATGTGCAGTTTTCACGTGATAAATTTACTGCACTATTCTTATCTTTCTAAGTCTTTGTACTCTTTCCTTTGAATCATTCTATACTGTAGCGTCTCAACCTCGCCGAATTCAGGACTCTTGAGGCCCCGTGTCAGTCAACCAACCTAGCAAACTGTTAGAACATGAAAACTAACACTTTACATAAGTAATGTATAGATTCTCCTGTATCAACCCAGCACAACCCAGTGTTTTATTCCATTTGCTCTGATCTAACATCCTTAGAATTCATTTCTATACATATTTTTGCCAAAATAAATTAGGGAAATCTTACAGGGTGTAAGCTATCTCCTACAGGGTCAACCTTTTTACCTGTCTCCCAGGAAGAAGCTGATAGCTGATTCTGGTTATCAGTCTAAAGGGAAAACAAAGGGGTGATTGGGTGAGTCTTAATGAGAAACGTATCCCATTGCAAGGCAACTTCCCTGGTGAGGTTACTCAGAGCCCCAAAGAAAGAAAGACTATCTCCTTAACAAGAAGGACATGATTTCCATAAAATCACCTAGAGCTTTAAGAAATAAGAGATTGTTTTATGGCTGCTGGCGAAGCTTTGTGGTTCTCTGTGAGTTGAGCTGAAAGTAGAGCTCTGAGCTTGCCATTATTTTTGTAAGCTGTCAGTTTAGGCAGATTCCCCCTTAAAGTTATTACTTGTATTCCTTATGCTCACCATTATTACAATAGTGGTCAAGTGTAGCAGCCATTCAGTTGCCCAAGACAAAGGCTTCTACAGGCAATTTATCACAAACATGCATGTTAATATTTTAAAGTGTGATGTGTCTACATGTCACATATTTTTAGTATTATAATTCTCACTGGGTTCAAGCATATGACCAAACAAATCATAAAAGTTCCATCTCCAAGGATCTTGATCCTCAGTACTGATTAGGAGCAAGTTGGAAAACAGAAGCCACATTTCATATTTCAACAGAGATAATATATTATGGGGAATTGGCAGGATAGGGGTTGGAGGACTGAAAAAACAAATAGGGAAAAGCTGGGGTAACTCAAATTCAGTAATTTCAGGAAGCAGCTATATGGAGAGTCCTGGGACCAAAGGGAAGAAACATAGAACCAGGGGAGCACCACTGTCCAAGGTTGGAAGAAGGTGGATATTCCAGCTGCAGGGGAGAGAGCAAATTCCCCCTTTCTCTAGCTTTTTGTTCTATTCATTCGCTCAATGGATTGGATGATGGCCATCCACCTTGGTCAGGACAGTCTTCTTTATTGAACCTACTGATTCAAATGGTGATCTCTCCTGGAGACACCCTCATGGACACACTCAGAAATAGTCTTTTCAGCTATGTGGACATCTCTTAGCCCAGTCAATTTGACACATAAAACTAGTCATCACAGTATTCAATGTGGTTTACTTTTGATCCACTGTTCTCCGCTTTAGTGCTTTAGCCAAAATTTCTGAGAGAGCTGGAACTGTCTCATTCCATGTTCTACTTCACTGGTTAATTTACTAGTAGAATTTATTTCCTTTTCTTAAGTCACAATATATTTCATTTATAGCAGCATATGGCCAAAAAATTAAAATATGTTTTTTTCTACATTCATTTTGAAATAAATATGTATTTTGGAGTTTATTTTTTAGTTAGTAGTCTTGGTATATCAGAGAATTAAAATAAATACAGCCACAGACATTAATAACAAAAGCAAAATGATATAACTCTTTCTTAAAGTACAGTTATACTTAAGAATTTTTTATTTGAAGATTATATTAGAAACATATTTATATGTCTTCTGGTGTGTTAAATAAACCTATAGCAAATACAAGATGCAAACTCTTAATCTTTGATGCTCAGCTTCTCTCTTCATGACATCCAACTTAAAATGAAAGTTTTCGGGGCGCCTGGGTGGCGCAGTCGGTTAAGCGTCCGACTTCAGCCAGGTCACGATCTCGCGGTCCGTGAGTTCGAGCCCCGCGTCGGGCTCTGGGCTGATGGCTCAGAGCCTGGAGCCTGTTTCCGATTCTGTGTCTCCCTCTCTCTCTGCCCCTCCCCCGTTCATGCTCTGTCTCTCTCTGTCCCAAAATAAATAAACGTTGAAAAAAAAAATTTTTTTAAAAAAAAAATAAAAAAATAAAAAAAAAAAAAAAAAAGAAAGTTTTCTCCCATTTCTGACTATAGCACAACAAATGTGAACCTATTTTATTATTCGTAGTGGATAGGATTTGTTGTAGTTCAAAACTGACCAGACATGGACATTGTTTGAGGGCCCAGTTCTCCACCAAACATAGATAAAAATATTTGAACTTCTTTGTAATTATTCAACTTGAGCTTTGAGATTCAGAGTGAAGCCTTGAGGACACCATGTAGCTCCTAAAATATTAGCCATATTTCTCCCAGTGCTACAAAGAATCCATATGTGAAACATACTAATCAACTAAAGGTAGTTATCTTTATCGTTATCTTTTAAAAAATAAATGATCAAGGCTAACAGAGTTTAAATAATTCGCCCTAGATCATGTCTAAGTGCTAAAACTAGGATTTGCCTTGGGGGAAAATGCTTGGTCTTTGCAATTAAAAATTGTTCAAATACCAATTTCCCCTTTTACTAAAAGTGTGACAGGAAATTACTTAACTCCCTTAACTTTCTTTTAATCAACCATAAAGTAGGGTAAATATTTCCTACCTTAGTGGCTTACTGTGAAGATTAAATAAGGCTATATGCTTTGATTTAGTGACTAGTGTAAAACAAGTCAATAAAAAGTCATTTTCTCTTCTCTCTTCATATAGGAAAAGATGTTATAGAATCAACATCAATAAGATTCTTTGAGATGCTTTCTAACTCTATCAGAGATAGTTCTGTGATGACTCATCCACATCTTAATTGGACTTAATTTTATACCTTTAAGAGAGAGCTTTTATTTTTGTGCAGTAAGGTGACACAGGAAATTGAATTTTTGACATGAACTTTGCCTATATCATGTTCTAACTCAGTAGTTTCCACATGACTTGTTTGTGCAAACCTATTCATAACAGTTGTTTCTTTATGTATCCACACTTATGTGTATGGATGAATTATAGGCATATACAACTGTTTAAAAAATTATACATAATAAGACACATGTGAACAAAGACCTTTTCAAAAGATGAAATAAAAATAAATCTAAGTAGAAGTTCTAATATTTTCTTCCCATTCCCTAACAGACAGTCATGTACATTCCATGGAGAAACCATGGCTCCAACCATATAGTGGGCATGCACAAGCATTTTTAGAATAGAAACTCATTATATCGGATGTTCCTATGTTCCTTTCTGCTTCTGTTGGTATTCTGGTGTCTTTCAAACCCAGAAAACAAATAGGATGACCTAAGACAAGGTAGTCTTTCAATCATGAAAGATTGATTCATGAAGTGTATGTTATACAGTGGGTCCCTGAGAGTATTATTTTGTTTAGAAAAAAAAGTACAGACTACCTAAAATACTCACATGTCTTGGCCTGTTGTAATCTAGGAATTAGCATGTGCCAGAAGTATGATTAGACTTGATGACACTACATATTATAAATAATATGTAGATGCATTCAGCAAGATAGCCAAGTAGTTAAGAGGTTGGGCTTTAGAGTTAGGCATATCTAGTTTTTAATCAGGTTCTGGAACTTACACTCCTAATCTCCCTCCATCAATCAAGCCATCATCTACCCTACTCTTAACACTTTATGCAGTGCCTGCAACATACCATTAAGTGTACTAGGTGCTGAGCTGTAGAGGACACATAATATTTCATGAGGCAATGTCAAGATCCCTGTCCTTTTTCTCTTCACATTTGTATCCCCAAGGCCTAGAACAATGCATATATTTGTTGTGGGAAGGAAGGAAGGACGGAAGGAGGGAGGGAGAAGGAAGGGAAGGAAGGAAAGGAAAAGATGGGGAGCACGTGGGTGGCTCAGTCAGTTAAGCGTCCAACTCAAGTCATGATCTCACAGTCCGTGAGTCCAAGCCCTATGTTGGGCTCTGTGCTTACAGCTGAGAGCCGAGAGCCTGCTTCAGATTCTCTTTCTCCCTCTCTCTCTCTGCCCCTCCCCTGCTTACATTAAAAAAAAAAAGTCCAAAGAGACTAAGACAGGAATGTACTGTTTTCTTTCGCCTTTTTTTTTCTTATTTGAAAGTTTAAAAGTTTAAAAGCTGAGCCGAGCAACACTCATAGAGGTCCACTTATGAGAAAGGCAGAAGCAAGAAGCAAGAGTAAGGAGTTGGTAAGCCTATCCTTAGGAGTAAAAGCATGTGGAAGAAGTAGAGGTTTTTAGTTACAATCTCAGTAAGAATCTTCTAAGATTCTGCTACTCACAATTGTATCAAATGTCATGAGTCTCATTGGACGCTATGCTGTATGAATTGTGAATCCTCAGGAAAGATTTACCTGACCCCCCTCTCCCCCCCCCCCACTTATTTTTAAAAGTAATTTAGTGATTAGTGTTTTTTTTTTCTATGTCCTGGTGAGCCAATTTTTGCTTTGTTTTGTTTTTCTTAAACCCGTATGTGTGAATGTGCTAAGACAGAGAACTGATAACATTGATTTGAAATCACACTATTTGTTTCCTAGTTAATTCATTTACTTGTTTTTCAACAAATATTTATTGATGATTCTATGTCAGTAAATTCTATGTCCAGGTTCTATGCTTGAATGATAATAGAGTTCAGAATAAATTCCTTGTCCTCTAAGTTTCTCCATGTCTTGGTTTTTTGGGGAGGGTTAAGATTCTTCTAAGTAGTGGAGAGAGCCTATTTTAGGATGAAGCCCGCAGTAGAGACAGCAAAGCAGAGAAGCAGAATGATCAGGTTCTTCCTGGACCCGTCGTGAGATTAATGAGCCCTTCAATCAGTCAACCAACTTGAAGTCTATCAAGCTGAGGACTTTATAGCTACATAAGCCAATCCTACTTATTACTTAAAGTAGTTAGAATTGGGTTTTCTATTACTTGCAACCCCAAACATCTTAAACAATTAGATATATATGATAGGTAAGTTGAGGGCGAAATAATAGAAAGGTTGGGGTGTCTGTGTTGTGAGGAACATTTATTTTTAAAGTTTGAACTCTGGATCAATACGTAAAGAATGATACTAAGAATATCCAACTAAAAATAGAAACCTGACACTATAAATTTCAAAAAGCAAAGCATTATCTTTGAAATGAAAAGGGACAATGAGGTACTGAACACTTATATGATTTCCTATTATTAAATGAGTCTTAAAGTTCTTTAGGGTTTTCAAAGAAAGAAGACTTGATGTGTGAACAAAGTAAGCACACTTTACATGCACTTATTTATATTAATAAAACACATGTGTTTATGTAAGTTAATTAAATTTAACATTAGTACTAATTTGTAAACAAGAGCCTATAGCTAATCATTGTTTGAAGAGAGAACAAGATGACGGAAGGCTTTAGCTGTTCATGGCTAGTTGAGAATCAGACTTTGCATCTCTGGGACATTCCGGGGTTGCTTCAGTTGTCCATCCTGTGCCTGTACCTGGTGACAAAAATCACTCTTAAGAACAAAACTCCAGAAAGCATCTGTTCCCTTTACCACAAAGGAAAAATGTCTAATGTCGTTTTCACATCATAACAGGGAAACTAACCAAGCAGGAACTTTACCAGCCTCTACCTCTACCTCCCCTGTTCCCTGATAGCATTGACTTGGATAGAATCTATTGGGCTATCATTTAAAAAATTGTTTTAATGTTTATTTTTGAGAGAGAGATACAGAGCATGAGCTGGAGAGGGGCAGAGAGAGAGAGGGAAACACAGAACCCGAAGCAGGCTCCAGGTTCTGAGCTGTCAACACAGAGCCCGACGTGGGGCTTGAACCCACGAAACACGAGGTCATGACCTGATCTGCAGTCACTTGACAGATTGAGCCACCCAGGCGCCCCTGTTGGGCTGTCATTTTAACCATTGTTGCTACTTTGCTTTTTTTTTTCTTTGGTCCCAAAGTTGCACCTTTATCTGTTCTCTTTTCTTCCATTGCTTAGATCTTTCCTTCATTTCTCTTAGCAATATTATCTGATTCCTTCCATAAGCTGTTGATGTTCAAACAAAGAAACACATACAAAAAGTCAAATAAAATGGAGCACCTGGATGGCTCAGTTGGTTAGGCATTCGACTCTTGATTTCGGCTCATCATGATCTCAAGGTTCATGAATTCAAGCCCTGCCATCAGGCTTCTTGCTGACAGCACGGAGTCTGCTTGGGTCTTTCTCCCCCTTTCTCTGCCCCTCTGCCGTTCTCTCTGTCTCTCAACAAAACGAAACAAAACAAAGAACCTTACAATTTTCAAATAAAATTGGGACCCCTGGGTGACTCAGTCGGTTAAACACCTCACTTTGACGTAGGTCGTGATCTCCCGTTTTGTGAGTTCTAGCCCCTCATTGGGTTCTGTCAGCACAGAGCCCACTTCGGATCCTCTGTCCCCCTCCCTTTCTGCCCTTCTCCTGCTTGCTCTCTCTTTCCCAAAATAAATAAATAAGTAAAAACATTAAAAAAAGTCAAATAAGATAAACTTGAGCAGTGTAGGCCACTTTTTATAAAATAAAAAATTTCACATGATTATTTTGGACACAAATGATCCAGGACACCCTTCTGTTCTTCCTGAGCACATACGTATTACCATCCACCCTTTGTCTTGTTGAATGTTCCCCTGAGGCTCCTCTTATGGTTAGAGAAAATATCTTCAGGGTCATTAAGATTTGTAATATGGCTCAATCTGCCTTTAAATTCACTTGCTAAATTAAAAAAAAAAAATAAGTAGCTGCATTTTCTCTGACAGGAACAAGATGTACTTGAAAGAGAAATTGAGTTCAGCCCAGGAAAATAAGTTGTAGAGAATGAAAGAAACTTGAAGAGAAATCCAGCATTTAATTATGTTTAATTGTCACTGTGGAAATTTCTGTTTACAGTATTGTCATTTTTAAAATATTTTTAGAAGTGACATTTTGATTAGGATAATTTCCTACTTCCAACATAGTGTGTTTTTATCAGTATTTGACTCCATGGCTGTCAAGCCAGCAAATTGTTGATAGGTTTTTCAGATTGGATGAATGCAAGCCCCAGATTTCTTGGCTCTAATTGGGGCTTACTGAATGTGTCAATATTTTATTGACATAAAAAGCCCAGTTCATGTGACACTACTTAATTCAATTGTACCACTTGGTAAATAGATACACACAGGACAGTGATGAGGTCAGCAAATGTTTTATTTGTGCAGACAATTTGGAAAGAAACTCAGGTTGAACCCGAGCTTGGAAAAATATATGTATTACTTAATCCAAGGCAATCAAGATTTATAACACATGCACTTCAGAAAATTCTTTTGGGAAAACATTAACTTCTTTTATGTGTTGAATTATGCCTTCAAGCTACATTTCAACTGAGAGTCTGTATTAATAAATTAGATAATAAAATGTAAGCAGAAAGATGAAAGCTAGTAAGATAAGTTGTCTTAGGGAAAAGAAGGCTTTGAGGTGAAGGAATTACAATGAAGAATTCTACAATAATTATGAACTAAAGCATGAAGGGTTTCAGTTATTTAGTAGAAGAACAGATTAATAAAAGAATACTTAAATATTTTTTTGACTATTTTAAGAAGTACAATAAGAAATTTGACTCTATGGGATTGGCTAGTTTGTCACATTATCTGAAGGAGGAAGAGTGGCTTACGATTCTTTAATAAGAAGGGGAAATGATAAACTTCATGAATTTGTATTCAAAAACCCTGCTCTCAGCTTAAATCTTCCAAAGGGAAGATTTATAGGTTAACTAACCAGACTCTTAATTAGTCCACTTAATCCCTGAATTTCATGTACAGTCAGTACCATAGTTTCCAATTTGCAAATGTTGCTTTTTGAATATTCCATCATCATTGGAAGACCTCCACCATTTATATCCTATGCTTAAAACACCAAAGCATCTGGGGCGCCTGGGTGACTCAGTCAGTTGAGCGTCTGCTTCAGTCAGGTCATGGTCTCACAGTTTGTGGGTTTGAGCCCTGCATTGGCCTCTGTGCTGACAGCTCAGTCTGGAGTCTGCTTTGGTTTCTGTGTCTCCTATCTCTGCCCCTCTCCCACTCGTGCTTTGTCTCTCTCTGTCTCTCAAAAATAAATAAATGTAAAAAACAATTCAAAAAAATTTAAAAAACCACGCATTTATAAGCTGTAATAGGCAATTAAAATAGGCAGTTACAAATTATGTATCTTAAGCATGATATGTGTGTGTTCCATTTAAAAAAATTTTTAAATACCATTGATTAAAAATAGAATTGAAAAATAATCAAAATTAAGTTTTATAACCTCATTATCAGAAGTAACTGTCATTAAAATTTTAACATATTTTCCATTCTTTCTTGTGTATATATGTTATTTAACAAAAGTGATTTATATTATACAAACTGGCAACTTGAAAATTTCAATTAGAAATATATCTTGTAGGGCATCTGGATGGCTCAGTCAGTTAAATGTCTGACTTTGGCTCAGGTCATGAGCTCGTGGTTCATGGGTTCAAGGCCTGCATTGGGCTTTGTGTGGACAAGTCAGAGCCTGGAGCCTGCTTTGGATTCTGTGTCTCCCTCCCTTTCTGCCCCTCCCCTGCTTGCGTGCGCTCTCTCAATCTCTCTCTCTCTCTCTCTCTCTCTCTCTCTCTCTCTCTCTCTCTCCTTTCTTCCTAGGGTAAATTCTTGTTAATATATTTGCTATATAAAAAGTTGTGCTCAGTTTAGGGAATTTTACATATATTGCCAAACTGTTTTCCAGATTTACAGGTTACAGTCTCAGCAGTGTTGTAGGCTACACTTTTCTTTATATTTTAGCCTCTATTTCCTTATTTGTAAAATAGGAATAATGATAACAATACAGTCCGTTCCCACTTTCTAGGCTTGTTGGGAAGACACATTGTAATGACGTATGAAAATGGTTTCTATAAAGAATTAGAAGCTTGAAGTTTCAAGGTCTCAAGGGACTTTTCTCCAACACCCTGCAGTTCTCTGTCTTCCCGTGTTTCCGTCAGCCTCTGTGGTTGCTGACTGTCTCTCTCTCTCTCTCTCTCCCTGTCACCAAGTTCTTATGTGCTAGATACCGAGCCACTCACTTTACCTTCAGTACAAATACAATGGTCTGAAAAGGTGATATTGTGACCCACTCAATAAGTCAGCTATTCAGTTGCATTTCTTATGTACTTAATCCTTAAAGCTCCACATGCCTTACTAGTTACAAATGACATATCTCCCTCCTGGATTTCCCAGGCTGCTTTGTGTAAGGCCCAGGAAAACCCAAGGGATTATGTAATCTAAACGAGGGGGAGCCATCAGTGCATCTCTTTATGTGCTCTAAATACAAAATGCTTGATTTATAGACTGAGCTTTTTCTTCTGCAAGAGGCCATTCTCTTTGCCATTGTGTGAGTTAACCCCCACATGACTCCAAAGGGTATTTCTATCTATCTGCCCATTTAGAGAAGATTATCTTCCATCAGTCCATGTGGTCCTCTAGTTTCACATAATTTCCAAAATAACTTAAATTTTTTTCTTATTAAGACAATTTATAATGGAATCTCTGGCAGGGAACTGCTGCCATTAGATGACAACCATCACATAATGTCATCTTAGAAGCCATTGAGATCTGAGCCTTAGCTTGGAAAGTCCAGAGACTAGCTCTCGATAACCAGCATTGGTGATCAAGCCCTGAAGAAAACCAAACCAAAACCAAACAAACACCCCCCCCCAAAAAAAAACACAAAAAAATCCCCAAAACTTCTCACTCTTACTCAAATACATACCGGCCGGGGGAGGACAGCAGACTGCCACATTTACGTTACAAAAAGAGATTGAGAAATGTATCCTGGACCACAATACTGGTGGGCGTGACCAAGAGTTTGTCTGGGAGCCAAGCTTTATGAAAACAAAGTTATTATTCTAATATATTTCATCAATTTTTTTTTCCGTAAGAGATCTTCATTACTGGGATTGAGAATAGGCAAACTGTACTTTCCAGAATTTTCTCTCCATATGAATGGAGACTCAGGAGATTCTTTAGGGACATTGATTGGAACAGCAGGAACTGGATGTGTTGGCATCAAGCTAAGATGTTCCATACATTAATCTTACAAAAGGAAGGTTTAGTTTTTGCAACAAGATAAATACTTACAGACTAGTTATTAAGATCCTCCCCCCACCCCATGGGGCTTAGATGAGCACTGCCAGTGTTTGCCTCTTGACTCTACTTTTTATACTTCCATAACTGGCCATCATCCCTTCCAGTGGACAAACTTGTTTCTTTTTAGCTTTGTCAAGTGCAGCCATATAGGAAGGAAGCCTCTTTTTTTTTTTTTAATTAAAAAGTTTTTAAAAAAATGTTTATTTATTTTTGAGAGAGACAGAGACAGAATGCGAGTGGGTTAGGGGCAGAGAAAGAGGGAGACACAGAAGCAGAAGCAGGCTCCAGGCTCTGAGCTGTCAGCACAGAGCCCGATGTGGAGCTCAAACTTAGGAGCTATGAGATCATGACCTGAGCTGAAGTCGGATGCTCAACTGACTGAGCCACCCAGGCGCCCCGGAAGGAAGCCTCTTTTTCTTTTTTTCTTTTATTTATTTTTTACATTTATTTATTTTTGAGACAGAGAGAGACAGAGCATGAATGGGGGAGGGTCAGAGAGAGAGGAAGACACAGAGTCTGAAACAGGCTCCAGGCTCTGAGCTGTCAGCACAGAGCCCGATGTGGGGCTCGAACTCACGGACTGTGAGATCAAGACCTGAGCCGAAGTTGGACGCCCAACCGACTGAGCCACCCAGGCGCCCCAGGAAGCCTCTTTTTAGATGACTTTTTATATCTATGCTTTCACCTCTTATGTGTTGTTATTACAGATTTTTCCTTATTATTTCATTTATTTATCTCATAAGTTTTTAAGGAGTACCAAATCTATAACCTGCAACACTTAAACCATGAGTTGTTTAATGCTTTTAATGATGCTATTGTTTTTATCATGTCCAGTTTGCATGTGAAGGATCTTAGCTTTATAGAGTTGACATAACTTTCCCAAAATATACAGAGTACAATTAGAGGAGATGATATCAACCTGGGATATGTCTGAATCCAAAGCCTGTACTTAAAATTTTTTTTTCATTGTTAGACTTTTTCAGCTTTATTGAGATATGACTGACTTTAGACATTTAAGATGTACAAAGTGTTGATTTTGTATACTTATATATTGCAACATAATCACCACTATAGTATTAGTTAATACCTCTAACTAATTAACTACAAAAGGTCGCATAAGTACCTTTTTTCTTTTATGGTGAGAACATTTAAGATCTACTCTGTTAGCAAGTTTCAGGCATATAGTACAGTATGTTAACTGTAACCACAAGCTGTATGTTAGAACTTACTTCTCTTATAAATGGAAGTTTATACTCTTCGACCAGCATCTCCTCATTTCTTTACTCCTCTATTCCAGTGGCCACCATTCTACTCTCTATTTCTATCAGTTGGGCCTTTTTAGATTCTGCATATAAGTGAGATGATACAATATTTGTCCCTTTTTGTCTGACTTATTTGACTACAATGCCTCAAGTTTAATCCATGTTATTGTAAATGTTGTTTCTCTCATGGCTAAATGATATTCCATTGTGTGTATACACACTACATTTTCTTTATTCATTCATCTGTTGCTGGACACTTAGGTTGTTTCCATATCTTGGCCATTGTGAGTAATGCTGCAAGGAACATGGCCATGCAGATGTTTCTTTGAGATCCTGTTTTCATTTCTTTTGGATATGTACCTGGAAGTGGGATTGCTAGATCATCTGATAGTTTCATTTCTAGCTTTAAATTTTAATTTTTAAATGAACCTCCATATTGTTTTCCATAATGGCTGTATCAGTTTGTATCTTCACCAACAATGCACAAAGGTTTCTTTTTCTCCACATTCTCAACAACACTTATTATCTCTTGGGTTTTTTTTGATGATCAAAGATCATACTTTTAACTACTAGGATAGTTTGCCCTCTGTCTCCTTAGATTCTTTACACTGCTTATTAGCATCCACCACCCACATGTGGCAATTAAATTAAATTAAATTAAATTAAATTAAATTAAATGTAATTTAAATTAAATTAAAAATTCAGTCCTCAGGTCTCACTAGCTGCATTTCAAGAATTCAGCAGTAACATGTGGCTACTGTATTAAACACAATGGACATAGGTTATTGCCCTTGTTGCAGAATAGTTTATTGGGCATTGTTGCCTTAGATTCAGAAGTATTTCTGTTTCTTCTCCTTTCTGGCTTCCCACTATTTAATACAGTGAGATGCCATCTTCCCTGGGCTCGTGAGACACCAGTTTTCCTCCTGTTTTTTTTAGGCTATTTCTTCTCAGTCTTCTACCTCTACCAACTCTTTAAATGTTTTATATTCTCAGGGCTCAGTCCTAGAGCTCATCCACCTCTATGGAGTCAAATGCTTTCTGTCTGCTGACAATTCTGAGTTTTATACTTTCACTTCATGTCATGTCTTCTGATATGTCTACTGTATATCCTTGCTGCTTAGATTTGTTGACAGCTCCATCCTCCCGGAAAGGAAGAGGCTCCTTAGACAAGGACTAGGAAATGACAGCACGGCTCTAGTGAGCAGAAGAAGAGTGGACCAGATACTGAATTCCTATGTGCTCTTAAGTGTAGCAAAGTTGAATGATGGCATCAGGCCAAACATTTGAAAATGCACAAGACAGGGAAGAAGTAGCTGTCATCCTAGGTCCCGTACACACTTGAAAGTAAAGTTATCCAAGGCCATCATCATGACTTTGTTCATATCTGTTTTCTTACTTCCTAGTCTTAGCAAAATTTTGTTGAAAATTCTGAACTTACTTCAACTGTTCTATACAGAACATATTAAAGGAGAGAACATTTTGCCTAAATTTGGGGAAGATTGTTAACCATAAATTCGTGTCCTCTGTCCCTCCATCCCTTCATCTTCTACTTGAGACCCATGGGATGGTGACCGTGATCATTCACAAGCTGCTTCAAGGATCTGTGTCTTCCTTGTGTGGTTTAGACATTTCCCCATCATAAGATTTCCCTTTAAGTATTAACATTGAAATTTGTAGTACTTATGCTGCTAAAAATACAGATCCTCTTCAAACTGTATACTGGGAGGAAATATATTTGGGTTTCAAATGTTCCTTTAAGGTTTCAAGCCCAATATATACATCTACACTTGCAATGTGAAAATGATCAATAAGCTTCTCAGTTATCATATCCAGATTTATACTTCAAGCCGTAGAGTGTACAAAAGCACACCTTTCAGAAAAAAAAAAATAAGGGAAAAAACTTCTTCACCCAACACTACAGCCCATCCTGATTCTTTAACTTGTGGTAAGAATTGCTCATTTCTTTTCTATGGCCATTGGCTATCTCCATAAATACTTTTCATCCATGTGCCTGGGAGATTATCTTGGTATGAGGTACCTTAGAGTTATGAGGTACCAAGAGAATATTTGTTGAATGAAAAAATCCAGGTTTGTATCATTAAGCAGTCTAAATGAACCTGTGCATCCTCTCCAATTGGGTGGAAAGAGTATTTCTCTTCCACTAAAAGCAATACACAAGACATTGGGATAGCTATGGGTGTATTTTAAGTAGTCTGCCATTCACATATGCGTTGTGTTTAGAAGAAGATACTTAATAACACTGTCCTTTCTCAGCAGTTATGAGAGGGAAAGTTTCACCTTTTTAAAATAACTTGAACTAAAGCTAAATGCTTTAGAGATGGAAATTTGGCTTGTTCCAAATATATTTTCTGAAACTACTTTTAAAAAATTTTGTTTGCATCTGAAGTCAATGTCAATTTAGAGTTCCTAACCCTCTTCTTTGAAGTTTTAGTAGGTCCTTAATTATAGAGGGAAAAGATACCCACAGCAAAAACAATGGATCAAAAGAACACAGATTCAAGGACTTTTGCCAGTTTAGTGTTCAAAATACAAATATATTGCTGTTTGCATCAAAAAAGATGCTTGGTGGAAGCCAGTATGAATTTACTGCATAAAGGCAAAATTTAGCCTCTGCTGTTGTTGATTACTATCAGATTAGTAGGCTAAAATTGGTTGTTTAAATACATAAAAATACTTTGACAAGGAAATTGATTCGGCCATTATGTGTAGACATAACTGTTATTTCCCCTCAGCCAAAGGCATTGTTCTCTATCTGCATATAGTTTGAAAGTTTGGAAATGTAGGTTCTAATAATACGATGGCACAAAGCTCATGGTGGGAGCAGATGGTGAAATTTTAACAGATGACATGGAGAAAGTAGAATAATTCAAATTTTATTTTGCTAATATATTTTCTATCAAAGAGGATTATCTTTAAACACTTAAAACAAGATGTTCTTGATTAAGAAGAAGCTGAAGACCAAGAAATGAGAAAAAAATAATGCAATATGCTTTTAATGAGCTGAAAATCTTTTGGCTCAGAGTAGTTATATCTTTGTGAATTTAAACAATTGAGGTCATAGAACTACAGTGTACCTTCTTTAATTACTAAACTGACATCTAACTACAATTACTATGTGCCAGTCACTGTTTTAAGCACTAGAATATTATCTTATTTGATTCTCACAATAACCCTATGTGGTAATTTTGTTAGTTCCTTTTTAGTGATAAGGTATTGAGGCATAGAGAAGTTAACTTGTCTAAGGTCACACATGAATCAAGTGGAGGGACTAAGATTTCAACCCAGGTACTTTGATACCAGTATCCATGGAGCTAATCCCCGTACCTTCCTTGTCAAGCTGAAACACAGAAATGCCAAAAGACTGAAGATAGGAGAGAGATTTTTAATTTCCAAAATAGTAGACTAGATATATTCTTTTTTTTTTTTTATAAATTTTTTTTTTCAACGTTTATTTATTTTTGGGACAGAGAGAGACAGAGCATGAACGGGGGAGGGGCAGAGAGAGAGGGAGACACAGAATCGGAAACAGGCTCCAGGCTCTGAGCCATCAGCCCAGAGCCTGACGCGGGGCTCGAACTCCCGGACCGCGAGATCGTGACCTGGCTGAAGTCGGACGCTTAACCAACTGCACCACCCAGGCGCCCCAAGACTAGATATATTCTGGAATCACCAGAAGACAAGATTAATTTGTCTAGAGTCAAATTATAGAATTTTTTTTGGCAGAATAATGTCTTTTAAAGAATTATTAAAATATAGTTGACATCATGTTACATTAGTTTCAGGTGTACAGCATAGTGATTCAAAAAGTCTATATGTTATGCTATGCTCATCTGTCGCCATAAGATGCTATTACAATAACATTGACTATATTCCGTATGTTGTACCTTTCATCCCCATGACTTCCTCATTCCATAACTGGAAGCCTATTTCTCCCACTTCTCTTTAACCATTTTTGTCCATCCACTACCCCCCCGCCCCTTGGCAACCATCAGTTCTCTGTATTTGTGGATCTGTTTCTGCTTTTTTGTTTCTTTTTTTTAAGATTCCACACATATTTTGTTTTTTAAATCCCACATATAAGTGAAACCATATGGTATTTGTCTTTCTCTGAGTTATTTCACTTAGCATACATAATGCTCTCTAGGTCTATCCATATTGTTGCAAATGGCAAGATCTCATTTTTTTTTTTTTTTGGTTCAGCAATACTCCATTGTATATACATTACACACACACACACACACACACACACACACACAAACACATACACCACATCATCCTTATTCATTTATCTATCTATGAACACTTGGGTTGTTTCCATATCTTGTTTATTGCAAATAATAATGCAACAAACATTAGGGTGCATTTCTCTGAGTTGTTGTTGCTGTTGTTGTTTTTAATTTGGGTAAATATCCAACAGTGGAATTATTAGATCATGTGGTAGTTTTATTTTTAATTTTGGGGAAATCTCCATACTGTTTTCTACAGTGGCTCTATCACCAATAGTGTACAAGGGTTTCGTTTCCTCCACATCCTTGCCAACACTTGTTACTTCTTTTTTTGATTCTAGCCATTCTGACAGGTGGTTTTGATTTGCATTTTCCTGATAAATAGTGATAAATAGTGATATTGAGCATCTTTTCATATGTCTGTTGGCCATCTGTTTGTCTCCTTTGGAAAAAAAATATTATTCATGTCCTCTGCCCATTTTTTAAATTGCGTTATTTAAACTTTTATGTGTATTGAGTTGTGAAAGTTCTTTATATACTTTGGATATTATCAGATACATCATTTGTGAATATCTTCTCCCATTCAGTAGGTCATCTTTTCTTTCATTTTGTTGATGGTTTTCTTCTTCTGTGAAAAGCTTTTTATCTTGATGTAGTACCAATAGTTAATTTTTGCTTTTGTTTCTCTTGCCTGAGGAGATGTAGCTAGAAAAATGTTGCTAAAGCTGATGTCAAATAAATTAGTGCCTCTGTTCTCTTCTAGAAGTTTTATGGTTTCAGGTCTCACATTTAGGTCCTTAATCCATTTTGAGTTTATTTTTGTGTATAATGTAAGACAGTTGTCCAGTTTTATTGTTTTGCATGTACCTATCCAGTTTTCCCAGCACCATTTGTTGAAAAGTCTCTTTTTCCTATTGAATATTCTTGCTTCCTTTGTCAAAGATTGTTAAACCATAAAACTGTGGGTTTATTTTTGGGCTCTTTGTTCTGTTCTGTTGCTCTAGTATCTGTTTTTCTTCCAGTATCATACTGTTTTGATTGCTACAGCTGTGTAGGATATCTTGCAATCTGAGATAGTGATATCTACAGTTTTTTTCTTCTTATTCAAGATTGCTTTGGCTATTTGGGGTCTTTTGTGGTCCCCTGCAAAATTTAGGGTTATTTGTTCTAAATTTGGTTTCTTTGAGAAATGCTGTTGGTGTTTTGATAGGAATTGCATTAAACTTGTAGACTGCTTTTGGGTATTATGGACATTTTAACAAGATTAGTTCTAAATGAGCATGGACTGACTTTCCATTTGTTTCTGTCATATTTAATTTCTTTTATCAATGTTTTATAGTTTTCAGAGTACAGGTCTTTCAGCTCCTTTGTTAAGTTTATTCGTAGCTTGTTTATTCTTTTGGGGGCAATTGCAAATGGCATTACTGTCTTAATTTCTCCTTCTGCTGCTTTATTATTAGTGTATAGAAATGCAATGGATTTCTGTGTATTGATTTTGTATCCTGCGATCTTACTAAACTTATTTATCAGTTTTAGTAGTTCTTTGATAAAGGCTTTAGGGTTTTTTATATATAGTATCATGTCATCTACAAATAGTGAAAGTTTTACTTCTTCCTTACCAATGTGGATGCATTTTTTTTCCTTCCTTCCTTCCTTCTTCCTTCCTTCCTTCCTTCTGTCTTTCCTCTCTTTCTTTCTTTCTTTCTTTCTTTCCTTTCTTTTCTTTCTTTTCTTTCTTTCTTTCTTTCTTTCTTTCTTTCTTTCTTTCTTTTCTATGATTGCTGTGGTTCGGACTTCCAGTACTATGTTGAATAAAAGTGGTGAGGGTGGACATGCTCGTCTTGTTTCTGACCTTAGGGGAAAAGCTCTCATATTTTCCCCATTGAGTATGATGTTAGCTGTGGGGTTTTCTGATATGGCTTTTATTATGTTGAGGTCTCTATATGTACCTTGTTGAGGGTTTTTTTTTATCATGATGGATGCTGTATTTTATCAAATGCTTTTTCTGCATCTATTGAATTGATTATATGGTTATCCTTTCTTTTATGATGTATCATGTTCATTGATTTGCAAATATTGAATCATACTTGCATCCCAGGAACACATTTCACTTGGTCATGGTGAATATTTTTTAACATATTGTTGGATTTGGTTTACTAATATTTTGTTGAGGACTTTTGCATCTATGTCCACCAGAGATATTGGTGTGTAGTTATCTTTTTTGTAGTGTCTTTATCTAGTTTTGGTATCAGGATAATGCTGGCCTTTCAGAATGAACTTGGAAGCTTTCCTTCCCTTCTATTTTTAGAAGAGTTTTGAGAAGAATAGATAACTTTTACTAAAATGTTTGGTAGAATTCACCTGGGATGTTGTCTGGTCCTGGACTTTTGTTTAGGGATTTTTTGATTACTGATACAACTTAATTGCTGATAATTGGTCTGTTCAAATTTTGTATTTCTCCTTGTTTCAATTTTGGGAGGTTATATGTTTCCAGGAATTTACCCATTCCTTCTCAGTTGTCCAATTTTTGGCATAAAACTTTTCATAATATTCTCTTATAATATTTTGTTTTTCTGTTGTGTTGGTTGTTGCTTTTAATCTTTTATTTCTGATTTTGTTTATTTGAGTTCTTTCTCTCTCTCTCTCTTTTCTTCATGAGTCTGGCTAAAGGTTTATCAGTTTGGGTGATGTTTTCAAAGAACTAGCTCCTGGTTTCATTGATCTATTATTTTTTGTTTTTGTTTGTTTTGTTTCTGTTTCATTTATTTCTGCTCTACCCTTTATTTCATTTCCTTCTTTCTGTTTTTAGGTTCTGCTTGTTCTTTTTCTAGCTCCTTTAGGTATAAGGTTGGGTTGTTTATTTGAGATTTTTCTTGCTTGTTGAGATAGGCTTGTATTGCTTTAAACTTTCTTCTTAAAACAGCTTTTCCAAAGATTTTGGATCATTGTGTTTTCATTTTCACTTGTCTCCATTTTTTTATTTCTCTTTGATTTCTTGGTTGACCCATTCATTGCTCAGTAGCATTTTATTTAACTTCCATGTATTTGTGTTCTTTCCAGATTCTTTCTTTGATTTCAAGCTTCATAGCATCGTGGTCAGAAAAGTTATATATAGTGTGACTTCGATCTTTCGAATTTGTTGAGACTTGTTGCCTAATATGTCATCTGGTCTGGAGAACATTCCATGTGCACTTGAGAAGAACGTGTATTCTGCTGTTTTAGGATGGAATATTCTGAATATATGTGTTAGATCCCTCTGGTCCAATGTGTAATTCAAAGCCACTGTTTCCTTGTTGCTTTGCTGTTTGGACAATCTCTCCATTGATATAATGGGGTGTTAAAATCCCCTACTATTGTTGTATTACTATCAATTTCTTCATTTATGTTTGTTATTTTCTGTTTTATGTATTTGGGTTCTCCCATGTTGAAGTGCATAAATATTTACATTTGTGAGACCATCTTGTTGCATTGTACCCTTTATGATTATGTAGTATCCTTCTCTTTCTCTTGTTACTGTCTATATTGTAAAGCCTATTTTGTCCTATATAAGTATTGCTACTCCAGCTTTCTTTCCACTTCCATTTGCATGGTAAATTCTTTTCCATCCCTTCTCTTTCAATCTGCATATGTCTTTAGGTCTGAAATGAATCTCTTGTAGGCAGCATATAGGATTGGTCTTGTGTTTTTATTCATTCTTTCACCCTATATCTTTTGATTAGAGTGTTTATTCTTTTTATATTTAAAGTAATTATTGATAGGTATGTACTTACTGCCATTCTGTTACTTGTTTTGTGTAATATCTTTGTAGTTCTCTGTTCTTTTCTTCTCTTGCTCCCTCACAGTTTGCTGGCTTTCTTTAGTGAAATACTTGGATTCCTTTCTCTCTCTCTCCCTCTCTCTCTCTCTCTCTCTCTCTTTTTGCGTATCTATTACTGTTTCTGATTTGTCATTACCATTAGGTTTATATATAACATGTACATATAGCAGTCTATATTAAGTTGATGGTCGCTTAAGTTTAAACCCATTCTAAAATCACTAAATATTTACCCACCCCCTATGTTTTAGGTATATGGTGTCATACTGTACATTCTTTTATTTTGTGAAGCTCTTGACTGGTTTTTATAGATAACTTAATTTTACTGCTTTTGTGCTACTTTTCTTACTTTGGGTTATTGTCTTTCCTTTCCACTCAAAGAGTCTCTTCTAACATTTTTTTGTAAAGCTGGCTTTGTGGTGATGAATTCCTTTAACTCTTGTTTGTCTGGGAAACTATTTATCTCTCCTTCTCTTCTGAATAGAGTGCTATCTCTTCTGGATAGAATGCTTGGCTACAGGTTTTTTGTTTTTTTGTTTTTTGTTTTGTTTTTTCCATTAAGTGCTTTGAATATATCATGCCACTCCCTCTGACCTGCAAAGTTTCTGCTGAAAAATCAACTGAAAGCCTAATGGGGTTTCTGTATAAAACCGTTTTTATTTTTTCTCTGCTGCTTTTAAAATTCTTTCTTAAATCACTACATTTTGCCTTTTTAATTACAGCGTGCCTTGGTGTAGACTACCTTGGGGGCTGTCTGTGCCTCCCAGATCTGGATGTCTGTTTCTTTCCTCAGAGTCAGGAGGTTTTCGGCTATTATTTCTTCAAATAAGTTTTCTGCCCCCTTTTTTTCTCTCTTTTTCTGGGATCCCTAGAATTCAAATCTTACTACACTTGATGGTAATGCTGAATTCCCTAAGTCTATTTTTATTTTTTCTCTCTGTCTTGTTTAGTTTGAGTGCTTTCCATTACTCTTTTAGGTTGTTGATCCATTTTGTGTTTCTTCCAGTTTACTATTTATTCCACTTAGTGTATTTTCAATTTTATTTATTGAGTTCTTCAAATAAATAAAATAAATCTCTGGTTCTTTTTTATGTTTTTATATTTCTTTGTTAAAGTTCTCACTGAGATCCTTCACTCTTTAGTCAGCGAGTATCTTTTTAACCATTATTTTAAATTCTCTATCAGACATATTATTTATCTCTATTTCATTTAGATCTTTTGCTGTGATTTGGTCCCATTCTTTCATTTGGGACATATTCCTCTGTCTCCTAATTTTGTCTAACTCTTTGTGTCTGTTTCTAGGTGTTAGTAAACTCAGCTACATCTGCTGTTGAAAGTAGTGGCCTTTTTTTTTTCTGGCTGACAAATGCCATATGATTTCGGTCATATGTGGAATTTAAGAAACAAAGCAGATGAACATAGGGGAAAGAAAAAAAAGAGAGGGAGGCAAACCATAAAAGAGACTCTTACTATAGAGAACAAAATGAGGGTTGATGGAGGGAAGGTGGGCAGGGGGATGGACTAAATGGGTGATGGATATTAAGAAGGGCACTTGGATATTAAGATGAGCATTGGGTGTTATATGTAAGTGATGAATCACTAAAATCTACTTCTGAAACTAATATTACATTATATGTTAACTAACTAGAATTTAAATAAAGCTTGAAACATTAAAAAGTTGTTTTAATAATAATAATAAAAAAGAAAGTAGTGACCTTATGATGAAGAGGTCCTGTAGTACTCTGCTGTGGAATGTCTCCTGTTTACCAGAACCTCATGCTTCAAAAGTGTCTCCTGTGTGTGTTGCCTACACTCTGTGATTGTGGCTGAGCCGTGTTTGCCCTCAGTGTGGTTATTTGCAATGGCTTTCTTTGCCTATTGGAGGCAGAGTTTGTTCCCTGTGCTGTTAGTGGGCCTGTCTGGGGCTGCCTGGGGATTAAGTTGAGTCAGACTAGGTGTTTACTAGAGATGCAGTAGCACAAACTATAGAATAATGCAGGGACATGGCACATGGCACCACCAAGGTCCACATCAGTTACTGGGACTGAGGTGGCCAGAGTTGTAGGGGGTGGATCCATGGAGGTATCCGGTGGTGGGAGGTGTGGTGTTGGCACAGGTTGTTCAGTTAACTCTTGGAAGAAACCTGGAGCTAAAGCCTGGCTGGAGAGGGTGTGCCCGCAGAATATGTATGTTGGGGTGCTCTGTTAGCAAGTTAGGTCATCAGTATTGAGGCAGTGCTGGGTCCCCCAGGTGTCTGTGTGTTTCTGCTGAGGCCTGATGGAGGGTAATGGCATCCACCAGTAGGGAGCTACTTCTTTATTAGTACCAATTGGATATTTCCCAGTAGTTTGTCACAGGGAATACTTGGTTGCTTTCTATTGTTGATGGTTATTTTCCACTGATCTTTTCTAATAGTGAATTCGATGAAGACTGCTTCTGACTTTTGTCCCCAAGACCAATTTTGTTTTTTTTAAATAAACAGACGTTCAATTTACTGTTTTATTTTTTCTCTCTTACTCATTATTCCATGGAGAGAAATCTTTACAAAGCTTGCATAAAGGATTTGAAGATTAAATGCAATTGCTTATATTTTGTATTTAGCAACTTCTTTCATTAACCTTGCTAGCCTTATTGTTTTTCATTCCAGAGGCCCAGTGGAGTCTTAAGGTAGCTTTTTTCCTCTCCAGAGAGCATAAAAAGTCTTATCTGATCACCTCAACTATTCAGCTAGCTGGAACCACCCCTCCTCTCAGGTAATCTCATGGGTTACCTGAAACCATTTATCATTCATGTCATTATAGTATGCATTTTTATGTAAATAAAATTTACACCTCCTTGCGAATAGGGACCTACATTCCTTCCCCTCCCATCTCTCTTGACCACAGGTACTTTACCAGGCTAAAGTATTATGGTGTTATGATACTGAATCTACTGAGCAATGAACAAATGGGTATTTATTAAGGTGGGTTTTTTTAGCTTATTCTTTCTTGACACAGGTCAGTAGCTTGATACCAAAATGCAGTGCAGCAAAGCAGTGCTACAGAGGGCCATGGTTGTGCCATAGACTATTCAAAGAAGTAGAAAGTCCTCATATCCTTCAAACCATCTTCTATGGATGCTATTTCACTAGTCTGGTCTAGTCTTTCTCAGAATGTTAGCATGTATGAAAATAATCTGGAGAGTTTGTTACAGCACACTGTGTGGTAGGTCCCACTGTCAAGAACTTTTGATTCAGTAGATATGAAATGAGACCCAAGAATCTGCCCTTCCAGCTCCTAAGCATGCAGCAGCAGCTGGTCAAGGGATCCCACTTTGAGAACCACTGCTCTGAATTGGCTTTAGATGAGTGTTATAAGTTTTACATTTGTTTTTTTTTTTTTTTTTTACTGAGAACTGTACTGCAACCTTTTTGTATTGTCAGTTGATAAAGGATGCATGTAAAATACCAATTACAAGATGTGGTACCCAGCAGGTATTCAGTGAATTGAAACTTTATTGTTGCTAATCAGATTTGACATCCACATTTCAGTATGCATTTATTCTATAGAGAGTTATTAAATCCCACCCCCCTTGTAGGAAATGGAGGTAGATTAGTGAACTGTTGTCCTCATGGTAGATTAGTTAGTGAACTATTATGCTCATATTGAGGAAGAAGAATAATAAGGAGGCAATTATAAAATTTGAGGCATAATTTTCATTCACTGATCAAGCATGATCTATGATCTTGGGCATGCTCCTCAGTTTCGACATCTGTGAAGTAGTGATAATGCTAAAACTCACATAGTTGCCATGAGTTAAATGAGGTATCATAAGTGACTTGTATACTATCAAGGCTCCTTAGATGTGAGGTGCAAACTAAAAACAAAGAACATATATATAGGAGAGACCAAGAGCGATGGAAAGAAAAAGATTCTTGTAATGCATTACAGTGATGACTTACAGGAACATTTCGAACATGTTCAGTACCTAAGTATACTTGTTACCCATATTGTTGTACAAGCACATGAGCCTCTTTAAAGGTAAGAAGTTATTTTGTAAGTATTGTTAGATAGGGCATGGGTGACAGTCTCTTTTTGATTGTAGCTTAGGGACTCAGAATTATCAAGCACTCGGAGGCTTATTCATTCAAGGGGTTATATATTAAAAATCTGAAGGTGATACTGAATAAAAGAAATAAAGTTATCTTTTGATATATAGAAGAGATGATTTGACAATTTCTTTTCTATTTATTTTCTCAAAGCCTTGGTGAATTTGTGTGGAGAGATATATATTTACTTTTCACATAAGAAGTGAAATCTTGTTTCAAGGGCAAGATAGAAATTATTTTTAGGCTTACATAATCCCAGTGATGACCACTTTTCTTTTAACCTGTTTTCTAAGGTGCTTATGTATTAAGGCATATGAGTAAGCATTTTGGTGAGCTACAGTTAGTTTTGAAGTGATCACCATGACCATTACTATTAGTGAAGAGGTGACTCCTTCGTTACCCTGGGTTTATGTATCCTATTTCAAATTTGAGTTTGTTTTGCCTTTTCTCTCACTGTTGTTATATCTTTTTTCCCCTTTTGGTGTGGCATCTTTTACTATAGAAGGGACTAGAAAGAATCAGAATACAATGGACATGCAGTTGGTCAGGGATAAAGATTGGGAGTTCTGTTTCTGAGTCTGCCAGTCTGTCCCCTGGACCAATCTCCGAAAATTTTAGCACATTGGGCTCCATGTTCATAAATTGAGGACCATAAACTGAGTTTATTCTCCTTGGAAAAGAAAAGTTTGAGGGCTAGCTGAATTTAACTAATGAAATTTATGAAATTTTTTGAACTAAAAGGTGATAGCTGCTTGCTTTCTACGTAAGCCATAAATGGGTCAAGAAGAAATAACTAGCATTAAGATAATACAAATTCTCTGCTGGTGGAAGTTAATACAAATCAGAGGGGATTTTGAATAGAGGCTGTATCTCATAGATTCTTTAAAACTAGAAGAGGCTATCTTTTCATTCCTGTCATATTTTTCTTTTGTTTTTCTTTCGCTATAGGAAGTTTATCAAGTTTTGAATGTTCAGCCTGTTTATCTCCTCCAGGCCGTGGGCTTTGGAACCAGAAGATCTGGTAGAATTAAATTTTACCACTTAATAGCTCCGTTTTTTAATCTGTAGAATGGAGATGAAAGTTTTGAACCTGTGAGTATGTATATTTGTAGTATGTATCACTCAGGGTACTCCAGAGAAACAGATCCAATAGGAATTTATTTTAAGGAATTGACTCATGCAGTTGTAGAGGCTGGCAAGTCTAAAATCTGTAGGGCAAGCCAGCAGGCTGGAAACTCAGACAGGAGTTGGTGTTGTAAGCTGGAGACAGAATTTGTTTCTCAGAAACTTCAGTTTTGCTCTCAAGGCTTTCAATTGATTGGATGGGGCCTGCCCACATTATCAAGGGTAATCCTTTTTACTTAAAGTCAGTTGATTGTACATACAAACCATATCTGTGAAGTATTTTTACAGCAACACCTAGATTAGTGTTAGACTGTATGACTGAGTACGGTGGCCTAGCCACATTGACTTATAAAACTAGTTATCACACAATTGTCATATTAGCTAAAATATCCTTACTCCGAGCTAAATGTTCACATGCATTACTTCACCTAGTTCTGATAAACATCATAGGAGGAGATTTTATTCTCTTAGAAAGGATAAAACTTGCCATTGTCCCACTGAAATTTGCAAAAGCATGGGAACCGTATCTGGTTCAACTAGCATCCTGTCACAAAAGTTTTCAAATTCATATTGGAAAAGAGAATGCTTTTCTTTACCATCTCGTCACTCAGGCTGTTCCTGACATGCTGGGGCCATGTTCCCCAGGCCATGTAACAGGCTAGTTGAAAAGTATTAGGCAAACGTGCCCAGAAAAGCAGTGATGAACATTAGAGAAAGGTAACTGTGAATGTTACAAGAGGTCTCTTCTCTTCTACAGTTTGACCTTGTTAAGTAATTGTTGTTTTTCTTTGCTCAAGTAACTTTGAGTTGGGTGTTTGGCACTTGCTATCAGAGTCCAATATGATACTGCCACATTACTATCAAAGTGACAGTTAACAAACAACCATCGAATCACAGTAGTTTGAGCCACAAGTTTTATTTCTTATTCACATTCTATGCCCATTTGGGTCAGTGGGAAATTCTGGTCTCTGTCATCTTCATTTAAGAGCTTCCACTTTCTGGGGCACCTGGGTGGCTCAGTCAGTTAAGTGTCCAACTTTGGCTCAGGTCATGATCTCACCGTTCATGAGTTCGAGCCCTACATTGGGCTCTATGCTGACAGCTCAGAGCCTGGAGCCTGCTTCGGATTCTGTGTCATCCTCTCTCTCTCTGGCCCCTCCCCTGCTCATACTCTGTCTCCCCCCCCCTCAAAAATAAGTGCACATTTTTAAAAAATAAAAAAAAAAGAACTTCCGCTTTCTGAAATATGGCTGGCCACCACAGCAGAAGGATGGAAGACGATAGATTGTGCACTGGTTCTTATAGGCCCAGAGTGACATAAGTCACTTCTACTCATATTTCCTTGTCCCAAGCAAATCACATGGCCATCCAAAAAATGCAAGGAACTGGGAAAGTGTAATCCTATCACATCCAGAAGGGCAAAACCAAGAAAATTGATGAACATCTCTAATAAATACTGAATGGTTTGCGTAACTTTAAACTCATGCAAAACACATTGGATAATTTTGTTGGTGGAAGGTAATTATCTGAAGAGAATATAAATTCTAATTTCAAAATTATCAATTTTTTCATTTTTTTGCCATGATTTTTGTTTCTTATCTACAAAATACTTTTCTTTCATGAGATCATGAAGATCTTCTATTATATTTTCTTAAAATAGTTTTTTTTTTCTTTTTTCATTTAAGCATTTAATAGATCTGGAGTTTATTTTTATGGAATCTAGTTTTATTTTATTTATGTATAGAAAGGACACTGTCCCAATACCATTAATAAAATAGTCCATTTTTCTTCTCAGATATAAAGGATCATCTCTGAAATATATTAATTTCTCATATTTCCTTGGGTGCATTGGAGATTTTGATTTTCCTTTGCAATGTTCTATTTTTTTATAGTAAAAACAATCATACAAAACTGCAACAAAAATAATGTATGTTACCTTTGAGTGAGTATAAGAATGTTGCTGGAGTAGTCTTTGTAACTTTTTGTATGTTTTCCCAACTATAAAGAGGTAATGTTCTGCCAAAACTATTATTTTTTATAAAGTTTTTGAAGATTAGATAAAATTTCATTAGAAAATAGCTTTGTTTATCAGATACTTTCTATCCTCAATTATGCTTTACTTTAAAAAAATACTTAATGTGGGAATATTCCAATTTAATATATAAAAACTAATAGCTGTTCAGAATCCACTTTAAAGGAGATTGACCCTAGTTCATCCTCAATCTGTTCTCAGTTTGAAGAATAGGCCTGTGTTAGGAACTGCAGTCCTATTTTCTTTTATAGGTTATTATGATTTTGAAAAGTGATAACATCATGTTCTTGGCTTCAGGGAATAAAGACTAAGCTTTGGAAAAAGCCCAAGGATTGAATGTTGACCTTGGAAATGTTTTGTAAGGGAATATATTAGAGAAACACATTACTTTCTTAATTTTGTTTGATCCATTAGCCAAAATTTCATTTCACTTGTAAAACAGTGCTGTAGTTCTCACTCATGCTTTAAACTAATTATTTGGGGCTGGTGAGAGAAGGAAATGCTGAAGACTGAGGTACATGTATGTCTATGCATGTAGTAAATTTTCTACAACTGAATAGCCATTTGTGAGTAACATGAGTTGAATTCAGGTATTCGTGGTGGTTGATCAAGCCTAGCCCAGTCAAAAAATGAGGGATAATCTCAGCCTCATTCCATATATTACAAGGAATTTTGTCTATGTTATATGATTTGATTTGATGAAATAAAGAAGTGTAGAGAATTGACACATTTTTTTCTCAGCAGAGTTCTTTATTGTCACAGGAAATAGAGCTTGAAGCAAAATAAAATTCATGAATATCTCACAAAATTTTTGGTAGCACAAGTCATGAGAATGTTAGCAGGTCAGTGAAGGATGGAGGAGTTTGCATTGAACCTTCTTTCCCACCTTAATGGAACAGTACTAGGTGGCAGTGACAAATTAGAAGCTGTATCATAGCCCCCAAATCAGGCTAATCACATAAGATTGGCATGGGGAAAGAAAATGTAGACCATGGAAAAAGTAGAGAAAGAGGAACCTTTAGAAGGTTTAGCAAAGGAAGCAAACTATTTCAGTGTAGTGTTTGAGAAGAGAGATGTGGAAAGAGATGAAATTAGAGAATTCAGCAGGAATCACTTCATGCTTGCCAGTATAACCATCATTAAGAACTTGGGCTTGATTCTGAAGGTGATAGCAAACCGTTGAAGAACTTTGAACAGGTTAGTGAAAAAAATAGATGAAAGTAAAATATACTCTTACTCTTCAAAATCTAGTCATCAATCATCAATGTGTCATCAGTCAGGCTTAGTATTTGACTGTCTGTGGGAGTAAGGGTGAGGACTCTTCGAGAATAATGGGATAGGTAGTGAAATTGAGTGGGTAGACATGCTATTTCTGGGGGAAGAAACACACATCCCTGGCAGTTATTGCCTTATTTTTAAGTGCCAAGTATTGTGCAAAGTAATTTTGTTCCTAAATGTATGATATTTACTACCAATTTAATGATGAATTCTATCTTGTTTTGGACTCGTGCTTTACAGTAAGCACATAATTTCTCATCTTAAGTGAAGGCAGTTATCTCAGTGCATAACTTAGTACTAAAAATAATGACATTCCTGCCATTGCCATCTAGTGGCCATTATTAGTTATGGTACCTTTCATTTAATTTTGTGCTCAGGATTTCATTTCTTGAATTATATTGCTCTTAGAGAGAAGGCTATGCACTACAGTAAATATTAGCTATTGGAGAATCAGTTTCTTTGAAAATTCAGTAGGAATCCTACAACTGAATAAATCCTATTATGTAGGGTGTTAGTGATGTGAAGATTCTGTTAAATTTCATAGCATAAATTCTACAGTTTTTCTAGAGCAGAACTTGAAACAACTTACTTTAGCACTTTTGGGGAAAATTTACCAAAATTTTAGCAATAGTTCACATTCTTTCATATCATGTCAGGTAACAGAATGTCCCTCAATGGCAAGTATGTGGAAAACATACAAAGGGGTTTTTGTAACTATCAGTGTGTAAATACCTAGTAGACAGTTTTTGTGTGCCCAAAGATTAATGTTGTCATACTCTGAGGGACACAAACGAAGAGCAGAACATGGGCATTTTCCTGGAAATATAACTTTACTGAGCGAAAATAACAAAATATACTGTTTGTTTCCAGCCCTCTCTGAGTCCAGCTACACACACAGACACACACACACACACACACACACACACACACACACACACACACACACTCCAACCAATAATTCAAGATTCTGAACATCTGTAACGGGGCCTCCTATTTCTATTGAGTATCACTGGTCAAATACTAATGATGAGCTCCTTGATGTCAGTAATATGTTGTGTTTTATACTTCTGTTTGCCTTACCATGTCAAACAAACAAAAATTAAAATAGTAATTTCTTTAGCCAAAATCTTATCAATAGACTTTTAGATTGTTTACAGTCTTTGTTATTTTAAATAGTGCTTTAAATAAATGTCCTTGTTTATTTGTACTTTTTAAATTGGCTAGATTGGGATGCACATTTTTGCTTTTGAAATGCCTTGCTGCATGGTACTGCACTGTTTAAAGCCATTCCTTTTGTCCTGTGAATTATTATTTTATATTTTTTACTGGTTTCTCTTAGTCCATTTTTTTCTTTTATTTATGACATTTTTTCTAAGAAAAAACAAAATATACATACCACAAATAATGCAATTTTAAAACCTGAAACACAGATTTCGGAAACACAAAGATACTAGATTACAGCCTGTGATTTTTCTGTAGCCACTTTAACTATTAGAGGTCTGTAGAGCCTCTTAATTAATTTAAAAGTCTAAAAGTTATGCCTAAACAAAGCTCATGAAAATTCCCTTACAGTTGAACCAGTGATTAACATTTGTGAAGACTATCCCATTTATATTAAATGTGTAGTCAGAGGTTGATTAACGTAAGCCTGAGAGAATATGTAAGCAAACAATCATCAGAAGCAAAACATAGTATACTGAAAAAATATTTTGAAAATCTTAGTATTATCACCAAATAGAGTTATTCTGGCACAGAGGAATTCACTTACATAATCCAACATCCCTATGAAAGAAATGATTTCAAAGCAGTTTGAGAAAGTTTCAAGTACTCTTGAGATATTCATTCTATATTTGAATTGTTTTGCTAAATATGCAGTTTTAGCATTGGGGAAATTTACTGAAAAAGCAGTTTACAGCACAGCAGTATCTGACTCAGCATCTCTTAACTTTGCTTTAGAAAGGGCTGGCTCTGTGGGCCTATGACCTGTGCCATCACACAGGCCCCCATGCTCAGAGGTCTCCACTCTTGGTTTAATGCTCTGCTATTGTTTACTTAAAGTTCTTAATCATTTTTAACAAGGGGTCCCACATTTTCTTTTTCTGTTCTCCCCAGTCACAGAGAAGCATCAGGCATTAGAGCCTCCTCGATGAGGTTTTCTACTATTACAAGAGTTTCAAATCCATGCAGTTCAGTGCTTCTAAGGGCCAGGTTACTTCTTGAAGACCCCAATTTGCCCTGCAACAAATATCAGTAAGGAGCTCTGTGGTGTACATTCCTCCCCCGGGGGAGGCCATTGGGAGGTAGGAGTACCTGAAGACCAATAGCGACTCCCATAGCTGTCAAGTCATGTTGCACCTCCTGTTGAATAGCGGATTCTTCTTACCTCTGGCCGCTGTTCTGTTTAGCCCTTTGTGCTTTCTTACCTTATCTTTTGGAAGCCTCAGAGTTACTACACATAACTGAGTCAGTTTGTGTTTTGACTCTAGATTGTCTTTTAGATATTTCTTTTTGAGGAGGGCAGGGACAGAGGATCCAAAGTGGCTCTGCACTGACAACAGAGAGCCCGATGCAGGGCTTGAACTCCTGAACCATGAGATCATGACCTGAGCTGAAGTCGGACACTTAACCGACTGAGCCACCCAGGCACTCCTCTGGTGACTTTGGTCTTAGTAAATTGAAACGTGGTTTCCAACCTTCTTGTAGCATATTATCATAGAACGGTAGAAGGATCCAGAATCATAGGAGTTGAGATGTATTAGATTCGTGACTCCACAGAAGACCATAGGCATGACATTCTGGGTGGTGAACTGAGAGATGTGTGTCTCTGCCAATGGCCCAGTTGAGAGAAATGAGAGGCATGTCAGGTCCACCTGAGAGCCTTATGGGTGAAGGAAAGTCAACCACTGACATGGCATCAGCAGCTTCTTGGGACAACACTGTTCTCCCCACAGCTCCTGGGGGTGATGGTTGTCAGAGGACTGCTTCATGGGTGGACTACTGCACAAGGGCTTCTAAGACATCTTCCTTCTGGTGGAGTTATGGTCTGGGTGGCTCAAGGAGAGGAAGGCCAACCTGGAGCAGGAGGCCAGGGCTGTTCCAGAAGTAGGGTGTTGAGGAGGGTAGAGAGTGGGGTGTGGAGGCCCTGCCTCTGCTTATGACTACAGAGCCTTGTAGAGTGACTGTGTCCATAAAAATTAAAAAAGAAATAACCTCTTATTAAAATATTATCCCCTTAAGACTTTACAAAAGATCAAATTCATATTTAAATGCAACTTTTCTTTCTAGCATTTTACCACACTTCTGCATACCTGGCTGCCTCTGATTTTTATATTCATGCATATTTTTTCTTTTCCTTTTATCTTTGTAGAATATCTCTTAATACTTTCTTTTATGTAGGGTGTGAGGGAGATAAACTCCTGAGAATTTCATGTCTGAAAGTATCCTTCCCCCTCTCTGACCCTACAGTTGATGATAACCCAACACATTCATAGAATCTAAAGTCATTTTCCCCTCTCATCCAAATCAAGGATCTTAAAGGTACTGCCCTTTTATTTTTTTTAACATTGAGTTCTACTGATGGGAAGTTTGTAATAGTCAGAATTTCTTTACTTTATGGATAGCATTTTCCCCCACTGGCATCTTTTATTATTTTATTTTTATTTATGAGCTTTTTACATTTCATCACAATATTTTTAGCCATGGGTCTTTTCATTAATTCTGAGCTCTTTCAGTCTGATGCTTTGAGTATCTCTTCAGCTTGGGGAAATTTTATTGTATCTTATTCTTTATCTTCTTATTTGCATTATCACTGTATCCTTCTGAAGTGCTTCTTAAAAGGCTGTTGGGACTTCCATATCTCACTTCCATACCTCTTCATATATATCCCCCCCCCCTTTTTTGTATTTTTATTCCACTCATCATTATATTTCTTAATCTTTCTTTAGGTCACTAAAATTGCCTTTAATTTATTGAGTCCTTCCACTTATATTTTGATTTTAGCCACAGTATTTAAAACCCCATGAACTCTGAATTTTTCTCAGATTTTTAACTTTTCATGGCAGCGAGTTCCTATTTTATAAATGCTACATTCTTTCCAGTTGAATTTCCTGAAATAGCTCTATTTCTTCTTGGCTCAGTTGAGCTCTTTGTTTATACACTTGTACAATTTTTCCTAAAATTTCTGGTGATTTCTGGTTGTTGATTCATATGTATGAATGAAAATGAGGTTTCTTATTATAGATACCTTTCTCTAGACTTGACTAGATTCCCCTATCTGACCTCTTCCTTGACTGGGAAGGCAGGAGAGGGGATTGTCTGAGGGTCCAGCAATCAGGCTTCCTTGTATAATGCCAGGTGGAACAGCCAACTGCCTAAACAAGGAGGGCCGTGGTTTGGGGTATAATGCTTTCTTGTCTCTCACTCACAGGCATCTGCCCTCACTTTTCATGAGATGTGGAGTCCAGTGTTACCTCATGTTCTACTCTGCTGCTTCGTGGAGTCCAACACCATTCCTGTAGACTCTCTCAGACAGGTGGCATGGGAAGAGTTCTCTGACCTCATTATGTGGGAAAAAGTCCCAGCTGCCAACAGCACCTCTTAGAAGAGGGAGATGGAATCCCAACTAGCCCAGTTGCTCAGAATGCCATTCTTTTATGAATCACAGCAAAGGCTTTCCCTTGGCCTTTGGTTTTGTGTGTTAGCTTGAATGTTCTCTCCAGCCTTCTTGGAAAGAATAGAACTGTCTTGGGCTGTAGTGTCTCTCCTGCTCTGCTGAAACCACTAGTCTTCCCCTACTTGCTTCATTCTTCATGTTAACAGAGTTTCTCAAACTTTCTAGTCCATTGATGGCACCCTTTTTTGCTTTCTCTTGAGAATGTGTTTTCACTCTTTAAATAATATCTTTTCTGTAACTTTAATAGGACTTTGGGGCATGAGGGAAGGGCTAGTCCATGTAAAGATGTATAAGATCATTCCACTATGTTATGTAAGAAACCAACAGGTTTTTAACTTGTTGCATAAATGTCAACCCACATGGCTTCCAAATAGTATTTGTGGTCTGGATTTGGTGTTGAAGGGATATGTTTTTGGTCAAATAAAACTATACAAGCATACACAGCATATTTCATATGTAAAGCAGTCTCGAAAACAGCTGGCAAGATTATTCATTGCCTTAGCAGAAAATGGATTTTACTGAATGATTGTGAATCCTTCTAAATCACCTTGTGGTTTACCAGCTGCATTGAGCTCACTTGGACTCTGAGTGTTTGTTGACATTGATTGCTGTTTATTGTTCATTAAGGAATTTTAGTCTAAAGCACATGATGTCTGTTTTTATCACAACATATGTAACTAAACAAAACCTTATATAAAGTAATATAAATAGAGTTAAGTACATACATTGTGAATGGGGATATTAGGTATCTGTAAATTAAAAATGTGTTATCAGCAATTGCTGATGACATCAATATACTTTTTTACTTTTCATAAACCATAGGGAATATATGATTGTCAGCATGCTGCTAAATTAATTTATATAAGAATGTCTGTCTATGCCTAATGCCATGACTTTTGCTTTAATGTAGATTTAGTATTTAATAGTAAATGCCTTATCAATTAGCTTCTTTCTACGTCAACTTGGTGTTCCGTGTATTAGGTATAATATTTCTTCTAAAATGAGTACATAAATTTGAATATTAATGTATTGTTTTAAAGTTTTGGATTTTAATAGTACTAGTATAGTTTTTTTCAGCTGAGAAAATATTTCTAATAAAGAGGAAAGATTAGTACTTAACTGTTTCAGACTTGCTAGATTTAAGAGATATTTAAAATATAGTCCTATCTTTCAGCTCCATGTTATCAGAATATATTGCCCACCACCCCTCATTGTTACTTTTATCTGTAGACCCTCGGGTGGTTCTCCATATTCCTTAATAGTGTTAACTCCTAATCCTTAACACTCTTTCTAATACTACACATGTATTAATTCTTCACAGTTTTCACATACATGTAGGTGACCTTTCCCTTATCCTAGTGTTTTTATTAAACTTTTAACCAATTATTTTTGCCTGACTTCTTGCCTCTACCACCCGTATTGCCATTACCAGTAACCTCAGACTCTCCATAGTCTCACTTTCAAGCATCCTTCTCTCCGACCATCTCCTTCTAGCCTTCTAATTCACTGCCTCTAGTATTCCAATCCCAACTTTTCTTTAACCCCACCTGGACATCCAGTCCATTGATCCTACCATGTTTTCATTTTCCCTAACCTACTTGATGTCCTCAGTCTGCTTCCTACTCAGCTTAAATTCTGCAATCTGTGAATGGGACCTGTCATTATAATTGTTCCGTTGCACATACCCTCAAGTGCCTTGCCCCTCTCTCAGTTCATCCTACTTAATTAGCAAAACCATAACCCTTTCTTAATTAAACATTTACCTCTTTCTTTTTTTAAAGTTTATTTATTTATTTTGAGAGAGAGAGGGAGCATGAGCAAGGGAGGTCCAGAGAGAGAGAGGGAAGGAAGGCTCCACACTGTCAGCACAGAGCCCAGTTCAGGGCTCAGTCTCATGAACTGTGAGATCATGACCTGAGCCAAGATCAAGAGTTGAACACTTAACCAACTGAGCTGCCCAAATACTGCAACATTTACCTCTTTCATGTCTATACCTATGCAGCTAAACATGGGTGGGAGGGAAACACTAACTTGTCTTGTTTTAAGTTTGTGACCACAAATACCAAGTGGCCAGGTAGCCCTCACAGTCATAGTCCAATCATTCCTATATACTCCTGGGTCCCTACTTTACAGGTTTCTCTTTTTCCAAAACTCCCAGTCCTCATCTCCCCTGCTCTGTTTCTGCTGTTGACCTTGTTTCCTACCTTCCTAGGATAATTAAAGCAATCTGATCTGAAGAGAAAATCTACAGACCAACACCAGCAACTATAGAGCAGGGATACCTTTCTCTTTTGTTCACTGACAATCTGCAACACACAGTGCCCGGTTTATAGTGAGTGCTTACTGGGCACCTGGGAGACTCAGTCGGTTGAGTGTCCAACTTCAGCTCTGGTCATGATCTCACAGTTCGTGAATTCGAGCCCCACTCTGCTGTCAGCACAGAGCCCACTTCCATTCCTCTCTCTCCCTCTCTCTGCCCCTCTCTCACTTGTACACTCTCAAAAATAAATATTAAAAAAATAAATTGGTTTAGGTCAAATCCCTATTAAAAATATAAAACCAAACAAACAAAAATCAAATATAGTGGGTGCTTATTAAATACCTGCTGAACATATAAATACCATTGATATTCTAAAGGAAGGATTAAAATATTAACTTAAAAATTGCTATGAGTACCGTCTATCTCATCTGTCTCGCTACTTCACAGCTCCTTTTATCAAACTGGCACTCTTGGTCTTCTGCCCCTAAACCATCCCTGGCTCGTTTTTCCATATCATGGTGAGTGGTACTGACCACAGCTGAGTCATTGAAGCTCAATACCTGGGAGATTCATTCCTCGGGCTGCTTTTACCCACTCCCTCTCCCGATCAGCTCTACTTTTGGAATTTGTGTAAAGTCAGGCCACTGCTTTGCACCCTCAGTTATGCCTCCGCTATAGTAGTCTAGTTGTCCGTGAACAATTCTTCTGGCTTCTCCTCTTGATCTTTACGTAGTGGCCAGAAAACGCTTTTTAGAAGGGTAAATCAATGTTCCTTCCTTCCTTAACAGCATTCATTGGCTTTGCACTCCATTTAAACTAATCTATGCCTTAGCTGACAAGGCTCTGCAAAGGTCTGGCATCTGCCTACCTCTTCAACTCACATGCTACTCAATCCCTATTGGCATTCTGACAGCTCTTCAAAATGTATCAAGCTTTTCAATGCCCAGGAGACTTTGCATTTAGTGTTCTCTCTGCCTGGAATGTCTGGTTCTAATTTTACCTTAAAATCTTAGATCAGATATCACCTCCTCAGAGAGGTTTTCTTGACCACCCTATGTAATATATCCCACCCCCATTTTTTTCTAATATATTACTCTGCCTTTTTTTCATAGAGCTTTTCAGAATTCATATTTATTTTATTTATTTATATGATTGTTTATTATCTTACTCTTCCAAAGAATGTAAGTTCCCTAAAGCCCTAGGACAAATCAGTATAATTTATTTTGAAACCCAGAGACTACCATAAATATGTGATATGAAAGTGAAAGATGTATTGAGGGAACTTTTGCTGTCTGTAGAATCTAGAGCATATTATTGTAAGAGGTGAAACTGTTGCTGGGAATGGTTTTTATATGACATAATGTATTCATTTATTCATTCCTTCTTGTAGTAAATATTCCAAGAACTGTTCTTTGATCTTGGGAAACAAAGATGTCTAAGACACGTTTCTTGAACTCTGCAGAGAGTTGCACTGGTAAACACATGATTTAATACAGTGGGATGTGTGTTGTCTAGAATTGTGTTCATAATGTTCTTCATACATTTTCTATGCCTAACTAACTCTGCTTTGGGCTGATCAGAGCTGGGCTATGTTTTCTTTTGTTTTTAAATTCCATGTGGTTCTTATTATGATAGTCACTTCTCTGAAGCTATATTTAGTAGACATCTGAAATATCACTTTTCCACCACTTCCTCTCCTAATAAACTGCCATTTCCACCATCCACATGGCTAGTAAAAAGGCTATGATGTTCTTCATGAGAACCTGATCAACATATCCATATCTTCTCTGGAAATTTTATATATTTGAGACCCAGAGAGTCAAAGTTCACTTATGTCTGTTGACCTGATGTGTAGGAGCTAAGTTATGTTAGCTATATATGGCCATGTGACACACTACAGCCCCAGAGGACAGTGGGTTCAGAAGCTGAAGGAATTGTTACCCAACATGTGGAGAAAGCCAGCTACAAAGAAAGATAAAGTAAATGGAGAGAGACACGTGTTGAGCTTCAAGAGTCTGCCTCTAGTTGTTCCTGAAAGCCAGCATTCATCGCTCCACTTCCTGTAGATTGGTTTTTCAACTTGTTCTGGAATCTGTAAGCTAATAAAATGAATCCATATTTTTTGCCCAAGCTAGAGACTTTTGACTGAGCCATACATTTTTGGAGGGCAATAACTATGATTTTTTAGAGTTTTAGTGAGATATAACTGACATACAGAACTGTATAAGTTTAAGCATAATAACATATATATTGTGAAATGATTAACACAATAAATTTTGCGAACGTCCAACACCTCACATAGTTACAAAAATTTCTTTTTCTTGGTAATGAGAACTTTCAGGATCTATTCTTTTAGCAGCTTTAAAATGTGCTGTACAGTAGTGTTAACTGTAGCCAGCATGTTGTACGTTATATCCCCTGGACTTATTTATCTTATAACTGGAAATTGATACCTTTGGACCACCTTCCCCCAATTCCCCACCCTTGGCCTCTGGTAATCATACTACGTGAAATAATTCAGACAGAGAAAGGCAAATACTGTATGACCTCACTTAATGTGTGGAATTTAATAATTAAAAAACCCTCACAGACAGAGATCAGATGTGTGGTTACCAGAACATACATTTAAAATATTGCCTACGGGAAATTCTCCATCTATCTACTTTATACTTTACACAGATTGATCATCAAATACACGGCTTCATCTATCCTCTTAGCAGTGATATTAAGGAGAGTTGTTCTTTAGCATATGCTACAGCAAATGGTATCCACAGCTGCCAACTCTGCTCGAAATGGCTTCTCTATTTGTTCTGTTATATACATATGGAGCCTGGATTACATTCAAAAATGCTTCCTTTTTTAAAAAAAAATTCTTAAGGAATGGACTTAGCAATTATTTTATATGTATTGGGAAAATCATTTGAATTTTCTCTATCACAATTTCCTAATTCTAACACAAGCAAAAGAATACCCACTTCATGGGTTACTGTTATGAACATGAAAAGAAATCATGTCTAAAACACCTAGGAATGTGTCTTGTAGATTGGATGGATTATTTTCTTTCTTCATTCTTAACTAGGCTGTGTGATTGTAGGGTGGTATTTTTTTAAATTAAATTAAATTAAGTTAAATTAAATTTTAGAGAGAGAGCAGGGAAGAGGGGCAGAGGGAAAGTGAGAGAGAATCTCAAGCAGGCTCCACACTTGGTGTGGAGCCCAACATGGTGCTTGATCCCACGACCCTGGGTTCATGACCTGAGCTGAAATCAAGAGTCACACGCTCGACTGACTGAGCCATATCAGGTGGTATTTTAAACTTTAGGTTCCTAGTAGGAACGATAATGTTAAGGTTGCAAATAATCTTTAAGCAACTCCCCTAGCTGGTTAAAAACAAATTAACTTATGACATTTTCTGGGTAAAATTGTTAAAACATTCCCATTCCTGGTGCACCTGACCCCTTTCTCTGCTTTTTTTTTCACCACAGTACTCATTACCTATCAATATGTTATATAATTTGTATATTTATTAATTGTCTTCTCCCTACCACTAGAATGTAAACTCCCTGAGAAGAGAGATTTTTGTCTGTTTTGTTCATGTCTGTATTCCAAGTATCTCAGAGAGAGACTGGCACATATCAGGTGGATCAGTAAATATTTATTGAATAAATGAATGAATATTTTAGAGTAACATTTTGTCTATTATTTGCTGTATTGTTAACATCAGTTTTGAAAACAGTTATTCATAAACTTTCATCTTTTGTGTTCCTTAAGTATTACATTATTGCTTTCCCCAGAGCCAACATCTTAAGACATGGGAGAAGGGAAGGATGGAGGAAAGATTTAGGTACCATATGGGAGCAGTTCCACTCTTGATAAAAATGGCTCATAGTTTTTAGCAACTGCTATTAAAGCTACTGTTCATATAAAGATTTAGTATACATAGTAATTCCTGAGATCTTTCTGGAGATCCCAACTGCCATTCTTTTAATTAAAATATTTCTAATTAAAGCTTTAAAAATTAATAGACTTTATTATTTTAAAGTAATAAACTTTATTTTATTAATAGACAAAAAAAATGCCTGATTTCATAGAGCACTTACAGGTTTTTAGAAAATTTTAATAGTAAGTAAAGAGAGTTCCCATATACTTTTTTCCAAATTAAATTTTTTTAAAGAGGAAGGAATAAGAACATATGTTGTTCTTGAACACATTTTTATAAATAATACTTAAAGAGTTTAGTAATGGTGTACTAGATAATTTGGACCACGCATTCCACTAAGGAAACCTGGAATAATTGGTCAGAATATAGAAAACATCTGTTTGAGAGCCTCAAAAAGCTAACAAATTAGTGAACGATGACTGGGCCAAAATCAAGGAGAAGATGAACATTCAGGGCGGTAAGCCATGTGTTTGGGGCTACTTTTGCCCTGAGAGCCTTGATCCTTTCTAAGAGGCCACTAAGAGGTTGACCAGAAAACCCCAACAGAAACCACCATACAGCTGAGGCACCTGTGTGCAGTTTGATCTGCCAGAAGTGGCATCACCGAAGCTCTAGGCCATTTTAGTCCCTTGCGCACAGAGAGCTAGTGAATCATCTGATGTTCCCACAGTGGCAAAGCTGTAAGCTGACCCAGTCCTGGCTCTACAAGTTGGCACACCAGTAGGCAGTTCCATTCCCCCACACTCTTATTCACGTGCTTTCTACCAAGTGGCATAATAAGAACAAGGGCCAGAAGCTTCTTGCCTAACCCCTGACCATGATCACCCATTGATACCAATCAGCTTAAGAAAGAATTTTAGTTTCTACTGATTGCAACACCAGGGATTGAGCAGGAGTGCCAACAGCATTAGAAGAACAAAACAGACTAGAGTAAATATTACAAGGGCTCCAAACATTAAGTTGTCTTTTAAATGAAAGCCCACAAAAATGGGGCAGAACGCACACACTAAACCTAAACAGGATGACTACCTGTTAAATGATAGAATATCAGTAAGTAGAATCAAGAGTCTCCTAACATATTAAACAGAATATCCAGGGTATATATAATATAATATATATTATAATAATATAAAATATAATAATTATAATATAATATATATGATATGTACATATCTACACACATACATAATATACATATTTTATATATAAATATATATATGTGTATACAAAATCACTTGCCAAACCAAGTACCAAGAAAGCCACAATTTGAATGAGGGAAAGATTAATCAACTGAAGCTAATATCAAGAAGAATTGGATGTTGGAAGTACCAGACAAGGATTGTTTTGTTTTTTTTTTTTCCAGATTTATTGAGAAGTAACTGACATACTTCACTGTGTAAGTTTAAGGCATATAGCTTGATGGTTTCATTTACGTATTTTGTGAAATGGTTACCACAATAGATTCAGCTAACATCCGTTTTCTACTATAGATTCAGTAAAAAGAAAGAGAAAGAAACCATTCTTCTTATGATGAGAACTCATAGGATTTATTCTCTTGGCAATTTTTCTATATATCATAAAGCGGTATTTGCTATAATCGTGTTGTACATTACCTCCCTAGTATTTATCTTATAACTGGATGTTTGTACCTTTTGACCACCTTCCTACAATTTACCTTTCCCCCACCCTCCACCTCTAGTAACCACAATTCTGATCTCCTTTTCTGTAAGTTTTTTTTTTTTTTTGGTAAGACTCATATATAAGTGAGATCTTATAGTATTTGTGTTTCTTTGACTTATTTCACTTAGCATGATGTCTTCATGGGCCATCCATGTTGTTGCAAATTATAGGATTTCTATGTGCTTTATGACTGAATGCTATTCTATTCCATATATATATATATATATATATATATATATATATATATATATGTTATGGTATGTGTGTGTATACATATCACACACATACCATAACTTCTTTATCCATTTATCTATTGATGATCACTTAGATTGTTTCCATTGTCTTGGCTATTGTAAATAATGCTGCTATGAACATGGGAGTGTAGATATCTTTTCAAGTTAGTGTTTTCATTTCCTTTGGATATATTTTAGAAGTGGAATTGTTGGATCACATGGTAATTCCATTTTTAATTTTTTGAAGATCCTCTATACTGTTTCCTATAGCAGCTGTACCAATTTACATCCTACCAACAGTGCACAAGGGTTTGCTTTTCTCCACATCCATGCCAGAATTTGTTATCTCTTGTCTTTTGGATGATGGCCATTCTAACAGGCATGAGGTGATATCTCATTATGATTTTAATTTGCATTTCCCTAATGACTGGTGTTGTTGAGCATCTTTTTGTGTACTTATTGGACTTTTTTCTTTTTCTTTTTTCTTTTTTTTTGCATCTTCTTTGGAGAAATGTCTATTCAAGTCTTTTGCCCATTTTTAAATTGAAGTATTTGGTTTTTTGCTATTGAGTTATATGAGTTCTTTATATATTTTGGATATTAACCCCTTATCAAGTATATGATTTGCAAATATTTGTTTCCATTCCATAGGTTTTCTTTTTACTCTGTTAATGGTTTCTGTTGCTGTGCAGAAGCTTTTTAGTTTGATGTATTTACATTAAAAATTTTTTTTCCATACACAATTTAGGATGGGTGTGAACCCTTGATATTTTTTGCTCCCACCCCATAGGATTCTCAAAATGTTTAAGTCTTTGAAGAATCATTTTATAAGTCAACATAAGTGTTCTACAATTACATTGAACCTTTTGTGGATGAGTTATCTAAATTTTGGTTACATTTTGTTCAAAATCAGTTGCAAATCTTTAAGAAGTGGAGAAACAAAATAATTCACCTTTGAAGATTCTTACAAACTGTAATTATTTTTTGTTTTATCATTTTTAAAAATTTTCTTTAAATCCAAGTTAGTTAACATATAGTATAATAATGATTTCAAGAGTAGAATTTACTGAGTCATCACTTCTATATAACACCAAGTGCTCATCCCAACAAGTGCCCGCCTTAAGGCCCATAACCCATTATAACCCATTTAGCCCATTCCCCCAACTCAACACCCCCCCACACCAATTCTCAGTTTGTTCCCTGTATTTAAGAGTCTCTTATGGTTTGCCTCCCTCTCTGTTTTTATCTTATTTTTCCTTCCCTTCCCCTTTGTTCATCTGTTTTGTTTGTTACTTATGCTTTAGGTGTCATATAAAAAAAATGTTTCCAAGACCGATATGAAGGAGCTTTATTCCTAGTTTTATTCTAGGAGTTTTATGGTCTTAGGTCTTACATAGAAATCTTTAATCCATATGAGTTATTTTTTGTGAGTGGTATAAGTTATGGCTTCAGTTTCATTTTTTCATGTGAATATCCTACTTCCTAGCACCATTTACTGAAAAGACTTTTTCCCCCATTGAGTATTCTTAGCTCCCTTGTCAAGAGACAAGCATTTTAAAGCAGCTGTCATAAAAATGATCTAACAGTATCATTACAGGAGTAATGTTAGCAAGACAGATAAATAAGATGTCCTCCATTCACAATCTTCTCAACAACAATAATTTGACATTCATCCATAGACAAAAATGCCTTGGGGGAGCTTTGGGATCCTGGTAGGAGATTGTGAAACTTTGATGTGGTCCAAGACCAAAGAGAACCATTTTGTGAAGGCAGGCTCACACCCAGGCAGCTGACTCACCAACCCTGGTCTCAGCTACAGACCTACAAATAGCTAGGTACTCTCTGAGTATTCACAATAGCCCTATTTGGCTCTAATCCTGTCACCAGTACCTTACACCAAGGAACCAAAGCAGAGTCATGCCTACTCACTACCCATGCATTGGGTAATAGGCATACAGACTTCAATCTTGGCTGTAGATGCTGAAGTGTGCCATGAGCAAGCTTCATCTTCTCTCTGTTGTGATCTGGGAACTCCTTGAGATAAGCCTATTAAATTTGATCAGACTATAGATTTTGGAAGACCCTGTAACTGGGTTCCCATCCATTTCAGCTGCAGGCTGTGAAAAGTCTTCTGGCATAGGGACCCAGCAGCAGCTACTCCCATCTGTGCCCTCCAAGATCCTGAAAGGGCCCTATATTTGGCTTCCTCCCCCTCATAACCAAAATCTGCCAGCAGTCCAGTTGGCAGTTGGTACAGGGATCAGGCATGAATCACTAATGTCTGTGCTTCAGAAGATCCTGAAATGGCTCTCTACTCAACTCCAGTCCTTCCAGTTGTGGTTAGGGAGTGATCAAGCATACCCTGAGACCTCCAGGAGACACACCTATCTGCATCTTCAGAATTAAGTATATAGACCTTAGTCTTGGCCGTGGGATCTGAAGCAGTACAGGGGCTTGGTTCTGGTCCCTCACAGCCGTGATATATGGCTCATCCTCCTACCTAGGGACCCATCTAGTGACCTGGCAGGAGCTCTGCTATGAATCTGGTAGGACACACCCATCCATACACTTGGTAATAGAACCACTGTCTGAAGACAGACCTGAGGACCCTGATCCAGACCTTTTCTACAGTACCATCCTACCAAGAAAGGTATAGGAGGCAGTCCCATTTATCCAGGGACCAGAAAAAGATCCCATTTACCCAGGGACCAGACAAGACCCATTTCTGCCTAAGCCCCGGAGAACAAACCTGCCAACATGACCCCAGTACAATCCCAGTGACAGCTTTAAACCAGCGATAACCCTGAAATTCTGAAAGTAAACTTATCAGCCTGGGAAATTGACAGGAGAAGGTCTTTACCTGCCAAAACCAGTCTTTATTTATTTTTTTATTTTAATTTTTTATATGAAATTTATTGTCACATTGGTTTCCATACAACACCCAGTGCTCATCCCAACAGGTGCCCTCCTCAATGCCAATCACCCACTTTCCCCTCCCTACCACACCCCATCAACCTTCAGTTTATTCTCAGTTTTTAAGAGTCTCTTATGGTTTGCCTCCTTCCCTCTCTCTTTTCTTTTTTTTTTGCCCCTTCCCCTCCCCCATGGTCTTCTGTTAAGTTTCTCAGGATCCACATAAGAGTGAAAATATATGGTATCTGTCTTTTTCTATGACTTATTTCACTTAGCATAACACTGGAGTTCCATCCATGCTGCTACAAAAGGCCATATTTCATTCTTTCTCATTGCCAAGTATTCCACTGTATATATAAACCACAACTTTTTTATCCGTTCATCAGCTGATGGACATTTAAGCTCTTTCCATAATTTGGCTAATGTTGAAAGTGCTGCTATAAACATTGGGGTACAAGTGCCCCTATGCATCAGCACTCCTGTATCCCTCAGGTAAATTCCTAGCAGTACTATTGCTGGGTCATAGGGTAAATCTATTTTTAATTTTTTGAGGAACCTCCACATTGTTTTCCAGTGACTGCACCAGTTTGCATTCCCACCAACAGTGCAAGAGGGTTCCCATTTCTCCACATCCTCTCCAGCATCTGTAGTCTCCTGATTTGTTCATTTTAGCCACTCTGACTAGCATAAAGTGATATCTCAGTGTGGTTTTGATTTGTATTTCCCTGATAAGAAGCAACGTTGAGCATCTTTTCACGTGCCTGTTGGCCATCTGGATGTCTTCTTTGAAAAGTGTCTATTCATGTCTTCTGCCCATTTCTTCACTGGATTATTTGTTTCTTGGGTGTGGAGTTTGGTGAGTTCTTTATAGATTTTGGATACTAGCCCTTTGTCCGATATGTCATTTGCAAATATCTTTTCCCATTCTGTTGGTTGCCTTTTAGTTTTGTTGATTGTTTCCTTTGCAGTGCAGAAGCTTCTTATCTTGATGAGGTCCCAGTAGTTCATTTTTGCTTTTAATTCCCTTGCCTTTGGAGATGTGTCAAGTAAGAAATTGGTGTGGCTGAAGTCAGAGAGGTTTTTTTCTTGCCTTCTCCTCTAGGGTTTTGATGGTTTCCTGTCTCACATTCAGGTCTTTCAGACATTTTGAGTTTATTTTTGTGAATGGTGTAAGAAAGTGCAAAACCAGTCTTTAAAGATTGGAAGAGGTGTTTGCTCCTTCAGATAAACAGACACCAATGCAAGGCTACTTGAATCATGAAGAATTGGGCAGATGTGACACAATTGAAGAAAACCAATAAAGCTCCAATAGCTTATCCCAGTGAAATGGAGATCTGTTATTTGACTAAAAAATTCAAAATAATATTTCAATTAAACTCAATCAAATGCAAGAGAACACAAATAGACAACTTAAAAAAATGGGAAAATAGTGCATGAACAATATGAGAAGTTTAATAAAAAGGGACATAAAAAAAACAAACAGACATCCTGAAGATGAAAAATATAATGACAGAACTGGAAACAAAAAGAAGAGAGAATGAAAAGGAGTTAAGAAAGCCTACATGAATTATAGGACCAAAAAGTGAACAAATAGTCACATCATGGAGACAAGGGAAGAAAGCTTGTTATAAGAAATAATAGTTGAAAACTTTCCAAATCTTGGGACAGATATGAACACTCAGGTATAGGAAGCTCAAAGGATCCCAAGCAAGATCATACCAAAGCAGATTACTCTGAGACACATTATAATCAAAATGTTAAGTGTCAAATACAAAAGAACTTTGAAACCTCAAGAGATAACTCATTACAGACAAGTGAACACTTACAAGGCTATCAGCAGCTTTCTCTATAGAAATTTTTCAGGCCAAGAGAGAAAGGATGATGTATTCACAGTGCTGAAAGGAAAAAAAAAGCCTTCCAATGAAGAATACTATACCTGACAAAACTATCCTTTAGACATGGAGAGGTAAAGACATTTCCAGACAAAAACTGAGGGAGTTCATCACCACTAGACCATTGTTACAAGAATTGCTAAAGGGAGTTCCTCAAGCTGAAATGAAAGGATGCTAAGTAACAATATGAATACAAATACAAGTGTAAAACTCATTTGTAAAAGTAAATATATAGTCAAATCCAGAATACCCTAAAACTATAATGGTGATTTGAAAAATACGCTTTATCTCTAGTAAAAGAAAAAAAGGTGTAAAGTGTGACATCCATTAAGATAGAATGTGGGTGAGGTGAAGTAAAAGTGTAGACTTTTTTTTAAAGGCATAGAGTTTTTTGGGGCACCTGGGTGGTTCAGCCAGTTAAGCGTCCGACTTTGGCTCAGGTCATGATCTCACAGTTCATGGGTTCGAGCCCTGCATCGGGCTCTGTACTGACAGCTTGGAGCCTGGAGCCTGATTCGGATTCTGTGTCTCCCTCTCTCTCTGTTCCTCCCCTGCTCATGCTCTGTATCTCTGTCTCCTTCAAAAATAAATTTAAAAAAATTATTTAAAAAAGCATAGAGTTTTTTAATGCATTGAAGGTTGCTTGTTATCAGCTTAAAGTAGACTGTAATGTCTATAAGATATCTATAGAGAAAGGAATTTATATTGCTATGCAAAATAAATCACAAAGAAAAACAAGAGAGAAGGAAGGAAGGAAGGAACAAGAAAAAGTCAGAAAACAATTAATGAAATGGTAATAATAAATCCTTACTTACCTATAATTACTTCAAATTTAAATGGACTAAATTCTCCAGTCAAAAGACAGAGTGCCTGAATGGATTAAAAACAAGATCTAACAATATGGTGCTTATGGAAGAATCACTTTAGTTTTAAGAACACACATAGGCTGAAAGTGAAGGGATGATAAATGACTATGTTAAGAGAAAAGAAAAATGTCAAACAACCTACACTACAAAAGTTAGGAAAAAAAAGAGCAAACTAAACCCAAAGTTAGCAGAAGAAATAAAGATTGGAAGAGAAATAAATAGAGATTAGAAAGACAATAGAAAAAGATCAATGAAATGAAGAGCTGGTTTTTTGAAAAGATAAACACAATTGACAAACCTTTAGCTAGATTAACCAAGGGAAGAAAAGAGAGAGGACTCAATAATAAGAATTACAAATGAAAGAGATGCTGGTGGTTAAAAATTTTTTTAAAGTTTATTTACTTATTTTGAGAGAGACAGAGCAGGGGAGGGACAGAGAGAGAGGGACAGAGAAACCCAAGCAGGCTCCCTGCTGTCAGCTTAGAGCCTGATGTGGGGCTGGAACCCACGAAACACGAGATCATGACCGGAACTGAAAGCGAGTCGGATGCTCAACCGAATGAGCCACCAGGCACCCGAAGATGCTGGTGATTTTTAGCAAACATTTAAAGAATTAATGCTGGGGTGCCTGGGTGGCTTAGTCAGTTAAGCTCCGACTTCGGCTCAGGTCATGGTCTCAGGTCATAGTCTCGCTGTTTGTGAGTCCAGCCCGTGTTGGGCTCTGTGCTGACAGCTCGGAGCCTGGAGCCTGTTTCGGATTCTGTGTCTCACTCTCTCTCTACCCCTCCCCCGTTCACTCTCTGTCCCTCTGTCTCTCTCTCTCTCAAAAATAAACATTAAAAAATTTTTTTAAAGAATTAATGACAGTTCTTCTCAAACTCTTTCAAAAATTGAAGGGGAGGGAACACTCCCAAACTCATTTTACGAGGCCAGCATTACCCTAATACCAAACCCAGATAAGGACCCTATAAGAAAACTGCAAGCCAATATACTTGATAAATATAGATGCAAAAATTGTCAACAGATTACTAGAAAACTGAATTTTGACAACACATTGGAAAGATTATAAACCATGATCAAGTGGGATTTATCCCTGAGTTGCAAGGTTGGTTTAACATATGCAGACCAATAAACATGATATACCCCATTAACAGATGAAGGGGGGAAAATCACATGATACTCCCAATAGAGGCAGGAAAAACATTTGATGAAATTCAACTTTCATGGTAAAAAACTTCCAACAAATGGGGTATAGAAGGAACATACAATAAACTAAGGACTATGTATGACAATTCCACAGCTAACATTATACTCAGTGGTGAAATCAGTTCCTGATTTTTCTCTAAAATCAGGAACAAGATAAGGGTGACCACACTCATCACTCCTGTTGAATACAGTACTGAAAGTCCTAGCTAGAACAGTTAGTCAAGAAAAAGAAATAAAAGACTTCCAAATCAGAAAGAAAGAAGTAAAATTGTCTCTATTTGCAGATGACATAATATTATGTATAAAAAATCCTAAAAACTGCACCAAAAACCTGTTGGAGTTAATAAATGAACTCAGTACAATTTCAGGATACAAATCAATATAAAAATCAGTTGCATTTCTATACACCAACAATGAACTATTGGGAAAAGAAATAAAATAATCTCCTTTACAATAACTCTAAAGTAAAATATATAGCAATAACTTAACCCAGTGAAAGATCTGTACACTGAAAACTATAAGACTTGGATGAAAGAAACTGAAGAAAACACAAATAAATGGAAACATATCCCATGTTCATGGATTATAAGAATTAATATTGTTAAAATGTCTGCACTATTCAAAACCTCAATAGATTCAGTACAATCCCTATCAAAATTCCAATGTCATTTTTCACAGAAATGGAAAAAAATGCTACAATTTGCATGAAACCACAAGAAACCTGAAATGGATAAAGCAATCTTGAGTAAGAAGAGCACAGCTGTAGGTATTACAATTCCTGATTTCAAATTAGACTACAAAGCTATAGAAATCAAAACAATGTAGTATTGGCATGAAAACAGACACTAAATCAATGGAATAGAATAGAGAGCCCAGAAATAAATCCATGCATATATGGTTAACTAATATTTGATAAGGGAGCCAAGAATACTCAATGGAGAAATGATAGTCTTTTCAATAAATAGTGTTAGGAAAACTGGTTATTCATACGGAAAAGGAGTACAATTGGACCCTTGTCTTTCACCACTCATAAACTTTAACTTAAATGGATTAAAAATTTAATCGTAAGGTTTGAAGTTGTAAGAGTCCTAGAAGAAAAACAAAGGAAAAGCTCCTTGACATCAGTCTTGGCAACAATTTTTGTATATAAAACCAAAAGCACAAGCAGTTAAAGCAAAAATAAAAAATTGGGTCTACTTCAAACTAAAAAGTTCTGCACAGCAAAAGAAATAATCAACAAAATGAAAAGGCAACCTATGGAATGGGAAAAAATGTTTGCAAACTAGATAGCTGATAAAGAATTAATATCCACAATATAAGAAACTCATACAACTCAATAGCAAAATAATAATAATAATATGATAAAAAATAGATGACCTGAAGAGACATTTTTACAAAAAAAACCCAACAACATACAAATGGACAAAGGATACATAAAAAGCTGTTCAGTGTTATTAACCATCAGGGAAATGCAAACGAAACCCATAATGAGTTATCACCTCACACCTGCTAGAATGGCTATTGTCAAAAGACAAGAGAGATATTAAGTATTAGTGAGCATGTGAAGAAAAGGGAGCCCTTTTACACTGTTGGTGGGAAGTAAACTGGTACAGCCACCGTGCAATTAAAACAACAATGAGGTATCATTATAAACCTATAAGAATGTTTAGAATTACTCATTTATTGCTGGTGTGAATGTAAAATACTCCAAAAAAGGCTTATAAGTTCCTTTTAAAAGTAAGAATGACCTTAGCATTACAACTCAACAATTGTATTCTTAAGCATTTGTCCCAGAGAAATGAAAATGTATGCTCACACAAAAGCCTATACATGCATGTTCATGGTAACATTATTCATAATACTTAAAATGTGGAACTAACCAAATGTCCTTCAATGATTATTGATAGTTATTACTGAATGGTTAAATACACTATAGTACATCCACATCTTGGAAATAACACTCAACAATAAAAAAGAATAAACTATTGTTTATTCTTGTGCTTATCAATATAACTTGAATGAGTCTCAAGGAAATTGTGTTGAGTGTAAAAGTCAATTTCAAAATGATATATACTTCATGATCCCTTTTATATAACATTGTGAAACAACAGAATTGTAGAAATGGAGAATAGAATGTGGTCGCCAGGGCTTAGGTATGGATCATGGGAGTGGGAGGGTATGAGTATAAAGTGATAGCAAGAAGGAGTCTTGTGATGATGGTGCAGTTAACCATCTCCACATGTGGTAAGATTGTGTAGAGCTACACACATACACACACACACATGCATGTAAACTGGGGAATGTAAATAAGTTCTACAGATTGTACCAATGTCAATTTCCTAGTTTTGATATTATACTATAGTTTAGCATGATGTTAACATTGCGGCAAGCTGGATGAATGGTGCATGAACCTTTTTGTACATATCTTTGCAACTTCCTATGAATTTATAGTAATTTCAAAATATACTCCTAAAAACTGCAAATAAGTAATGAAAAGAGGAAATATTAAAAGCATCCTTAGAAAATTCACATTTTCTTTAAAGAAATGTGGCTGAATTCTCAAAAATAATAATGGAAACAAGAGAAAATGGAAAGAAAGTAATCCCAATATATAGTTAGATTCAGTGAAAATATCTTTAGGTCTAAAAAAAAAGATGGCTGGTACAAAAAAACTCCACAGAATTTGGCACTACTAAAATAAAAGGTATTCCTTATGTTGCTGAGAATGATCCCAGATGGATGGTTGGAGATGAAGGAAGAAATATAGCAATAAAAATAGTAAATATGTGGATACATACAAATGTATGCTAATGCCAGGGGTGATAAATGGAATCAAAGTATTCTAAGTTCCTTACAAAATCTGAGATGAGGGGAAAGGACCAATGACTTAATGCGGCTAAGTCAGTATTAATTTATCATCTCTGGAAAGTCACAAAAAGAATATTAAAGGTGTGTAAGACTTTCAGATTAGCATGAGGAAAAGTTGAATGAATTTTTGTTAATCCAAAGGAGAAAAATGAACAATCTTGACAAAATAAATAGAAAAGTGAGTGATACAAGATCGGATGAATTTTTCCTCAAGCTATCAGAATTTATTGTATAGCTATTAAGATATTGTAATGATGGTGAAGTTTGGCAAATAGATTAATGAAAGAAAAATGTAAGTTCTAGAAATAGGCCACTTAATTTATGACTCTTAGGGTGCTAGAATAGAGTTAGGACTTAACTACGTAGCAGTGTTCACCTATGATAGTCCAACCTATCCATCAACAATTTAAAGTTATGCTTGCCATAGAGACAGAAATGTGTACATCCTTTCCTTAGATGATTAGTTGTAAGAGAAAGTAATGGACACGTACTATTAAATTTCCTCATTATTCTGTCATGCTGAAGACTCTGTTTTCGTTACATATTCTTTACAAATGATGAAAGGCTAAAACAAGTAAATTCATACTCAACTGAGAGACATCCTTCTTCTTATCATATGTATATACATACATACATACATACATACATACATACGTACGTACATACATACATCTGCTACTTCCATCATGGGTTGATTTAATTAATTTCTTTGAGTTTGGAAGTGCTTTATTATTTCTGCTGAGTATCCCTATATTTTACTCCTACAGTGGTATTTTCAAGTGAGACTCTAGAAATTCCTACCTAACACCAAATAAGTTGCTTTGATAGATGTTTATGTTGAACAATATAATACCCTAACTGAAAATATTTCCATGTGGTATTAATATTTTTCACTTGGAACCTTGATATTTTCCTGGAAATTTAATTATAAGCTTGTACTTTTATATGAAGATTTTCTCAAAGTAGATACTAAATACTCAATAATTTAATCTGAAAGGAAACTTGTGTATTAGAGGAAAGATTAGTAGACATTAGACAAAATATTTCATCACTTGTCATCATTCGATAGTTCCACTGGTTAGATTTACTTATTTGCCTATATTATGAAAAGGATTATAAAACAACTTACTTTTTACTTTCCCTAGATTATCTAGATTATATTCCATAATACACAACAAGGCTAATTAGATGCCTTTTATTACTTATTATAAATGAGTATTATAAACCTAATTGTATATTAACTTATATTTAAAAAGGGACAAGAGCCTTTTAAAATAGGAATACAGATTTTCTTTTTCCTAGTCCTGTATTGTTGTGTGTGTGTGTGTGTGTGTGTGTGTGTGTGTGTGTGTGTGTGTGTGTGTTGGTTTGCATTGGTGGGTTGTTGATGAGGGGCAGGTAACCAGAAATACGCAAGGATTTAACAAACACCTTTGTAAAAGTGAACGTACACTAGTTGCGTTGTGCATCTTGTATACAAGCCTTTAATTTATAGTGAATGATTACGTAAAATACCTGACACTTGTACATATTGGATTCAATACATGATAGTTTAATCACTGCTATTCACTTTTTTCCTTTTCTCTTGAGATCATTGTTCCAATGAAATCTTGGTTTTGATTGGGAATGAGGGAAGTGAGTTTAGGGCAGGTGTGGGCATGGTTCTGAGGTAGAAGAAGGTTGAATGACCAGCAGATAATTCGAGTTCTATGAATAGAAGGGTTTGACAGAAAAACATGAAACAGTTGCTTGTCCCCTTCTCACTTGTGCATGGATCCCTAGATGCTGCATTGGAACTTCTTCCTGGCCAAAGGCAAAACTCATAACATTGCATTAAAGGTGTAACGAGGCAGGGGAAAAAAACAAAACAAAACAAAACAAAACAAAACAAAACCCTCCTTGTTCTACTTCCATTCAGATAAAATGAAGGAGAGAAAGGAAAGCATGGGTTCCGGTGTGGGTGGAAACCAAATGGGATTTGATCAACTAGGAATGGTGACATCAATTTAAAATGTTTCAGAAAAGTGTTTCTGGGACAACTGAATTTTAAGTGGACATTCTCTCATGAATTTTTTGGTAGCCCAGTGTCCATTACCTGCCTATATATGACATTAGTTGGGTAGGGGGGTGGAGTCGGTGTTCAAAAGGTTGAGATTTCAAATGCAAATTTTAATAAGATCTAATTAAAAAGAAAAAAATTGAAACGTGCAGATTTAGACTTAATTCAACCATCAGATCCTAAAACAGTTTCGAACTAAAATAACATTCTACATATAATAATGTTCCATATAGAATTAATATTTAAAATATTTATGGGTGTTGAGTAAAAAATATATCTGATTGACACCACCTCCATAATGGAGTATAATGTCCTGCATATTTACTGATTTAACAAAAGGACTATATAATGAGAAAGCTAGATTTTAGAAATGGATTTGTTTCTCTATAACTTTCTCCTGAGGTTAAGAGGAACAAAAGTAGTACTTACCTGTTAGGGTAATGAAATAAAATGTAACTTAATCCCAAGGAAGTAATTAAGTAAAGTAATTTTGGGGCAGAATGCCATACTGTCTGTATACTCTGGGACCCAGAGCAAGGATTCTTAATTTGGAGTCAGTGAAACCCATGAATGGATAAACAAAATATTATGTAATGTTATGTTAAATTTGGTGTTTGTGTGTACATATGTGCTTTTCTGTTTGTTTTTTGACCAAGGGATCCCACAGCTTTCATTAAATGAAATGATCTTTTATTAAAATAATTTCTACTATTAGCTGATTACTATTCCAGTTTTAATAATGACTCTGTGATGAGCTACCTCCTCACTCATGATTTTGCTTGGACATTAAAATAAATAGTGTTTTGAGACAGTCATCATTAGTATTCATTTTCCAGCTCGTTAATTTTGATAATGTTATATATAGTACACAGTTGTCTTATTATTAGTTATAATAGCCCTGGATTCCATTTGTCTTTACTTGTTTGCATCCAGTAATTGCTTAATGATCTATGTTCTGTAGTTTTTAAAATTTTTTTAAAAGAACGTTGTCTTCCTATGTATATTTTTAAAATTAGTGTATTTGAATTGGTACCAGTAACGAAATTGTAATTAACAAGGAAACAGCTATTAATGCAGGGGACTGTTTCAATATATAGTATATTCATGAAGTTAAAGACTGTAGTTGATAATAAACTATATTAAGAGGACATCTATTAGTTTCATAACCAGAAAAATAAAGCCAATAAAAAGATGCAATATGCATATATAGCATCAAAAATGTATGCTATAAAAATGTGATAGAAGTGGTAATCATAGTAGTAGTAATAACATATAAACATATAAAATATTATGATGCAAATAGATCAAAGTAATCATAAATGTGAAAATATTAGCTAATACATCTTTTGGGTGGATCATTAAGGGTTCAGTCAGGAAAACAGAAGCCACTCTATGTATCTGGGTCTTACAGGGTTTGTGTGATGGTGAGTTAGAAGGGGGGGCACAGAGGCCAGGGAAATGCTGCTGAAGGTTGTGCGGCTTTCACCAAAGGCAGGAGGCGGTGACCCTGAAGATCTCTGCCTGGAACACAGAAGCACGTGGCTCTCAAATGCTCGCCTGGAAGCTGCTGCAGTTCTCCAGTATCTTTGGGAGCTTCCAGAGTGATCCCAGTCTGCAGTGGTTTCTACAAACTTGCTGGGAAACTTCTGTGAATCTCTCATCTGCCCCACATATGCTTGCATTTAACTCTGGAGAATAATTTCTTCTGCTTCTCTCTCCTATTCCCCAAGTCTCCTATGAATTCCTCACACTAGGAAACTTTAACCCAGATCATATAAAGGAGATTCTGGGAGACAGTTTCCAGCCTATCAGTGTAGGCTACATATATCCCAAGCATTTTATGAATGCTTTGCAATCATTTTATTTAATCCTCTTGGCAACTCTATGATCTAGGTAGTATGTATTATCATTTACAATTAGTAGATGAAGTATTGAATGTTAAAGTGATGGTCTTACCCAAAGTCAAACAGCTAATAAGTAGAAGATGACTTAAAGTGTCCATCTGATTTCAAAGCTTTGGTGTGTAATCATTACCTTATCCTGTGTCTTTTGCATTTCGTTTACATTAGTAATATTATTGATATTAGTTAAGTATGAATGAAATCCTCCATTGGTGACAGTTAATACATTCTGTTTGTAACTTGAATGCCTCAAATTTAACTAAGCCTGTGAGTGCAAATAGATCACATCAAAATTAATACCTATATTTTATTAATCCCCAGGTCCTTAGACTAAAATTTCCACAAATGTTTTTGTTCCAGGGCAGGAGTGCTATTACCACTTCTGTTGTTATTTCAATTTTTATGTGCCCACAACCAACATTTCCCAGGGATCCTTGGCTAAAGGAAGACTTGAAAATCTCTGAAGCAGCAAATTAGGAGGACGCCCCACACTATAGGCGGGATTCCTGGGTGAAAAAGGGGCAGGCAAGGCCATTAGTAGAAGAGGCGAAGGCATGCCCTCTCCAAATCTTTTCCAAGTTCAGGGCAGCCATTGAGCTGTCGGCCTGAGCTCTAAGGAGGGCTTTTGTCATTGAGCTGGAAGTCGGGGCCCGGTGCATTGTCCTCAGAGCTGGGGAGCAACTCCACGGTGTGGTTCCAGCATCCCCATAGGCTCTGAGGGTGGAGGCTCGCGGTATGTTTGTTGGGCGGGGCAGGAGGGGTAGGTTTCTGGCAAGGGGCGAGGCTCCGGAGACACAGGGATATCCTGACACCCTGCAGCCAGCTCTGGGGCTACAGGACGGGATGGTGGTGGTGAGGCGTCTTCAGGGTGTGCCCTGATTTCCGGCCTTCCAGGAAGCTTGCATCCCAGGACAAGTTTGGGGTGCCTCCCCCCAAAAAGCGGTGTCAGTGGCTCTCCTTGGGGCAGTTGCGAAGATGATTGCATCCCCAGGCAGTAAAGGCATCCAGTTACCCAAGGACTCTGCCCCCTAGGAGCTCGCACGCGGTTAGGGCTCCTGGGTCGGCGGGTGGGTACGCCCTCGACGCCAGCTCGTTGGAAGGTGCGTGCTGGGGTGTGTCTGGATCTGCGCCTGCGCCGGGCCTCCATCGAGGTAGAGCGCGAAGCTTCGAGGGAGCGCAGTGTGCCCGCCTGCCTTGTAGGAGCTCGCACTGCAGGCTCTCTTGGCCGCCACCCAGCACGGCTCACGGGTGGCCACTGTAGTGCGGACAGCCAGGCGCAACATCTCCATCTCGTTCAGGTTCTAGCACCCAGGGAATTTCATGTCACAGCTCTTGTACTGATGGTAAGAATTGTAGCTAAGCCCCCATCCCCCCGTACCCCCGCTGGAAGCACAGAACATTTCCTCCTCGTGTTCAGCCTAACCCTAACCCTAACCCTAACCTGACACCGATTGCTGTTCTGGAATTGCTTCTTCCTTGTGTGAATAATCCTTGTGAAACTTTTCTGCAGTCGGGTTTCTATCTCCAGCCTGACATCAGGTGCACGACTCCTTTCTCTTTTCTTCAATCTGTGTGCCCCTCTGTTCTCTTTATATATAAATCTTGGGTGGAGGGGATCATGGTGGTGATCAACCTTTTTGTTGCCAGAGCATCTTTGCAAATACAAGGATTTAAATTTTCAGGTCTGAGAAGAGAGGTTTCTATCCAGTTCAAGTGCTCAAAATTATTCTTGTTCTTTGTTGGTGGATACATGGATTGAGTGGGAGGATAATTCCTTTTATAAATACAAGAATCTAAAGCCAGACTATTGTCCAGCCAAGGTACTCAACATACCCTATTGCAAACATTAACTATTTTCATTTTGTTTATGACTAAATTTATCCTGTGTCTTTACTATATATTCATTAATGGAATACAAGGTTATCCAAAATTAGTTACGAGACTAGTGATATTTTTTAAATTTAACAATAATTACTTGGCTTATTAAGACTGTATGACCCATCTTCTAAAGACAATATAGGAACACTTTATTTTATTTTAAAAGTAGGAAAATAGACACAGAAACTTTCCATCTAAGTTGAAAGGTAAAAAGGAGTGCATGAGATCTTCAGAGGTTTCAGATTCGAAATTACTGTGGCTTTAAAGCTTTATTATCTGACCTGATTTTGCTTTATCTGAGTGCCCAGGCCTTCTGTGACAAGAGTAATCCAGTTGGTTCTTCTATTTCTTTTTCATTATTTGTAATGTATGATGTATTTAAATAGAATATGATACATCTATAGAAGCAGATTCAAAATATTTTAAATTACATTCCACTGATGTATAATTGGGGTTTAAATGAACCCTGCATTGCTTTAACCACAGTATAGGAATGACCTCTTTAGTTATAATTAATAATAGAGATCTTAAATAAAAGAAATAAAGAAGACCTGTGCCAACTGGTTGCTTGCTTACTTTTTCAGCATATAAAAAAAAAAAATCACAGTTGTCTGTTAAATATTTTGCTACATAGTATTTTTGTGGTAGAAATCCTTTGCTCTTTTTAGCTCCAACTCTATGTTCAATCTGCACGTTTTTGAGATACCGTGAATTATTTTATCCATGTCTCTGAGATCACCTTGGAATCTTGTCATCTACAAGGTCCATTTAGCCTCTACTCGGGTAAATCAGTGTGTTCCTACATTGTTGGCAATGTGAACAAATATCCCAGAGATATCATGACAGCAGTTTCTTGTATAGGAAATTTGAAGAGTGTTTTCTGCTGAGCTAAGAAATCTATGCATGCTTTAATTGTTGTTAATGAGAACAAAAAGAGACTTTAATTACTATTATGTACCTGGGGTCAGTAAACTAAGAATTCATTTTTTCATTTATTCATTCATTCATTCAGTACCAGCTATGAGCTCTGTAGAGTTCTAGGCTCTAGGGAGAGAGTAGAGATCTCTCTACTCTCATGCTTTCAGTTCTGCGGTAGAGGATGAGCAGAGGCAGGCACAAAAAGATGAACAAATATTAAATGAGATGATTCTGGAGAGTGCTAAATGATAGGAAGAAAATAAGATAATGAAGTGATAAAGACTTATGAAGATGGGTTAGGGTAAGCTTCTCTTAAGAAGATATCATTAGAGACAAATGATGACAAGCCAGGCACCTGAACATCTGAGAGAAGAGCATTCAAGGCAGAAGAAATAGGCCACCAACAAAAAAAGACAATGGGATGGGGAATTTCCAGTATCCCTTCTGTTAGTACTCCTAATATCTGATTTTCTGGCCCACTCATAAGACCACTGTTTCTCACAGAATCTAAACTGAAAATAATAATTGACAGACTAGAATTCTGGGCTAAAACTAGCAAGGTGAAACGTGACTGATGTGAATGTACAATGGTGCATATAAATTCACAAACCTAGTTACACAGCACAAAAGATATCCACGTGGCTTGGCAGCTGTTCTTATGAGAACAGTTTAATTGACCACAAATTGGAGCTTGCTCTTTGATGTTCCTGACTAGAAAAAAAAACAATGTATAGATATCACCCTTCGGCAGCTTTCTGCCCAATTTAAGGCATCATTATAGCTACCCCAAAATGGAACAGCCTGCTTCAGCAAGTAGAGAAATCTCCATTGCTTAACTCACTAAAAAAAAGAAGAATGATTACCCATCAGGGCTTTGGGAAAAAGTAAATATTGTTTGGAGACTAGTTTAAGACATTTTTTGGTTTCTGTGAGTCGGTGGCTTGTTAACTTGCTTCTAATGTTCATTCCAACGAATTTTTTTTTTCATTTTGGGATATGGTTAAGAAGGAAAAAATAACGTTTGTATATAAGGTATATGGTGAAGTCTACCAAAAGTTTAGTTTGTAATGTATTTCTCAAAATAGTAATCTGAAGTTTAAAATTCTTGGGCTATAATTTAAAAAATTGGTTTTTTATTATGTTTCTTTATTTTTGAGAGGCAGAATGCGAGCAGGGGAAGGGAAGAGAGAGAGGGGGACACAGAATCAGAAGCAGACTCCAGGCTCTGAGCTGTCAGCAGACAGCCCAATGCGGGGCTCGAAGTAACAAACCAGGAGATCATGACCTGAGCCAAAGTCGGATGCTCAACCAACTGAGCCACCCAGGAGCCCCTTGGGCTATAAGTTTTAAAAGAATTTAGATCACAGTTGTAGTATTTCTTTGGCCAAGTAGAATAAGAAAAATAAATGTAAGTAAATATTTCTTGGCTTTGTGTGTGTTAGCTGTGTAACATAGTTTACTCTTCTGTACTTCACTTTCCTCACAAGGAGGACAATAGCTTGTACCCGCCTGAAAAGATTATCATTAGGATTAAATCATTTGGTGTATATAAAGTAGGTAGAGCAGTGCTGGCAATAGTAAGTACTATGTAAGTGTTCACAATTATTATTAGATACACATATATGCTGTATTTTGCTTTCAGGAATTAATGACCAAATTAATAACTGAGACACCTGACCAGCCAATCCCATTTCTCATTGACCATCTTCAGTCTAAACAAGGAAACCGCGGACAGCTTCAAAGAACTTTATCTGGATCTGCAGCTCTCTGGGCAGAAAGTGAAATAGCAGGTAAGTAAAAAAATATATTTTACAGTTGATTTTGTTGCATTTAATTAAAAATGTACAATAATCTTTCTGATTATAAGATAAATGTAAATGGTTACTAAAGGTTTCATGTATTCATTTGTAACTTAACCCATATGCTAAAGTTTCACTCATGTATGGAATTTAAAAGACAAAATTAACGAACAAATGAAAAAAGACAAAAAAGAGTCTTAAATGCAGAGAACACACTAGTGGTTGCCAGAGGGGAGGTGGGGGGGAGGGGTGAAAAAGATAAAAAGGATCAAGAGTACATTTATCTTGATGACCACTAAGTAATGTATAGAATTGTTGAATCATTATATTGTACACCTGAAACTACTACAGCCCTGTATGTTAATAATACTTAAATAAAAAAGAAAAAAATTTAATTTTCCATAAGATACTCTTGAATTTGAACGTATTGTTATATATTATGCTATGTATCATGCTTCAAGATATGAGAATCTGTATATTCCATTTTAATAGAAGATTCAGATTTGCACAAAAAGGTTTCATTCCATATTAATTCAAACTAACTTTTCTTTCTTTTCATAAAGAATTTGAATTCAGGGCTTATAGCTTATCTGTAGAAAGGTAAACAAAGATTTTTACGAAGTTACCTTTCACTTTGTCCAAACTAATGATTATTCTCTATTTCCCGTGGCGCCCATTGTTATCTTATGTAGTAAGTTCACCCTTACGTGGATTCATTTACTCTGGTCGTTGGGGAACCAACCTTACCAAGTCTGCAATAGCCTCATCTCCCCAATAAGCACTGACTGAGAGAACTGGGTAGATTTGACTTTGATCTTCGCTTATAGAATGTGTCCGACAGTTTTTTTTCTTCTACGTACTGGCTTGTTGGTTTGCCATTTACTTATGAAACCAAATCCCCTATGCCTGTTGCATCAGTAGGCAACTCCTTGCCTAATTCCCATGGAAATCTGTTTGATATGACTCCACATGTTTTCCTGGAATGACATCTTCTTCACTTCTCTCATCCTTTTCATGCTGTATGAGATCCCATGAAAGGATTTTGGTCTTCTTTGGCTATATTCTCATACTGGTACCTTCTTGAGACCATGTTTCAAGGCCACACTCAAGTGGGTAGGGAATAGGGTATCCTCTGAAAAATGTAGAGCTCTCTGGTATCAGTTATCCATACAGAAGTATCTGCATTATATAGGAAACTAGGATCTGAACTTTTGGCATATAAAAGAGAATCCTTGCTTTTTCCTGGCCTCACTTTCTTGGGTTTAGATTTTAAGTAGCATGGGTATATAGGCATGAACTTTGGTTTGTAGGTGCAGAGTTGGCACTCATCATGTAAAGGCAGACTATATGAAACTTACGAGCCCAGTGGGGTCGTATGAGCCCACATTTATAAATTGTAGTATCTGGAGAGATAGTAGTATGTTAAACTCTACGGTTTTAATCATCACACATTTAGGATCTCATACTTTCCGTGGATCAGAAGTCCATACCTGGAGCAACTAGATCCTCTGTCTAACCTCACAAGGCTGGAAATTAAGATATTGGCCTGGTTGCATTCTCATCTGGAGGTTGGAATAAGAAAGATCTGGCTTCCAAATTCATTCAGACTGTTGGCAGCATTAATTTACTTGTGGCTGTATGACTGAGGTTTCCGTTTTCTTGCTGAATTTTAGCCCGGGTTGCTCTCAACTCCTAGATGCAATTCACAGTTCTTTGCCATGTGGCTTTCACATCATGGAAGCTGACTTCCTTAAAATCAGCAAAGGACTTTCTATTATTCAAGTCTACTGAGCATATATAATATAGCATAATCATAGCATTGACATCCTATCATCTTTACCATATTCTGTTGGTTTGAAGCAAGTCAGAGGTCCTATCTACTACACTTAAGGGGAGGGAATTATATAGGGCATAATGTCAGGGGCAAAAAATAATGGGAGTCATCTTAGAACTCCGACCAGCACAAGTACTGCTTGGAGAGGGTGAAGGAGGGGAGGAGATTTTTATAACCCCCAATTTACTGACTTGGGTAATATCATACGTGCATATTTCACAAAGCAAGATGGGAACACAGGAGTAAATTTATGAAGGACAATAATAAGTCCACTTCCTGTTGATCACTTTGAGTTTCCCATGGGGCATTTTAGTAGGTATTTCCAGCAAGCAGTTAGATATGAGTCTAAAACTCTGGGGACAGGTCAAGGCAGGACTCACAGAGTGGCATTCAGTATGATGCAAGCTATGATAACCAATGGAAGAAATTGTGGTCAAATTTGTAGGTAAAGTAGGAGATGGACTGGGGGAAGCAAGTGTGGGATTACGTCTCATGCCTAAAATTTTGTCTTTTTATTAAGAAGTGAGATTGATGGGGCGCCTGGGTGGCGCAGTCGGTTAAGCGTCCGACTTCAGCCAGGTCACGATCTCGCGGTCCGGGAGTTCGAGCCCTGCGTCAGGCTCTGGGCTGATGGCTCGGAGCCTGGAGCCTGTTTCCGATTCTGTGTCTCCTTCTCTCTCTGCCCCTCCCCCGTTCATGCTCTGTCTCTCTCTGTCTCCAAAATAAATAAAAACGCTGGGGAAAAGAAAAATTTAAAAAAAAAAAAAAGAAGTGAGATTGTTTGATGGGAGTATTAGCAATCAAAAAGAATGAAATCTTGCCATTTGCAACTACATGGATGGAACTAGAGGGTATTATGGTAAGCGAAATTAGTCAGGGAAAGACAAATATCATATGACTTCACTCATATGAGGACTTTAAGATACAAAACAGATGAACATAAGGGAAGGGAAGCAAAAATAATATAAGAACAGGGAGGGGGACAAAACATACAAGACTCTTAAATATGGAGAACAAACAGAGGGTTACTGGAGGGGTTTTGGGAGGGGGGATGCGCTAAATGGGTAAGGGGCATTAAGGAATCTACTTCTAAAATCATTGTTGCACTATATGCTAACTAACTTGGATGTAAATTTAAAAAAATATATAATAATTTAAAAAACTAAAAAAAAAAGAAGTGAGATTGTTTGCTGAGGACAACAGGATTGGGTATTGGATAGGGGAGATTAGAGTGAGTGATGCCAATTGTGAAAAGTCACCAAGGAGAAGAAAACAAGAAATGACAAAAGGAAAAAAAAAAGACTATGAGGCAGTTCTGGGGCCTCTCTGAAGTTGAAGACATGAGTTAAACATAGAAACCATTAGCACGGTTGTGCTATTTCTCCAACAGTGCCAGAAGTAGTGGGAAGCAAACAGGGCAGACAGTTGGAGGGACTGATTGAGAATTGTGGTTGTGGCACGGCAAGGGCGGAGGGCAAAATAACAGTTTAGCACAGCAATTGAGGACGTTTGGGAGCAATTTATGCAAGTGATCGAGGCACAAGGTCTAGTATGAGAAGGTAGTGAGCAAAGATAGGAAAACAATTAGACAAAAAAAAGCAGATCAGAGAGCTAAAGACCTTTTGGAAGGCTGGTGCAGTGAAAATATGAGAGATGTAGGACAGGGGATTGTGATAGTTGAGATAAAAAAACAGGTGGGATGAGTCCCGATGATGAGAATGTCCTGTTGGTAGCTTTAGTTTTGGGGTGTCTTAATTATTAGGGAAGTGAAGCTTTTTAGAGTTAGGGAGGACAAGGAAGTATGAGACTTCATGCATGATTTATCTGAGGATTAAGAAGATGAAGCCAGAGTTTCATTCAAGTTGTTGAAAAGTTAAGGGAGACTGTGCCAAGGTCTTAAGTCGGGCTGTGGAGTAATCAGGAGCAGAAAGATGGTAACAATGAAGAGTGCTGAATAGCGTAAGCAGGCAGCATATACTGCAAAAGAGAAGGGACTTCCCACTTAACATTGTTGGGCCAGGAGAACCCAATCTTTGGTGGGTACCACATGGGACAATGAGCCTTCCATTCCAGGAAGCTGCAGAGGAGGGAGCGCTCTTGTGGAAAGAGTGAGGTGTCTCTTCAGACATGAGGATAGAGAAATGTTTGTTTACCATGGAATGTATGCCCCAGAAGGTGAAAAGGAAAAATTTTAGAGAGAAAGAGTATGACAGGAGGGAGAAGTAAAGCATAGGATAATTCTTGGATATGAATATAAGTGGTGATGTTATAATTTAGGTGACAATAAGTAATGCCAGTTTACATCTTGACTACAGTTTTGAATTGTTTTCTTCTGGTGCATCTTCTAATTAGCAAGAAAATTTGTTAATATTCAAGGTATAGTGGTATAATACCTTTTGAAAATATCTGAAGTTGTCCTTTTATTGCCTTTAAATATATCTAGCATTGTGGGACACAGCATCATCTAAAAATCTGTCATTTAGCATTGTTGAGGAGAAACTTGAAACCTGCCTTATTTTTATTTCTTTTTCGATATTCTAATTATTTTTCTTAAATACTTAGGTTTTTTTTCTTTATTTGTGATATTGACAAGTTTTCCTGGGTCTATATCTAGATGATTATCTTGTTAAAAATTTTTATCTTAGGGGCGCCTGGGTGGCGCAGTCGGTTAAGCGTCCGACTTCAGCCAGGTCACGATCTCGCGGTCCGTGAGTTCGAGCCCCGCGTCGGGCTCTGGGCTGATGGCTCAGAGCCTGGAGCCTGTTTCCGATTCTGTGTCTTCCTCTCTCTCTGCCCCTCCCCCGTTCATGCTCTGTCTCTTTCTGTCCCAAAAATAAATAAACGTTGAAAAAAAAATTTAAAAAAAATTTTTATCTTATATTCAGTGAATCTTTTCAATCAGCAAATCTAGGTCTTCAGCCTAAAACTATTTTCCTCTTGTGTACTTAGATATTGCTTCTGCTATATTTGTTTTTTTATTTTTTCTTCAGGAAAATCAACTATGTGTAAATTGAGTTTGCTTTACTGTTCTTCATTCCTCCCATTTCATTTCACATTATATTTGCCTTTTTTTATTGACCGACTTCTAGGGAAATTTGTCAAAGTGTGCTCTCTGTGTCACTGACTCCATTTTCTGCAGTATCAGTTTTCTCTTTCTGGCTTTGAAAACAAATTTAAATGGTGGTATTGCATTTTGGTTTATTGTCAGAATTTCCTTATCTTCTTTATCCATTTCTGTCTGAAGTATATTTTATTGTAGGTTGGTTGGTTAACCTATCGCCTCTCACGTTTCTTTTTGTTTCATACAATCCATTTTCTTTTATTTTTATTGAGAAGGCAAATTAATCACATTCTAAAATTTTAAGGTTTTTCATAGTAAATCTTTTCTAAGATTTATTTTTTGGAGGTATCACAATTCTGGATTTTATTTATTTTTTTAAAGTATAATTTATTATCAAGTTAGCTAATATACAGTGTATACACTGTGCTCTTGGCTTCAGGAGTAGATTCCCGTGATTCATTGTTTACATAAACACCCAGTGCTCATCCTAGCAAGTGCCCACCTCAGTGCCCATCACCCATTTTCCCCTCTCCCCCACTCCCCGCCCCCCTCAAAGTTTGTTCTCTGTATTTAAGAGTTTCTTATGGCTTGCCTCCCTCTCTGTTTGAAACTGTTTTTTCCCCTTCCCCCATCATCTTCTGTTAAGTTTCTCAAGTTCCACATATGAATGAAAATATATGAGATCTGTGTTTCTCTGACTGACTTACTTCAATTAGCATAATTCCCTCTAGTTCCATCCACATTGTTGCAAATGGCAGGGTTTCATTCTTTCTCATTGACAAGTAGTATTCCATTGTATATATAAACGATATCTCTTTTATCCTTTCATTAGTTGATGGACATTTGGGCTCTTTCCATAATTTGGCTATTGTTGACAGCGCTGCTATAAACATTGGGGTACGTGTGCCCCTATGAAGAGGTACTCCTGTACCCTTTGGATAAATTCCTAGTAATGCTATTGCTGGGTCATAGGGTAATTGTATTTTTAATTTTTTGAGGAACCTCCACACTGTTTTCCAGAGCAGCTGCACCAGTTTGTATTCCTACCAACAGTGCAAGAGGGTTTCTTTGCTCCACATCCTTGCCAACATATGTGGTTTCCTGAGTTGTCAATTTTAGCCACTCTTGACCAGTGTGAGGTGGTATCTCAGTGTGGTTTTGATTTGTATTTCCCTGATGATGAGTGATGTTGAGCATCTTTTCATGTGTCTGTTGTTCATCTGGATGTCTTCTTTGGAAAAGTGTCTATTTATGTCTTCTGCCCATGTCTTCACTGGATTCTTTGTTTTTCAGGTGTGGAGTTTGGTAAGATCTCTATAGATTTTGGATACTAACCCTTTATCTGTTATGTCATTTGCAAATATCTTCTCCCATTCTGTCAGTTGCCTTTTAGTTTTGCTGATTGTTTCCTTCGCTGTGCAGACACTTTTTATCTTGGTGAGGTCCCAATAGTTTATTTTTGCTTTTATTTCCCTTGCCTTTGGAGATGTGTCGAGTAAGAAGTTGCTGTGGCTGAGGTCAAAGAGGTTGTTGCCTCTGTTCTCCTCTAGGGTTTTGACAGTTTCCCATCTCACATTTAGCTCTTTCATCCATTTTGAATTTATTTTTGTGTATAGTGTAAGAAAGTGGTCCAGTTTCATTCTTTTTCATGTTGCTGTCCAGTTCTCCCAGCACCATTTGCTAAAGAGACTGTTATTGTTCCATTGAGTACTCTTTCCTGCTTTGTCAAAGATTAGTTGGCCATACATTTGTGGGTCCAATTCTAGGTTCTCTATCTTATTCCATTGGTCTATGTGTCTTTCTGTGCCAATACCATACTGTCTTGATGATTACAGCTTTGTAGTAGGGGCTAATGTCTGAGATTATTATGCCTCCTGCTTTGGTTCTCTTTTTTCAACATTAGTTTGACTATTCAGGGTCTTTTGTGGTTCCATACAGATTTTAGGATTGTTTGTTCTGGCTTTGAGAAGAATGCCGGTGCCATTTGGATTGGGATTGCATTGAAAGTGTAAATTGCTTTGGGTAGTATTGACATTTTAACAATATTTGTTCTTTAAATCCGTGAGCATGGAATATTTTTCCATTTCTTTGTGTCTTCTTTAATTTCTTTCATAAGTTTTTTATAGTTCTCAGAATACATATCTTTTACATCTTTGGTTAGGTTTATTCCTAGGCATTTTATGGTTCTTAGTGCAGTTGTAAATGGGATCAATTTCTTGATTTCTCTTTCTGTTGCTTCCTTATTGGTGTGTAGAGATGCAACTGATTTCTGTACATTAATTTTGTATCTTGAGACTTTGCTGAATTCATGTATCAGTTCTAGCAGCTTTTTCGTGGAGTCTTTCAGGTTTTCCATGTAGAGTATCATGTTGTCTGTGAAAAAGTGAAAGTTTAACTTTTTCTTTGCCTATTTGGATGCCTTTCATTTCATTTTGTTGTCTGATTGCTGATGCTAGGATTTCCAACACTATGTTACACAACAGTGGTGAGAGTGGACATCCCTGTCGTGTTCCTGATCTCAGGGGGCAAGCTCTCAGTTTTTCCCCATTGAGGATGATATTAGCTGTGGGCTTTTCATATATGGCTTTTATGATGTTGAGGTATGTTCCTTCTATCCCAACTTTCTTGAGGGTTTTTATTAAAGAAGGATGCTGTATTTTGTCAAATGCTTTGTTTTTATCTATTGACAGGATCATATGGTTCTTATTCTTCTATTAATGTTGTGTATCCAATTGATTGATTTGTGAATGTTGAACCAGCCCTGCAGCCCGGGAATGAATCCCATTTGATCACGGTGAATAATTCTTTTAATATACTGTTGAATTCAATTTGCTAGTATCTTGTTGAGAATTTTTGCATCCATGTTCATCAGGGATATTGGTCTGTATTCTCCTTTTTAGTGAGGTCTCTGGTTTGGGAATCAAGGGAATGCTGGCTTCATAGAGTGAGTCTGGGGGTGCCTGGGTGGCTCAGTTGGTTAAGCACCTGACTTCAACTCAGGTCATGATCTCATGGTCTGAGGTCAAGCTCTGCTTTGGGCTCTGTGCTAATAGCTCAGAGCCTGGAGCCTGCTTCTGATTCTGTGTCTCCCTCTCTTTCTGCCTCTTCCCTGCTCTCTCTCTGTCTCTCTATCAAAAATAAATAAACATAAAAAAAAAGAATGAGTTTGGAAGCTTTCCTTCCATTTCTATCTTGTTGGAACAGCTTGAGAAGGATAGGTATTAACTCTGCTTTGTTTTTTTTTAATTTTTTTTAACGCTTATTTATTTTTGAGACAGAGAGAGACAGAGCATGAACAGGGGAGGGGCAGAGAGAGAGGGAGACACAGAATCTGAAACAGGCTCCAGGCTCTGAGCGGTCAGCACAGAGCCCGACGCGGGGCTTGAACTCATGGACCGTGAGATCATGACCTGAGCCGAAGTCGGACGCCCAACCGACCAAGCCACCCAGGCGCCCCTATTAACTCTGCTTTAAATGTCTGGTAGAACTCCCTGGTAAGCCATCTGGCCCTGGACTCTTATTTGTTGGGAGAGTTTTGATAACTGATTCAGTTGCTTCTCTGGTTATGGGTCTATTCAAATTTTCTATTTCTTCCCGCTTGAGTTTTCGTATTGTGTGGGTGTCTAGGAATTTGTCTGTTTCTTCCAGGTTGTCCAGTTTGTTGACATATAATTTTTCATAGTATTCTCTAATAATTGTATTTCTGTGGTATTGATTGTGATCTCTCCTCTTTCCATTGGTGATTTTATCTATTTGGGTTCTCTTTCTTTTCTCTTTGAGAAGGCTGGCAAGGGGTTTAGCACCCTCGTTTATTTTTTCAAAAAACGAACTCTTAGATTCATTGATCTGTTTTGTTTTGTTTTGTTTTTGAATTCTATACTGTTTATTTCTGCTCTAATCTTTATTATTTATCTTCTGTTGGCTTTGGGGTTTCTTTGCTGTTCTGCTTCTAGTTCCTTTAGGTATGTGGTTAAATTTTGTATTGGGGATTTTTCTTGTTTCTTAAGATAGGCCTGGATAATAATGTATTTTCCTCTTAGGACTGCCTTTGCTGCATCTCAAAGGGCTTGGACTGTCATGTTTTCATTTTCATTTGTTTCCATATATATTTTTAATTTCTTCTTTAATTTACTGGTTGACCCATTCATTCTTTTTAGTAAGATGTCCTTTAACTTCCATGCATTTGGAGGTTTTCCAAAATTTTTCTTGTGGTTGATTTCACATTTCATAGCATTGTGATTTGAAAATATGCATGGAATGATCTCAATTCTTTTGTATTTATTGAAGGCTGTTTTGTGACCCAGTAAGTGATTTCTTGGAGAATGTTCCATCTGCACTTGAGAAGAATGTGTATTCTGCTGCTTTTGGATGAGAAGTTCTGAATATATCTGTCAAGTCCATCTGGTCCAGTGTATCATTCAGGGCCCTTGTTTATTTATTGATTTTATGCCTAGATGATCTGTCCAATGTTGTAAGTGGAGTATTAAAGTCCCCTGCAATTACTGTATTCTTATCAGTAGGACTGCTTATATTTGTAATTAATTGATTTGGGTTTGTTCAAGTTGGGGGCATAAACATTTACAATTGTTAGCTCTTTTTGATTGATAGACCCCATAATTATGATATAATACCCTTCTTCATCTCTCATTACAACCTTTAGTTTAAAATCTAGTTTGTCTGAAAAAAGTATGGCTACTCCAGCTTTCTTTTGACTCCTAGTAGCATGATAGATGGTTTTCCATCCCCTCACTTTCAGTCTGAAGGTGTCCTCAGGTCTAAAATGAGTCTCTTGTAGACAGCATATAGATGGATCTTGTTTTGTTTTGTTTTGTTTTTATCCTTTCTGATACCCTGTGTCTTTTGATTGGGGCATTTAGCCCACTTGCATTCAGAGTTATTGATAAATATGGATTTAGTGTCATTGTGTTATCTGTAGGTTTTATGCTTGTGGTGATGTCTCTGGCCCTTTGTAGTCTTTTCAGAATCCACTCACAGAGTCCCCCTTAGGATCTCTTTCAGGGCTGGTTTAGTGGTCATGAACTCCTTCAGTTTTTGTTTGTCTGGGAAGGCCTTTATCTCTCCTTCTATTCTGAGTGAGAGCCTTGCTGGATAAAGGATTTTTGGTGCATATTTTTCCTATTCAGTACATTGAGTATTTCCTGCCATTCCCTTTTGGCCTGACAAGTTTCATTGGACAGGTCTTCTACTACCCTTATGTGTCTACCCTTGTAGGTTAAGTCCTGTTTGCCCCTAGCAGCTTTCAGAATTCTCTCTTTATCTTTGTATTTTTCCAGGTTCACTATGATATGCCATGGTGAAGACCTATTCTTGTTAAATCTGAAGGGAGTTCTCTGTGCCTCCTGGGTTTGGATGTCTGGTTCCTTTCCCAGATTGGGGAAGTTTTCAGCTGTAATTTGTTCAATTAGTTCATTTCAAACCTTCTGCCCTTTCTCTCTCTTCTTCTTCTTCTTCTTCTGGAACTCCTATGATACAGATATTATTACATTTCATTGAATCACTTAGTTCTCTAATTCTCCCTTCGTGGTCTAGTATTTTCTTATCTTTTTCTTGGCTTCATCATTTTCCATAATTTTATCTTCTATTTCACTTATTCTCCCTTCTGCTTCCTCCATCCTTGCTGCCACTGCATCATTTATTTTGCACCTCATTTACAACATTTCTTAATTTGTTGTGACTATTTCATAGTTCCTTAATCTCTGCAGCAATAGATTCTCTGCTATCTTCTATGCTTTTTTCAAGCCCAGCTATTAATCTTATGGCTATTATTCTAAATTCTTGATCAGATATATTATTTATATCTGTTTTGAACAATTCTCTAGCTGTCATTTCTTCGTGGAATTTCTTTTGAGGAGAATTCTTCCATTTTGTCATTTTGGTGAGTTTTCTGTCTCTTATATGTTTTAATAGCTTGTTATGTGTCCTGCACCTGTGAGTACTACTGTGAGCATTAAAAAGGGGTCATACCCTCTCCAGGGCCTGGCCCTTCAGGAGGTGTTTTTGGAGTGTGTTGTATGCTGTCTGTTGTTGTGACTCTGGTTGCTTTATCTCCCCAGTCATAGTGGTGGTTTGGACCTTCTACCAGGTGTGATTTGATTTGTTCATTGAAGTAACTCTGGAAAAAATTTTGAAAAGGGGGATGGTGGTGGAAGAAGCCTTATCCCATAGAAAGAAAGAAATGACAGGGGCAGGAAAAAAAAGGATAAATGATCAGGCAGAGAATCAGAGAAACTATACAGCTTAATCCAGAGAGAGAGAGAGAGAGAGAGAGAGAGGAAAATAAAGAAGGAAACACAGAAGAGATGCAAAAAGAATAGATTAAAAATGTCTACTTAAGCAACAACCAGAATAGAGAAGGGAAGAAATAAGAGGAAGAAAAGGAAGAAAAAGTATATATATAAAATAAGAATTGACCAAGAATCAATTAAGAAAATGCAAAACCACTGGACCAATATCTGATGGTGTCTTGGAACTGGTGGCTGCCCTGGTCTGGAGGAGGGGCCTTCTGGTTCGGTCAGTGTCAATCTTGCTCTGTTAGACATGCAGTTACCAGGCACTGAGGGATGTGGTTTGGTATCAGTGGGTGCCACATCTACTGTGGGCCCGTTTTCCATTCCCTGAAGCCCCACCTTGTTGGGGATGGGTAGAAAAATGGAGACATCCGAGTCTCTTCTCCCCAGACCACCTGTCCCAAACCACTCTGTTCAGGCTGCCCTCACAGTGCCGCGCGGGTGTGAGCGGGCCAGTTTGTCCCACTCCACAGTCTCCCGTGCCGCCCAGGTGCTTGGCTGGGATTCAAACCCTGATGTCTTAAAGGGTCCTGTTCTGACCACCCTGGTTCTGGGGTAGTGCCACTCCACCAGCCAGCCAACAAAGAACCTCTGACTGGCTGGTGCCTGCAGGGTCTTTTGTCCTTGGAATGTCTCTATACCTTCTTCTCACAGCACTCAGGGTAGGGGACTGCTCTCTCCCAGTGTGCCTCTGAGCTCACTACCAAGCTCTGGGCTGGCTCCCCTCCTTCCCAGGTGGGTGTACAGGGCAGCAGGCCCCAGTCTGGAGAAAGCCCTGCAACCCTGGGATGAGTTAGAAATTGGTTCTTCCTCCATTTTGTCTATTCCTCAGTTCATGGTTTTTCTTTTGTCCAAATACAATCCTATACTTCCAAGCCTCTCTTTCTCTTCCTTTTGTCTCCCCACAGAAGGGGATCCCTCCGCTCCATGCCTACTCTGCCCATTTTATCTCTCCCAATTGACAATCACACACCTGTGGCCTGCCAAGTTGTCCTCATGAGTCTCTGGAGATGTTTCTGTCACTCTGTAGCACGGATTCCTAGAATTCCAAGTCTTCTGGCTTCAATACTGCTGTTGTTTGAGGGACGAGGGAACTTCGGGTCCCCCTACTTCTTTTCAAAAATTTTAGAGCGACAGAACAAATCATGACTGCTACTAAAATTTCCATTATCAGTTGAATTCTATGGGTCTCTGCTACACTCATGAGTAACTTTATGTTTCATCTTGTTTTTCAACTGACGAAATAAGAATAGTATCATTACTAGATTATTTATGTTAATGTGGATTTTTCTCCTTGTCTGTAGTGGAAAAGTAAAAAAGCCACAAAATATAATGTGCCATTCCTCCTTTGTTCTTTTTAACCTTTTTCTTTGTATCATAAAATTATGTATTTTATGACCAGGATCCTTTTTCCTTTAGCCATATTGCATTAGAAGATATTACATTCCACGGTGCCTCAGTGGCTCAGTCGGTTAAGTGTCTGACTCTTGATTTCGGCTCAGGTCATGATCTCACCATTTGTGAGATTGAGCGCAGCTTCAGCTCCTTCTCAGCATGGAGCCTGCTTGGGATTTTCTCTCTCCCTCCCTCTCTGCTCCTCCCCATCTCATGCTCTCTAAATAAATATTTTAAAAAAAGAAGATATGGTCCTAGGATGTACACAGAAAGACAAATTCTCATTGAATGACAGAAATAGATGTAAGGGGAAGTATCATGGATGCCTAGAAATCTTCCAATTTCCTTCTGATTTTCTTTTGTCTTATTCATATCTGTGGAAATACATCTGTGTTCTGACAGACCACAGACCAGTATTTCTGTTCCTAGAGTTGTAAAATGGCTTGGCTTCTTTTGGTATTCAATGGCATATCGGAGGTGGAAAAATTAGGTAACAACTAGTTTAGTAAAACCTTAAAATATAAATTTGAGGAATCCATATAATGTTTCATGATGTCTAGTTGGTATTTACAAGTGGGTGGCTAGAGAAATATTGATGAGTCATTCATAAAGCTAAGATGATTTGACAACTTATATATTTAAACAAGAGAGTAGAAGGAAACTCTAAACTCTAAGGAAGATCACATAGATGAAAGAAGATAGAGAAGCAGTGAATGAGACAGAGTAGGAGTAGTGACATAGGGGATATGGAGATGAGGAGAATGTTGTGCCCTGAGAATAAGAAAAAAAAAATATTCCATAAAGATAGGTATGTCTAAAAATATGAAATGCTTTGCAAAGATGTCAAGAAGGGTGAACTCTTGGAAATATCATTTAATTTGGGAATTGGTATGACTTGGACCACCTTTGAAGGGGAGCTGTGACTTTCAACAAAATTGGCTGAATTACTTTCTTGAATAGAGAAGTGGAAAAAATGACTGATGCTAGAGAAGAAATGTGGGTGACTGTTGGTGGTTTAATGTATCTTAGTGAATAATGGATAGGGTAAAATCAGATGAGTAAAACTTACTTAAATGTTTAGTTGTTTTTATTTACTTTAGAATACGGTGCTTTATTCCATAATACCCATTTAAAGAATGTTATTTTAAGTATTGGTAATCTATGCCTCAAAGAGTGTTTCCAGAAGCCTTTCAAAGTTTAGCATGATCTTAATCATTTCAATATACAAATTGAATCATATCAAATTCAAAACTAAAATTTAAACAAGAAATATTTTTGAATATTTGCATTAGTTTTGATGTGAGATGACCTATAAGTTTTGCGAGGTGTATCTAATTACTTCATGGTTTAGTTTTTGATCAAACTTGGAAACACTTATTATTGAGTGTATGTATACAGACACGAATATATATTTTGTTTGTTTTAACAGAACATAAAGGAACAAGAAGGGATTTCAGAAGCTATGATAAGCCTTGGCAATTAAATGCAAAGAAGCCTAAAAAGTCAAAAAGTGACCTCGCTGTGTCTAATATTTCCCCACCGTCGGCAGAATCCAAATCATGTAAGGAATTTTGTCATTCAAATGTTACTTAATGTAAGTATGTGTTACTAACAAAATGAAGAAAAGGTAAGAGTTGAAGCCTAACTTTTTATCTGATAATTCTGGCTATTAATCCTAATGAATGTCATGTTCATTTTAGCAGTAACATTGAGCTTTATTTATATATATCTACTCACTCATATTCTCAAGCATGTTTAATTGGTTTAGAGCTTTTTGAGTATAATATTCTTTTAAAAATGTTAGCTGCTTGGAGCAGCTTCCTTGCCTGTTACAGCATTATATCACATTCAAAGCAACAGTAACCCTATATTTAATAGTCTATAAAAACAAATTAAATCTTTTAGAGTAGAGGGGAATAAAGGAGTTTTATATTAAAAAAACTTAGTAAAATTTTAAATGTTAATCCTTCTTTCTTCTGTTAGTCCCCTCAGATTCTACTTCCTCAAAAATAATTTATATATTTTCATACCCTTTGAAATAGTTTGCATCTTTTATATCCTTTTCTTTGTACAGACTAGCGTATAAAATATGTGTGAGTTGATTTGCTTTATAAAACTGGTTTTAGACTATACGCATTCTTGAGCAATTTGTTTTTATTATTTTAGAATATACTGTGGATGTATTTTCATGTTAAACTTAGATCTAAGTTATGCTTTTTAATGAATACATGCCGTAGCATGCTGTGAATGTGCCATAATTTATTTATTCCCCTGTGGAAGGACAGTTAGATTGTTTACAGAGTTGTGCCACCACAAACTCTTCACTGAAATAAATGAATATCTTGCAATTTCTGATAAAGTAAACAACCTTGTACATACATATATAAGTATAGGTGTTCTCATTTCTTCATGATAATTTACCAGACATAATAAGATCACTGGGTCAGAGGTCAGTATATTTTTAGTATAGTAAATATTTCAGATTACTTTTTTTTTTAAATTTTTTTTTCAACATTTATTTATTTTTGGGACAGAGAGAGACAGAGCATGAACGGGGGAGGGGCAGAGAGAGAGGGAGACACAGAATCAGAAACAGGCTCCAGGCTCTGAGCCATCAGCCCAGAGCCTGACGCGGGGCTCGAACTCACAGACCGCGAGATCGTGACCTGGCTGAAGTCGGACGCTTAACTGACTGCGCCACCCAGGCGCCCCCAGATTACTTTTTTAAAAGGTAGTAGGAAAAGTATTTCAGAAGTCTGAGATTACCTTTGCTGTAGCATTACCATATAAATATTTTAAAAATTATTTCATTTTATTTTAATCAAAAAGAAAATATACATGGTTTGAAAAGTAGTATTACAGGCTTCTAACATGGAGCCACTTTGAATTCTTTCAGATGTTTCAGAGCTACACAAGTTTACATATCAAAACATACAAGTTACTTGCACAGTTCCCTTTTACTTTTTAAATTTGAGGCATCAGCTTTTGACCTCCTTGTAAGATTTTGTGACTTCAGACCTCAGGCCCACCTCATCCCCCAAATACAAACATGCAGATATTTCAAATGTTGAATATATACTCCACATCGATATTATTATGGCTATATTAATTGGTCTTTATTCCAACAGAGACATAGATGTCCAACTATTAATTTCTTTCTAGAACTAGTAATTGTTTTATTTTTGTATTTTGCTTTGTTTTCTGTGTATTCCTCACTAATCCTTCCTCAAGCCTTGCCTTAAAGTACTGAATACTCAGTATGATCAAATTCATCAAGTAATCCTAACTTTGATCTTATTTTATTTTATATTTTATATTTTATTCAATAAAAAAAGTAGAGACCTCTCTTTTACAGCCCTGTGTCCTCTTGCTCAAATTTTGGCTTCTTGGTTTTGAGCCTTTTTCTCAACTGTCTTCTGAGACCATCCTTCTCTGCTATCCTGAAGATTCTCTTTTCCTTTCTCTTAGGGAGGGTCACCTATTTCCTGAATCCTAAGTCTTTCCACTTTGGGGTTTATTTATCCATTTTGTTAGAGAATCTCTACTACGAACTTTCTGAAAAAATGACTGGAAGATAAATGGTTTGAATCCTCACAAACTCTAAGAAGTAATTTTCAGTTGGAAATATGAAGGAATTTCTCCTGTGTCTTCTAGGGCAAGAGTGGCTATTGAGAAGTCTGATGAGAGTTTGATTTGCTATTTCTGTCTCCGAAAGCTTTTCAGATCTTTCTTTATTGCCCCTGTTATAAAATTTTGCCTTGAATTGAATTGAATTGATGTCTTGAATTGTTCTGGACATTTAATGGATCCTTCCAATCTGAAAAACAAGTTTTTATATCCTATTACCTTGGCATTTGTCTTCCTTGATTGATGCTTTAGTGTTAACTGTTATGAAATGTTCACCTTTTTGGGCATCTCTTCTTGGCATTAGATTTCAGTATCCTCTACTTTGCTGAATCCAGTTACCACTCCTCAGTTTGCTTTGCATCTTCCAAAAAAGATTTGCTATCTCTTGTCTAATAATGTCTTCTCTTCTTGTTCAACTAATTATTTGACAAAAAAATCTTTAATCTAATTTTAGTAAGAATTTGGGGGAAGTGAAGCTAGATGTGTTCAGTCTTCTGTTTTATCAGAAGATAGTAAAATTTCTTAAAAATATTTACTAATTGCTAATGAGGAAGTTAGTAATTATTTTTTAAGCTGCTAAAACATTATATAAAACATACTTTGCTTGTATATTTTCCCTAAATTATAGAAATTATTGGTTTTAAATTAGTACCCGAATTTTCTTTTTTTTTCTTAAGTATTGTCATACTTTCCTTTACTAGTTCAGTGAAAACATTTCTTAAAACCCAGCTTTGTAACTTCCCTCTGTTTGCCCATAAGAAAACCATATCCAAAACAAACATTTTTATTCTGTACATTGATCTTGACACAATCTCTCACATGATGATGAATAGTAAGTTTTTATCATTATGTAGCATGCTTATGGAGTAATCATTTTTTTTAAAACATAGTGCCAAGGTCAGTAGATCATCCTAAGTGGAACTGGCGAATTAAACCAGAAAGTCGTGATTTTGATGAATTGAACCACATCCTTCAAGAGAGCAAGAAGCTGGGAAAAGCCCTTGAGAATCTTTCTCGAAGTAAGTTCATTTACTTGATTATAATTGAAATTCCTAACCAGTATTAAAGTAGAAATATTTATTCCAATTTCCAGTAACCCATTTCCAACATCCTCATTATAATTACATGAGAGCTTGTGATAGTGTGTGTGAGATTGGAAATGAGGATTGATCTTGCAATTTACACACATTCCTGGGAAGACTGGCATATAGAGTAGGAGGAGCTGTAGACACTCCACCCCACCCTGTCTCTTGCCCTTGCTGTTTGACTCCAGTCTCTACAAGGTCTCTGTTACCCAAGTCAGCTGCACATGTAATGGTCTTACTCATTCTTCTCTTTTGAACCTCATTGTTTTATGTCATCCTAATTAGTAAACATACCATTTGATTTCATGAGTTTTTGATGTCTCTAAACCTCTCAGGGTAGCAATGGGGGCAGATTCTTCTTAGAATCCTTTCAGAACCTAGTAACATATTAAAAAAAAAACGATTCTGTAATCCAAGGACTAGGTTAGAGGTTTTGCTCTGCCACTTATGAATAACCCCAGGTAAATCATTAAACCTCCAGTGAGCCTTGGTTCTCTTGTCTCCAGAGTAGGAAGACATGGTCTGTCTCCTTTTGATAGGTGTGAAAGTTTAAAATTACATATTTCAAGTAAAAAACTTTAAAATATTACTGTCATGAGAATAGGCAATCAAATATTTTGATCTGATAAATGCTTTCTATATATGTAGATATACATTTATACCTTGTGGTTTTAGTAGTAGTGGGTTCAAAGTATTCCTGCCTTCCTCGGGTTCTTAAATATCTCTCAATTTTATTTTTTTTTTAAACTTTTTGTCAACGTTTTTTATTTATTTTTTGGGGGACAGAGAGAGACAGAGCATGAACGGGGGAGGGGCAGAGAGAGAGGGAGACACAGAATCGGAAACAGGCTCCAGGCTCCGAGCCATCAGCGCAGAGCCTGACGCGGGGCTCGAACTCACGGACCGCGAGATTGTGACCTGGCTGAAGTCGGACGCTTAACCGACTGCGCCACCCAGGAGCCCCTAATATCTCTCAATTTTAAAATTAGGTGCCTTTAGAATCCCACTAATGCTATGATCTTACTAAAATTTTCTTCTGCCATATGGAATATTAAAAATTCTTAAATAGAAGATAATATACTAGCACATTCTAGTGGATTCTATTTTAGAATCTGTATGTTTCTTTACATAGCACAGTTGTACTAGCTTCATGATTTGTATCAAAGTTAAAATTGCCTGGGGGGATGAGCAAATTGGGTGAAGAGGAGTGGGAAATACAGGCTTTCATTTATGGAATGAATAAGTCATGGGAATAAAACGCACAGCATAGGGAGTTAAAAAAATTAAAATTGTCCCTTGGTATGTTTGGGGAGAAATAATATGTGTATAGAATATATATGCATTTGTATATTGTATATAATTATATATATTTACACATTATATTTTATTGTATTATAATTTTACATATAGAGATTGAGTTTTTTTCATACCTCTTAATTCATAGCTCACTAGAGCCTTTTTTGGATTTTTTGTGCAGTGAACCCACATCACAAGTTAATTTGCCTTATCACAGGGTCTTATAAATTTTGAATTAATTTTTAAAATTTTAATTTCAGTATAATTAACATACAGTGTTGTATTAGTTTCAGGTGTATAGTGTAGTGATTGAACAGTACTGTTACTCGGTGTTCATCATGATATGTGTACTTTTCAATCCCCATCACCTAATTTAGCCCCCCTCCTACCTCCCCTTGGTAACCATCAGCTTGTTCTCTATAATTAAGAAGAATCTATATCTTGGTTTGTTTCTCTCTTTTTTCCTTTGTTCATTTGTTTCTTAAATTACACATATGAGTGAAATCATATGGTATTTGTCTTTCTCTGACTGATTTATCTCAGCATTATATTCTCTAGATCCATCCATGTTGTTGCAAATGGCAAGATTTCATTCTTTTTTATAACTGAATAATATTTCATTGTATATATATATATATATATATGTGTGTGTGTGTATACACACACACACACACACACACACACACACACACACACCACATCTTCTTTATCCACTCATCTGTTGATAGACACTTGGGCTACATCTATAATTTGGCTATAGTAAATAATGCAGCAATAAACATAGGGATTCATATATCTTTTGAATTCGTGTTTTCATGCTCTTTGGGTAAATACTCAATAGTGGGATTACTGGATCATATCAGAATTCTATTTTTAGTTTTGGCGGAACCTGCATACTGTTTTCCACAGTGGCTACACGAGTTTGCATTCCCACCAACAGTACACAAGGGTTCCTTTTTCTCCACATCCTCAACGACACTTGTTGCTTCTTACACTTTTTATTTTAGCCATTCTGACAGGTGTGAAGTGATATCCCCTTGTAGTTTTGATTTGCATTTCCCTGATGATGAGTGATGTTGAGCACCTTTTCATATGTTTGTTGGCCATCCGGATGTCTTTGGAGGAATGTCTCTTCCTGTCTTCTGCCCATTTTCAATTATTTGTTTTTAGTGGGTTTAGTTGTATAAGTTTTTTAATATATTTTGGTATGTCATTTGCACATATTTTCTCCCATTCTGTAGGTTGCCTTTTAGTTTTGTTGATTATTTCCTTTGCTGTGCAGAGGCTTTTTATTTTGATGTATTACCAACAGTTTATTTTTGCTTTTGTTTCTCTTGCCTCAGGGGACCTATCTAGAAAAACTTTGCTAAGGCTGATGTCAGAGAAGTTACTGCCTGTACTGTCTTCTAGGGTTTTTATGGTTTGGGGGCTCACATTTAGGTCTTTAATCCATTTTGAATTTATATTTGTGTATGGGGTAAGAAAGTGGGCCACTTTCATTCTTTTGCATGTTGCTGTCCAGTTTTCCCAACACCATTTGTTGAAGAGACCGTCTTTTTCCCATTGCATAGGATCTTATAATTTGCTATTCGTAGAAATTCTCTGCTTGTGATTTAAGAAGACCTTACCTTTGGCTTTGGAAGAAATAATGATATAGTGAATTTGGCTTATTACTATATTATGTTCATGAAGTAAGTCTTATTCTATTAATATGTCAAAGGTTTATATTAATATGTATAAATCTTACCCCTTTGGACAGAGCCTGTGGCTCTTTATAGTCTCAATTTATCTAAAAACATGAATTAAAAGAAAGATGATTGAATAATGTGCCCAATTATGGCACAGATATAGTATTTTTGTTCTTTAAAATATGATTAATTGCCTTATAGACATTTGTTATATCATTGTTAATTTGTAGGAAAACATTTGGCCTGTCCCTAAAGCTTTTTTATTTGATGTTATTTTTATGTTTTTAGAGAGAGAGAGCACAAGCAGAGGAAAGGGGCAGAGGAGGAGAGAGAGAGAATCTTAAAGTGGCTTCATGCTCAGCGCAGAGCCTGATGTGGGGCTCGATTCCATGACCTTGCGATCATGATTTGAGCCAAAATTGAGTTGGACACTCAACCAACTGAACCACCCAGGCACCTCTAAAACCTTTTTTTTAAAATGTTTCTTTATTTTGAGGGAAAGAGGGAGAGTGCACGCTGGAGAGGGGCAGAGAGAGGGAGAGAGAGAAACCTAAGCAGGCTCCACTCTGAGTGCACAGCCTGATGCGAGACTCCATCTCGTGAACCATGAGATCATTATCTGAGCAAAATCAAGAGTCAGACGCTTAACTGACTGAGCCACCTAGGCACCCCAAAAACGTTTTAATAAAGGACTTTGAGTGCCTTTCAGTTACATGTTTGCCCAGTTGAGTGACAAAAATATCAAGGTTCAAGCTATGGTCTGTCTCAAGAAAACTTGGGTGTGGCCTTTTCTGAGTCCTGTGATCAGAGGCTATTGGAGGGCTATAACAGGGGACTCATTTAATTCTTTTTAAAAAAAATTTTTTAATGTTCGTTTTTGAGAGAGACAGAGAGAGCATGAGCCAGAGATGGGTAGAGAGAGAGGGAGACACAGAATCCGAAGCAGGCTCCAGGCTCTGAGCTGTCAGTACAGAGCCCAATGCAGGACTCGAACTCACAAACTGTGAAATCATGACCTGAGCCGAAGTCGTTTGCTTAACCACCTGAGCAACCCAGGTGCCCCAGGTGCCCCAGGACTCATTTAATTCTTGAAGGAAATATGGAGAAACAAAAATGGCTAGAGGGCAGTCCTTGGTGGGAGAGTAGAAGAGGTGCAGATATGGCACATTATTCTTGGGACAAAGTCAGGGCCAAGGAAGCAATCAGGTGAGTCAGTAGCTCAGCCAGAAATAAGGTGTAATGTTCAGCTTCAATGTATATGATGGAGAATTGCTTTTGTCTTCTCTTGATGATTTTAAGAGGGCTTTAATTTTTGTGGCAGTAGCGGTGGGGGGGGTGGGGTTAGAGAGCAGGTCTTCACATATGGAGGGATTGCTCTTCTCTCCCTTTAAGTGTTTTTGAGTCTCTTTTGGAACAAAATGCTGCTTTCTTGGAATGACCTGACTTTTTGTGATTTTCAATATCTGAGGTTTAATACAAACTTTCTGTCTTCGGCCCAACATGTGACTAACTACTAAGTTATTAGTTTGCCCGAGATGACCAGTGTAAATTAGTAGAAATGCAGCTTTACCGTTTACTGGTGTTTATTTAGCAGTCTGTATGCCCATTATTTAACTATGTAATCACCAGCTTAGTTCTTTATCTTCCTGAAGCAGAATGTCATTAATTCTTATTTGATTTTATAATAGCTTCAGGTTGGTAACTCTTTCTCTAACCTAATCTCCCATCTCTAATGATTGTTTTGCATTGTTTTATTTACTAACACATAGGAAATGGACTTTTTCTTCCAGGCATGGTCAAAGTGATTATTCAGTGTCATGTTATTGTGGACCTTTCTCTCTCCAGTGCCATAGCTGTTGATAGGAAAGTTTGAACATTTTTAGTGATCTCTTAATTTTTGTAGTTTCTGGTAGAATTCTCTCTGGCAAGGTTTGCTTTATCTCAGTTGTACTTTCCAAAAGATGTGACATATTTTGGAAGTGTTTGTTGTTTACCTCAGACTGACAGCAAAAAATCATTTATATCTCTCAAAATGATAGAATTATCTCACCTCTGCAGCTGTCAGCTTATCCAGGCTTCAATTCTCTCTCTGTCTCTTTCTCTTCCTCAGTCTCTCTCTCTCTCTCTCTCTCTCTCTCTCTCTCTCTCTCCTGACAGGATTTAAATAATAACGGGAAAGACTAGGTATTCTCTTCAGTTCGCAAGTGGGAATTTTGTTTCAGTAACAACTGTACCATGCTTTTTTTTCCTGGCTTTTTGCAAACCTTTCAATGTAATGCTTTATCTTAAAGTCAGTCAATAACTGTGACTCTCTTTATGTTATGATTCCCTTAAAAGGTAGATGTGTTAGAAAAACTTGCAGTGTCTTGTAATGCTGCATAGTCATGATATGGTAGGCATAGTGGATTTTTGGTTCCTGGATCCCTCCTTTTGCTGCATTTCCAAATGTTCTTCAAACCTGACTTTCACAATCCAAGAGCCTGGACTCATGCATTTTCCTTCAAGTGTTGGTTTCCATCTGACTTTCAAGTAGTGAGAAAAATTGTTTTTGAATAGGGAAGTTGCAAAGATACAAGACCTTCACATTCCCAAATAATGTATCTCTTTTAGTGGCTGTGATTGAAGGGCCTTAGGGCAGCATCCTTCTCAGTGCATTATATTAGGGCCCATCATCATACTACTGGTGATACTAACCTCAGTCAGTTGGTTAAGTGGTGTCTACCAGCTTTCACCATTATAAAGTTAATACTGTTCCTTTTTGTAGTTAATAAATATCTTAGGAAAGATACATGAAGCCTTCGAAAATATCATGTTTCTTTTTCACACTTTCACCCAGTAATTTCAGCATCTGTTGGTGACTCTTGCCTAGAACAATTATTACTGTGGTTTTCTAAAAGACGGATTCTATCATCCCTTTATTCATTGTAATTCTTCTTTAATGGAGAGAAGGGAAAATGGACTTATAACCACCCCCAATGTAACAGGGGCCTACTTATCTTTGCTTGTGACTGCTCATACTTCTGTTTAATAAATATTTATATATGCATATGGATATTAATGTGGGTATATATGTAGATATGGATATGAGTGTGAGTATAGATATAAGCTTTTTTCTATAGGTATTGATATAAAGAAAATAAAATACATATCCCAAAGTTAATTCATACTGATTTTTCTTGGGAATCCCAAGTGGGCATTGCGCTGTCAGCACAGAGCCTGGCGCAGGGATCCATCTCTCACAGATCGTGAGGTCATGACCTGAGCCAAAATCAAGAGTTGGGCACTTAACTGACTGAATCACCCAGGCACCTCCCAGGTTTGAGTATATCATTTGACCTGCTTCCTCAAATTTCCTCTTTTGTAAAATGAAGTAATTTATCCTGGATTACCATCAAGACCTCTCCAGTTTTCACAAGTCTTTGTTTTAATGATCTATAATTTATATTCCAAAGTTAAATGTACTCACGGCTTACAGATTGTGGTTCCTCCTGCTTGCATTCTTTCTAGCTCTTTGTTATCCTCACTCTTGTTCTTCCTGAATTGTGACCTTCAGTACATTGGAGTGTCTGCAGTATATTTGCACTTCATTCTTTTTCATCTTTTTTTCTTGCTTCCCCTGCCCATACTGAACTATGAGCTTGTGTCACCAATATTCTTGTTCCCTGTTGTTTCCATTCTCCTGCTGTGTCTCTGTGTGAAATTCCCATCTTGGCGTAAGTGCTGCAGTCTTCGGTTCTTCACCAGTAAGGCTGAGAGCTCCAAGGAGAAATGGCAGGGTCCAGCTGAACCCTACATCTAGATTCTTGATTTTCAGCACAGTTACTTATCTTGGTCAGTCCCTCCCTTTCTCCACTGTTCTGCAACTATGAAAAACCCACACAATAATCTTCACACCCATATTTATTCCCTGCCTCACTGTTTTAGCAATTAGCTTGCCTCCAGCTTCATAGAAAAACTTAATTGTAAAATGTGTAAAATGTGTTCCCCTCTACCCATCTGCATACGAAAATACATCCACATCTATCCTGCCCTTCTCAATGGAGGAGTTGTTCCTCTTGTTTAAGGCTAAGCTTTCCACCCATGATCTTGATCCCATTTCCTTCCCAGTCCTCTGAGATCTGATTCCCATTAATCATTTTGTCTTTTCTGTATGTGGAACTCTTTCTAATTCCAGTCCCACTGATGCTGGTTTTATGATGCTGGGAAAATTTCTTAACTTCTCTGTGTCTCAATTACCTTTTCTGTAAAATTGCAATATGTATCATTAATTATGATTAATTATGATACATAATAATTGCTAATTAAATATTAGGTATTATATTTCTATTACCGTGTCACAGATGACCACAAACTTAGTGGCTTTAAAAAAATACCAATTTACTACCTTATAGTTTCTGTGGCTCGGGAGTACAGGCGTAGGTTAGTTGAGTCCTCTACTCTGCGTCTAGGCAAGCTGAAATTAAGGTGCTGGTTGGTGCTGCGATCTCACCTGAGGCTTCGGGGTCTCTTTCTACGCTCATTCAGGTCATTGGCCAAATTTAGTCCTTTCTGTTGTAGTACTAAGATCTCTGTTTTCTCATTGGCTATTGGCCGGGGATTGCTCTTAGAAACAGAGGCCATTCTCAGGTTCTTGCTTTGTGATCTTCTGGTAATGGTAGTTCACAACTACTTCTTTGAATGCACTGAGGATCATCTCTCTGAAGCTTGGCCTTCTTTTAAAAGGCTCATTTGACTAGGTCAGGGCCATCCAAGATAACGTCTCTTCTGATTTACTCACTGAACCAGTTAGTAACCAAATCATGAGAATGATATCCTTTCATACTCATATTTATAGTCCCACCATGCAGACTCAAAGAGAAAGGAGTACACAATTGTGTACCTTGGGGACCATCTTAGAATTCTGCCTACCACATATATTATAAGTGTATTACTGCTTATCCCTAATATCCTGTAACATGCTCCAGCTGAGCATGGTCCAACAGAAATGTAATGTGAGCCACATTACATTTTATATTTTCAAACAGGCACATTACAATAAAGCAAAAAGAAACCTGTAAAGTTAATTTTAATAAAATATTTTATTTAGCCCAGTGTATCTAAGTTATCCATTAAACTTGTATTCCATATTAAAATTATTATTGGGATATTTTTTTCATACCAGGTCTTCAAAATTAGTTGTGAATTTTAGTTCACGTCACATCTCAGTTTGAACTAGCCACATTTCGAATATTCAGCAGCCACATGATGAGTGGCTACCATTGGATACCACAGCTGTAATTAATGTTAAAAACAAACACCCATGAAAAATCTTCTCTTGAGTTTGAGTTACCTCAAGACGTCAGAATTTCTTCTTCCTCTTTGATACAAATTTTCAGAAGAAGTGATGAACACTCATTATCTCTGCTTGTTTCTCCTCCTTTCTCCCCTCAGTGTGGCTCTGTGATTGCACCTATCATTCTATTGAAACCTTTCTCACTGCGGTCACCAGTTGAACCCAGATGGTCAAACTGAATGAACACTTTTCCAGTCCTCATCTTACAGAATTGCTCTGGTAGTTTTAACACCATTGGTTATTCTGTCTGTCTTCAGACTCTCAGATCTGCTTTCTGGGCCCAGGCCCTCATTTGATCTTCTCGGATGCCCTTCACACCATTTCTTACAGGTTTCACTCCGGCGCTCCTCTGTCTTCCTGGCCACTTTGAATGCTGTTCCCACAAGTCATCCTTTGTTCTCTCAAATGTTCTGTTTCCATTGTCATCCTCCCTCACAGTTACAATGGTCAGCCCCACACAGCTAACTCAATTGAGTATATTTCCCATCCAGACTGTTTACACTTCGTGGAAAATGTTTGAAGCCTATCTCCATTCGGATATTCCACTGCCGTGCAAAACTCAGTGTGTCTAAGTAGATCATACACCTCTCTTCAAACATGGCTTTTCTTCCTCATGCTTCTTCTTAGGTGACAGCACCATCCATCACTTTCCAGTTCTCACAGACTGGAACCTTACAGATTCCTTTCTCTTCCTAACTGTTCGTGAGTAATTAATTACTAAATCTTGCTCATCTTCCCTCTATCTTGGGTTTGATTCTCTTCTCTACCCCTAGTTCATACTCTCAACATCACTGACCAAATCATTGGTTTATCCATTTAACATGTTCTGTTTTGTTTCATTTCATTCCTGCCCCGTGATGGAGAAAAACAGATGCAGTCCCTGCCCTTACTGAGCTAGTGGCTGGCTGGATTGCATAACCTGTGTTAGGGGAATCTCATGGCCAGAATCTCTGTGGCTGAATACAACATAAGTATTTTCCCCTCAAAAAGTAGTTCAGTGTGGTGTGGTAGGGATGCAGACTACTTCCCTCCTGTTACTCTGCAATCTTCAGTACATGGCCTCCAACAGTCCTGCAGAAGGGAGAAGTAGATCTGAAGCCTAGAGGCAAAAGTGTAGTGCATTCCCTCTGACCACATTGCACAACTAGCTGTGAGGCTGGGAAATGTAGTCTAGCTTGTGGGCGCAGGAGAAATACGGAAATGGCTTGAGGAATGAATAACCAGTCTTGCCCACATTCTTGTTTCTCAGTTCCTCCAGTCCCTTGCTGTGATCAGTGTGATGGATCCAAAGTGAAAACCTGACACCAAGTTCTTGCAGATATTCAGTGTTTCCTTAAAACCTCATAGAATGTGCCACTTGATCTGACCCGGTCTCCTGTATCATCTTTCAAGGCTTATCGTCTAGCCATTTACGCACCAGCGACACAGGAGTTTTTCACACTTATTGAAGGTCCTCTATTTTACCTTTTTGCTTATGTTGTCCCTGTACCCTGAAATGTCACCATCACTTCTCTCTATAGATTCCATTTCAGCCAAGCTAAATCCTATTCCTCTCTCTAGGCTCAGCTTAAATATCATTTCTTCCAAAATGAATTACTGTTGCTGTCCTTCCTGGACTGGATTTGGTGCCCCCTTTTTGTGCTTCTATATTTTTCTCTGAACACACTTACTTGCTATTTATGCCTATCTATTGAAGGAGTTACACTTAAAAATAAATAGGTAAGTAAGTAGGTAAATAACAAACTAAAAGCTCCCTATTGTATGATATTGGTCAGTAGAATCTTTTCCTTAGTAAAGTTCTGTTTCCAGGGTAGCAGGGCTTCCAGCATTTTCTGAGCCTAAGGCTTTTGCTGCTCTTAGCATTTTTCCCTGAAGTGAAGCAGCAATAGGATGAGTATCTTTAGTCCATCCAGACATCAGTCTATAGATTGCAGTTCATGAGAAACACTGGCTGGAACTTTGCCACGGAAAAGAACCCAGCTGCTGAGAGGACGGAAGACAGATATTTATGTTCCGTGACTGATAATAGCAGTCTGGACTCAGCCAAGAAAAAAATAACAAATGACTTTTTTAGTTTGTTAATCATGAACATACCCAGAAAGTCTTGCCTGACAAACAGCCTGAAGAGTTGGAGAATGACAGCCTGGGAGTGAGAAGGAAGCAGATAGCGCAGCAGTTGTTTATCCATTCATTGCCACACGGATTCATCTGGTCCTCATACATGCCTATGGGGGTACAAGGTGGCTCACATGTGCACCCAGACTTCAAGTTCACTGGTTAGTAAGAGAGATAGGTGTGAGAAGCAGGATTTCAAAGCCTTGTAAAAGGCACCTTACGGGAGCTTATGGGAGCATCAAAGAGCCTCCAACAAGGGGGTTTAGGGCCAACCTGATGGAAACTGTATCTGAATGGAGTCTAGAAGGATGAAATGGTAAAGCTAGGGTGAAAGGAGAGTGAAGATATATCCTGGGGAGGGAGGCATGTGTGTAAGAGGAAAGTTATTTATACTGTTGATGCACAAAGGATAAAGCAAGTAAAAAAGGCAATGAAGAAGGAAGTCTAGGTGGCAGGGGAGTCAGGGGGTGGCGGCTTCTATGCTACAGGGATCTTGTAAGCAACCGCCATCCCATGCTTTTGAATAATCTGTCTGGGACAGTGATTATGGTTCATGCCTCAAGGCAAAGATGAGATGAAAAAAGCCCAAAAAAGCCACGGGATAGAAAAGAGAGAATGGACTTAAGAAAATGTGGATTATTATATGACTAACAGTTTTTGGTTCTTATGAAGGAAGGGTGCACATAAAGAGAGAAGAAAGTGTTTTAGTTTTTGGTTTTGTTTATAATCAAGGTGCCTGGTGCTGTGTCTAGCTCAAATAAGAATTTGTTTTCTGTTTTGGTTTTGTTTATAATCAAGGTGACTGGGTGCTGTCTCTACCTCAAATAAGGTTTGGGTGTGAAGGAGGAGTATTGTTTCACACCCCGGTTTCAGATACAGAAGGCACATCCAGGTGTTGTGGATAGCTCTTCTCTGGTCCCAGCAGACAAGCACATACATATAAAAGTTGCCTATTTGGAGATACTTGATTAGGGATAAGGATGAGGGGATCTTCAGTGCATAGACAAAGACAACCACCAACATACACCATCAGCATTTGAGATATAAGTAGACAAGTGATTTAGCTGAGAAGAATGGAAAGGGTGGAATGAAAACCAAGCTAGAATGTTTTCATAAAAATCAAAGGGGGAAAGTATTTCAGGAAACCGAGGTGTCTGAAGTGGCAGACAAGTTTATAAGAAAAAGATGGAAATGTATTCCAAATTGTGTGCTGCTGTCTTCAAGCTCTACTTCCATCGTTCACTGCTGTGAGACTCATAATAGCGAAAAATTGGAAATTAAATATTTTTTATTATTAGAGAAATGGATAAAGAAATCATGGTGCATTCACACAATGGTACACTGTATAGCCATTAAAAATGATGTAGAAAATAGCAATATAAAATATAGTTAGATATGCTTTAAATAAAAAGAAGGTAACAAAAGTGTGTATGTTTTGTTTTAATTTTATCATATATATGCCTATATAGACATACAGTATTTATATGTATGCCTGTACATGTGTACAAAATTATTTGAAAGAATTCATAACCAGCTGTTATCATTAGTTGTCTGTGAATGGAGTCTTGTTTTCCTTTTTCCCCGTATTATGTCGTCTATATTTTTCTGTGATTAAGATGTACTGGCTTCATAAAGTGAAATAAAATAGGATATCTTTTTGTAGTAGAAAGTGTTCCATATGATTACATGATCAGGATGTGTATACAGACGTTTCAAGAGAATAGTGGAAGGAGAGGCTAGTATGTAGGGGAAGGAAGGGTTAATGGACAGTAAGGAAGAGATACAAGGAGTATAAACACTTTGAAAAGTTTTGATGAGAAAAGAAAAGGTGTGAAAGAGAACATTATAGTGGAGGAAAGTCAAGGATGTTAGGATTTTGAGTTATTTTGGTTTGGTTTCCTTTAGTTTCATGCACATGTGTGCATGTGTCTATGAGAGAGAGAGAGAAAGAAAGATAGAGACAGACAGGGAAGAGGGGAGATAACAGAATATGTGTGTGGGTGTAATGGGTTTTATGTAATGGGTTTTAGGGTGATCAGAGGAAACCAAAAGAAAGAACTTGCAGATTCAGGACAGAGAAGGAAGATAATAGATGAAGCAAATCCCAGAGAGGGTAGATGAGGACAGAGTCAAGAAACAGGTGTGGAAATTGGGCTTCTTAGGAGAGAGAACATATTGTCCTCTGCGATTAGAGAGAACAATGTAAATGGCTTGGGGAGGATGCTAAGGAGTTTAAATCTGATAGTTTCAAATTTTTCAGGATATTAGAAGTTGAAGTCCTTTATAGTGAGAAAGTCCTTTACTGTGAGGAGATGGGTAGGGGCCTGATGAAAACTCTTAAGGTTTAGAAATGTCCTTTGAAGACTGATGGAGCCAATAATGAAGGATAAAAATTGGCATGTGCTTCTAGAGCAAGACTCCCTCAAACTCTGACCAAGGATCCAGATCTAGCCTGTGGTCTGTTTTTGTGGCCCATAAGCTAAGCATGTTTCTTACATTTTTAAACATTGTTTAAAAGAAGAAGGATATTACATAGACCACATGAAACTTGAAAATCCTGCAATATTTACGATGTAGCTCCTTACAGAAAAGTTTTCCAACTTGGTTCTTTAGTAACCAAACTGAAGATAGAATCCCTCAGTTGGTAGCAGGAATTCCCTTTGCTCTAAAAGCAGTCAGCAGCCTATCTAAAGAGTGTTTAAAAAATGTTTTTAATCTTTATTTATTTTTGAGAGAAGACAGAGTGTGAGCAGGGGAGGAGCTGAGGGGAGGGAGACACAGAATCAGAAGCAGGCTCCAGGCGCTGAGCTGCCAGCACAGAGCCCGACGTGGGGCCCGAACTCACGAACCTTGAGATCATTACCTGAGCCGAAGTCAGGCGCTTGACTGACTGAGCCACCCAGGCACCCCTACTTAAAGAGTGTTTTAATTGACAGATGGTCAGGGGTAGGTCTGGAGTATCAGTAATGTTCTGTTTGTTGATATGTGTGATACTTACACAGATATTTGCTTTAACACTGTTGACCATATTTAACATTTACCATATGTTTAACACAATAACCACCATTATACTCAGTGGTGTGCTGGGATGCTGACTCTAAGAATAATCCCTATTTGTAGCATTTGCCAATCTCCAGGGTGTAAATACTCCCACCATGGCTAATTTCAGGCTATCAGTGTGACATTACTGAATGAGGAGTTAGGAAGAATTGTGCAGAATTGGTTCTCACAAGCCATTTTGGGCCAGTTTGGGATTTTTTTTCCATAGGGAAAAAATTTTGGAGAAATACCTAGTTCCATTTTATACCATGAGAATTTTCTGACCTACTGTTAGGAAATGAAATACACTGACTAAGCTGTAATGACTTCTGAAAAGTTGCTACTTCCATTTCTTGTAACTACAACTGAATTTGAAGCGTAGGGCTAAGCTGATACCTGGGAAGATGAACATCTTGGTGAAGCAGATAGCTGTCGTTTCCTCGAGAGAGCAGAACTCAAATTTGGTAATGTGAGAACTGTGTTTTAACATAAATTTCTGATACCACTGAGACCTCTTTGGAGATTTGAATACGTGGAAATGCCCATAAGTTGAAGGACACAAAGGGACTCCATCCAGATAGGTTTGCACTACAGCAGAATCAGGAAACCACCTCTGACATGGCTGTGGGAGCCCTTGCCTGTCTCTTTATCGGGAAGAGAAGCTTAAGTTCTGCAGGAACTCATTCTCCCCAGTTTCTTACAGGCAGCCCACGTCTATAAGTTGCACACCATTGCTACCCTAAGCCAAGCCTCTTTGGCTACTCTGATAGGACAACGTTTCCTTTAAGGTTTCAGTTTGAGTTTTAGGAAGACCGTGTATCCCAGCCACTACCCACCCATAGTCAAACCCTGAGCCTTCTTTCCTTGCAGCAGATTGTAGCAACGCACTATAGTTCTTCTTGTATATTTTCTGTGCCCCCTGCTTCTCAGTTTCTGTGAACTTATAAAATATAACTTAAAATATAATGGATTTTAAGAGGTAATGAAATGGCTAAGCTGTACTTGATTGTCATTATAACATAAAGACAACGTCTCTACACCTGTCTTTGCATGTTTGCTCTGCATTTAGCGATCTACAAGCAGTATGTTTACTTGTTTTGTTTTTGTTGCACATTTGCATTGTCCAGGCAGTTCATGCTGTAGTTGACTTAAATTCCTAATTTGTTTTTGTTAGTAGATAAGGATGTACCACAGGTTAGTCTCCTGTCAGGGAATAGGTGTGAATGCTCTTCTAGGAACTAGGAGGAAAATCCTGGCTCCTCAATAGATACTGTTCTCATTAGGACTTCATGCTTCTGAAAAGGAACATTTCTTTAACATTCTTCCAACTGCTTTTAATCAGTTTAAGCTTTGATTAAAAATAAAATAATGTAAAGTGAAAAATACCCTAACGCAATTTGATATGAGTAATAGCAGAAAGAATTACATGTATAATAGAGGTTTGTCTAGATAATTTCTTAGGCAAAGTCATCAAAATATGTAAATGTTAGGAAAATATAATAATAGATATTTTAACAAAATATGTGAGACCACACACTTGGAACAGTTAGAGGCATAATTCCTTTCCCAAATGAAGTTTCCTATTTAGCCAGTTTGAGTTTTATTCTGGGACCTGTTACCAATAACCTTATGAAAAAAGAATTTCATAGAGTATTGCTACAGAGAATGTGTCTCAAATATACCTGTGATTCTCGTTTTATCTACAGGGGGAAGAGTTGTACCATTTACTCAGATGAAGTAGGGCATCTTTTTCTACTTTGTGTATAATTGATTTATTAGGTCCACAGAGAGAGAGATGATATATAGCAAACCAACAAAGTACCCTGTACAGACATTCTATACCTGATTGGGTGAGGAGATTTATACTCAGACATTTTCTTATTACTGTTTTCAGGTTCTCTTTTCCAACCCAACTCATTCTTTCTTGGGCTTTATAGTCGCTGAACTTTGGCTTCAACCTGTTTTTATTTTCTCTGTGTTTCCTTTGACTTCAAACCTGAGAACTTTCCTTGTCTCTTGGCTCATTCCACACTGGGATTGGACACCAGCTTCCCTTTACCCTAGGCCCCAAACCTGAGGGCTAGATACTCCTGCTATAGTACGTGGCCAGAGTACCCATGTTCAGCCATAGGCACACCATTGTTGAAAAAAAGAAGTGAGGCAATGGGGGGAGGATGTCCTTAGCCTGACATATTGAAATTGAAATGCCCACAAGGATTCAGCAAGTAGCTCAGGAAGAAGATCTATGCTGGTGATAAAGATTCACTAGTCATCACCATAGAGAGAAATAAAAATGTCAGTTGTATACGTTAGATTACCACGGGAAGTGTATTAAGTGAAAAGACACCTCAGCAAAGAACCCTAGGCATTTCAGGGAAGGACTCCCCCCTCCCCAAAAAAGAGGATTCTTGTGAAGAAGACAAAGAGAATAGAAAAGAGAGGCATTTCAAGAAGGAGAGTGGGGTTAACAGAGTCTATTATCACAAATAAATTAAGGACTAAAACTTTTTACATTTCTGAGTTAGACCAATTTTAGAGGAATGGTAAATAGAAATTAGAGATATACAATGAGAAATATGTGGATTATTTGAAGGAGAACTGGTGAGGAGGAATCATTTATCCATTGACTCAAGAAACTGTCCATCTGAGGGAATAGAGGGCAAATTCCTTACGCTCTATAGTCTGTGTTTTCATCTGTAAAATAAGGAAATTAAAATAAATGATATCCAACCACTATTCTGCCTTGATATTGAATCACTCTAGGAGTCTAAGTCAATTCTTAAGAAGGAACAAAATTGTAACAAGCTAAGTTGTACTTGATGGTCATTATAACAACAACATCTCCACACCTGTCTTTGCATGTTTGCTCTGCGTTTAACGATCTGCGAGCAGTATGGTACTTGTTTTGTCTTCGTTGCACATTTGCATTGTCTGGGCAGTTCATGCTGTTATAGTTGACTTAAATTCCTAATTTGTTTTTGTTAGTAGAGAAGGATGTACCTCAATATTCTGAAGCACTAATAACAAGAAAAAATAGAATGGAAAATGTGCTAGTTTTACAAATAGAACTTTTATTTTTGTTTCTAACATTGGGTTATTAAAACTGCTTCTAAAACTTTTTTATAAATCTCTTTTGAATCCCAGGTATTGCAATTTCAGATGAACTCGATAAGGTAAGTTGAAAATAAAATGTAGAATTTACATTTTAACCCACTGTCTAAATGAAAAACTTTCTGAAACATAAAGTGTTCAAATATAATTTATTTGGTGCTAACATTTTTAAAACTTTCAGTGACATGCTTTGATTCTTTTATGAAAATTATTGCACAACATGTGTGTATATATATATATATATATATATATATATATAATATATCACCTATTCTTTGGAGTCAAGAGTTTTAGAATTTGGTTAGAGAAAACTGAATCACTGTAATCACTAAATCACTATACTAAAAAAAAAAGAAAACATAATATTATGTAAATTTTTTTTCTATATATGATGATGATTATTATATAGAAAACACTTGTACTTTTCTAGAACTACCCTTTGTACCTACACCCTACTCAGTAAATTTTTGTTTTGTTTTGTTTTAAAATTCCAAGATGCCAAGAGAATATGGTGCCCCAGCTGGGGTGATAACTGTGAATGAAGGTGGTGAGAAGTGATATAGTTAGGAATATATTTTAACAGTACTGTCAGTGGAACTTGTAAATGTGTCAGATGTGAGGAGTTATAGAAGAAATCAGTCAATGATGAATCCTAGGTTTGGAAGATGAGCAACTAGGTCAACTGTAGTGCCATTTGCCAAAATTGGAAAGACTGGGGAAATGGCAAATCAAGCAGATTGCAGTAGCATTAGGAGTTCTCTTTGGGCTGTTTATTTTGAGTTGTCTATTAAACATATTTATATGAGCTGTTACCCATCAGAGACTTGATTTAGTTATACATTTAGAAGTCATTGGGATAAAAGTTCTCATTGTTTTGGACTCAGGAGTCCTTTACACTCTTACAAATGACAGAGGAGGACCCCAGGAAGCTTTGGTTTGTGTAGATGATAACTATCAATACTTACCATGTAAGAGATTAAAAACTCAGTGTATGTTCTTCATTTAAAAAATAGTGATAAAACCATTAGATTAACAATAACATTTTTTATGAAAAATACTTCATTTTCCAAAACAAGATATTTGTGAGAACATTACATTTGTTACTTTTTTGAAAATCTCTTAATTGGAAACTTCTGGATTTTCATATCTGTTTCTGTACTTTTGTGTTATGATAAATTATCTTGGCTGAAAAAAAAAAGTCTGACAACAGATATGTAGTTGGAAAAGGGGAATGCACCTAGAAATAGCCATTAATATTTGGTGAGTGTTGGTCCAGATATCTCTTTAAACAGAATGCAGTTGATTTGATGGTTATAGATAGAAAATGATAGAAAGTATTATACAAAAAATGGGGTCCTATAAATCATTACCTTTTGAAATAATGAACTATAATGTAATAATTATAATTTTTTTACAAAAGCAATAAAGTTAGTACTCTTCTATTCCAAATAAAATTAGACCTTTTGAATTTTGTATCGTAAGAATACATTTCTGTTTGATTAAATATTAGGTAAAATTTATTAATATACTTTTAAGTATTAAGTTAATAGACTATTGCAATATTTAAAAATTAGTTTATATTGAGGTGCCTGGGTGACTCAGTTGGTTGAGCGTCTGACTCTTGATTTCGATTCAGGTCACGATCTCCTGGTTTGTGAGATCAAGCCCCACATCAGGCTGTGCACTGAGAGTGCGAAGCCTGTTTGGGATTCTCTCTTTCTCTCTCTCTGTGCCCCTCCCCTGCTCACGCCCACTTCTCTCTCTCTCAAAATAAATAAATTTATAAAAAAAATTAATTTATATCTATACAAACTCTATGCAAAACTAGATCTTGACTCTAAACAATAGCAAGTAGAAAAAGTGGCAGATGTGATCTTCTCGCTTTGTCCTGCTTTTCTAGTCTTCTTCCTCTGTGTGTCCACCATTGTCTTTGGCCCATGCTGGTCTCCCTCTTACACCATGACCTTCCTTACAACTTGCAGAAATTACATAATCCGTGCTCCTTTATTCGTTCACTTTAAGTACAAAGCCATCATCTCTATTTCTAGGTTCATTTGTTCCTTCCAATATATTCTGCAAAGCCCTGGCTGCCTGAGTCATAAATTAGCTTTGTGTGGTTCTGCGTGGCCCTCATCCTTCCTTTCTTCCGGGTTCTGACTAGCAGTGGGGCTGTGTCTACACCTTTTTTGGTGAGCTAAAGAATGTACTAATTGTTCTTTGAACTGAAAACAGATTTCACCCTCGCCCTCAGTGGATGCCATGACACTTGGTTAGTATCATGCTCTGGATATAGCTTCACCCCAAACCCTCTCTCTTAGGAGAGAGAGTTTCTGTCAAACCCTCTCTCTTAGGAGAGTTTCTGTTTAACTAAATTGTATAGACTGATAATTTTTATTTACTTACCATACATTCCTGTTTTCGAAGACTTCATAGAAATTGCTGAAATTTATTGCACATTTATTATTTTTAATTTTTATCAAGAAGATGTCAACAATTGCCATAAATAAGCTTTTACTTAAAAAATATTGATGTCAGTACAAAGAAATTGTTACCACTCTCATACCCATTTTTTCTTAAGAGTACCAGGTAATAAAAGGCAAACACAGGCTGCCAGAGCCACAGACACCATCCTTTGCCTGCCTGGAAAGCAGCCTTGGTTGAGGAGAGAGTTGGCCCCATAGCGTTCTCTGCTCACCATGAAGCTCACAGTCCTGTATTTTTCTCAATAAGAAAATGTGAATCTCAGGCAGGTATAAAAAAACCCAAATAGAATTATTTACAATTTGTGTTGACCTGACACCTGTGTCTTAAATGTAATAATAAAAATCAATTCAGCTTTTTCCTTTTAATCTTCATTAATAACTTTGGGGGCTTGCTAAAGATCTGTTTTTCTTAACCTTTATAAAGTACCATTCCTTTACTTTCATATTCCAATTATATTCAAACATAATTTCATTGAAATGATTTTTTTTTCAATTTCTAAAGTTAGTTTTGAATGATTAATTTTACTTTAAATGGAAACACGTAACAGAGGCTGATGTTATTTTTAAGGCTTTTGTTTTTAGTTGTGGGAATTCTAACAACTTCTTATTCATCAGTTTTGTCCTTTCCTTAGCCAATGTATTGGTTTTCTATTGCTGCTGTAACAAATTAAAATAATGCATATTTATTATCTAATGGTTCTATAGTTTAGAAGTTCAACACAAGTCTCCCTAGGCTAAAATCAAGGTGTTGTAGGGCTGCATTCCTTCCTGAGTTTCTGAAGAAAATAGGTTTCCTTACATTTTCCAGCTTCTGTAGGCTGCTCTATTTCTTGGTGCATGGCCCTTTTCCTGCCTCTTCAAAACCAGCAACATCTCATCTATCTTTGACTGTAGCCAGAAAAAGCTTCCTGCTTCTGGGGGATCATGTGATTAGGTTGGGGCCACCTAGCTAATCTGAGTAATTGAATCTTAACATTTTTAACTTTAATCATGCTAAGTCCCTCTTGCCATGTAATGTAAAATATTCAAAGGTTTGGGGGTTAGGATATGGATGTTCTGAGGAAGCTATCATTTTGCCTCACAGCCACTATTCAAGTTCAGATGATATTACCTTTCCAATCTGTATCTAATTCTTCAGTCTGCTACCATTCCAATTCATCCTTCAAAATGCCATATAGTAGACATGGATGGTGCCTGCTCAGTTACCATTCCCTGGGGCAGTGTGACCAGTCCTTTGAGTACTCTGAGGGTTGGGTCCTTATTGGCTCACTCTTCCTGAGGATTGCTTCAATCCATTAGGAGCCATCTTGCCCAGAGATGCCTGGGTTCTCAGCCAGTGATGGACTGAAATAAGACCCTGACTTGTCATTTACATTCGAGAGCTCCTTAGGAGATCAGGTTGTGAGTAGACTTTACCCAAACCCATATATTTGCCTAGCTTTTTCCCTGTCTTCTGCTTCCTTTACTGTCTTACAGGTTTGCTTCAGAGAACATATGAATATATCACTTTTTAAGCCTTTGGTTCTAGGGAAACTTACTTAGGGAATCCCGCTAAAAATTCTCCATGACTTCCTGCTACCTACCAAATTAAGTCCATATTTCTAACACCAGAATTAACAGTCTCCATTTTGTCACTCAAATCTATATTTTATGCTTTGTTTCCCTCTTTTTCTCTATTCAGAGTCTGTGTTGTCCTCAACAAGGAATACTGTAAGACAGCTAGACTATGGTACCTCCAAGTCACATTCTTGTTTATTTCCACATTTTTGCTCATTGTCATTCCTTCCCCTCTCTCCAACTTTTCTATTTTTCAAGCTCCAGCCTTTCCTGATCACTCTTGCAGAAAGTGATCTCACCTCCTCTGAGTACTTAGAGGATATAGCAACCACATCACAAATGATACTTCTTGTCTCATATTATGGAAATTTTTCTTCACTGCTTGACGAAATAGCCTGATATTTTGGAAAAATCCACAGAGTAAACCTTGTATTGAACCTTTCCTCCTGCCATTTACTAATTATGTGAACTTCAGAGAGTTATTTATAGATGCTGAGCTTTAGTTTCCTTCCTGTGAAATGTGATGGTTTTAGTAACTATTGAAAATAACATCATTTACTCTCCCACTCAAAAATAATTTTAGGTAGATTGCTAAAATATATAAAATATAAAACATTTAAAAGGAATATTTGGAGAAATCATTTCAAAGGGAACAGAGTATAGGAAAAATGTGAGTCCCCTGCACAACATGCAGTCTTGAGGCTCAGTATCCTCACCATAGTTGAGCCACAATTGAGCTTTTTGTCATTTGGTATCCTTATCACCATAGGATTAGAGAAAAACAGTAGTTCACAGGAAAACTAACCATTCCTACTACTGAATCTCAATAAAAATAACCCCCATTTATTGTCATGAAGTACATACATATAATGTATCAATAATATCCTCAAAACATTTTTATACATCTGTGCACCAAAGGATATAATCAACAGGGTACAAAAAATAGCTTCCAGATTATGAGGAATATTTGCAAATCATATGTATATGATAAAGAGGTTGATATCCAGAATATATAAATAACTCCTACAACTCAACAACAAAACAAATAATCTGATTTTAAATGGACAACGAACTTGAATAGACGTTTCTCCAGAGATGATATACAAATGACCAAGCATATGAAAAGACCCCCATATCACTAATCATTAGACATAAATCAAAACCACGAGATACCACCTCAGACCCTCAGTATGGCTACTATCAGAAAAACCCCAGAAAATAATAAGTGTTCGTGAGGCTGTATAGAAATTGGAATTTTTGCATACTGTTGGTGGGAATGTAAAAGGGTGCAGTTACTATGGAAAACAGTATGACAATTCTTAAAACATTAAAGATAAAATTACCAGATGATCCAACAATCCTTCTTCTAGGTATATATTGAACAGAATTGAAAGCAGGATCTCAAAGAGATTTACACACCCATATTCATCATAGCATTATTCACAGTAGCCAAAAGATGGAAGGAACCACGTGCCTTTTGATGTATGAATAGATAAACAAAACACACACACACACACACACACACACACACACACACATGCAGTGGAATATTATTCATACGTAAAAAGTAAGGAAATTTTGTCACATGCCACAACACAGATGAACCTTGAGGAGATTATACTAAGTGAAAAAAAGTCACAGAAAGACCTAATACTGTGTGATTCCACTTATATGAGGTATCTAAAATAACCAAATTCATAGAGGCAGAAAGTACAGTGATAGTTGCCAGGGGCTGGGGGGAGTGGAAGGTGGGATTTGTTCACTGGGTATGAAGTGTCAGTTTCACAAGATGAAAGAGGTCTACTCCACATTGGTTTGCACAGCCTCATGAACACACTTTACTGAATTGCATATTAAAAGTGGTGTAAGATGGTAAATTTTATGTTACCATTTGTTTTACCACAATTTAAAAAACATATTCTTACAGTAAATAAGATCATTAGTTTCACAGGGGTTGTCTGAATAAAGTCTGCTGATCTAGGCAAATATCATAATGCAAAAGCAAAGTTTAGTTGCAACAATTCCACAGGAAGTCTCAATAGTGAGGTATAGGGCAGGGCTTCCTGGTGTTCTGGCTTAAGTAAAAGATACATTTTATTTAGGGTGGTAGACAGTTTGCATATCTTTTGGACAACTTATCAGTATATTCTCTTTAACTAAGTTTTGTTACCTATTGAATGATAGCTTGAGTTTCTAGTCCTTGAATCTTTAAATAGATTTATTAATAAGCGATATAATAAAAATGGACTATTTAGTGCATACTCTATTCTAGACCTTGGGCTAAGCATTTCTTATAGATTACACCATTTTATCCTAATGAAAAATCTCTAACATTTTTGGAGAACTTACTGCATACCAGGCAGTGTTCCAGATTATTTACCTGCAGTATCATATTTAGTATTTACTAATACCCTGTGAAATTAGGGACTATTATTCCCATTTGACAAATGACAAATTTGGAATGCAGAGAGGTTATTAAACTTACCAGAGGTTACACTAATTCAAAATTGAAGTGGGGCACAAGTTCAGACCATTAACCTCAGAGCCCATGCTCTTAACAATGATGTCATATTCATGATATAGTTACTATTATTTACCAGTCTAATAAATGAAAAAAATAGGAGCTCTTAGAGTTTCATATGTTCCCCCTTGGTCCCACGGTAAATGGAAGAACTGGAACTCAAACTCAGCCTGTTTATACTCCAGAGTCTATACTCTTAGTCTCTCCAGTAGGTTATGTCAGTAAAGTCCTTATTACAGGCGCCTGGTACAGAATAATCACTCAATTAATAATTGCGATTTTTATTAGAAACTCTTTGTTCACAGTATCTGCTAAGCCTGCACTAAGCCTTTGGGAAATAATTGTGTAATAGCCAGAACTAATCTCTAATCCAGTTTCATTTTTTGTAGCCTTTTACCATATTTCTTACTATCAGGACCTTTCTTTGAGTTATTTCATTATATCAAGAGCTCTAGTTCTAATATGGTAGAAATATAGAAAGAAGCGTAGCCAGTTATAGTGTTCATGCTCACAAATAATGTTTCAGCATGGAAGTTAAATATATATGAGACCATGCAAAAGACTAGCTCGGCAGGTACTAACAGATTGTATTTTATCAAGCATATAGTTTGCCAGGTACTGTGTCAGGTACTTTAAGTACACTTTCTTACAAATATTCACAGGAGCCCTATGAGAAAGCTCTTCTGTCCATTTTACACATAGGACAATTTACACATAGCCCACAGAGTTTGTAACTTGTACAAATTTACAGATATAGATAATATGCTGTGGAATTCAGATCTGAGTTCAAATTTAACTTTAAAACCCATTTTCTTAAATACTATGTTATGTTGCTTCACTAAGAAGTTAGGAAGCTTAAAGAGAGACTGTTGTTTTTGTTTTTATTATTTCAGACTGGCTGTATGAATATAAGTAATATTGAAATCTGGTACAGACATAATATGCCATGGGCCTTCTAGCCACTTGATGATTGCCTCCATTAAGTATACCAGTGGAAGGACTGAAAAGTTAACTCCTCTAAAAATAAGGTGTTTTTTCGCTAGATAGACTTGTTTTGCTATTGACTTTTCATTTCTATTCATTTCTCTCCAAACAAATCTGGATTTCACTCTTTGTGTATGTGTGTATGCATGTCTGTGTGATTATTTGGAGAATGGTTTTGGGATTTAGGGCATACTTATATTGTTATGATCCTTTTGTGTTGCTTCTGTGTTCCAGAATTTCTTGCCCACCCACATCTGACCTACATGTGTATCACATATTTTTGGCAGTAAAGGGTTATGTTGGTTATATGTTTGATTTATAACAAGCAATGATCCTAATATGCCAGTATGATTGTTCATGTTTTATCTTAAAAACCTATCTCTCAAAAATGAAATGTGGAAGATGACAATCAAAGGAAAATATTTGCAGTTTACGTTACAGGCAAAGTTTAATAACTCTAATTGTAGGGCGCTTCTAAAAATAGAGAACAAAAGGCCTAAATTCCACTAAAAATGAGCCATATGAATGGATTGTTCACAGAAAATAAATGAAACTGCCTCTTAATGATATGAAAAGATGCTGGGCTTCATTTAAAGTAAGAAATGCAAATGAAGCACCACTGCTTACCTATCAAATTTACAGAAATCCCCAAGTTTATAAAAATATTCTGTTGGTGAGGCTGTGAGGAAATAGGTGGGAATGTACTGGTGGGAATGTGCAAACACTGTGGAGGGAAATTTTTCAATATTTAAAAAACTTTATGTGCAATATTTTTTGATCAAATGATCCTAGTTCTATGAATCTATTCCAAAGACACACTGGCAGAAATATGAAAAGACTTATGCATTGTGATTATACCTTGCTGTACTATTTTAATAGCAAAAATTTAAAACAATTAAATGTCCATTAAAATAAAAATACTGGATACATTATAGTATATCCACACAACGGAATATTATGTAGCTGTAAAAATGAAAGAATGTCTCCATAGAGACTTCAGAGTAGTTCCCAGGATATATTGTTAAATGAAAAAGGCAAGGAGAGGAAATGTGTTTATAGTATGCTACCATTTATCTTGGTAAATGAAAGTATAGATACATATGTGATTATACTAAAGCCAAAACTACAAGAGCAAAATCTGTCGTACTGTGACACACACACACACACACACACACACACACACTCACACACACACTCACACACACTCACATACACACAATTGTTAAAAGTTACCCTTAGGAGAGGGGAAGATACAGAAAGTTAGGAGTAAGGAAAGGTATAGAGAGGAGAGGATAGGGATAGTGGGCTGATTTCTTAGAACTTTGAATATATGCACTTGGAACCATTTAAATACAATAAAATCTTAAAACAGTAGTTCCTAATAATCATAAGTAAAGTGAAACAAATCGGGACAACTGTACTTCATATTGATGGCATAAACACACTGAGATGAATTTATTACAAGTCATTATTAGCACAGTGATTTGATTGTTCTTTACTGGGGTATACTCTAAGGACAGAGGGAACAGCAATACACTTTAAATTGTTTTTGGTAGTCGTGTCATTGATGGATAGTGTTGGGAGTATTATAAAGAGATTATTGTCTATGCTTTGTGTGATATAGCAAAGAAGCAATTATGTTGATATCCTTAAGAACCAGAATTTTTGGCATAGAGGAAAGGAAATACAGATGTGGGACTGATAAATTTAAGTAAAAATCTTATAATCCTGTTTTGAAGAGGAAGTATCGTTAAGAATTCATATTTTTTTTTATTTTGAAAAATAAAATTCACTCTGTGCCGGCACTGAGCACACCTAGAGCCCAGGTATTTTCTTCTAAATATCATTCTCTATTAAAAGGAACCAAGGCTCTTTAGAGAAATGGCTGAATCTAGGGCTGCAGCGAAGAAAGTATGCATTGGGTCTGGAATATCTTTTAGTGTCAGGAAGTAAGATGCAATCAAAGAATGATGGAACATTTCGAAAGGACATGGGAACCTACTTGTGGGAGCTCCTTCTAGGAATGTTAAAGCCTAAACATCATGATAGTAATATAGTTCATTGAATGAAATAATAATTCATAATCCATACTGATACACCTACTTACATGCATACATACACATATGGAGGTGAAGGAGAAGCTCTTTCTCACAGTAGAGTACCAACAAATAAATTTAGAAGGAATGGTGAAATTATAAAATCACAAGTTGGCAACCATCATAGTAATTGATTCAGGTAAGGGCCTGCAAAGGATGTTAAAATTAGTACGTGAAATTTTGATGAATTACAGGTTATCTGCATATTTTCAGAGTTACTCCCCAGAAGATATTTAATTATTAACCAGAGAGAAGTAGCAGGTTTACAGTGGAGAATCGTGAAAGATACCACCTTAACCAAGTGGCCACGGTTAACATCACTAGCAATAAGACAAGTCAGTATCATGTGCCTTTTGATAAGAAAGGAATACATCACTTCTGTGTTATTCTTGCCTCAAATGAGTGACTTGACTATAATCACAGGAAACATTGGAAAAACATAAATGGAGGGACCTCCTAAAAAATAACTGGCCCATATTTTTAAAACACATGAAGGTCAGGGGCGCCTGGGTGGCTCACTCAACTAAGCCTCCGACTTTGGCACAGGTCATGATCTCACAGTTCGTGAGTTCGAGCCCCACATTGGGCTCTGTGCTGACAGCTCAGAGCCTGGAGCCTGCTTCCGATTCTGTGTCTCCCCCTCTCTCTGCCCCTCCCCCGCTCATCCTCTGTCTCTCTCAAAAGTAAATAAACATTAAAAAATTTAAAAAAAGTAAAAAACTTGAAGCTCATAAATGTCAAATACTGAAAACTGTTCTACATTAAAGGAGATTAGGCAACAACAAGAACATGAGAATTGAATCCCATATGTGACCCAGGATTCTTTATTGCCATTAGCAACTTGATTAAAATAATTGAGGAAATTTAAACAAAGTTGGTTATTGGTATTGTATTAATGTTATTCTGTAGCTGCATAAGAAAATGTCCTTTGACATTTGATAATTATTCTGTGGCTGCATAAGAAAATGTCCTTCTTTATAGAAAATACACTCTGCAGTGTTTAGGGATAAAGGGCATCATATTTGCAACTTACCTTCAAGTGGTTCTGGGGAAATTTTATATATCAATGTGAAAGAGAGAGAAAATGATAAAGCAAAATATCAACCACCAATGTTGACATTATTACATTAACAACATTGGGTAATCTGGATGAAAAGTATACAGAAATTATTTTTTTTTCTTTTCTCAACTTTTACAAGCCTGAATTATGTCAAAATAAAATATTTAAGACATACATATTTCTTAGATCTGTCCACTCTTACTGGCTCAAAAATAATGAGTATACCCAGTGTCCAGAATATAGTCTTAAAATATATTTCCCACTAAAATGATTGGAATAATGGCTGATTCTGGGTTGGAAGCAAAATGAGTCTAAAATATCTTGTCATGCCAGAGAGCAAGAAGAACATGGGAAAGACCACTTGGCTGTGTCACAATTGATCACGAACCAACTTTAAATAGTTTCCCTCTGGAAAGAGTTGAGAAAATTTGAAGAATAAGAATAATAACTACAGTGATTTATATATAACATTTAAACATTTTTATGTTAATCCAAAAATTAATCATCTTAAGAGTATGTTAGGAGGCCAAAGTTATTATTTTCAAAAATCTGTAAAGGGGAAAGAATCAAACATTTAATTTGCCTTTTCTATATAAATTGTACTTCAGGGTAACCAAATATTTGAGAAAGTTTCTCTTTACAGAAGTTTTACAGCAAATAACAGAATTCCAACAAATGAATTATAAAATGAGACAATCACCATCTGGCAATCTTTAGTGAATTAATGGATCTAAGCGATAATCATGAACGCTGCCAACATCAGTAAAGAGTCGTCATCAACAGGACGTTATGTACCTCCAGATGGAACTGCAGTCATCCCTTCCTATCCATGGGGAGTACCTTCCAAACCCCAGTGGATACCAGAAACCATGGATAGTACTAAATCCTATATATATTATGTTTTTCCTATACATACATACCTATGATAAAGTTTAATTTATAAATTATGCACAGTAAGAGATTAACAGTAATATATAATAATAAAATAGAAAAGTTATATGAATGCGGTCTCTCTCTCTCAAAATATCTTATTGTACCTGTACTCACCCTTCTTCTTGTGAGGTTTTGAGATGTTAAAATGCCTGTGTGATGAGATACAGTGAGGTGAATAATGTAGGCGTTGTGATGTACCGTGAGCCTACTATTGGCTTTCTGACAGTGTGTCCGAAGGATCAACTGCTTTTGGACTATAGTTGAGTGCGGGTAACTGAAGCCACGGAAAGCTAACCCACAGATAAGGGGTGGGGGACTACTGTGTAACCATTCTCTCAGAAGCAGTGTTGGCAGCAACAACAACAACAGCAACAAAAACTTTATCCAAAACTAACTACTAATTTACAGAAATTACGAAGGGCAGAGAGACATTTCAAGCCACATCACAGGGATGTAAAGGGGAAAACCAGACTGTGGAAAACTCCCAGGAAGAACAGTTGAGGTTTTCTGAACAGCAGCAGCCAACAACAAAATTACAGGAGAAAAAATGAGACAGAGGAGGAAAATCTAGAGATTAAAAGAGACAAAAGTCCGTCACAACATGTTAAGTGTTGTGTAGAGTCTGACTTGTACAAACGGATAGCTTCCCTGAGACAGTCAAGGAAATTTGAAAACTAATGAACTTTGTTGATATTAAAGGATATTGTTACTTTATTGTTAAAAGTAATAATGGTATTTGTTTACAAAAGTGCTCTTACTTTTTAGAGATACGTACCTGACCATTTACAAATGATATGATACAGTGAATGGGATTTGCTTTGAAATCATCTGGGTAGGGGGGTGCCTGGGTGGCTCAGTTGGTTGAGTGTCCGACTTCCGCTCGGGTCATGATCTCACTATTCGTGAGTTCGAGCTCCGCGTCGGGCTCTGTGCTGACAGCTCAGAGCATGGAGCCTGCTTCGGATTCTGTGTCTCCTCCTCTCTCTGCCCCTCCCCTGCTCATGCTCTGTCTCTCTGTCTCTCAATAATAAATAAACGTTAAAAAAATTTTTTTAATAAAAAAAAAGGAAATCATCTGGGTAGGAAAGAGGTGATGTGGAAGGGATGTGGATGGAGGTAAGGATGAAGTGAGTTTACCCATAAGCTGATAATTGATGAAAATGTGTGAGACTGCAGATGGGTTTATTTTACTCTTCTTTCTACTTTTGTAGAAAACATCCATAATGAATAAAATGTTTTAGGTCACCGATAGTAGGGTGCAGAAGATAGTGGAGGAAAGGAGGAGGGATAACGTTGGCCTTTATTAGGGCTGGCAGGCATGCTAAGGCCTTTTTGATGTTATTTAATTTAGTTTTTGGACCAGTTCAATGAATGGTTGTATTTTTCCTGTTTTAAAGATAAGGAAACTGAAGGTAGAATGATTAAGTGCTTTGTTGAAGGTCTCAGAATTAGTACTTGGAGCTAGAATAAATACTTCCTTCTGGCTCATCTGATTGTTCATCTGATTCCAAATTCATGCTTTTCCCTTACTACTATATATTGTACTCCACCATGAAAGAAGACAAGCTAAAATAGGTTTAATGTATTATTTTGACAACTTTATTGGCATAATAATTCCTATAATAAAATCTTCCCCTTTAAAGGGGGTACAGTTTAGGGATTTTTAGGATATTCAAAGTATATTACCACAACCTAAGTTTAGAACGTTTTCATCATCCCAAAAGAAACCTTGTACCCATTCCGCATCCCCCCCCCCCAGCCCCTCTGCCCCAAACAACCATTAATTTACCTTCTGTCTCTATAGATTTGCATATTCTGGAAATGTCATGGGAATGCAATCAAACAGTTGTCTTTTGTGACTGTCTCCTGTCACCGAGTGTAATGTTTTCAAGGTTCAGTGATGTTGTAGCTTGTATCAGTACTTCATTCCTTTTCGTTGCTGAATAATATTCTATTGTGTGGATAGGTCTGATTTTGTTTATTCACTCATCAATTTGTAGACATTTGAGTTGTTTCCACTTTTCAGCTATTATGAGTAATGTTTCTATGAATATTCATGTGTAAGTTTTTGTGTGGACCTGTGTTTTCATTTCTCTTGGGCGTATATGTAGGGAATGGGAACACTGGATTATATCTTCCTCTAACTCTTTGAGAAACTGCCAAACTATTTTTCACAGTGACAGCACCATTTTACATTCCAATCAGCAAGTGTGAGGGTTCCAATTTCTCCATATCCTTGGTAGTCCTTGCTCGTCTTTTAGCTTCTAGTCAGCCTCATGGGTGTGAAGTAGTATCTTACTGTGGTCTTGCATATTCTAATGACTAGTAATGTTTGATAATGTATTATGAGCCACTGAATCATATGTTACCTAATTTTGTCATTCTTTTATTCACTGTGCATATAGAGTACCTTCTGTATGCCAGAAAAAAAGAAATGACAGTTCATTCTTTGTAACTGTAGACAAGAATGCTAGTAGCTGGTGGGGTTTTGATGAAAAGATAAACAAATTCTCTTCTGATTGCTTTCATTTTCCCATTGAAATAAGAAGCAACATAATCCGCTAGGAATCAGGAGAGAGATAGGAAATGTTGAAGTTAACTGAGGAATGAAAATGTATCTGAACTGAAAGAAGAAAAAAATAACCAAATGAACTTGAATGAATCTATCAATGTGGCATGTGAATTTTTCACATTTCATAGATAACGCAGAATTTCTCTCTAAAGGTTATATCATTTACACTCCCGCCAACATTTTGTAGTATTTTTTGTTCCTGATCCTTGCTCACACTGGCTGTCATCAAACATTTTAATTAAAAAAATGGTTTCTAATACATTCAATTAGTGATTTTATAATTTTTAATAATATTGAATGCCTGCCTGTCTCTTTTGCCCATTTTTATTGTCATTATTTTTTTCTTTAGATTTGTGGGTTTATTATATATTCTGGACGTCAACTCTTACTGGTTATATATTGTCTCAAATATATTCGCTAAGTCTGAAGCTTGTCATCACTTTTTAAATAATGCTTTCTATTAACAGACATTTTTAACATTAACTTGTAATACTGTTTTAAGAAATCCTTTCCTAGTTGACATCATGAAAATAATTGTTTTTTATTTTCTCCCAGAAGTTCTGTTTTTCACATTCAGGTCTTTCATCCACTTGAAATTACTTTTTTAATATGGTAAGAAGTTGGAATGTATTTTCCTCCACATGGATGATATATTTCCTATAACTGTATATTGAAAAATTCATCATTTGTCCATCAGTATGCATGTTTCTGTCACTTGTCCTGTTTCTGGGCCCTCTTTCTTCTTCTGTTGGCCTATTTGCTTATTTCTGTTATTCCATTTGGTTTGGAGTTGTATTTTAAATTGATTTGAGAGGATTGACATCGTTAACATTTCTCTGTCATCCTATTGTGAACATGACATATTTCCATTTAATTAAATGTTATAATGTTTTGTGATAAAGTCATATAGTTATATCCAGTAAAGCCATGTAAGTTTTGTTATATTGATTCCTAGATACCTTGTACTTTTAGCTATTATTATAAATGGTCTCTGTTTTATAAATTACATTTTAAGACTTGCTGGAATATAGAAATGGAAATTATTTTTCTAATTTTATCTTAAATTCCATAAATGTACCAAACCCATATATTATAAATTGCCTCTGAATCCTCCTGATTTTTCTGTATGGGGAAACATATGTGACTGATGATAGTTTGTTTCTTCCTTTCCATTAAGTGATAGATGATATGGGGTAGCCACATTAAGTATTCCCATTAGAAAGGGAAATAATGAGAAGTTTATAGAAATTACTGATTCTTTTTTAAAATTTTTGAAAATTTATTTTGAGAGAGAGAGAGAGAGAGAGAGAGAGAGAGAGAGAGGCAGAGAGAAAGGGAGAGAAAAAAATCCCAAGCAAGCTCCGTGCTATCATCGCAGAGCCTGACATGGGGCTTGAACCCACCCACCGTGAGATCATGACCTGAGCCAAAATCAGGAGTCAGATACTCAACCAACTGAGCTACTCAGGAACCCTTATAAATTACTGATTCTTATGGGCACATATCATTAGGTCTTCATATCCAAGGGGTTGGGAAGTGTTCCTTAATTGGGCCCCACTTCTGTTTTGTGGGAGTGGGAGCTGGGTTCCCTGGGAGTCTCCATCTTTTATTTGCCACAGCTCATGGCTTCATCCTGTGGGAGTTTCTTTCTTTTTCGTTAATGTCTTTGGCCACTTCTGAAGAGGGTGTTGGAAGAGATACCTTTGTGCAACTTGTTTTTCAGCTTCTTTTCCTGTAGAAAAATTGTGGCCCAAAGGAGTATTTACATCCTGTAGTCTCAGTCCCTTTTACTTCAGATGCTTTTTGCCAATTCAACTGTCTTAAATAATTTTTGGATTTCCTTTGTATCTGATCACTCTCTCTTTCTTGTGCCAAAAACCACATCCACAGTTTTCTTTCAGGACATGCCTCTCTCTAGATTTAATTAGTGGTATTTCAGGTGTTGTGAAACATCCTTAATAGGCACCATCTTAATTTTTTAGAAGTCTTAATGAAGGGCCTTGTAGCCACATCTTTGATTTCTTTTTTAACCTGAAGCTCTGTCTTTCTGACAGGGCCATGGGTTTAATATTAGTATAAGGATTATCTTAATTTAAAAATCTTGAGGTATCAATAAATGCTGGATATAAAAAACCCAGCCAGACTCTTAATATTTTTTTCTAAATTTTGCTTGCAAATTGTTATTTTTTCTACTCATCTATTTCTTTTTTCTTTTTTTTTTTTTTAATTTTTTTTTCAACGTTTATTTATTTTTGGGACAGAGAGAGACAGAGCATGAACAGGGGAGGGGCAGAGAGAGAGGGAGACACAGAATCGGAAGCAGGCTCCAGGCTCTGAGCCATCAGCCCAGAGCCTGACGCGGGGCTCGAACTCACGGACCGAGAGATCGTGACCTGGCTGAAGTCGGACGCTTAACCGACTGCGCCACCCAGGCGCCCCATCTACTCATCTATTTCTTGAAGAAACTTAGTATACAGCTAGAAGCAAGTAGGTAATATTTACATGATTTTTCCTAGAGAGCTTCTTGCCCAATTTTCAAACTTTCTACCTTACCATCACTTTCTACCTTACCAAGTTATCAGAGATGATAGTTTTACTAAATGACTAACACCACATAACACTGGCCTCCAGTGTTTCTGGCCTCTTATAATAATCTCCTCACCATTTTTATAGCCAATACCTGTCACTATATCCCAAGACCAATGACATATGTTTTAAGTTTTTATTTAGCAGTACTTTACTTCTAGGATCAGTTTGTTTCAGTTAGCTATAGCTGTGTAACCTTTTACCACAAAACTCAGAGGCTTGAAACAATAAATATTTTTCCTGATTTTCTGGAATTCAGCTGACCTACACTGGATCTTGGCTAGATGGGCTCAACAGATCTCAACTGGAGTTTCTCATGTGGTCTAGAGGTTGGCTGTTGTCAGCTGATATAAGGTGGACTTGTTTGGTGTCATTCAGATCTGTTAGAAATGTTTCTTATCTTTATTTTGGGTTAGTGGACTAGCATAGGCATATCTTTTTCACGGGGATGGCAGAAATAGTAGAAACATGTAAGGTTTCCTAAGGCCTCGGCTTATAACAGGCATACAATAACTTGTGTCTGTTTCATTGGCTGAAGCAGGTCACATTTAGAGGTCAATATGTCCCACTTTTATTTTTATTCTTTTTAAGTTTATTTATTTTGAGAAAGAGAGTGCTTACATGTGGAGAAGGGGAAGAGAGAGAGAGAGGAAGAGAGAGAATCCCAAGCAGGGATGCTGTCAGCCCAGAGCCCAGTGTGGGCTTGATCTCACAAACTGTGAGATCATGACCTGAACAAAGATCAAGAGTCAGACACTTAACCCACTGAGCCACCCAAGGGGCCCCATATGTCCCACTTTTAAACTATAGGGGTGCCTGGGTGGCTCAGTTGCTTAAGTGTCCAACTGTTAATTTTAGCTCAGGTCCTGATTCCAGGATTATGGGATTGAGCCCCATGTCAGACTCGGTGCTGAGCGTGGAGCCTGCTTGAGCTTCTCTCTCTCTCCCTCTGCCCTTCTGTCACACTCACATGCTCTCTCTCTCAAATGATAAATAAATAAATAAAATTAAAATTAAAAAAAGAAAGAAACTTTAAACTCACATGCTAAGGGGCATGGACACAATGAGGTTAAACATTTAATGATTAAGGGTCATCAATGCCATCCTCCCATACAGTAAAGGCATGATCACTAAGCCAAGAGCTGCAGGCTATTGGGGATCTGTCAAAATACTCGGACATACTTCAGTTTTACATAGTTTTTGAGAAAAATGTTTGCTAATATATTAAAGGCTAAAACAAAATTTTTTGAATACTCCTTCCAGTTGCTGATGTACTGGCTTTCAGCAGTTTATACTGATTACTAAAGAAGAGTCAGGGCTACAAAGTTAGCAGAAGAAAGGAAATAATAAAGACTAGAGCAGAAATAAGTGAAATAGAAAACAGGACAATGGTAGAAAAGATTAACAAAACTAAGAGTTGGTTCGTTGAAAAAAACAAAACTGAGACACCTTTAGCTTGACTAACCAAGGTAAAAGAGGAATCAAATAAATAAAATTATAGATGAAAGAGGCGATGTTAACTAATACTACAGAAGTACAAAGGATCATGAGACTACTATGAACAATTAGTGCCAACAAACTGGTAACATAGGAAACAACTGGATAAATTCCTAGAAATATATAACTCACCAAGACTGAATCATGAAGAAACAGGAAATTTGAACAGACCAATAACAAGATTAGAGCAGGCATCAAAAACCTTCCAACACAGAAAAGTCGAGAAGAGGTGATTTCATTGATGAATTAACACTATCTTTCTCAAACTCTTCCAAAGATCTGAAGAGGAGGTAAGACTTTCAAATTCATTTTCTGAGGCCAGCATTACCTTGATACCAAAGCCAGATAGGGACACTGTAAGAAAAGAAAACTACAGACAAATATCTCTGATGAATATAGATGCAAAAATTCTCAACAAAGTACTAACAAACTGAATTCAATGGCACATTAAAAGTAGCAGATACCAGGATCACAATCGTGTGAGATTTATCTCTGGGATATAAGGGTGGTTCAGTATTTACAAATCAATAAATATGATATATCACATTAATAGAATGAAAGATAAAAATCACATGATCATCTCAATAAATGCAGAAAAATACATTTAACAAAGTGTTACATACTTTCATGGTAAAAAACAAAAACTTTCAACAAATTGGATATAGAAGCAATATAACTCAAGATAATAAAAGACATATATGAAAACCCTCAGCTAACATACTCAACAGTGAAAGGTTGAAAGATTTTTCTCTAAAATCTAGAACAAGACTAAAGGGCCCACTCTCACCACTCCTATTCAACAAAGTACCAGAAGTCCTAGCCAGAGCGATTAGGCAAGAATAAGAAATGAAAGGCATACAGATTGGACAAGAAGAAGTAAACTTGTCTCTGTTTGCAGATGACGTATTCTTATGCATAGATAACCTTTAAGACTCAAGCAATAAGCTGTTAGACCTAATAAATGACTTTAGTAAACTTACAGGATACAAAATCAACATACAAAAATCTGTTGCATTTCTATATACTAACAGTGAATTATTCTAAACATTAATAAAACAGTTCCATTTACAGTAGCATTGAATACAATAAAATAGATAGGAATACATTTAACCCACCAGGTAAAATACCTGTATACTTTTTTTGATGAAAGAAATTGAAGAAGACAGAAATAGGTGGAAAGATATCCCATGTTCATGAATTGGAAGGATGAATATTGTTAAAATTTCCCTACTACTCAAAACCATCTATAGGTTCAGTGCAATCCTTATCAAAATTCCAATGGCATTTCCCCAAGAAATAAATAGAAAAAACATTCCTAAAATTTGTATAGAATCACAAATAGCCAAAGCAATCTTGAGAAAGAAAAACAAAACTGGAGGCATCATATTCCTGATTTCAAACTGTATTAAAAAGCTCGAGTAATTAAAATTAAAATTAAAATTAAAATTAAAATTAAAATTAAAATACTATGGTGCTGGTATAAAACATAGACCAATGGAACAGAATTAAGAACCCAGAAATAAACCATGCATACTTGGACATTTAATATTTAAAAAGGGATCCTAGAATGCTTGATGGTAAAGTATAGTCTTTAATAAGAGGTGCTGAGAAAATTAGGTATTCACTTGCAAAAGAATGAAATTGTATTTCTGTGGTATCTGTTGCATTGTTTTCTCTTCCATTTCTCATTTTGGTTTTGAATCTTCTCTCTTTTTTTAACGTAGTTAAATCATTGCCAATTTTGTGTATTTTTTTTGGAAAACCTGGTCATTACTTTCAATGTTATGTTATTGTTTATTTTGGTCTCTATTTTATTTATTTCTGATCTTTATTTGTTACTTCCTTTCTCTACTAAATTTCAGATAAATTTCTTCTTTTTCAGGCTACTTGTTATGTAATGTTTATTTGAAGAATTTTCTTAATACAAGCGTTTATAATATTAAAAATTATAAATAGAATCATAAAAGAATGAAATTGGACACTTATTTCACACCAAGTACAAAAATCAACTCAAAATGCCTTACTCAAACTGTAAAACTCCTAGAAGAAAAATCTCATTTACATTGGTATTGGCAGTGCTTTAAAAAATTTTTGGGTTGGGGGGGAGGTTTCCTGGGTGGCTCGGTTAGTTAAGCGTTTGTCTCTTGATTTCAGCTTAAGTCATGATCTCACAGTTCATAAGTTCGAGAGCCCCATGTCAGGCTCTGCACTGACAGTGTGGAACCTGCTGGGGATTCTCTGTCTCCCTCTCATTCTGCTCCTCCTCTGCTTGCTTTCTCTTTGTCTCAAAAATAAACATTTAAAAAAGATTTTGAGAGAAAGGGAGACAGAGTGCAAGCAGGGAAGGGGCAGAGAGAGAGGGAGACACAGAATCTGAAGCAGGCTCCAGGCTCTGAGCTGTCAGCACAGAGCCCCATGCGGGGCTCGAACTCATAAGCTGTGAGATCATGACCTGAGCCAAAGCCAGACACTTAACCTACTGAACCACCCAGGTGCCCCTAAAAAGTGCAAGCAGCAAGTGGGACTACATCAAACTAAAAAGCTTCTGTACAGAAAAAGAAAAAATCAGACTGAAAAGGTGACCTGTAGAATGGCAGAAAGTATTTGTAAGTCGTATGTCTGATAAGGGGTTAATATCTAAAATATAAGAAATGCAGCTCAGTAGTAGAAAAAAAACAAATAATCTGATTTTTCAAAATTGGGCAGAGGGCCTGAACAGACATTTTTCCAAAGAAGATAGATAAATGGCCAAGTATGTGAAAAGATGCTCAACATTACTAATCATCAGGGAAATGCAACTCAAAACTATAATATCACCTTACACCTGATAGAATGTCTCTCGTCAAAAAGACAGGAGGTATCAGGTGTTGGCAGGAATTTGGAGAAGAGGGAACCCTTGTGTACTGTTGGTGGGAATGTAAATTCATAGGGGTACTATAGAAAGCAGCATGGGGGTGTCTCAAAAAATTAAACATGAAGCTGATTCAGCAATCCCACTTCTGAGTATATATCTGAAGGAAATGAAGTCCCTATGTCAAAGGGAAATCTGAACTTCCATGTTCACTGCAGTATTATTTACAACAGCTGAAACATGAAAACAGCCTAAGTGCCTGTTGATAGATGAATAAAGAAAAATGATTTTATATATAATGAAATATTTTTCAGCCGTTAAAAAGAATGAAATCTAACCTATAGAAAGAGAGAATAGAGTGGTGGTTGCCAGAGGTGAGGGGGGTGGGGGAAATGGTTGCAAGTGATCAGAGGTTACAGACTTCCAGTTATAAGATGAGGAAGATCTGGGGATCTAATGCACAGAATGGTGACTAAGGTTTACAACACTATATTGTATACTTGGAAGTTGCTAAGAAAGTTCTTACCACACATGTACACACACGTGCACACACACACACACAGTGTTAATACAGTGTTAATTATGTGAAGTGATGAGTATGTTAACCTTATTATGGTAATCATTTTGCATTATATATGTATGTCAAATCTTGACAGTATGCAATGTAAACCTACATAAAATATATCAATTATATCTCAAAGCTGGAAAAAAATTAAAAAAGAGACAGTAGGAAAAAAGCTTTTAAGTATCTACTTACATTACTTCCTTTAAACTCTAATTCAAGTTCAATGTGTGGATTAGTTTAACAATGGCTATTAGATTAAACATTTAATATGTAATTATGTGTTTCATAATTTTCCTTTTGTGAATTGGTAGGATTAAAATAATTTACTCAAAAGCTTGAGAATTTGTACAGAATATTTAATTATTTTAAATCAGTCACATCTTGTAGACTTTATGCTGAAATGGCTTAAAAATATATTAATCAGTGTTGTCCATGAATCATTTATACGACTTTTAGTTAGACATAATGATACTTCATAATTTGTGATGTGACATAATGATACTTCATAATACTACCAACATTTGTGTTGGTTTTCCTTCTATGAATTTTTAAAATTCACTTAATACAAATTTTATACTCATTTTATGAACTAATTATGCTAGTTATTATGGGGAAAACAAAGGAATTTAAGATGTGATCCCAGCCTTTCATGAGCATCTTGATTTATTAAGAAGGGAAAACAGACTTCTGGAGAAGATGGCAGAGTAGGAGGATCTTAGGCTCACCTCATCCCACAGATGCATCTAGATAATACCCACATCACTGTAAGTAACCCAGGGAACAACCTGAGAACTGGAAGAACAGACTCTTCACAACGGGACTTAGAGAAGAGGCCACATCAAAAGTGGTAGGAAGGGTAGAGACTTGGTCAGGACCAAGCTAACTCCTAGAATTGTCCATGGCGAGGAGAGACCATAGACACGAGAGGGGAAAGGAGCAGATCCTGTATCAGGCACCCCAGGCATGGGGGACCCACCCTGGGAAGATGAATAGCCATAACATTTGGCTTTGGAAATCAGAGGGGCTTGACTTTGAGAGTTCTTACAATCAGTAGCGCTAAACACCTGGAACTTTAAAAAATCACTGGGCTTGGCTCTGGGAGAGACAACAGATGATAGGAAACTGAGTCCCACCCCAAAAGAGACAGAATAACTAACAGCCCTGTTGAGGTACAGCATAAAAGCAGCAGTTTGGAAAATGCCTGAGATTTATTTGCTAGTCTCAGAACATGTGCTGGAGAGGCAGGGATCTTTAGGAGACTTCTCCAGGAACAAAGTTGCTGGTAGGAACCATTCCCTCTTCCCCTGTCCCCTCTCTGGCCTAGATACATGGGAGCCAGCAAGAACACTCTCCACCTAGCTTGCTAATAACACTATGCCCTGCCCTCACATTCTCCTGTGGACACATTTCTCCAATTCACCCTCGGCAGAAGTCCGTGCAAAGTAGTGCCACAAGCCTGTTAGTGTGCAAATAGCCTTGACGAGAGCCATCACCTCTCCAACATGACTCCAGCCCCTGGGAGAGGGTAAGGTAACCACAAATACTAGTTTGACTGCAGCCCCAGCAGTGGGCTGGGGGTAGACCTCTGGTCTGACTACAAGCCCCACCCACTAACAAAAGTTTCTCAGGAGATAACACAGGGAGAGTACTCTGCAGTTCTGTGTGACCACAGTTCTGGCAAACACAAGCCCAAGGTGACCCCACACTGCCCATTACCAACACAGGGACCAAACCCTGCTCACAAAGGGCAAAGAGAGCCATTGCACATGACAGGACTGAAGGCAAAAATGGCTCAGCTGCAACAGAATTAAAAAAATTTTTTTTAAGTTTATTTTTTGAGAGAGAGAGTGTGCACACAAGCAGGGGAGCAGCAGAGGGAGAGGGAGACAGAGGATCTGAAGCAGGCTCTGTGCTGACAGCAGACAGCCTGATGTGGGGCTCAAACTTACAAACTCTAAGATCATGACCTGAGCCAAAGTTGGATGCTTAACTGACTGAGCCACCCAGGCACCCTGTCAGCCACAATATTAAGGCACATGTAGCACACATAGGAGACATCCCTGAAGCACCAGGGTCTGGTAAATAGGAGACATTGTACTACAGGGCACTGCAGGACCTCTCCTTCATAAGGCCACTATTTTGAAGAGCAGAAGATGTAACTGACTCTTCAGACACATGAAAACAGGTACAGAGAGATAGACAAAATGAGGAGACAGAGGGATGTGTCTCAAATGAAAGATCAGGACAAAAAAGCAAGACCAATCTATATGCTGCCTCCAAGAGACTAATTTTGGAGGTAAGACACATGCAGATTGAAAGTGAAGGAATGGAGAAGCATTTATCATGCAAATGGAAGTGAAAAGAAAGCCTGGGTAACAGTAGTTATATCAGACAAAATAGACTTTAAAACAGACTGTAATCAGAGACAAGGACACTATCTAATCATAAAGGGAACAACGCAACAAGAAGATATAACAATTATAAATATTTATGCACCCAATATGAAAGCACCCAAATATATAAAGCAGTTAATAACAAACATAAAGGAAGTAACTGATAGTAATACAATAGTAGTTGGGGACTTTAACATCCTGCTTATATCAGTGGATAGACATCCAAACAAAATCAGCAAGGAAACAGTGGCTTTGAATGACACATTGGACAAGATGCATCTAATAAATATATTCAGAACATTACATCCTAAAACAGAAGAGTACACATGCTTTTCAAGTTCATATGGAACATTTTCCAGAACAGATTACATGTTAGGTCACAAAACAAGTCTCAACAAATTCAAAAAGATTGAAATCACATCATGCATCACATCTGATCACAATGCTATGAAACTAGAAATCAACCACAAAAAATCTGGAAAGACCACAAGTATGTGGAGGCTAAATAAAATGCTACTAAACAATGAATGGGTCAACCAAGAAATAAAGAATGTATGGAGACAAATGAAAATGAAAACACAATGATCCAAAATCTTTGGGCTGCAGCAAGAGCTGTTCTAAGAAGGAAGTTTAAGAAGCAAGAAAAATCTCAACATTACCTTATGCCTAAAAGAGCTGGAAAAAGAAGAACAAACAAAACCTAAACCAGTAGAAGGAAGGAAATAATAAAGAGTAGAGCAGACATAAAATAAAGAAACTAAAAAAAGAACAAAAAACAGTAGAACAGATCGATGAAACCAGGAACTGGTTTTTTGAAAAGATCAATAAAATTGATAAACCTTTAGCTAGACCCATAAAAAAGTAAGACAACTAAATAAAATCATAAATGCAAGACAAGCAATAACTGACAGCATAGATTATAAGTGAATGTTATGAAAAATTATATGCCAACAAATTGGACAACCAAAAAGAAATGGATAAATTCCTAGAAACATATAACCTCCCAAAACTGAATCTGGAAGAGAAAGAAAATTTGAACAAACTGATTACCAGCAATGAAATCGTATCAGTAATCAAAAAGCTCCCAACAGACAAAAGTCTGGGTCCAAATGGTTTCACAGGTGAATTATACCAAACATTTAAAGAAGAGTTAATATCTGTTATTCTCAAATTACTCTAAAAGAGAAGAGGAAGGAAAGCTTCCTAATTCATTCTGAGGCCAGCTTTATTCTGATACCAAAACCACATAAAGACACTACAAAAAAGAGAACTACAGGCCAGTAACCTTGATGCACATAGATTCAAAAATCCTCAACAAAATATTAGCAACTGAATCCAACAATATGTTAAAAAAAATCATTCACCATGATCAAGTGGGATCTGTTCCTGGAATAGAAGGGTGGTTCAATATTTTCAAATCAATCAATGTGATATATCAAGAGAAAGGGTAAAAATCATGTGATAATTTCAATAGATGCAGAAAAATATTTGAGAAGGCACAACATCCATTCATGATAAAAATTCTCAACAAAGTAGGTTAGGAGGGAGCATACTTAAACATAATCAAGGCCATATGTGAAAAACCCACATCTAACCTCATACTCAGTTCTGAACAACTGACAGCTTTCCCTTAAAATCAGAAACAAGACCAGGATGTCCACTCTCACCACTTTTATCCAACATGGTATTGGGAGTCCTACCCACAGCAATCAGACATGAAAAATGAATACATACATACATACATACATACGTAAATAAATAACTCATCCACATTTGTAAGGAAGAAGTAAAACTTTCCCTATTTGTAGATAACATGATACTGTATATATAAAACCCTAAAACCTCTGCAAAAGAACTACTAAAACTGATAAATGAATTCTGTAAGGTCGCAGAATACATCAATATAGAGAAATCCATTGCATTCCTATACACTATGGACTAATAACACTACACTAATAACAAAGTGGCAGAAAGAAAAATTAGGAAAACAATCTCATTTACAATTGTACCAAAAATAACAAAAGACCTAGGAATAAATGTAAGCAAGGAGGTGAGGAGACCTGTACTTTGTAAACTATAAAACATTGATGAAAGTAACTGGACACAGAAAGATGGGAAATATTTCTTGCTCATGGATTAGAAGAACAAATATTGTTAAAATGTTCATACTACCCAAAGTAATCTACAGATTTAATGCAATCCCTATCAAAATACAAACAACATTTTCACAGAGCTATAACAAATAATCCTAAAATTTTCATGGGACCACAAAATAGCCAAAACATTCTTGAACAAAACTGGAGTAATCACAATCCCCAATGTCAAGATATACTACAATTCTGTAGTAATCAAAACAGTATAGTAAAGGCACAAAATAGGCACGTAGTTCAATAGAACAGCGTAAAGAAACCAGAAATAAACCTGTGATTCTATGGTCAATTAATCTTTGACAAAAGAGGCAAGAATATTAAATGGGAAAAAGTCAAGAAATGATGTTGGGAAAGCTGGACAGCAACTTGCAAAAGAATGAAACTGGGCCACTTTCTTACACCACACACAATATAAACTCAAAATGGATTAAAGACCTAAATGTGAGTTTTTAAACCATAAAGATCCTAGGAGACAGCTCAGGCAGTAATGTCTTTGACATCATGTGTAATAACATTTTTCTAGATATGTCTCCTGAGGGAAGGGAAATAAAAGCAAAAATAAACTCTCAGGACTACTTGGAAATAAAAAGCTTCTGTACAGCAAAGGAGACAATCATCAAAACTAGAAGACAAGCTATTGAATACAAGATATTTTCAAATGACATATCTGATGAGGAGTTAATATCCAAAATATAAAAACAGTTATACAGTTCAAAAAACCAATAATCCAATTAAAAATGAGCCGAAGATTGAAGCATGAAAAGATGCTCAACATCACTCATCGTCATGGAAATGTAAATCAAAACTACAGTGATACCACCTCACACCTGTCAGAATGGCTAAAACCAGAAACAAGAAACAAGTGTTGGCAAGGAGGATGTGGAGAAAAGGAATGCTTGTGCACTGCTGGTGAAAATGCAAACTGGTGCAGCCATTTTGGAAAATAGCATGGAGGTTTTTCAAGATTCAAAATAGAATCACCATATGACCCAGTAATTCCACTGCTGGATATTTACCTAAAGAACATGAAAACACTAATTCGAAAAGATATATGCACCCCTGTGTTTACTGCAGCATTATTTACAGTAGCCAAATATGGAAGCAACCCAAGTGTCCATCAATAAGGTGTGGTATATATAGATAGATAGGCATATAGTGTAATATTACTCAGCCATAAAAAATAATGAAATCTTGCCATTTGCAGCAACATGGATGGATCTATGGGTATAATGCTAAGTGAAATAAGTGAATCAGAAACACAAGTACCATATGTTTTCACTCATGTGGAATTTAAGAAACAAACCAAACAAAAAAAAAAGACAGAAAAAACAAGACTCTTAAATATAGAGAACAAATTAGTGGTCACCAAAGGGATGTTGGAGGGGGAATGGACAAAATAGCTGAAGGGATTAAGAGTACACTTATCATAATGAACACTGAGTAATGTATAGAATTTTGAATCTGTATTGTATTATACACCTGAAATGAATATAACCCTGTATGTTAATTACAGTGGAATTAAAAAAATAAATAGAAAGTTAAAAAAAGGAGAGAAAACAAATAATGTGGAATATGATCACATGTACTGATAACCAGTGGTGAGAGCAGTTGGATTCATTGTGGATTAGCCAGTGGGAGCAGGCTACTTGGACAGAGTAGGCCTGGTTTACTGTAACTTCTTCTTGGATAGGTTAGCTTTCTGCTGATTGGAAATACTAAGCAAATTTGTGATCTTGGGTGAATTTTTGGCCATAAATGCTTTTCTTATTAAATTTAAACAGACTTGCTTAAGAATCTCAACTCTAGAGACTTCTGATCTTAGGGAGGGCAAAGGAATATGTACTTATACATTTAGAAAAAATTTTTTTAACATTCATTTATTTTTGAAAGACACAGACGGAGCAGGAGCAGGGGAAGGGCAGAGAGAGAGGGAGACAGAGAATCCAAAACAGGCTCCAGGCTCTGAGCTGTCAGCACAGAGCCCGATGTGGGGCTTGAACTCACAAACCGTGAGATCATGACCTGAGCCGAAGTCGGATGCTTAACCGACTGAGCCACCCAGGTGCCCCAGTACTTATACATTTTTGAGGAATAATTAGTATTTACATTGTTTAGAATTGACATTTAAATTATTTACCATGTACTTAAAATATTTTCAAGAATGTACTGCTTTTAATGTGCATTTTAAAATGTCTTTTGCTATGTAGTGATATTTGTGGTACATTGTATGTAGTGTTAAGAACTGCTTTCTTCACTGAAATCCTTTCATAAAAATTTATGTTTATTATGCTTAATCAAATATAAGTGATACATCCAAGGAAAATTTGCTATTTTAATCTATTACAAGTAGATAGGTTACATTCAAGAATTTTTATAAATGTAACATTTTAAGAAGGCATAGATATAAAAAGAGCTTTGATCATTCTAATAAATAAGAAAAGTAGAGTTCCGGTTTTTTCACTTGTAAAATGCTAACTTCCTAACTCCTCTGACCTTCTTTGCGGCTCTTTGTATTTCTTTGCCCATCAGCTATTTCCCACCGAATTTCTTCTTTCAGCTACTGTTAAAACAATTTATCCTTCTCTCAGTGCTCTACTGTCCACAGCAGTGACATCTATCATTTTATTTAATTTCCCAGTAAGCGACCAGGAAGTTATTTCTAGAAAATTCTCTGCAGCTCTCAACTTTTGATCACATTCAACTCTAAATTCTATTTCACATTTCTCATCGATAGTGCCCAAACCCACTCCTTTCTCTTGCCCCCATTCTTCTCTGTTGAGTCTATAAGATAAATCTCCAAGCCCAATTCTGCTTCATTACATAAATGCAGTTAATAACACTGAACTAATTATCCAACCTTTTTAATATTCTATCTATAGAATAAAACTTCATAGGATCAAAATTTGCCCCATCAATTCTCTGTTCTGTTACTCTGCGCATTTTCACAACCAAGCATCCACTCTTCCCCAACTTGCTCATTCTTGCTGTTCTTTTCACCTTTTGTTTCACATTTATATCACAAAAATAGAAGTGGTTTTAACGTAGTCCACATCCTTAAATAATCGCATCTAGCATATGTACAGAAAACTGTGGTTTAACTGTGCTGCCTACTAATTCATTTGATACAGTGGGTTTTGTAATATGCATCTGCACTGTTTTACATTTGGAGAAAGTGAAATTCACAAAATAAATAACATTTCAGACGCATAGATCAAAACTGGTTCTGAGGCTGTGAATGTATTTATAATTTTTTAAAATTCTAAAACAGAACTTTGCCTCAGCTTGCTTTTAAAAACAAATACAGTTTTAAAATTTAACAATATTGCTGTTAATTTTAATTCTTTTGCTTCAAATCGTATTAAATTGTTATACCTGAATGTGCCTTTCTTGTAGTTTCAAAACAGTAATTTGATTACATGATTTCACAGTTGAAATAGTTCCATAATAGTTCCTTGATTTCCTGACTGTGGGAACATAAATACAGAAGGAATTCTGATTATTTGTTAAATTACTAAAATTTATCTGGTATATTTTTATGTGAGCTAGAGAATCAATATTAAGATATATAACTACTTTCTGTCCCTTTATATCACTTGGATATTCATGAAATATGTCCTAATCATATTTCACATGTTGCCTTTGGTATTATATTTGCATATTAATTAATATTACATTGTATATTGTTATGCCATATTTTTATTGTATTATATTTGTATAATATTTTGGAGAATTATAAAAACTCAGAAGGCCAGGTCTGCATCTTTAAGAAATTATTCAAAACTTTTGTCATACTAAAAACTATAGCAAACATAATTTAATGCAAGCCTGTTTCTCAGCTCAGGATATTTTTAATACTCATTCTTTTGGCAATGACTTCCTATTAATCATAATATTGCAAAGACATAGAAGGAAGCACCCAAAGAAGAAACTAAAATTACCTGAAGTTCCTCTTTTTAGATAAATCCACAAAATTTTGGTCTTACCATTGTTTCCCCAACAAATCAAGCTGTTTCAGGCACATGGTAGGTCTTAATAAATATAAAAAAATGAATAAATGAGTAGGATTAGTGTATGAATGATGAATTATAGTATAAACTCTGACAATTGGTTTTATTTTTCCTTTTTTTAATGCAAATGCTGTACTTAAACCTTGATTGTCAAAGTGTCCACTTCAAAGATGGCTGTCTCCAGTAAACACATTGTCAGTCACAGTAGACTAGATACAGAGCCAGGCCACCTCCCCTGACTGAAGCTCTTTGGTGTTAGAGATCTTGGTTGATTTCAAGTACTGACCTTTTGGGCCTCTTGTTTTTTTCTCTCCTTGTGCTTTAAATTCCCATTCTTCTGTTTTAAATTCACCAATATAGAATGAGCCCACAAAACCCTAGGCTTCCACCCTCAACCCCAATAAAAACAGAACCCCAACATACTGCTTGCTAGCTCTCTCTCTCTTGTCAACCTGTGACCTCACAGTGTGGCCCCAGGTGTGCTGCGTAATTTGCAGGCCTTATAAACAATAAACTTTTAATTTTTCTGAGCTTCCTGATGGTTATTGATGAAGGGCATCTTGCAATCATAATAAGAACCACAACATTGGTTATTGATAGGCTGAGATCAGCACACAACATTGATATACACCCATATGAATTTTTAAAACTAAAATCATAGAGTAGGCACTGCTTTTAACTGGCCTTTTTCTCACTCACTGAGATATCTCTAGCAATGACTCACATCTAGTATTTGAGTACCTTTCAAAGGTTATTAATTTATTTTTAGAGAGAAAGAGAGAGTGAGAGAGAGAGTGAGCGCACATGAGTAGGGCAGAGAGGGAGAGAGAAAGAATCCTAAGCAGGCTCTGCATTGCCAGTGTACAATATGTACAACAGACTGCACAGAGCTCCAACCCAGAAACTGTAAGAGCATGACCTGAGCTGAAGTCAAGATCTGGAATCTTAACTGAGCTATCCAGGCATCGCTTTTTTAAAATTTATTTATTTATTTTGATAGTAGAACCTTTCAAAATATTAAATGATTTAAATGGTTAAAGTATCATTGAAAGAGCCACATCATACCCAAGTCTATGAAAAAAGATCACTTTAACGTGTTTTGATTAGCTAGCATACCTGTTATTGATGTTGCCCTGCTTCTAACCTACACTGGATGGCTCCAAGTCCAAAATGTTTCACAGTTGGAGACAATCCATCCTTCCACTGCCGTCTCTTGACTTTATTCCCTTACCTCACCCCAGTTTCCTCCTAAGAAATTTTTATCATTTCCCAGTAACACTAAGCTCTTTCACTGTGTGCGCCTTACTGCACACTTTTCTTTCTGTCACAAATGCTAGTCTCAGCTCGTCCTTCCTGAGAACACACATGCAGCCTTCTGATTCCAAATAAAAGATTTCATTCCTGGATCCTTTGTCACGGTGACCTAAAGGAGTCAGCACAAATTACAAAGAATAAGTCATCTAATAAAAATGGAAATTTTTAGTCAATTCAGAAAGAAAAAGAACATTTTGATTTACGGAAGTAGTTGAAACTGTAGACAAAATTATTTCCCTGCTGTCCTATTAATAAGTGATCTGAGTCAGTATATTCTTTTCTCCTCTTTAGGAAACAGTGGCATTTAATTCTTCTCTTCTGAGACCCCGTGTGATTGGAGAATGGATTGGTCGAGAAGAGAATGATGCTGACCCACTAGCAGCTGAAATGCTACAGCCCCCAGTTCCAAGAAGTAAAAATGAACAATGGGAAAATGAAGACACTAGCTCCAGCCCTGCAGGAAGGTGAGATGAGATGCTTTCCAGGATTCTGAATTTGGTTAGTCGTTGGAAGCTAAAGGGAAAATAAATCCAGGTGCATGATTTTGACGATAACTTAGCAATTTTGTATAGAAAATTATGTTGGGTTCCACATAAGATAAAAGTTAATTTCTCTGTTATAAAATTAAAGTTTTACTAGATTTGCTTTTAGATTTTGGTTTTGATTTTTTCTTTATATCTAAGAATGTCACCATCTCTTTGCTACTAAGACCAAATAGAGAAATAATTTGAAATACATAGGCTGTCAGCCGAGACCCACTATAATGCTGGGCAGGGAGTGACTGATTGTTAAGAACTGGAGATGGAGGGCTTCTCATTTACCAGAGAGATGTAGTTGGTTATTAGGGGAAATAAAATTATTAAATGTACAATAGACTGCACAAAGCAGAAGAGAAAATACAAGAGAAAATACAAGAGAATACAAGAGATATTAAATACAAGAAATTTACAATACAATACAAGAGGAATACAAGAGAATACAAGAGAAAAACCTTAGTTTAGAGCCACTTAGGTTTGGAGCTGGTAACTATGTTTGAACATAATTCTTTAAAAAAAAATTTTTATGTTTATTTCTTTTTTGAGAGAGAGAGAGAGACAGAGAGAGAGAGAGAGACAGAGAGAGAGAGAGAGAGAGAGAGAGAGAGAGAGAAAGAGAGAGAGCAAGCTGGGGAGGGGCAGAGAGAGAGGGAGAAGGAGAAAATCCCAAGCAGGCTTTGCACTGTCAGTGCAGAGCCCAATGTGGGGCTCAAACCCACAAACCCTGAGATCATGACCTGAGCCAAAACCAAGAGTTGGAATCTCAACTGACTGAGCCATCCAGGTGCCCCTGATTGAACACAATTCTTTTCATTTGCTGTGTTTAATTTTTGAAGTATTTATCATTTGTAAATTTGTAAGTCTGTATTTCACTTACTCAGTCCTATGATGACTCAAAATGGTGGTGGGAGATTTGCCTTAACTTTCCATATGCTAGTAGAAGTAGGGTAGTTTTGACACCTGGGTAGTCCAGATTATATCTATTAGAAAAAGTGCATTCAGAACAACTTTTTTTTTTTAATAGCAATTGCAGTGAATAAAACCCAAAATGAAAACTTCCACTAGGAAGTTGGAGTGAAAAAGCATTATGGAGGCAAGACTTACACGAGACTGAGAAAACAGATTTAAATACTCCTGAGTTAAAATGTGACAGAGCTAAAACTTTCTTTGGGTGCTACTAGCCGACCACCACAGAAGAGATTTTCCTATTGATAGCATGGCCACAGTAACTTTGTATTTCCTACATTAAATTTAGCAGCAACCAATAACTATTCTTTCTCAAGGAGAAAATTGTATTTTCTACAATGTAATAGCTTTCAAGGGTTTTTTATTTTGACTTATCACTTGACTAGAAGGAAGGAAATTCAGAATTCTCATTAATGTGCTTCAAGGCATATAGAAAATTGATTCTATTTCCATGAGAAATAACTTTTAAATTATTTAAATAGTCCTATATAAGGAGAAGGAAACCATTTTTAAAAATCCATTTACCTTCTTTTGTGAAATGCCAGATCAATTTCATCTGTCAATGAGGGTAATTTTATTTTTAATACCAGACTTATGAAACCCACTAGACCTTTATCTTTATTCATTGCCAGATCTTTAATGTAAAATAGAGAAATGTCAACTTTCATTTTGCTTTCATTTAGTCATAATAATAATCGGAGCTATTTATTGCAAATGTTAGTGCTTCTATTTTCTTCCCAGCTTCAGTGAGCTCTGATTCCCTCTTGAATACCCAATAAAGGGGAATCTTTCCTTCAATACTAGTCAAATTCCTTAGCCAGAAAACTCAATCCATGAAGCTCTCTTTCAAATATTTGTTATGAAACGTCATGTTTAGTTTTATTATTCTCTGTCTTTAAATTATGAGTTGAAGTATTACCTGTGAAATGAAGAAAGGTGAAATCCTGCCCCGATGCCCCAGCAGAGCAGAAAGAATGCATGTGTGTCTGAACTTGGCTTAAAAAATAGTGACAAACTATGGGTGGGAAACTATGTCTCTCCTATCTTCTAGTACAAAACAGGATTTTGAATTTATACCAGGAATTCACATAGCATTAGATTTTATTTGGAGGAATAAAAATGGATTGGGGGAAATTTTTTAATGACTCTAGAGGCTATAACTAGAGTGTTAGCTTTTGTTTTTAGTAATGAACTTGTAGTATAACTTACCAGTCTTAAACATTAACAGACTAAATTATATTATAGACTTCGGTAGGAGATTTAATTTTCAAAGATGAATTCTTCCATTTTTCTCTCCCCTACTGGGCCTGGATCATTGTCATTGCCAGTAGACATCTGTTATGTGAGTGAAGGAGGCACATAGAAGGCTGTTAGTAGATATCTGCTAAATAAAGCTTATTTATAAGAAGGATTGTTTATAGTCTATCTTAACTTTTTGCCCCTTCCTATCACAGTTTTTCCTGTTGTTAATTGCTCAACTCTTATTTGAGTGTCTGTTATTATAACACTCTATCTTTAGTACATAGCCAATTTTTTTCCTAAGGTCCTGCATATAGACCATTGTATGAAGGGGGTTAGCAACTTTAGCATACACATTTGTCACCTGAATGGTTAAGTTGGTGAAAATATGAAGGCAGTTATAAGGGCAATATGGAGAAACTAATAGGATAAGACAAGAGCTACTGACCTGGAGTTCATGACCCCTACATGGTCTCTGATGGACCCAAGAGATCTGTGAATCTCTTTATTTTTGAAAAAATTTAATGTTTATTTATTGTTAAGAGACAGAGACAGATCGTGAGCATGGGAGGGGAAGAGAGACAGGGAGACACAGACTCCGAAGCAGGCTCCAGGCTCTGAGCTGTCAGTACAGAGCCTGACGTGAGGCTCAAATCCACAGACTGTGAGATCATGACCTGAGCTGAAGTCAGACACATAACCGACTGAGCCACCCAGGTACCCCTGTGAATCTCTTTAAATGAAATTATGTGGAAAATGGGGGCACCTGGGTGGCTCAGTCGGTTAAGCGTCTGACTCTTTTTTTCTTAATTTTTTTTTATAATGTTTACTTATTTTTGACAGAGAGAGAGAGAGAGACAGAGCATGAGCAGGGGAGGGGCAGAGAGAGAGGGAGACACAGAATCTGAAGCAGGCTCCAGGCTCCGAGCTGTCAGCACAGAGCCTGATGTGGGGCTTGAACTCACAGACTGCAAGATCATGACCTGGGCTGAAGTCGGACGCCCAACCGACTGAGCCACCTAGGCGCCCCTAAGCGTCTGACTCTTGATTTCGGCTGAGGTCATGGTCTAATGGTTTGTGAGATGGAACCCTGCATCCAGCTCTGCACTGACAGCATGAAGCCTGCTTGGGATTCTCTCTCTCCCTCTCTCTTTCTGCCCCTTCCCTGCTTGCATGCGTGCTCTCTCTCTCTCAAAATAAATAAATAAATATTAAAAAAAATAAATTATGTGGAAAGTGTTCTGTGTATGTGCAGATGGGCATTTTCTTTCTTAGATTCTCTAAAGGTCCTATTAAGGAAGGTTAAGAAAGAAATTAAAACATCTGAACAAGAAAAGGAACAGGGATTTGTAAAAGAGAGAGGTGAAGGCATTGGGAAATGATTGAAGGCTTTCTGAGATTGTTAGATATTACCAGTTGGCATCAATTGTTATGGCTTGTCTAACCATTTAATGGGAAAGCCTATGTGTTGATTGCACATTTAGAGTTATTAAAAAATAATCACACATTGATAATACAAATGTAAATAAAAATTGAATGTAATAAACATATAATTTTAATTAAACGTTGCAATAGCTGGGTAATGGATTTCCTAAAATTACTAGCTAAATCGTAATATGCATTTGTAAATAGGCTTATCAAGCCTTGAAAGCTTAATGAAACTCCTCTGAGCTGAATCACTTTATTAAAACAAGAATATCAATACATATTATAAGATCTGGTAAATTGACTTTGTTAAGTGAACATTGCTATCAGACGGTAAATATGCCATAAAATGAATAGAAAATCTTACAACTTAGAAATATATATTAAATATTTTTTAAAAAGCTAAATTCACTTTCCATTAAGAAATGTTTCTTTTCATTAAAGTTCATAATTGCTTGTGGGATATCTGTTAATGAAGCCTGAAAGTGTTCCCTTCCTCTTGGAGCTTCCTCAATTGGCAGCAAGAGACAAATAATAAACAAGTAAATAAATATAAAAATATGTACCATACGTTCAAGCAGTGATAAGTGACAAGATGGAAAATAAACCAGAATAGGAAGGAAGAAAATGGACAAAGGACACTCTTTTTCATGAGAAGTCCAAGAACAAAGAAATAACCTTAATATTGTCAGATTTTAGCTGTTGTAGACATGATAGAAACTATGCAATACATATGTTAGAGACTAAGTCAAGCTTAGTAATTTAGGGATATTCTAATGTAAATTTTAAGCAGAAAGAATGTTGATTAATGGAAAATTAATCTTTCAAAGGAATCAAAAACAGAAGCCTTAAAAATATCTAAAACAAATGTATCTTATGACTCACTCATTTCTTTTTGAAAGCCAAAATGGCATATAACTAAATCACACATTTATTACAGAATGTTGATAGGGCATTTTGATAAGTTAAAAATTTGTTATTTCTCATTTATTTAGGAATTCATTCATTTATTTCTTTAGGAAATACATATCCTAACTCAAGTTATTCTTTTATGAAACTCATTACTAGTCACCTGTGGAATCATAGACTCATAGGTGGACTCTTCCTAGGCAGTCAACACGTAATCAGTGTCTGGGATTCATAGCCTAGCACTGTCTTCATGACCAAACCATGTATTTTAATAAGACTAAAGGAAACACTTCCTTCAACCTTTATGAAAATGATCTTGATCATTGTTGGCTGTTGAATAGGAATTACACATTTATAATCTGCCCTTTGTTCCTCATCTTTGACAGCCCAATCTACATATTTTTCCTTATCCTGTTTCACTACCAATATATTTCCTGGATTTTTGTATCTCTCAAGTTGGAAGACTCCTATAGATCTGCTTAAATTAATTCTTACTTTATTTAGTGTGTTTAAAAATGGAGTCTAAAAGAAAAACGGATTTATTATTTATTGAGCATTAACACAAGGTAATGTGCTAGATACTGCGTGAGACCAATATGAAAAAGAACATCTTAGATTCAAAGTACAGGTATTTACTTTCAGATGAGTAGAATGACAAGGAAATGTGTTTTATTTCTGCAGCTCAGCACCCACAGTGCCTGTATATGTGTGTATATATATATATACACAGTGCCTGTATATGTGTGTTTATATATATATAAAACACTTAGTGTCTGCTAAAGTAATTATGAAAACTTCACATAGGGGCGCCTGGATGGCTCAGTTGGTTAAGCATCTGACTTCAACTCAGGTCATGATCTCATGGTTTGTGAGTTTGAGCCCCATGTTGGGCTCTGTGCTGGCAGCTCGAGCCTGGAAGCTGCTTCGGATTCTGCATCTCCCTCTTTCTCTGCCCCTCCCCTGCTCGTGCTCTGTCTCTCTCTCAAAAATAAATAAACGTTAAAAAATTAAAAGCATCACATCTAAACATTAAAAAAAAAACCAGAACTCTTACGCATAAGCCAAAATGCGACAATGAAGTGTGAAACTTTTTATGATCTCTTCAACAACCTGGACGTTAATACAAAGAGAGTCCTTTAATTTCTGCCTAGAGACAAGAGAAAGGGCACAGATTCTGCCTACGAGGCTATAGTGGTGAACTAAAGAAGCATAGAAGGTAGGTTAAAAGAGGAATAATCTTTTTTTTTAATTTTATTTTTAATTTTTTAAAATTTACATCCAAATTAGTTAGCATATAGTGCAACAATGATTTCAGGAGTAGATTCCTTAGGGCCCCTTACCCATTTAGCCCATCCCCCTTCCCACAATCCCTCCCATAACCCTCAGGTTGTTCTCCATATTTAACCCTCAGTTTGTTCCCCATCTTCTGTTTTGTCCCCCTCCCTGTTTTTATATTATTTTTGTTTCCCTTCCCTTATGTTCATCTGTTTTGTCTCTCAAAGTCCTCCTATGAGTGAAGTCATATGATTTTTGTCTTTCTCTGACTGACTAATTTCACTTAGCATAATACCCTCCAGTTCCATCCACGTAGTTGCAAATGGCAAGATTTCATTCTTTTTGACTGCCGAGTTATACTCCATTGTGTGTGTGTGTGTGTAGATATATATATATATATATATATATATATATATATATATACCACATTTTCTTTATCCATTCATCCATTGATGGACATTTGGGCTCTCTCCACATTTTGGCTATTGTTGATAGTGCTGCTATAAACATGGGGGTGCATGTGTCCCTTTGAAACAGCACAACCTGTATCCCTTGGATAAGTGCCTGGTAGTGCAATTGCTGGGTCTTAGGGTAGTTCTATTTTTAGTTTTTTGAGGAACCGCCATACTGTTTTCCAGAGTGGCTGCACCAGCTTGCATTGCCACCAACAGTGCAAAAGAGATCCTCTTTCTCCACATCCTCGCCAACATCTGTTGTTGCCTGAGTTGTTAATGTTAGCCATTCTGACAGGTGCAAAGTGGTATCTCATTGTGGTTTTGATTTGCATTTCCCGGATGATGAGTGATGTGGAGCATTTTTTTATGTGTCGGTTGGCCATCTGGATGTCTTCTTTGGAGAAGTGTCTATTCATATCTTTTTCCCATTTCTTCACTGGACTATTTGTTTTTTGGGTGTTGAGTTTGATAAGTTCTTTGTAGATTTTGGATACTAACCCTTTATCTGATATGTCATTTGCAAATATCTTCTCCCATTCTGTCAGTTGCCTTTTAGTTTTGCTAATTATTTCCTTTGCTGTGCAGAAGCTTTTTATTTTGATGAGGTCCCAGTAGTTCATTTTTGCTTGTTTCCCTTGCTTCCAGAGACGTGTTGAGTAAGAAGTTGTTGCGGGCAAGATCAAAGAGGGTTTTGCCTGCTTTTTCCTTAGGGATTTTGATGGCTTCTTGTCTTACATTGAGGTCTTTCATCCATTTTGACTTTATTTTTGTGTATGGTGTAAGAAAGTGGTCCAGGTTCATTCTTCTGCATGTTGCTGTCCAGTTTTCCCAGCACCAGTTGCTGATGAGACTGTCTTTATTCCATTGGATATTCTTTGCTGCTTTGTCAAATTAGTTGGCCATAGCTTTGTGGGTCGATTTCTCAGTTCTCTATTCTGTTTCATTGATCTGAGAGTCTGTTCTTGTGCCAGTACCATACTGTCTTGATGATTACAACTTTGTAGTGTAGCTTGAAGTCTGGAATTGTGATGCCTCCTTCTTTGGTTTTCTTTTTCAAGATCGCTTTGGCTATTCAGGATCTTTTCTGGTTCCATACAAATTTTAGGATTATTTGTTCTAGCTCTGTGAAGAAGGCTGGTATTATTTTGATAGGGATTGCATTGAATATGTCGATTGCTTTGGGTAGTGTCGACATTTTAACAATATTTGTTCTTGCTATCCAGGAGCGTGGAATCTTTTTCCATTTATTTGTGTCTTCTTCAATTTCTTTCATAAGCTTTCTATAGTTTTCAATGTATAGATTTCTCATCTCTTTGGTTAGATTTATTCCCAGGTATTTTATGTTTTTTTGTGCAACTGTAAATGGGATCGTTTCCTTGATTTCTCTGTCATTTCATTGTTGGTGTATAGGAATGCAACCGATTTCTGTGCACTGATTTTATATCCTGCAACTTTGCTGAATTCATGAATCAATTCTAGAAGTTTTTTGGTGGAATCTTTTGGGTTTTCCATATAGAGTGTCATGTCATCTGTGATGAGTGAAGTTTGATCTACTCCTGGCCGATTTGGATCCCTTTAATTTCTTTGTGTTGTCTGTCTGATTGCAGAGGCTAAGACTTCCAATACTGTGTTGAATAACAGTGGCAAGAGTGGACATCCCTGTCTTGTTCCTGACCTTAGGGGGAAAGCTCAGTTTTTCCCCATTGAGGATGATATTAGCATTGGGTCGTTCATATATGGCTTTTATGATCTCGAGGTATGCTCCTTCTGTCCCTACTTTCTTTTGGATTTTTATTAAGGAAGGATGCTGTATTTTGTCAGATGCTTTCTCTGCATCTGTTGAAAGGATCATATGGTTCTTGTCCTTTCTTTTATTGATGTGATGAATCACGTTAATTGTTTTGTGGATATTGAACCAGCCCTGTATCCCAGGTATAAATCCTGCTTGGTTGTGGTGAACAATTTTTTTAAATGTATTGTTGGATCAGGTTGGCTAATATCTTGTTGAGGATTTTTGCATCCGTGTTCGTGAGGGAAATTGGTCTAGGTTCTCCTTTTTAGTGGGGTCTCTGCCTGGTTTTGGAATCAAGGTAATGCTGGCTTCATAGAAAGATTTTGGAAGTTTTCCTTCCATTTCTATTTTTTGGAACAGTTTCAAGAGAATAGGTGTATTAACTCTTCCTTAAATGTTTGGTAGAATTCCCCTGGAAAGCCATCTGGCCCTGGACTCTTGTTTTTTGGGAGAATTTTGATTACTAATTCGATTTCCTTACTGGTTATGGGTCTGTTCAAATTTTCTATTTCTTCCTGTTTCAGTTTTGGTAGTGTATATGTTTCTAGGAATTTGTCCATTTCTTCCAGATTGCCCATTTTATTGGCATGTAATTGCTCATAATATTCTCTTATTATTTCTGCTGTGTTGGTTGTGATCTCTTCTTTCATTCTTGATTTTATTTATTTGTGTCGTTTCCTTTTTCTTTTTGATCAAACTGGCTAGTGGTTTATCAATTTTGTTAATTCTTTCAGAGAAATAGCTTCTGGTTTCATTGATCTGTTCTACTGGTTTTTTTTTTTTTGGTTTCGATAGCATTAATTTCTGCTGTAATCTTTATGCTTTCCTGTCTTCTGCTGGTTTTGCGTTTTATTTGCTGTTCTTTTTCCAGCTCTTTAAGGTGTAAGGTTAGGTTGTGTATCTGAGATCTTTCTTCCTTCTTTAGGAAGGCCTGGATTGCTATATACTTTCCTCTTAGGACCACCTTTGCTGCATCCCAAAGGTTTTGGTTTGTGGTGTTATCATTTTCATTGACTTCCACATACTTTTTAGTTTCCTCTTTAACTGCTTGGTTAGCCCATTCATTCTTTAGTAGGATGTTCTTCAGTCTCTAAGTATTTGTTACCTTTCCAAATTTTTTCTTGTGGTTGATTTCGAGTTGCATAGCGTTGTGGTCTGAAAATATGGACGGTATGATCTCAATCTTTTTGTACTTACTTCGGCCTGATTTGTGTCCCAGTATACGGTCTATTCTGGAGAACGTTCCATGTGCACTGGAGAAGAATATATATTCTGCTGCTTTAGGATGAAATGTTCTGAGTATATCTGTTAAGTCCATCTGGTCCAATGTGTCATTCAAAGCCATCGTTTCCTTGTTGATTTTTTGATTACATGATCTGTCCATTGCTGTGAGTGGGGTGTTGAAGTCTTCTACTATTATGGTATTAGTATCGATGAGTTTATGTTTGTGATTAATTGATTTATATATTTAGGTGTTCTCACATTTGGTGCATAAATGTTTATAATTGTTAGGTCTTCTTGGTGGATAGACCCTTTGATTATGATATAATGCCCTTCTGCATCTCTTGATACTGTCTATTTTAAAGCCTAGATTGTCTGATATAAGTATGGCTACTCTGGCTTTCTTTTGTTGACCATTAGCATGATAGATGGTTCTCCATCCCCTTATTTTCAATCTGAAGGTGTCTTTAGGTCTAAAGTGGGTCTCTTGTAAACACAATATAGATGGATCTTGTTTTCTCATCCATTCTGTTACCCTATGTCTTTTGATTGGAGCATTGATTCCATTGACGTTTAGAGTGAGTACTGAAAGATATGAATTTATTGCCATTATGATGCTTGTAGAATTGGAGTTTCTGGTGGTGTTCTCTGGTCCTTTCTAATCTTTTGTTGCATTTGGTATTTATTTATTTATATATATATATATTTTCCTCTTTTCTCCCCTCAGAAAGTCCCCCTTAAAATTTCTTGCAGGGCTGGATTAGTGGTCACAAACTCCTTTAATTTTTGTTTGTCTGGGAAACTTTGTATCTCTCCTATTTTGAATGACAGCCTTGCTGGATAAAGAATTCTTGGTTGCATATTTTTCTGATTCAGCACACTGAATATATCCTGCCATTCCTTTCTGGCCTGCCAAGTTCTGTGGATAGGTCTTCCCTTGTAGGTTAGGGACTTTTTTTCCTTTGCTGCTTTCCTGATTCTCTCCTTGCCTATTTTGTGAATTTGACTATGATATGCTTTGTTGATGGTCTGGTTTTGTTGAATCTAATGGTGGTCCTCTGTGCTTTCTGGATTTTGATGTCAGTGTCTTTCCCCAGGTTAGGAAAGTTTTTCGCTATGATTTGCTCACATAACCCTTCTACCCCTATTTCTCTCTCTTCCTTTTCTGGGACCCCTGTGATTCTGATGCTGTTCCTTTTTAATGAGTCACTGATTTCTCTAATTCTTAAATTGTGCTCTTTTGCCTTAATCTCCTTCTTTTTTTCCACTTCATTATTCTCCATAAGTTTGTCCTCTATATCACTGATTCTCTGTTCTGCCTCATCCATGCTTGCTGCCACTGCATCCATCCATGATTGCAGCTCAGTTACATTTTTAATTTTATTCTGGCTATTTTTTACTTCTTTTATCTCTTAGAAAGGGATTCTAATCTATTATCGACTCCAGCTAGTATTCTTGTTATCGTGATTCTAAATTCTGGTTCAGACATTTTGCTTGTATCTGTGTTGGTTAAGTCCCTGGCTGTTGTTTCTTCGTGCTCTTTCTTTTGGGGTGAATTCCTTTTTTTGTCATTTTGAAGGGCGAAAAGGAATTAATGAGGTAGAAAAATTAAAATTACTAAAGTAAAAATTAGAAAAATATGAAAATTAAGAAATTAAACACACACGCACACACACACACAAATCGAATAAATGATGCTAGATTCTAGGTGTGTTTTGATCTGGGTGTTGAAAGTGGTTTGACAGATTAGAGAAAAAATAAAGGGGGGGAGAAAAAAAGGGAAATAGTTTGAGAATTTGAAAAAATGAATACACTGAAGTAGACTAAAATGAGATGATGGGAGTAAAATAGAATTTGAGAAAATATACACAAAAGTAAAGAATGATGTAGAAAATAATTAAAGAAAATCAATGAAAATTAAATATAAATTTGAATCTTTTCTTTTTCTGTATTCAAGAAAAAGAAAAGAAACAAAAAAAAAGAAAAAAAAAGGAAATCGTTTGAGAATTTGAAAAAGCGAATACACCTCGGTAGACTAAAATAAAAGGATGGAAGTAAAATAGAATTTGAAAAAATTTACACAAAAGTAAAAAATATACTAATAAATATTAAAGAAAAATATTTTTAATAAAAATTGAAAATAAAAATGAGTTTTTTCTTTTTCTGTATTCAAGAAAAAGAAGAGTGTAAAGAGAAAAAAAAAAGAACATTGAATAGGTGGACCTGCTAACAGATTGAAGTAGGACTGAAATTACTTCATTTTCCCCTAGAAGTCAGTCTATGTAGCGCTTCATAGTCCATAAACTAAGCTGGTGGTGAGACTTGTGTTCTTGAGGAGGGAAGCTGGCCCAGTCGGGTGGGGCTCAGTGTAATGGCTCCGCTTTCCAATAGATGGCGCTGCTATCCTGCTGGTCTGGATTGTTGCGGCGCTGGTAGGTGCGTATGTGCATGTGCGGGAGCCGTCAAAATGGCACCACCCAGCTACCCTGTCCTCCTGGGTCAGCAATCACGCACCCGTCCTGTCTTCAGCTTTCGTCTACTCCCGCTTTTTCACCCTTTGTGACCAGGCCCCAGGCAGTACCTTTCTCCCGAGTTTTGTCTCAGATGCGGCTGTTTTCCCCGGCCCCTTACTTCTGAAGGACTGCGGCTTTGACCCGTTCCGTCCGTCTGTGGGAGGGTCTCACTGAGCATTGGCCAAATATCAGCTGCACCCAGGAACGCTTGCTAGACCCTGCCGCTGCCGGTGCCCCGAGACTACGGCCAGGTGCCAGCCCGCCCCAGGAAGAGTTCGCGAGATACTGTAGCAGCCGCATTTCAGGGATGATGGAAAATCACAACACACATCTGGCACCAGGCTTCAGCCTTAAGGACCTTGTTCCAGCACCAGTGAATGTGGCTGTTTTCTGGGGTCTGCTGGGACCAGGTGGCTTCAACAGTCTCTACCAAATGTCCTTCCGCTTCTCCCCGTGTGTCCCGAGAACCTCCCGGACCCTACTCTGTTCCTGGGGATTCTCCCCTCCCACCAGAGCACCACCAGGTATCGAGCTGCGGAGTTGCAGCCTTTGCGCTCCCCTTGTTTACAGTCTTAATGGAATTAAAACCCTCTCCTTTCTCCTTTCTCCCTTTTTAGTTTGGTCCCTGCGGCTGTTTCCAATTTTCCACTTTCTCTCCAGCTGCTTTTTGGGGAGGGGTGCTTTTCCCGTATTCCGCCCCTCCCCCCGCCCGAACTGAGCTCTCTCAGCTCAAAAAAGCACCTCCCTTCCTGCACCTCCTCACTCTGCTCCCCAAGTTCACTTCTCTGCGCTGCGTACCTGCTGAATTCTGTGGTTTAGGTCGTGCAGATTGTTGTGTTAATCCTCCAGTCAGTTTTCTAGGTGTGTAGGATAGTTTACTGTTGGTCTGGTGGTATTTCATGGACATGAGACACACAAAAAACTTCCATGCTATTCCAGCACCTTGGCTCCTCCCCCCAGGAATAATCCATTTTTCCACCAAAGAGAGCAAGCACATGGGGTCAGATAAAACTAATACCAATCTGTGTCCAGAAACAAGCATATAAAGTGCAATGCAGCAGGGTCAGGCACCCAGGGAAGGGTGGGGTCAGGAGGAAGAGAACAAATGGTAATTCAGAATACAGGCCATCAGGACGGGAAGGAAGGTTCCACCTGGAGAGAGAGGCTGAGGGAGGCAGGTGGCCACTTTAAGCCATCCTTTTCCCATTGATCTGGTTTAGAATTTATCTTTTTAAACCAAAGTAAAATGGAGTTTTGGAGTATATTAACACCTCATTGAAGTATCAACTGTTGTTCTTTTTCATAAAGCCTCTTTGTGGTTCCGTTTCCTTCTCTGTGGGATGATACTGCTGAAGGAAGCATGCAGATATCCAGGATGCTGCTTTATATCTCTTAATTCATTCCATCCTCATGAAAACATTATTATCTGTAATTTAGGAAGGAGGAAACTAAATCCCAGAGTAGTTACGTCACTGTCCCAAGATTGTACAACTATTAAGTAGCTGAGCCAGTCTGTCTTCCTCCAAATTCCATGCACTTCAGTGCTGTATGCAACCTCCCTTCAGGAAGGACTTCTAAGAATCCCCTTATCATTCAGGTTTAGGTTCGAAGTCCAGAGTAGAGGGGGCCCAGGACCCTACATGCTGTCAGAAGGACCCTAATCCCACCTTTCCCCATCTCAGTCACCACTTGTCTGCATTACGAGCTCTGCTTCCCAGTAGCAGGGTACTCTTTTCTCTCTAATGGTGCAGTTTTCACTTCTGTAGTCTATAGGTTATGGAGTTGGAAAAGAGGAAGGTGTCATCCTTGCTCCCCTTTCCTGCTTGCAGATCTTGCTGTCTTCTTTCCCCCTAAAAAACCCTCCAGTTCTGTATTTCTTGTTTCCAAACATGCTAATCTTACACCACCTCTCATAGCAATCATTTACCAAATCCCAGGTCATTCCTCTTTTCCTAAATAATGCATGCATCTGGCTCATTGTCACATTCCCCAGCCCCCTCCCTATCTTGGTGAAGTTAGTATCCACATTAGTGATTCTTTCCCAAACCTAGCCTCTCCTTCCTTAGTCTGCTCTTCACCACTGATCTTGAATTCCACCCTACTTTAGTCACTTATCTTCTCTGTCATATCTAAGCCTCATTATTATTAAGTGCTAACCCATAGTGTCAATTTCAGGTATTTCACTCTCTGACTATACCTCCTATCTTTCTAGTTTGTTCCCACTAGTACCCAACTTTAACTGGGACCTAGATATACTGGTTCCACTCAGTTTTTCTTGCCCCTCATCCACCTTGTTTTCCTCATTTTTCTCCTCATACAGCTTCTGGTTTGGGCCCATTATTCTAATCTATTTATTGGGTATAACCCTATTTCCCTTACCTCTCTTTTCCTTTGTTTTACTTATGTGGTAAAACTCTACCCTATTTAAATCTAACCCTGACTATTCCATGGCTGAACTGGCACAGGGAGAAGAACACATGGCCACACCAGCTGGTATCACTATGAATCCATGACCACCAAACTCTAGGAGGTCACTGGTCCTGCCCAAAGATACTCTGGGTTCATCCAGTCCGTTCACGTGTCCACACTCTTCAATGACGATTGCATGCCTTGTCTTGTCTCCTCAAACCTCCATCCTTCCTCCCCAGTCCTTCTGTTCAACTGATGACACTTCCAGGAACGTAAAGGTTCTGGTCACTCTGGAAAACAGTTTGGGAGTTTTATATATAAAACTAAACATGTAAATACCAAGCTTGTCTCAGGTAAATGAAAACTTATCTTCACACAAAAGCAAGTATATGAATGTTCATAGCCAAAAAACTTAACCCCTATGTCCTTCAATATGTGAATGGTTAGACAGATTGAAGTACATGCATGCCGTAGCAAAGAAAGGGAATGCACTCTTGATACATGGAACAGCATGAATGAAACCTTAAGTAATTAGACTGCCTGAGAAAAATACTAAAAGGTTACATAGATACCCTTTGTATAATATTCTTGAAATGAGAAAATTTAGGAATGGAGAACAGACTCGTAGTTGCCAGAGGTTAGGGATGGGGAAAAGGGGGTATGGAGTCTGGTGGGAGTGGCAGAAAAGGGCAGGATGAGGGCACCTTGTGGTGTTTGAAATGTTCTGTTTCTTGATTCTGGTGGTGGATACATGATACACAAATCTACACAGATACTAAAAATATCGGGAACTAAATACACACGCAGAGGCATACACACACAAATGAGTACAATTAAAATGGGAAATCTGAGTAAGACTAGAGAATTGTACCGTTGTCAGAAAACTATTGTACAGTAGTTTTAGAATATGATACTGTTGAAGGGAACTTTGGAAAGGGAGGGTGCACAGGATCTCAATGTATCATTGCTTAGAACTTCATTCAAATCTGTAATTATTTCAAAGCAAAACAAATCAATTAAAAATGTTAGTAATCTGTTACAAACACCTTGAGATTTTTGACAGTCCATCTCCCCCCAACTATCTTTCAGCAAAGGGCATTAGTATCCACTGATGGGCCTTGCCTGAACAGTTACTATGTTGGTGGTTGCGAAATGGTGATTTTCTGATTCTACCATTCCTTCTACATTTATTAACTAGCATTAACCAGGACAAACAAAAGGTTTTTCTCTGCCCCTCTTTCCCCTGACCTTCTCTTTCATATCCACCCTAACTTTCAGGTGAACCAATGGGGTGAGACTGATCTTTGCCCACTGATGGCATACAAAGTCATTTTGCTGTTTCCATCCTCTTCTTAGACAATGTCGAACCTAGTACGGCTGTTAAGACAACTTGAAATGTTCTGATCTGTGCCATGAAATGTATCTGGTTGGTTCTTAATTTTTGTTTTTTTACCACACTCCTTCTACATTTTGGCCTGGTGGCAGTGGGGACCAGGCATGTAACCCACTTGCCTTATGGGCTGTCCTTCTGAATACCTTTAGAAAGGTTATCTTTTCATCTTGCCTGGGAGAGATTTCCTCTACATCATGTGTTTTTCTTTCATGAAGAGACATTTGCCTTTTCCTTCCTTTGGGCAATAATATGAAAAGAAATTGGATTATAGAGAAAAGATGAACTTTGGAACAATTTTTTAACTATATGTGATTGTCGTTTGGACTTGTAAGTTGTCCAGTCAGATACTGTCTTCAGAAGTTGGGGGAGAGGGAACCATGAAAGACAGAATTTACCCAAAGGAGCGTGGCTTTATGACAAAGAAACTCCTCCAAATTTACAAAGACTCTTTAAACTCAAAGAAACTGAGAAACATTTAATTGCCAATTTTGGTTTCATCTTTTCTTCTACCTCATCCTAACCCCACATCTAGGCAGCCCGATAGGAATAGTGAGGAAAGTTATTTCAGTTATAGAAACTAGCGTTTTCATTTTAAAATAGTCTTGTGATAGTATAATAGTTATCCCGTTACATGTGTTTTGCTGGACATGCATTTGTTTGTAGATCAGGGATTTTTACATAATAATCTGGACTTTCTGCCTCCTCTTTTTAAAAAAATCAGAAAAAAATGCATCAACAGTGGGCTTTAATAGTGACATGGCTGATTAGCACCTCCTCCCTTAAATGGGGCAGGAGTTACAGTTTGCCATGTTTCTCACCAATACCTATTTGGAAGATTGTTTATGAGGTACCAAAGGATGTCTAGGAAAGAAGATAGTCTATATTTCCCTCATCCTTGGGAAAAATTTTACTAATATGACTATAATTTTGCATAGCAAAAAATTGAATGAAAGTTTGGTTGCCGATTTTCTTTATTTACCACAGCTAATTGATAGTGTTGTCATCATTGAAAACTAACATTTAAATATTTCTTCAGCTTAAAGGTGGAGCCCAAGACTAAAGGATTAAAACAGCAGCAACAGCAACATAAGAAACTTCTGGCAGCAATGCTCTCTCAAGATTCTTTTGAGTCTCTCCATAGCCCTACCCCATCTGTAACAGAAGAAGATATTGATAATGAAGATGATGCAATGGAATTGCTGGGTAATTTTAAAAATTAATAATTTCTCTTTCTCTTCTTCTCTGGCATTGTAAAAATGTGTAGTGATTTAGAGATTTTAAGGTTTTTGAATAGTTTTGTCCTAGGGGAAAGACACCATTTAACACATATTTTATTTACATTAGACTTTCATGAAGTTGCATGTAAGAATGAAGTTGAAATGACCTAAGCATGTGAAGTATTTATTAGACTGTATTTTGTCTTTGTATATGCAGCACTTTACCTTCTGACTCTTTAATCAAGCTTTATTCTGTGTGCAATTGTGATAAAAATTCAAGTCTGTCTGCTTTATTCTCTGATTATGATTGCCTTGATCACATCTTCTGTCTATAAAATATATCCAAAATACATATTTCAGCCCTCATTCCAAAGTGTCCCCTATTGTTTCAAGGATGTTTTAGAAAAATAGAGTAAAATTTAAAGGGACAGATAGTAAATTAGTGTTTTGTGTCTTCCATAAATGACAGGAAAGATTGCAAGATTTCAGTGTTTTTATAGGCTCGTTACTTTCATGAAAACCTTATTAGTGTTGTATATGTAGGGAACCCTTTATATCTTAAATGAAGTAAATGTATGTTTTTATTTCACCATAAATCTCTGGATAGTAAGTTTTTTTTAACTGAACTTTCCTTTTATCCTAAATAATTAGAATAACTTTTGAATACTTTGTAACCATATACTAAAGTGAATAAATAATGTAATCATTCAAAAACTGCAAATAAATTTAACATAGAATAAGGAGTCTCAGAAACATACAGACATTTAAAATTTTTTTTTTCTAAATGAGCTTCCTGCGTTTTAAGTGTTCATGGCAGCAAAATACTATGATTTAAAAAAAAGATATGTCTCCTTGCATATACCTACAGAGGTGTTACTTACTCAATGATGGCAGGTTCATCACTGTTGTCTGATAATACTGAATTCATTCCAGCATTGAGGAGACTGTCATGGCATTTTCACTTTATGCTGTTCATCTTTTTTTTTTTTAAGAACAATTAAGTCTGAGTATTTTTTTTTCAAGGAATCTCATCTCTCCACCTCCAAATCATTGATGTGGCAGATATGCCAGATGTTGTGGTACCTTCCCCAACTTCAATTCAGGAAATGTTTTTCTAAGCACTTGACCTCATGCTAGGCACTGAGCTCTGTCCTAGGATCATAATAAAACAGTCATGGATTCTGTTTGCAGGAACTTTGCATTTCTTAGTGTTTGAGATAAAAAATGTAACTACATTCATGTAGTTCTTGCTACAGGTGCTAATGTGATTAAGCACACAGTTTAAATAGGGATAACACTTAATGCAGAGGTAGAGGATGATGATCAGGGAATGTTTCATAGAGAAGCTGATTCTAGCAGTGAGTTGAGTCCTAGAGGACAAGTGGATGGAAATTCAGCAGGCAGAGTGTAGTCATTAGCCTTGTAGGTTTGCTCTTGTACGAATGGACTCTTTTGCAGTTGTGCTCCATGACTGAGCTTGTAAATTGTTCCTTTGCTTTGGTCGTTAACAGTGAAGGGGGCAAGGCCTGAACAGTGACTGTCACTGGCAGGGCCAAGACGTTGTTCATATAACATCAACGTTGGCTTTTTGGTACATTGACGTTGAATTGTACAGGTATTGTTCTCTCTCTCTTCCATCCATTGCGTGACTGACGGCTCTTGATCAGTTGATATCCACAGGAAGGAAATTATACTTACCTTGCAAAGATAATCTTTTGAAGAAATCTAGGCATGCTCAGAATCACTTTGGATTTCCTGATAGCATCGGGAGTATCATGTTAGAGTGGAGGAAATCATAAACTTCAGTGACGATTGAGGGGTTCTTTAAGGAAACTCAGGTGTCAGTGCTGGTACATCCTAGATCTCAGCTCCTTAAAGTTTCTAGTCTCCCAAGCTGAAGACCAGAGGGTTGGGTTTTTGAGACTATCTAATGTGAGCCATTAATAGCTGGTCCTCATGGTTTTTTTTCATTTAGACGTTGTAGCCTGTGGTCTGAGCGAAGTGAAGAATGAAAACTAGTTGACAGTTTGGGCTTTCTCCATGGAACTCCATATATCTTAGCATAGGCAACTGGTAGTGTACTAATGCTGGTCTCTAGATTATGAGATTTGTCTGCAATAACATGGAATGTTGCAAGTGTGCCAGGCTGTCCTCCGAAATAATGCCATATGCAATCCTGTTGGCCCATTGTCTCAGTGAACAAAGGTCATGTAGCAGAAAATTGTACCTGAATGATTGTGTACCCAGAAGTTCATTAATTACGTAAGATGTTATTTAGATATGAAATATTTGTCTTTAAGACGCAAATACACTTATCCATTCAATCATTTAGAAAATATATATTTAAAATAGAGACTCAGTTTTCTTCAAAAGTAGTGTGCATAAATTCATGAGTTACAATGTTACATGTGCCTGTATCTAAGATGATGGTTCATCTCTTATATGAAATCAAACCAGGTGTACATGAAAAATTTCAGTTGATGTAAGTTACAAATTTTTTGCAGTCATGATGTAGTAATGGATGAACTATTAATATGGATGAATATGGGTATAAAATAAATTGATAATTTAGTTATTCAGTTTTAAGACTTGACGTCTTCAATAGCCATGTATGTCTCTCTTAATATTCTGTTAGATTGCAAGTCCTACACTAATCAGTTGATGTGATACTGATAAATCAATTTAGAAACTATAATACTTACTTTTCAAGTCCTTTTAATATTAGATTTTCATAATTTTATTATTGAAGAATTTTAAGACAATATTTTTTGAAACCCTGATCCTAGAAAAGCATATTATATGTATATATTTGAGGAAAATACAAATGCTGAGTTCCTGAAAATTTATTTGAAATCAAATTTTAGTACATAGAGTCATTGTAAAAGGCAAGAGACTATTTACAATATCTTTTGCACATCTGCAACATTGTATAGAAATGAGTTTGCTATAGCTTATGTGGTTTCATTGTCTTAACTTGTTTTCTATATCAGGGATTAACTGGCTGAAAAATCTATATGCATGAAAAGTAGTATGTATTCTTTGTGAAGTGATAATTAAATGAGAAGTATAATTATTAGTTAATGTTAAGGGAACAAAGGATTGTTGTTAAGTAAAATTGGTTGAAGGGGAAGGGGGAAAAGAGCCTTTTAGTTGAAGAAGTAGAGGTCAGTAAAATTTCTTACCTTAATTCATTTGTAAAGGAATCTAGCATTATTAATACATACTGATTAATATTTAACTCTCCACAGTTGTTTAATTGTACGTTGTTAGATTTCTACTCCCAGTATATTGACATGTGAAAATATAGTACATACGGCATCTATAAGTTTTTAAGTAGATTAAATATTTACTGTAAGATTGCTTTAAATCCTATTTGTAAATTCATAGCACAAAAGTAGCTTAATATGGAATTAATATATACCAGAGAACAAAATATCCAAATTTCTGGAATTTTAAGAACTAACAAATTTAAGCACCAGTGAAATTGGTGCTCTCATTGCAGAAGACATAGAATAAAATATCTGCCAACTCACCTTAAATATGTAGTTCTCATCTTCAAATATAAGATATTCTGAAATATTTTAGTAACTGCTGGAAATTAATGATCACGATTATTAAATTTGCATATTTTTGAAAGTTATTAAAATTAATTATTTTTCAAAAATGGAGAGACAATTTACAATGGTACAGCAAGAGATTTATAAAAAATGCATATATTATCTTTTACTCCACTAACTTTCACAGAAAATTTGAGGAACTTCACTAATTTCAAAGATATTTCAACTTGTAAATGTAAGTTCATTTTCACTATATGCATTTTTCATTTTATTTCTGATGAAAAGCTAATAGCAGTTATGTACTTGATTACCATGAATATAATTTGTACTTATTTGAAAATATCAGAATTATTTGAAAGGCACAAGTGTTATTCTTACATATTTTGGTATAGGATATTACAGAAAAAAAATTTTTTTTGGCTTTCTCAGAATTGATGATGAGGCAAATATATAAAAATCAAATTTCAGAGATGCTACAAAAGGAAAACAGCATTAGTCATGATTTATACTTTCTGATCTTAGCTCATATCATATACAAATTAAAACTAACATTGTATTACCAAAAATAAGCAAGGTGATTGTAAGTATATTTTATTTGCTTTAAACTTAGTAATTAAGAACAAGTATAATTGTACTGGTATTCTCTGCAGAATACAGTAAATTATGAATTTCTAAAGCCCCAATATCTTATCAAACTATGTAACATATAAACTTAATTTTCAAGAGAGACTCATTGCATTAATGCAATTTGCATGTGACCAATATTTATAAAGTAAACATTCATATTCTGTTCCGTTTTTTTTTTCCAGTTGGAGGCTTCTTAGCAGAAAGCATCCATTTCACTTAATTAATAGAAACAGGCATTTCACTTAATGAAAAATGGATGCTGTCATTCAATGATGTTGGATAAAAAAAGGGGAGAGGGCCTTAAATGTTAAAAAAAAAATCTGTCTACATACCTATCTATATACCTATATTTTAATGTTATTAAGTATGTGAAATAGTCTAAAGCATACACCATAAACTTTGTTTCCTTTGGATATTGGTATTTGGGAATACCAGGACAACGGAAGAGTTGTCACTTTAAAATGAAGATTCTTTGTAGAAAAGATTCTTTTAAAAAGTCAAAGACTTTCCAAAATTTATATTATATGTAAGGTTGCTTTAAATGCTGCATAGAAATTCATTCAGCATAGTACTAAAATAACTTAATATGGCATTAGTACATATTAGAGATTAAAATATTCCAAATTTGTGGGGTGTTAGGGTATAGCGATTTTGAGCACCAGTGAAGTCAGTGCCCTAAATCTAGAACATACTGAATAAAATAACACCCACATCACCTCAATCTCAGCAGCTCTCATTTTTAAATACAGAATATTCTCAGAAATTCCAGTAATTACGCTGCAATTGATGACCACAATTACCTAAACATTATAGAAAATCTACACATATATTCTTAAATGTTCACTAAATGAATTAATATAATTGAAAAACTAGAACTTCACACAGACATATGAAAATATCTTTCACATGCCAAATAATACGTATTAACTCCTGTTGAACCATTTGATGTATTGTAACAGAGATTCTATGAAATGCCTCTGCTATAGAGTTTTGTCCTATATTGCTGAATTCTAATGTCACCTTGCTTTAGAGCCATCATTGTTTGCACAAATGCCAAGTGGGATCAGGTTGAAGTGTTGTCTAAGTGGAGTTGAATAGCACTGTTTGTCTCTCTGGATTACAGTGACAACATTTGAGAAAATCCACTCAGACACATTTTTTTTCATTCAGCAAATATCATGCACCTGCTATGTGAACAGTGCTAGTTTGTATTAATGTACAGCCCTAGGATTATTGTGTCTTATATTTTTCTAATTACTTGACCTCTTTGGACTTTGAGAGAATGGTGAATCTAGTGCACACTGGCATCTACATAGAACCAAACAATTTGTAGGTTTTTCCTTCAGCTCTCAGTTAGTCTATTGATCAATTCATTCATAGGTTTATGAATTTCTCCACTTATTACATGACTCTGCACATCCCTGGGAGTTAAAGTTTGCATAAATCTGGGCATGTTTCATGAAGTATTAACTATTCAGGGATGATTCTCAAGATTTGGTTTGCTTAAGAATCATCTGAGTAGCTTATTTTAAGTACAATCTCCAGTTCCCTCTGTCCTCAATTTTTGGTTTGTTAGATTTGAATACAGCCCATGAATCACCATTTTCCAACAGGAATGCTCTTCCTTCAGTCTTTCAACAAATTCTGTTGCAGGTGATCTGTACAACATACAATGAGAAACTCTAATCTGGAAGGTATGGTCAATGAACTTTTTTGTCGTTTGATCTAAGATATCCTGAAGCAAGAGAAATAAAATTGCAGAAAGTATGATTTTTATAATAAAAATAACATGGAATAGAGGCTTCTGAGTTAATCTAGCTCTTTTGAAATGTCTCTTGAAAATAAGGAAAAGTCTTGCTAAGAAGCTTTGGTTACTGTAGTTTGTATGACTAATTATCGCTGTCTTTCTTCCTGATATCATATTCTTTAGGAGCACTTGAAAAGTGAACTTCTAGAGTAGAAAAATTACGTGTTATGAAATGATTCTAGCATAGTCCTGAGGGCATGGCTTTGTTGAGATTCTGCTTTATCATATTATTCTATTAAACTTTTATTTAGGATTCTTACTTTGCTTTTGTTAGATGTGATTTATAGCCCCCTTCACGGTCTTCTGCAAGTACTTGTTTCATGCTTGGAATTACATTTGTGATTCATTTTCTTTATTCTTCATTTGTGTTAATTTCCAACAACATATTGAAATATTTACAAATGATAGCCAGTGTTTACATGTAGAGGTTGCCTTTTAAATAAATATGAGCTTGTATGCCACCAAAAACATACATCATCCTACATGATTTATGGCATTTAATAAGAAATGTTATTTTTTCTTAAAAAAAATTTTTCCAGTGGTCGAAGTAGATCAACATAGCAGACTAAAGTCAATAGTTTGAAAATAAAATCTAAACCCACAAGTAAATTACTGACAGTTGTCCTTCATCTCAGTGGTATAACTGTGTGAAAATTCCTTTATTTGAGAGATAGCTGTTTTCAGTATACTTGTAGGTAAGTTGTTTCATACATATTTCTCACTTTGAAATAAGTTACAAGTTCTTTGACATATTACAGTAATATAAGTTTATGTGCTTTTTCATATTTAGGCCATAGCTTTTCACTGAGTATCTTGCAAAGGTGTCAGCCACATTTATGATGTGATTATGTGGTCTCTGGCCAAGGCACTGAGCTAAAAAACTCTAAGACCAGCTCCAGCCCTCATGTTACATGTTGCCTTTTGTCACCTGAGCTACCAGTACTTAATTATAAACACTGGTAACAATATCAGCCTTCCTATTACATGGGGATGTTGTAGGAAAAAAATGGGATATTCTCTGAAAATGCTTTTATTTTTATTTGTCGTGCCTAACAGCAGGAATATTTGAGAAAGGACACTAGAATTTATAGATGAAACTTTCCTTCCAAATAAATTTAAATCCTCCAACCCCACATACATTTTGTCTAGTTATAAGCACAGAAAAAAAAAGCCTAGCTTTCTTTAGCTTTGGAAATACCTACTAGAGTAAATATTGACGTTTCCCACAAGATAATACAATCAAAGACTTGAAGAGGAAGGAAGTAAAGTTACAAGGGTATTTGCAAGCCAATACAAAGCATTATATTTTTATTTTTAACATGGATATTTAAGCAAGGGCAGACATCGATACGATTTCGTTAAGAATATAGAACAAATTACTCCACTGTTTTTTCTTCCATATAAATATATAACTTCTAGGATGAAAAGAAAAATATTTTGTGCATACACATGAATGTTCACTAGCAAAAGCTGAGCTGAGAGCAGGAATAGGAGGGAAAATCAAAAATGAGATATATAAGAACTATAAATTTGTATTGTATGTTTACATGCGTCTGTGTAAATAAAACCTTAAAAGTGTTGAAAAATTTATAGGCTTTAAAAACTCTTCAACTATATTGATAACTATGAAAATATTGAAACAGCACAATTTTGATGGTTTTACATTAAGTCATTGTATAAACAAATCACAACCAAGTTGAAAATCAGTATTATTATTAGGGTTTTATTGTTTTTGAAATAAACTTTCCTCTTTCAAATACTTAATAAAATGGTGGTGTTATATACTTCAGGATGATTTGTTTAGCTGTGGTAATGATTTTAATAGAATTTGACTGAATTTGAATTAATTGTGTACTCTTTGTAAGAGCCATTTGAAAGTGGTACAAAGTCAATATTCTATTGTATTTTTTTTGTGGTTGAAAATATGCAACAGAATGTTATTAACTCAGCAGTTATTTACATTTTAACATCAAAACCAAAAGACATTAAAGAGGTATTAAAACTGTTCTTCTGAATTGTTTAAAACTTCTTGTATAACTCACAGTAATCTGTTTAGATTTCTATATGTTACAATATCATTGACATCTTATTTAACCATCTTAAATAGAAAGCTAAAATTGTTGAAGTTGAATACTGAATACACGGTAATAATAGTGATCACAGACTTGTCAATTAGTTTCAATATCAGAAAACAATTTTTGCAAAGTAAAGCTTCATTCAAGATTTTTTAAGGTTTTTTAGAAATACATTTTTCAAAATCTGAAATGTTTAAACTGGTTCTATATATATGAATTTCTTTTAGAATGAAAATATTATGATTTTCTTTTTTTGATAGTCACGTTTTATAATTTCAGAAAATATTCTTAACAATAATGAAAAAATATTTTTCAAATTGCTCTAATGCTTTTATACATGCACTAAAGAACACAATAAGAAAAAAAATATGACAGTGTTTTAAAGGTGGTAAATTAAATTAAGAGATTTTATTTTACTTTTTAACATTTTGGTTTATTTCTGCAACAGATGATTCAATGACTGAAATTAATATGGAATGAATTTACTTATATGAGACTATAAACATAAAATTCCATGTAAATTTTTAATTTCTTTAAAATTTACTTTTTAAGGAATTGTCAGAAGGGTGTTTTTAGGCCAGCTGTTTTTCATGTTTTAAATGCTGTCATATTTATTTTTTTAATTACCTACATTTGTTTGGATATAGTCTACTTCAGGAATTTAATGTAGAGTATTATATATATGGTAAAACAAAATTTAAATTAATCTAATGAAATTAATTGTATGGAAGAGAATATATATAATATTAGAAATAAAAACAGCATACATGAGCTTTCTATTCAGGTAATCCTAGATGCAAGTTTCACCATTGCCTCTTACTAATTTTACGATTTGAGAAAATAACTTGTTACTTTCTAATGTTGGACCCACCATCAGAAAAATGGGAATTTGGCAACACTTACAGGGTTTTGTGAAGATTAGGTCAAGAGTTTGGTGAAGATTAGGTAAAATAACCCCTGTGAAGTGCTCAGTGTATCTCATAAAGGATTAGAGATAGAAAAAGGATTTGTTACTATAATTCATACCACTTTTATACCAATTCCCTTCCTGTCTCCATCTAGCCCATGAGATTTAGTACATGTGAAAAAGAAAGTAAGATCGTGGGAATTTGGCCTTGAGGGTTTAAAGTGTTTAGTGTTTTGTCATAAATGTCTCATCTAGGTATGTTCTACATACATGGAAATTATTTCAAAAAATACTTTCCACTTGATATTTAAGTCCTACTTCTAATTTTTTCCCTTTCCTTTAAAAAAACACAAACAGGGGACACCTGGGTGGCTCAGTTGGTTGCGCATCTGACTTCAGCTCTGGTCATGATCTCACAGTTCATGAGTTTGAGCCCCATGTCAGGCTCTTCTGAGAGCTTAGAGCCTGGAGCCTGCTTCAGATTCTGTGTCTCCCTCTCTCTCTGCCCCTCCCCTGCTTGTGCTCTCTCTCTCTCTCTCTCTCTCTCTCTCATAAATAAACATTAAAAGTTTTTTTTTTAATAAAAAATCACAAACAACTTTCTCAAAAGAAAATGCCACATGAGACTAAATCACCCCCAATGTGTTAAAAAGAATCTTGCATTTAAAGACAGTACCCCCAGGGGCGCCTGGGTGGCGCAGTCGGTTAGGCATCCGACTTCAGCCAGGTCACGATCTCACAGTCCGGGAGTTCGAGCCCCGCGTCAGGCTCTGGGCTGATGGCTCAGAGCCTGGAGCCTGTTTCCGATTCTGTGTCTCCCTCTCTCTCTGCCCCTCCCCTGTTCATGCTCTGTCTCTCTCTGTCCCAAAAATAAATAAACGTTGAAAAAAAAAAATTTAAAGACAGTACCCTCATTAGAAAAGAACATTGTAACATTCAAATTTTTCTAATACTTTGAAGAAACTATTTTCAGCAATTTGAAATATTAAAATTTTTTTTAAGTATCAAAACTTTTTAAAAAAGTATCAAAATCTAGGAACTTCTGATTTTTTTATATGTATTTGTTTTTGTTGCCATGTTACTGCCTCCCTGACTTACAGTCATTGACATCCATAAGTCCTGTGGTATAACGAAGGTGATACCTGGTTTGTAGAAACGTGAGGATTTTATTGGCCTCCTGAATGCTGACTTATCATGGGAGTAAGATATGTAGCATTCCAAGACTAGCTCAAAGAAGTAAATATTTTCCAAAGCTTGTGTAAGCTATACGCATTTTCATATTATAATGAGTTCTTTTTTTAAGGCATTCTTTTATCTTCTCACAATTCAGAGAATCCATATCCAATAACAAGCAAAAATATCAAGAGAGGAAGGGGAGAAATTTTTTTTCAGGCTACAATATGGTGTTCTTATCTTTTTTTTATGGACTTTTGATGTTGATAGTCTGAAACTTTTTCAAGCAGAATTGTTAAGATTTTGATACCATCTGATCCCTACATCTCCGTGGCTGAGTTAAGGACGTCTTTTACTGAAAGTAGTAGTTAAGATAAGAAAGGTGTCTCTGCTCATATATAGTCTAAACATAAAAGGACCAAGGACCAAATAAACTCCTAGCCACTCTATTTTGATAAAGAAAATTAAGAATGTGAGTGGTTACTCTCCAATATAAAAGCTTTTAACTGAAAGAAAATTCAAAAACCTATTTTAAAAAAATCAAAGAAGCCCCCCCTCCAGTCAAAAATAAAGATAAAAAAAATTAAAGGTGGGGTGCGCCTGGGTGGCCCAGTCGTTTAAGCATCCAACTTCAGTTCAGGTCATGATCTCCCAGTTGATGAGTTCGAGCTCTGTGTCAGGCTCTGTGCTGACAGCTCAGAGCCTGGAGTCTGCTTCAGATTCTGTGGTCTCCCACTCTCTCTGTTTCTCTCTCTCTCTCTCTCTCTCTCTCTCTCTCTCTCTCTGTCAAAAATAAATAAAGATTTAAAAATTTTAATAAAAAAGCAATTTTTAAAGAAAACTTAAAGAATCAACTAAAAAAACTTTTTTTAATTTTAATGTTTATTTTTGAGAGAGAGAGAGAGAGAGCAAGCAGGAGTAGGGGAGGGGCAGAGAGAGAGAGGGAGACACAGAATCCGAAGCAGGCTCCAGGCTCTGAGTTATCAGCACAGAGCCTGACGCGGGGCTCCAGCCCACGGGCTGCAAGATCATGACCTGAGCTGAAGTTGCTGCTTAACCAACTGAGCCACCCCGGCACCCCAGAAGCAACTTTTTTGTGTGTGTGTGATAAAGTTCAGATTATTTGCTCATTATTCCACCTAGAAACAAACATGGTTGTTCCTTTGGAAATGCTATCTTTGTTTAATATAAACTTTCCAACCATAAAGAGAAATGCCATCATAATATACACATTTATAAGTTTATTTTCTAAATTGTATCATTGTTTCTCATAATCAGGTGTTAAATAATTCTCAGTTTGTGGGAAGGGAGGGAAAGGCATGAAAATGCCTACGTGCTCATTACTGGTCTTCTAATGGCTTCAGGATTTTGCATTCTTAGTTCTCTCTTCCCCTGAATGTTCAAATGTGTATACTGTCAACTTATTTCATTGTTTATTGCCCTCCTGATAAGAAAAAAAAATTGGAACAAAGATTAATTTTTCTCTGGAAAAATGTTGGCAGCCTTTAGCAGTATAAGCTAATTTAGGAGCTTTTAATATCAGATCTTCTGGAAGTCAGTTGTCCTTTAAAATAATAATTTATTTTTGAAGGCACCTGGGTGGCTCAGTCGATTAAGCATCCAACTCTTAGTTTTGACTCTGGTCATGACCTCACGGTTTCATGAGTTCAAGCTCTGCATGGAGCTCTGCATTGGTGTGGAGCCTGCTTGGGATTCTCTCTCTGCCTCTCTCTCTCTTTCTCTCAAAATAAATAAATAAACTTTAAAATAAAATAATATTTATTTTTGATTATGAAAAGATACATATTCAGGGCACCTGGTGGTTCAGTCAGTTAAGTGTCCGACTCTTGATTTCAGCTCAGGTCATGATCTCATGTTTTATAAAATCGAGCCCTGTGTTGGGCTGTGTGCTGACAGCGTGAAGTCTGCTTGGGACTCTCTCTCTGTCTCTCTCTCTGTCTCTGTCCGTACCCTGCTCACCCTTACACATGCTCTCTCTCTTTCTCTGTGTCTCAAAATAAATGAACTCTCCCCCCACATGAAAAAAAGATATATATTCAATGTAAAGAGTGTGAATTACAGAAGTCAAATAAATGTTACCCAGAAATAATTACTGTTAGAATATTTTGGTCACATTTTAGATACTTTCATATATAATGTAGGAAGAATAGTATTATTATGTAGATTTATAATATGAAATGAACTGTCCTTAGTGCTTTCTGTACATTACTTAATAACCACACAATACCATGGAGCAGGCAATATTACTATACTCACAACATAGAAAAGGACCCAAATCCTTGCAAAGCAAAAGTTACCTAGATTACATAGTTGATACTCAAGAATCATATCCTTAAGCCTCTGAATCAAACACTAACTGTGCAACAATGCACATTAAAATGCACATTCATATTAACATGTATATAGTTACTTGCTACATACATGCAGTTTTCACACAATAACCGAAGTTTAAAATTTAACATCAGGGGCTTCTGCTTCCAGTTATGCTGGAATAACTGGTATTGGCCTTATCTCTTCACATTTAACAATTATAAAACTAGACAAAGTATATGAGGTCAACTTTTCAGGCACTGGACAAAAAGCAGTACAGGACTTTGAGTCTTATGAGAAGAGAAACAAGTAAGGTGAACCCTATGTTTTACACTGGCTTTTTTCATGGTGACACTTCCCTGCCCATCTTGTGTGGATGAGGAGCTCAAGTGGAGAGTGAAAAGTGGCAGTCTCACTGATTTGAGAAGGAAGAGATTGGAGTTTGTGGCTGTTGAAGCAGCTGGGATTTATGGGACAGTATGCCAACAGAAGGAAACTGAGCAAAGGGTGTGGACATAAATCAACAGGTATGTTCCCTTAAATCCTTAACTGAGACTGTGCTGTTCTTGCATGAAGCAAATTGAGTCTGAGAACTGAATAGAAGAAGAGAGGTCAGACAGAGCTGGAATACGTCAGAGTTCCATCCCAACCAGAGAGGGTAAATGTTCCTAAGTTCATTTATCATTCAGAAGAGACCTTAGAAGAGTCAACCATTAGGAGTAATGATCACACACTGAATTGAGAGTCACTCATAAGAATGAAGGAAAAATTGAAATAGCCCCAGCTTAACAAAGCATAAAACCATGCCTACAAAGGTGAAGTAGGTCTGCCGATAATTTAATTCCTGGCAGTAAACTCAGTATCATTTAGAGAAGACAGTGTAAGCCAGACTTCTTAAAAAGAATCAACCATAATGTCTACCATATAATAAAAATTATAAATAATGCAACACAGTAAGAAAATGTGACCCAAAATCAGGACAAATCAATAGAAGCAGACCCCATTTTACTCAAATGCTGGAATTAGCTGACAAAGACTTTTTAAAAGCAATTATTATGCATATTTTATGGACTTAAGAGAACTCAAGGAGTAAACAAGAAATTCAGTAGAAAAATTGAAATGAGAAGAAGAACCAAAAGGAATGTCTAGAATGTAAAGGAAAATCTAGAATATCTGAGATTTTAAAAGTTAATAGGATTAACAGCTGATTGAACAATATAGAAGGTTCAGTGAACTTGAAGATGGGTTGACAGAAATTATCCAAACTGAAGATCAGAGATTTAAAAAGTAAAACAAAATGAAAAGAGTTTCAGAGACTGGTGGGGCAATATAAAATGATAAAAGATTTAATTAGAATTCCAGAAAGAGTAAAGAATGAGAAAGAAAAAAAATATTTTAAGTAATATTGCCCTTCCCCCCCAAATTTGATAAAAATATGAGCCTACAATGCAAATTTAGAAAATATTAGGCTGACAAAGTAAAGCAATTAAAGGTAAAGAAAAGCCCACTGAATATGTTACTAGTTACACATTCACTATAAAATTGTTAGGCTCTTTCAGGCTGAAGAAAATTAGATGGAAAATAAGATTTATGGAAAGGAATAAAGACACTGGATATGATAAATATGTGAATAAATATTGCAGACTATATTCCTTTTATTAATTTTGGAGAAAACAACTGATTGCTTAAAACAAAAATGCAAACAGTACAGTGTAGAGTTTACAACATGCAAAGAAGTAAAATCATATGAAAAATAGCCCAAGCAGATGAGAGTAAATGGAATTACAGTGTTGTAGTTTCTACATTTTTACAATAAATGATGCAGTATTAATAAGTAGACTGTATTGCAGGTACACTGTAATAAGTCAGGGATGCATTGATTTAATCCCAAGAGCAATCACTTAGAAAAACATTTTTTAAATTGAAAATCAAAGAAGTTAAATTAAAAAGATTTGATTAAGGAGAAATGAATCAAAAGCAGTTGGGGCAAATACAAAACCAATAACATAATGATAAACTTTAAACCCAAACATATTAATAATTACATTAAATATAAATGGACCACACACACCAGTTAAAGGGCAGAGATTGTAAGCCTAGATAAACAAGCAAGATTTATATATGCTGAATAGAATATTCACAGTTTAAGAACTGGTAAGTCTTAAAGTAAAAGTAAAGGTAAAAGGATAGAAAATATATTACATTCAAAAAGTAGTCATAGAAAGTATAGCACAATGATCAAAAGCACATTCATCAGGAAGGCATAACAATTATAAATGTTTATGCATTTGATTTTAAAAATATAAACTGACAAAACTAAAATTAAACAAATAGGTATTCATAGTTGGATATTTTAATACATTTCTCTCAGTAATTTATAGAAAAAGTAGAAAAATCACATATATAGAGAAGATTTTAACAACATTATCAATATTTATTGCAAATTGACATAGTACACTCAACAATGCAGAAAATAGATTGTTTTCAAATGCAGAAGAAATGTTTATTGAGAAACACTATATGCTGGGCCAACTTTCTATACTTGGGTCACAACAGGATTAAATTAGAAATCAATAACAATAGGGGTGTCTGGGTGGCTCAGTTGGTTGAGTGTCCAACATTTTTTTTGGCTGAGGTCCTGATCCCAGGGTTGTGGTATTGTGCCCTGCATTAGGCTCTGTGCTGAGTGTGGAACCTGCTTAAGATTCATTCTCTCTCTCAATCTCTCTCCCCCCACCCTTTCTTTCTGTCTCTTTGTCCCTCTCCCCTGCTTGCATACTCCCTCTCCAAAAAATAATTTAAATTTTTTTTAACGTTTATTTATTTTTGAGACAGAGAGAGACAGAGCATGAACAGGGGAGGAGCAGAGAGAGAGGGAGACACAGAGTCTGAAACAGGCTCCAGGCTCTGAGCTGTCAGCACAGAGCCTGACACGGGACTCAAACTCATGGACGGTGAGATCATGACCTGAGCCGAAGTCGGATGATTAACTGACCAAGCCACCCAGGCGCCCCCCAAAAAATAATTTAAATAGAAAAAGAAATCAATTATAATATAACATTTAGGAAAATCCCAAAATTTGGAATTTAAACAGTTTTTGTAATACATGGGCTAAAGAAGAATCAAAAGGGAACTTAGAAAATAATTTAAACCAAATGATAATGAAAATGCAACATACACAACATATATGCTTAATTAATAAATAAATGCTTAAAGAGAAGCTCAGAGCTTTAAACAAAGGTTATTAAATAATTGATACAAGCTTATACCTTAAAAAAATTTTTTAATGCAAATTGCATCCACATAAGAAAGGAGGAAATAATACAGATAAAGAAATCAATGAAAACAGACTATAACCCTAAAGAATATTAGCAATGCCAAAGCTGATAAATTTCTAATAATACAGAAAAAAAAGTAACAAAAATTACCAATATTAGAAATGAAAGACAGACTAGACTTCACTACAGATCTTATAGATGCAGTGGGTAACAAAAGAATATTATGAACAACTTTATGCCAACATATTAGTCAAATTAGGTATAATGAAAATAAATTCTGGCAAAATATCATACCAGGGATAAAACAGGAAATTGTAACCCTGAATAGTCTAATATTTATTAAAGAAATTGAATTTGTAAGCAAAATCCTTCCTAAAAGGAAAACTTATGATGCAGTTGGTTTTATTGGTAAATTCTATCAAATAAATATTTAGAGAAGAAATAATGTCAAATGTAACAATCTCTTTTAGTAAGTACAGAAGAGGGAACACTTCTCAGATTGTTTTGAGAACAATGTAGCTATAATGTCAAAACCTGACAAAGACATTAAAAGAAAAGAAAATTACAGATGAATGCCCTTTATAAACGTCGATACATATATTCTAAAAAAATATTATTAAATTTCTATGATTAATACATTGTTAATCAGATTCCTAATGGCTTTTTAAAAAAAAAATTGAGGAGCTAATTCTAAAATTTATTTGGAAATAATAACCTTGAATGGTCAAAGTAATCTGGGAAAAGAACAGTATCAGTGGAATTACAGTATCTGATTTTAAGGATCATTATTATAAGGCTACAATAATCATAACAATGTGGTATTGACATTAGATAGGCAAACAAATCAATGGAGTGGATTAAAGTCCAGAAATACATGTGTTCAATTAGTTTTCAACAAAAGCACCAAAACAGTTCTATAGAGAGTGGATAATATTTTCAACTTTTGATGTTGAGACATTTGGATAAATTTAAAGAAAAAGAAAGAATTTTGACCTTGTACTTCATACCATAACAAAAACTATTTTGAAATGATTATAAGCACAAATATAAGCACAAAAGTCATAAAACATCTAGAATAAAAAAATGCAGAATATATTAGGAATCCTGGAGTGGGCAAAGATTTATTGGAGATAACAAAAATTAATAAGGATAAAATAAAATGTTATAAAGTGGGCCTTATTAAAGTTTCAAAACTCAGAAAATAAAAAGAAAGTAAGAAAATAAAATGTAAAGGCATACCACTGATTGGGAGAAAATATATGTAATATGTCTGACAAAAGACTTGTATCCAGAATGTATACAGATCTCCTACAAATCAATTTTTTAAAGGGTAAATAACCTAATAAAAATAGGAAGAAGATTTCAATAGATGATTCACAGAAGAACCTAAGCAAGTGATAAATAAGCACATGATAAAGTATTCAACATCATTAGCCATCAGGGAAATGCAAATGAAAACAACACTGAAATAAGTTAAAAATAGGGAAAGGGCAAACAAAACAAAACAAAACAACAACAACAAAAACCATTGAGATATCACTTCACAACCAGCTAGAATGGATAACATTAAAGACTCAACACCAGGGGCGCATGGGTGGTTCAGTTGGTTGAGCATTGGACTCTTGGTTTCAGTTCCGGTCATGATCTCACAGTTCTGTGGGTTTGAGCTCCGCATTGGGCTCTGTGCTGGCAACATGGAGCCTGCTTGGCATTCTCTCTGTCTCTCTGTGTCCCTCCTCTGCTCATGCTGTCTGTCCTTCTCAAAAATAAATAAATTTTAAAAATTAAAAAGAAAAGACTCAACAGCAAATGTTGCCAAGGATGTGAAACAGCTGGAATCCTTAAATATTGGTCATGAAAATTTTTACACTTTGGAGAAAATGTCTGGCAATCTCTTATAAAGTTCCATATGTACTTGCTGTATCTACTAGCAATTGTTAGGTATTTTCCAAAGGGAGGTAAAATATGGATCCACAAATATCTGTATATAAAACAACTCTATTCAAAATAATCCAAAATAAAACAATCAGATTTACAATCAGGAGAATTTGTAAACAAATGGTGGCATATTCACACAATGGAGTACTCTTCAACAATAAAAATGAATTAAGTACTGATACATGTAGCAAAATGGATAAATGTCATTATGATGGACTAAATTGTTTCCCTTGCAAAATTCATATGTTAAAGCCATAATTCCTAATGTAATCGTATTTGGAGATAATGTTAGGGGGAGGTAACTAAGGTTACATTTGGTCATAAGCGAAAAAAAAAAAATCCTACCTAATCCAGTAGGACTGGTGGCCTAAGAAGAGCAAAAGTGTTCTCTCTCCTCTCCTCTCCTCTCCTCTCCTCTCCTCTCCTCTCCTCTCCTCTCCTCTCTTTCTCTGTCTCTCTCTCTCCCCCTCTCTCTCCCCTCCCCTCCCCTCCCTCTCCCTTCCTCTCTGTCACTCATTGTGGGTACTGTGGAATGGCCATGTAGGAGGTAGTGAGAAGTTGGCTATCTGCAGCCCAAGGAAAGAGCTCTTTCCAGTTATTGACCATGCTGGCACTTTGATCTTGTACTTTCGAGCCTCCATGACTGTGAGAAAATAAATTTCTGTTGTTTAAGACACCCAGTCTAAGATATTTTTGTATGGCAGCCTAAGCCAACTAAGATACGCATAAACATTATGTTGAATTAAAGAAATCAGACACAAATGATCACTTACAACTAATTTAATCATAAGAAATTCAAGAACAGGGAAAACTAAGCTATGATGATAGAAATCAGAACATTGATGGGCCTGGTGAGGGATTAGCATGAAGAAACCTCCTGAGGTGATAGAAATATTTTATATCTTGAGTGGGTTGTTCATTACATGGGTGTATACATTTCTCAAAACTGATTGCATTGTGCAGTTAATATCTGTGCATTTAACTAAAATTTGGATTAAAAGATAACACAGCGATTTTCACATATAAAAATAGTGGCTGCACAATGTTACATCATGAGAATACTCCAGGAGTCAAAATTAAACTTGACATTTGTTATTGTTTCTGAAATGAAATGATGGTTGAATTTCATGTAAAAGCATATGAGGTATGAAAAGTAATTCAAAACAATCATATGGGCACTTGCTACGGAAATGTCTTATAACCATGACCTGGTGATTTGCAAAAATATGTGGCTGTTGCAAGCATGATGTTTAAATAATCCTGAGCAAAAACAGAAATTGTCATTTTAATTTCATAGTAGCATTTCAAAAGGCAGAATTTGATCTTTGATGATAAATTTTCTAGTTTTGAAAATATGTACTCTTCCAATGTGGTCACACTGTCATTTTTTTGATATACTGAAATTCCCTTTCCCACCAGTGTGCCTGTGACATAAAGAATGAAAGATAGGGAAATTTGGCCTGAAAATGTACTCATTGTCATCTGAAAATGTGTCGTACTATAATGTGAATGTGATTATGTCCTTTTTAAAACATCTTTATCAAGATACACAACATGACATAAAATCCACTCATTTAAAGTGTACATTTCAGTGGTGTTTTACAATATTCAGAGTTTTGCAACCATCCCACAATCCAAGAACATTTTCTTACCCCAAAAGAAACCCAGTTAGCAGTTCACTCCTTGTCTCTCATACTACTCACTCCCTCACCTCTAGTCAAGCATTCATCTATTTTCAGTACCTACTGTCAACATTATGTATAAGTGGAATCATATACTATGTGGTCTTTTGGGGAGGCCTTCTTTTATTTACTATAAAGTGTACAAGGTTTATCAATGTTGTAGCATTTATTAGTACTTATTCCTTTAAAAAATAGATTTTAGGTTCTAGAGCAGTTTTACATTCATAGAAAATTGAACTTAAGGTACATATTTCCCATATATTAACCCATACATGCACAGCCTCCCCTACTGTCAACACCGTGTACCAGATTGATACATTTATTATAATAAATGAACCTACATCGACACATTACTATCACCCAAAGTCTATACTTTATACCTGGGTTCATTTTTGGTGTTACTGTACATTCTACTGGTTATGAAAATGATAATACATGTATCCACCATTATAACCATACAGAGTAGTTTAACCACACTTCAAATCCATGCCATTTTGCCATATGCCATATTTGTGCCTACTCCTCCATAAGCACCAGCAACCAATAATTCTTTTACTTTCCCCATAGTTTTGTCTTTTTGCCAGAATGTAACACAGTTGGAATACAGTACAATATGTTTATAGAGTTTTGAGATTGACTGCTTTCACTTAGTAATATAAATTTAATATTCCTCCAGGTCTTTTTATGTCTTGATAGCTTATTTCTTTTTGACACTGAATAATACTGCACTGTCTGGATATAGTACAGTTTATTTATCCATTCGCATACTTGAAAGACATCTTGGTTGCTTCCAAGTTTTGGCAGTTGTAAATAATGCTCCTGAAAATATCTTTGTGCAAGTTTTTGTGTGGACATGGATTTTTCAACTAATTTGAGTAAATACCAAGAAGCACGATTGCTAGATTGTCTGATTAAGAGTATGTTTAGTTTTGTAAGAAACTGCTGAACTATCTCCCAAGGTAGCTGAACCATTTTTTATCCCCACCAACAAGGAATGAGAGTTCCTTATGCTGCACATCTTCACCACCATTTAGTGTTGTAAGTTTTTTTGGATTTTAGCCATTCTAATAGGTGTGCAGTGTTATCTCATTGTTTTAATTTGCAATTCTCTAATAATATATGGTGTTGAGCACCTTTAATATGCTTATTTGCCATCCATATATCTGTCTGTTCAGATCTTTGACCTATTTTTTAATTGCATATTTGTTTTCTTTTTGTTGTGTTTTGAGAGCTCTTTGTATATTGGTAACAGGCCTTTATCAGATGTATCTTTTGCAAATATTTTCTCCTAGTCTTTCATTCTCTTGGCATTGTCTTTTGCAGAGTAGAAATTTTTAGTTTAATCAAGTTCAGCTTCCTAATTCTTTATTTTCTTGATTCATGGATCATACCTTTGGTGGTGTATTTAAGAAGGCATAAGCTCCAACTCAATTAAGGTTTTTTTGTGTTATCCTTTAGGAGTTTTATAGTTTTGAATTTTGCATTTAGGTCTGTGATCTATTTTGAGTTAATTTTTGTGAAGGGTGAAAGGTCTATGTCTAAATTCATTTTTCTGGAGGTGGATGTCTGGTTATTTCAGTACTATTTGTTGAAAACACTGTATTTCTCCATTTTGCTGCCTTTGCTCCTTTGTCAAAATGAGTTAACTACAGTCAGGTGGGTCTATTTCTAAGCTATTTTGTTTCACTGGTCTTTTTGTCTGCTCGTTCATCAATGCCACATTGTATTGATTGTTTTAGGTTTATGGTGAGTCTTGAAGTTGAGTACTGTCAGTCCTCCAGTTTTGTTCTTCTGCTTCATCATTGTGTTGGCCACTTTTCCCTTTCAATAGAAACTTGTGAGTCAGTTTGTAGAAATCCACAAAATAACCTGCTGGGATTTTGATCTGGACTGCAATTGAATGTGTAGATCAAGTTGGAAAGAACTGACATTTTGATAATATTGAATCTTACCATTTATGAATATAAAATACCTCTCTATTTAGTTCTTTGATTTCGTTCATCAGAATTTTGCAGTTTTTCTCATGTAAATCTTGTACATACTTTTTAAGACTTATACCTAAGCATTTCATTTTGCAGGGGCAAATGTAAATGGTATTGTTTTTAATTTCAAATTTCACTTGTTTATTGTTACTTAGGAAAGCAGTTAACATTTGTGTACTAACTAGTATTTTGCAGCCTTGCTATAATTGCTTAGTAGTTCCACATTTTGTTAGTTGTTTCACATATTTTACATATATGATAATGTCTGTGAACAAAGACAGTTTTGTTTCTTCCTTCCCAATCTATATACCTTTACTTTCCTTTTCTTATTTTAGTAGCTAGAATTCTAAGTACAGTGTTAAGGATTGATAGTAGAGAACATCCTTGACTTGTACCTAATGGTAGTGGAAAAGCTTTGAGTTTCTCACCATTAAGTATGCCTTAGGCTATACATTTTTGTAGATATCCTTTCTCAAGTTGGAGCACTTTCCCCTCTAATCCTAGTTTATTGAGAATTTTTATCATGAATAGGTGTTGGATTTTGTCAAATACTTTTCTGCATCCCTTGATTTGATCATAGACTTTTTCTTTTTTAGTCTGTTGATGTGATGAATTATGTTGATTGATTTTTGAAGGTTGAACCAGCCTTGCATACCCAGGATAGACCTCCCTGGTCATGGTTAATAATTCTCTTGATACATTGTTCGATTCAATTTGCTAACACTTTGTTGAGGATTTTTGCATCTGTGTCTATGAGAAGTATTAGTCTGTAGTTTTCTTGTAATATATTCATCCGTTTTTGGAATTGGGGTAATACCATCCTCAAACAATGAATTATGAATTCCCTCTGCTCCTATCCTCTGGAAGAGATTGTAGGAATTGGTGTAATTTCTATCTTAAATGTTTTATAGAATTCATAAGTTAAGTCATCTGAATCTGTTTTGGAAGATTGTTGATTATTGATTCAATTGTTTAATAGATACAGGTCTACTCATACTGTCTGTTTCTTATTTCTGTTTTGTAAGTTTTGGCAATTTATGTCTTTTAAGTAATCAGTCCATTTAATCTAGGTTACCAAATTTGTATTCATAGAGTTATTCATACTATTGCTTTATTATTATTTTCATGTTCATAGTTCCTGTACTGATGTCCCCTCTTTCATTTATGATTTTAGTAATTTGTGTCTTCTTTGTTGTTTACTTTGTTAGCTTGGTTAGAAGCTTATCAGTTTTATTCAGCTTTTCAACAACCAGCTCTTGCTTTTGTTAATTTTTTTTCAATTTATTTCCTGTATGAATTTTACTGGTTTCTGCTCCAATTTTTGTTAATATTTTTTCTTTTCCTCACTTTGTATTTAATTTGCTCATCTTTTTCTAGTTTCTTAAGGTAGAAGCTAAATTATTGATTTTAGAGCTTTCTTCTTTTCTAATATATGTACTAAATACTATAAATTTTCCTCAAAGCACTGCTTTTGTTGCATCCACAAATTTTGCTAAGTTTGTTTTCATTTTCATTTAGTTCAACTTATTTTTTAATTTGGGGAGATTTCTTCTTTGACCTATGTGTTATTTAGAATTGTGTTGTTTAATCTCCAATTATTTTGTGATATTCCATTGTTTTTCAGTTACTCATTTCTAATTTAATCCCATTGTGATCTGAAAGTGGACATTTCATTTTTTTATATTTTAAATCTGTTATGTTTTATGGCTAAGTATGTCATCTGTCTTGGAAACTTTTCATGTGAGCTTAAGACATTGTTGGATGAAATAGTTAATAGATGTCAATTATATACAATTGATTGATGACACTGTTGAGTTCAACTATGTCCTCACTGATACCTGCCTGCTGGATTTGTCAATTTCTGATAGTATGGTGAAGTCTCCAACTATAACAATGAATCCAATTATTTCTCCTTGCCATTTTTTTCTATTTTTACCTCATCTATTTTGATACTCCATTGTTAGGCATATACATATTAGGGACTATTATGTCTTCTGGGAGAATTGGCCCTTTTATCATGATGTAATACACCTCTTCATCCCTGATAACTTTTCTTGTTCTAGAGCTTGCTCTAGGTTGGTGAGTTTTTTCTCTCAACATTTTATTTCACTTCATTTTTTTCTTGCTTATGTGGTTTTTGAGAAGTGGGAAGTAATTCATGTCTTTGCTCTTCTCTAGGTAATGTGTTTTAGTTTTCCATCTGCATACATTCAAGATTTTTTTCCTTATCTTTGATTTTCTACAGTTTAAATATGATATGCCTAAGTGTAGAGTTTTGGTTTTTGGTTTGTTTTGCTTTGTGTTTTGGACATTTATCCTGCTTGATATTCTCTTAAACTCCTTGGATTTGTGGTTTTGTGGCTGAAATCAGTTTTAAGGAAATTTTCAGCCATTAGTGCTTCAGATAATTCTTCTGTTTTTTTTTCTCTTTCTTCTGGTATTCTTGTTATGCATATGTTACACTTTTTGTGGTTATCCTATAGTTCTTTGATATTCTGGGGATTTTTTTCAGTCTTTTTTTTCCTTTAGTTTTCTGTTTTGGAAGCTCCTAATTGACATATCCTCAAGCTTATAGATTCTTTCCTCAGCTATGTCTAGTTTATTAAGGAGCCCATCAAATGCACTCTTCTTTTCTGTTACAGTTTTCAATCTCTATCATTTCTTTTTCATTCTTTCATATAGATTCATCTTTGCTTAAATTGCCCCTCTGTTCTTGCATGCCATTTTCTTTATCCATTAAAGCCCTTTGCTTCTTAGTCATACTTGTTTTAAATTCCTGGTCTGATATTTCCAGCATTCTTTCATATCTGAGATTTATGGTAGGCCTTAAAGTTGGGTATTGTCAGTCCTCCTTTGTATTGTGTTTAGTCTAGATCTGATGCTTTTTCTGTCTCTTGGGATTGTGGGTTTTTTTTCCTTTTTAGTATGTCTTGTAGTTTTCTCCATGATGCATTTAGTAAAAGGAACTGTGGTAAATAAGCCTTTAATAATGTGGTGGTAACTTTTGGGGGCAGGAAAAATATTCTATAGTTCTCTGATTAGATCTCAGTTTTTTAGCAAGACTGTGCCTCTGGACTATGAAATTTACAAGCACTTTTCTTTCCCCTTGCTGCCCCAATCCATTAGATGGGGACAGAATGGCTACAGGACACTGGAGTTTAGTATTTTCCGTTCTCCATTTAGAAGGCTAGAGTATGCTAGAGTTGGGATTTCTCTTCCCTCCAGGACAATTAGACTCTTAAAAAACTTAATAGTTTAGGTTCTGGCAAAATATTTCTTCCAGAGGCAAGCCTTGTTAAGAACAGAATACTCTGGCATATTTCAAGATGGTTACTTTTCCCCTCCCCCTGCCAGAAGCCTGAGGGGATTTTTCCCATGGTATTAGCTGTGAGAAACTGGTAGAGCTCCTGGAAATAAAACTCACAAAAGTGTTGGTGCTCCCTCTTGACAGGGTCCCCCTGGAGTTTTTAATTTTCAGACTTGTCCAGCCAGAGCCTCAGAAGTTCATCAATTACTCATCAAGTACACAGGTTAGGTATTCCTGTGTAGGCATTGTTTCCCATAGAGGCTTCTACTTAAGGGTTTCTGCTCCAGAAAAATTGTGATTCTGTGTACCTGCCTGTCTGTCTATCCAATTCTGGGGGCAGTGGTGCCATACACACACAAAGACCACACACACACACACACACACACACATACGCATAATTTTTTTTTCACTTTAGTTCAGTATTTCTGTGCCAATATTTTTTTTTAGTTTTGTCCCTTGTTTTTAAAATTTAAGTTCAGAGGCTTTTTTTTTTCTAATTGGACTTACTCTATTTACATTTATTAGATCTGAAAATATTTGGATTTATTTTGCCATGTTGTTTTGTGTTTTATATTTGCTTTGCTACTTTTTCTTTTTCTTTCTTTCTTTCTTTCCTTTTTTTTAGTTTTTGTTTGTTTCACTACTTTACTTCCCCTCCATAAGTTTTTACTGGATTGTCAGTTTTTATTAAACAATTTAAAAGAGGTTGCATGGTAAAGAGAATGGCCTGTGGAGTTAGAATGCCAAGATTTAAGACTCCCAAATTCACTACTTAGTAATTGTACAACCTTGACCCAGTTATTTCAGCCTCTCTTTTTTGCAGTTTTCTCATTTGCAAATCGAAGATGACAGAGAATTGTTGTGAGGGTTAAAAGAGTAAATATGTAAAGTAGTTCTTAGTCCATAGTAATAGTAAGCCTTATGTGAGTGTTTGCTATTATCCACCTCTCCTTTTTTTTTTCTTTTATCCTTTATTCTGGTGAGATTGATGCATTCTCTTTATGTTCTTTAGAATTTTTAACATATATTTTTGGCATAACAAAGTCCAAGTATAATCAGCATCTGTAGCCTTCTGCTTAGCAAAACTAAAATTTTAGAACATTTGCTATTAATTTTCCACCTCCATATTCCACTTTATTGTTTTCTAGGATTTTAGCTCTACCCTGTGTTTAAATTCCCCAGAGCTTGTCAGTATTTGCTTTCATAGTCAGTGCTTCTTTAGATTTGCCAACATATTTTCCATTATCTTTGCTCAGCTTTGTTTCTTCCTTCTGGATTCAATTTCTTTCTTTCTGAACAAGATTCTTTAATGGTTGTTTTCCTTAAGGTTCTTATAGCTGCACACTCACTCTTAAATGATAGTTCAGTTAGGTGTAGACTTCTAGGATAGTGATCATTTCTTATCAGGATTTTGAAGACATTACTTTGAAGACGTCAGTTTGTCTTTTCTGTATGCATGGTAATGTCTTTTCCTTTCAGTGACTCTTGAGATTTTTCTCTTAGTCACATTCTATCTTCCACATATCTTAATCTCTGTCAAATAGTTTTTAAAATAAAATGTAATCATGAAATACTTCAAGCATACGAAATTATGGAAAGTAATCACACATACATAATGTATTCATCAATAGATTTAACAAATTTCATCATTTTGTTGTATTCACTCTAAATAGTTTTTAAGAAACAAAAATTGCATATACACAGCCAAGTCTTTATTCCATCCCCATTGTTTCATTTCTTCCCCCTTCTTCTCCAGAGGTAACTACATTGATAAAGTTGGTCTGTATTCTTTCATTCCATGGCTTTATATTGTAAAAGATGTACCAGTAATAATGTGCAATTTTAAACATTTATGTCTGTGGTGTTATATTGTAAATACAATTCTGATAGTTTCTTTTTTTTCAATTAATTTTATGTTTTGAAAATGTATCCATGTTGATACACGTAGATATAGTTTCATTCAGTTTAGCTCCTGCATTCTATTGTATAAGTATTCCAAAATTTATTTACCCATTTCTGTATTCATTGGTTTCTGGATTTATGCTATTACCCTCAGTGTTGCTATGAATATCCACATCCTGTCTCCTTGGGCACTCTCTCTGGAGTTTCTTTGTGATACACATCTAAGACTGGCACTTCTGGGTCATGGGTGTTCGTGTATACGCAATGGTTTGTATTTTACTTAATTTGATGTTAATTTCTCTGGAGTCTGGGAGAGTGGTGCACCATTTAGGTCCATTTCTGAATGTGCAAAGGCATTTTACTTGTCATAACATCTAGGGGCACTACTGGCATTTAGTGTGCAGGACCAGGAATGTGAAATATCCTGTACTGTACAAGATTGTCCTGGGTACTAAATAATTTTCCTACTTAAATTGCAGTGGTGCCCTTATTAAGACTTATGTCATTACTCTAGGGTATGCACCTAAGAGTGATATTGCTGTTTATACAATATGGTATAAACATCTTCAATTTGGCTCAGATTGCCTTATTGAACTCCAAAGTGATTGTACCTATTTATTGTCTTAATAGTAATTAATAAGTGTTTCTAGTTTTCTACCACTTTTGACTATACATGATGTTGTCAATTTCAAAAAAAAAATGTTTTTTGACTATATGAGGTAGGCGATAGATTTGTTAATTAACTTAATTGTGCTAATCATTTCACAATGTACACATACATTAAATCGTCATGCGGTAAGCCTTAAAAAATGATGTACTACCTAAAAAGTTTTGTTAGTTTGATTATGAAATAACTCACTACTTCAAAAATTTTCATTTTTCTGATAATTAATGAAGTTGAATTATCATATTTTCTATTTCCTTATTATCTCTTTTGTGTTGTGGATGATTTCTTTAGATATGTTGTCCCATGCTGTCTGTCTGATTATAATTATCTTGTCCTTTGGCATACTTAATTTCAATTATTATATTTTTCATACCTAGTAATTTTATTTTCTTTTAATTCAAATATATTTGTTTTTGTCATTTTCCCCTGTATTTACCACTCTTTTCTTATAGTTCCTGAATGTTCTTTTTCTTTCTTTCACATTTAAAAGAAACTTCTATTTAGTCTTTGAAGTTAATCCATCATCTCCAGTTTTTAGGGTATTAATTCTCCCTTTGTTTTTGCTTGTTTGTGCTCCCTCATGGTAATTTTTAATAGTTTTATAGTTTTTAATTGTGACCTAATTTGGTAGGGAATGCAATCCATTTAGCATCGGCTGTGGAAGCACTCATACTCAGTGCTATTTCATTTCTCTTATAGGACTGTAGGAGGATTTCTCTGTTGAATTCTCATATTAATTTTTCAACTTAGGCTTTCCTCGTCCTTTGGACATGTAAACTAGGACTTTACACCACCATGTAGTATATGTTTGTGTTTCCATTTTTTTTTAAGTTTAATAAGTTTATTTTTAGAGAGTATGCAAGCACATGTGTGCAAGCAAGTGGAGGGACAGAGAAAGATGAGGAGAGAGAGAATCCTAAGCAGACTCCATGCTGTCAGTGCAGAGCCCGACATGCAGCTCTGTCCCACAAACGGGAGATCATGACCTGAGCCAAAATGCTTAACTGAGTTGATGCTTAACTGACTGAGCCACCCAGGCATCCCTGTGTTTCCATTTCTAATGACTTCTCTTTGGCTGATTCCAAGAAGAATCAGTGGATGACAAGTTTCCTTGCCACTTTTATGGCTAAGTAGGAGAATTTTTTTGTCCCTGTTTCCGGTCACAGTTTAATGTAACTTACAGCTCTTTGGAGTTCTTAACTTTATTCAGAAGACTCCATTCTAGCTCCAAAATTTACATGAGCTGAAGGCTTCATGCCTTTTTTTCATAAATTCCTACCACTGGCCTAATGGCCTCCCTATCCAGTCCTAGAACTCTGTAGGCTATGTCTTTAGACTAGATTTTTTTGTTAGACTTGTTCTTCTTTATTTCTGCTACATGAAGACTTCATTTCTTTTAGAATATATATGAAGTAATTTTATTTTTTATACTTTACTTAGCATTTCTGTATTTGGGATGACAGAAAGCCTTTTGTAACATTCAATTAGCCAAATTGGTGGAAACTCACATTGTCTGATTTGAATGAAATCCAAATACTAGTTTTTAAATGCAACAAAAATACATAGAGAAATACATAAATATTATTAGTTTTTATCAAAAAAGTAGCGAGCATTATATTTGTCATTTAATTTTTGAAAAACAAATTGTTAAAAAATTGTATAAATGTATATGAGCTATAAATATATAAATTAACATACAGGTATCTATCTCTACTTCCATGCCTTAAACCAAACCACTATCTATGGTTAATTTAGGGGGGCAGAATTAAGGAGGGAGGGAAGTTTTCATGTTTCTACTTTATATAATTCCTTATTGTGTGATTTTGTACATAGGTGTTTAAACGAGCAAAAGATGCTAAAACTACTAGTAATTATAAGATGAAGTGTTCTGTAATTTTCCTGATTAGTATTTTGATAGTTACTAACAGTGAAAAACCCTGTAAGCCTAAAAGACAGATTGTGAACTTGTTTCACTGACTGCTGTGTAATGGGGAAGTCTGGAAGTGCAGGCAGCGTCAAAACTGACCCCAGGATCTGGGTGCAGGAGCAGGTGGTGGACTAGGAGGAGACCGGGTCTTGGATGCCTGCTGGAGACAAGGAGCACATGAATCAGACTGAGTGTGACCACCCACGGAGGAAGTCAGTATCAGCCTGTGTCCTCTCTGTTATGTCAACCTTATGGCATTTTGAGCTTTTTATAGAGGGCTACAAAGTTCTTATGAATTTTAAAACATTTATAATAATGCAGGTTGTAGGTATGATAGATACCGTCCACAAATGGCATTTAAAGGTCAATTGAATTTCCCTCTCACAGCGCACACTGTTCAAATTTGGTAGCCACATACTCTCTTTGTAAAGTTTTCATTCTTATTCGATCTTCCACAAGCCATATTTGACTTATCATAAAATAAGGCATAAGAATGCTCACAATAAACTTTCCTAAACCTAAATTTATTACTTTGACTCTATTTATAGATCATTTCTGCCACACATACAACCTACGTTATTCACATCAACACACAAAATGTGTGTTTTATTGAATTTCAGTGCATTGATTGATAGAACCAGAAGAAAAAATTCTTCTTGCTTTCTTTACCTACTAATTGAACAGTACTTTAGACTACATTATTTCCCTGAGGGTAAAGTAAAGTTTGCTAGCTTCTCTGTTTTGTAATTAACTCATTACCCATTTATATTTGGCATTTGCCTCAGCACTTAGTTCTAGGCAAATAATTTTACACTGAAAAATCCATTAACCTTCTCTGTGGGGGAATCATTTTCTTGCAAATTAAATTGCCTAATTAGCTGATCCTTTGGAAACTGATTCTGAACTTGATCCCCAGAAGGTTAACCAAAATATTTCTACTTTTAAAATAAGCTACTTAAGATTACTTTGTGAAGATACCATATTCAAATTACTATTAGACTAACAATGAGGTTATTTATCCTGGAATTAAGTGACCCATCAAAACAAAACAATATATTTAGTTATCTAGTTGGTACGTATTTGCTATATGCCCACCCCACCTAGATCTTGTAGGAGTAGAAAACCCCAACCTTGCATGTGGACTGTCAGAGGTGCTTTGATGTCCTTATAAATGACCTTGCCATAGAACAGCCCCCATAACAAAAAGTGTGACTTTATGATATCAGCTTTCTACACCAATAAGGAATAAATACACTTCCCAAGGTGTGATTGAGAGGCATTGTTATTCAGGGAATATTGTGACTTTTCATCATGGTTTCTACTTAGTATTTAATCTAGAAACAGGGATATTTTCCTATATGCTGTTTTATTCTAATGGATATGAGTGATGGTGCCTTTCCAGACCAGGTGCTCATAGCATAAACATAAGAATATGGATGGCAGGGTTGTTGGCAGTCAGAGATAAGAGGCTAAGAATTAACAACAGATGCGGGTTAGTAATGAAATGTTTTAGAGTGTTCTCTACCTTGGTTTTTGGCCACTTGAATAAAATGCCCTTATAACTAGAGAAAAAAGAAGTGGAAATTTTCCACTGAAAATATGAACAGATGCTAAAATGCCTGTGGTTCAGAAGGTGCTTCTTTAGGAATCTGGTTCTCATCTACTGGTCCACATTTCTGAGTTGTGAAATTTTTATAAATGAAAATTATAGAAGAGTAGCTGAGAATTATACATTAGCCCTCAGTATTTTTATTCTGAGTCGACACGGAACAAAATGAAGTTGTTCATTATTCAGCAAACATAGGTTGTTTTCAAAATTGTTTAAATGTTTATTTATTTTTGAGAAAGGGAAAGAGCACAAGTGGGGGAGGGTCAGAGGGAAAGGGAGATTGAGGCTCTGAAGTGGGCTCTGTGCTGACACACATAAGCCATGAGATCATGAACTGAGCTGAAGTCGGATGCTGAACTGACCGAGCCACCTAAGTGCCCCCAGCAAGCATAAGTTTGTGTAGACAACTAATTTAAGAGTGAAGTTAGAAACTAATTATTCTTCACTTTATTTGGGCTTTGAGTCTAATTTTGATGACTAACCTGAAATGTAAAAATCAAAAAAATTTCCGTTGTTTAAATTTTAGAAAGCATATTAGTTTTTAAACTAATTAGTTTAAAAAATATAAAGCTATTCATTTTTTAAAAATTAATGAAATGCACCTGTTTTACAATAAGTCATTTTCACCAAGCTGAAAAGAAAATTTCTAACCATGTGGTTTCTCTTTTGTCCTTCTCATAGAATGTAACAATGTGTAAAATTTAATTATTTGAAAATTTTTCATAATTGTTAGGAATATGGTGGTAAGGGAAGAATGAGAGAGAAGAGGGGGAAGGGAGGGAGAGAGAGATAGATCACACCAGCACAGGAAAATTTTGTCTTCTAGCAAAAAGAAACTGTTAAACGTAAAAATAAACTAATTCTCTTTGTGATTGTGTTTGGATAACAGTGCCAGTCAAGGTTTATGATTGCATTTCCAGTTACCTATTTAGGCCATTGACTATATCATGCCCTGTGTTAGGTACTGAAAATACAGAGCCAAATAAAGTGCAGCTCCTACTTAAATGTAACCGTGGAGATAAAGACAAAATTTTTTTTAATATATAGCAAACCCATGCGTTATATACAATATCAGAAGCATGTACAAGATAAGATGTGATTCGTGGAGGGGACGATTGACTCTTTTAGTGGGAGAATCAGGGAAGGCTTCACAGAAGAAGTGATAGATGGACAGGGTTTTGACTGATAAACCTGGGGTTTCTTGTAAGAAGATTGAGTGGCGGAGGTTACACCACTAAGAGCAAACACTAAGTGCTGAATTAAAAGCAGTGGTGTGTAAAACAAAGTAAGATTACATTGGCATGTTTGAAGTTATTCTGATGGTTATGGGAATTAATCGATTAAAAGGAATTACTGCTTTTGGAAACCAGAGGTAACATTGCAAGAATCCAGATGAGAGATGATGATTATACTCAAAAGGTGAGGAAGGTAGAAGAGTCTGGAACAATTTCCATATATCTGGCCTCCATGAATGTTGGTGTCACCAACCTAGAAAAGGAATATAGGGAAAGTAACTAATTTTTAGTTTTTGAATGAGAAATAATTTCATGTTAAAACAAGTTTTAAAGTGTTTTTTTTAGATTATCTGTAAATTAAAAGGCATATGGGTAAGTCTGTAAGTTGACGGTGGGGTCTATGAAGAAATAGGATAGGAAATTTAGTTTTGCAAATTAAAATTGCTTAGAGAGAACTTTAAAGTAAAAATAGGAGAGATACTAATGCAAACTTGAAAAATGGCAACATTAGTCTTATGGCTAAATACTCATTTTTCCTTAGTTGTCACAAGTGACCTGTCTTAATGCAGAAGAATCATGTACATGAAAAGATCATCTGGATTTATTTTTATTCTTACATGTCTACAAACATCTCAGCTTAAAGAATTAAGCCCCAATGTGATTTAGGTAGGAAATTAAACACATAGCCAGGAACTTTGAAGAGTTAAGAAAGTAGTAGTTTTAGGTGAACAGTTAAAACATGCTTAGTGATATATGCTATCATCTAGCAAGAATGTGATGCTATGGGAACATCTGGGTAAGCTCCACATGAACGGAAGAAGGTGGAGTGCAAAGAGGAGGATTCATGGAGCTGATGATGGAACAGAGTCTCTGAAAATCAAATAGTTGCAGAGAGAAAATTAAATTTTAAATGAGGACAACAGAGAACAGGGAAGTATTCACGCTGGGTTGTTCACAAGACAGGAGACAGATCATTGAAAGTGATGAAGCAGACAAGTTGGCTGAGATCAGATAATGAAGGGCTTTGTGTTTCACATCAAACGGTGTGGATTTTCTCCTGCACTTATTGGAAAATTATGGAAGGTACATATATTTTTTTTTTCATGAAACTTTAGTAATTTGTTGGAAAAGCATTATGACCAGAGATGAGGAAAAATACACACATACGCATACGTCTATAGAGAGAAACACTTCACACATACACACTAGGGGAAAAGAACATGAACTTTCATTTCTGACCTTATGTTCATTTAGTTTCATATCAGAAAAAATGCATTAAGTTTTATAGTCCTACTTTCTGAATACTTTAATTCTAAATATTTGCCTTCCACTGTCCTATGCTATTTCCTACTTTGCCCTGACACTGGGACCTAAATTAGCGATAACAGACTTATCTTCATTTAACTATTTGGTAGGGTAAGAGCATGATACAAAAATGAATCTGGTACTTGGGAAACATATTCTCTTTTGTGACTTTTTATCATGTTTTAGCTGCTCTTTTAAGTCACTAAAAGGATTTATTTTTATTCCGCATTCAATAAATCATTTCTGCAGTCTCGCCCTATGGCATATATTGTGCTAGGCACCATTTGTCAAACCTCTGTGCCCCTGATCTTTGGAAGTTGGAAGGAAAATGTATAAAGTTCAAACACATATTGGAACAGTGGTGGGGAAAACAGAGGAGACTATGAGGAAAAATAACCTGATTAACCTTAAAGATACTGGGGATACATTGTGTGCCATTTCTTGTAAAAGGCTTTATTGCATAGAGATGGAGGAAAGGGGGGGGGCAGCATTTGGAGCAAAGTACCTTGATGCATTACTATATTGTGTAAGTTATTTGTTCATGGTTTTAAGTGCCTGTGTCCAATCAGATTGAGAGCTCCTTCAGAGTAAAGACTTGATCTTTGTTGTTTTTCTATCCAGTAATTTAGCATGGCATCTGAAACGCCATTGGTATTCTTAAATACCTGTCAAATGTTGGCACATTAACATTTTCTTAAGGAATTTAAATTTCTATTCATACCCTTAACTTGATAGTTATGCGTAATTGCTGGACCTGTATCCAAAACTGCATTTTAGGGCAAATCACTGTAACTTTTTAAAAGATACATTTCCTGAATAGCACAGTCCATTTTGGTTTCTACAGTATTAGCAAAGTGATGCCTTTCAAAGCTGTGTGAGACTGTTGTTGTGGGGCACTGTTTAGCCTACACACAATGGCCGGTATCCGTCTCATCTACGAAGACTGTTTGACCCATTCTTGTACCATTTTAATCCTCTACTACCACTGCCACTGCCACGTCCTCCATACTGCCATTAATAAACCAGGTTTCAGAGAACTAATCTAGCCCGGTTAGATAGTCAGGGAAATGCTTATAAACAAGAAACTTAATTAAAATACTATTGATTCCTTATTCAAAGAAAGAAATATATCATCACATATGAAATGAGCTCTAGGGCCCTAGCTCCCTATATTTTGAAAAGCTGGTCTTTCAGATTTTACTCTTGTGGCATCTCTAAATATTCCCAGCTGTATTTACAGAAAGGATTGAAATTGAGTCAGGAAAATCAAAACAGTAAAGAAATGCTATGTTTATTGGAGCCATAATAAGAAACGGTCATATCCATGACCTTAACAAAAACCTGTGGAAGTTTAAAAACACAAGGTTTAAAGAACTTTTTACAAATGTTTTCTTTTTCTTCAATGGGGTGGCCTGCAGATCGCAGTGCCACAAAGGGAGAAGGAGAGCTCAACTGGAAGCCAGGTGGGAGATTTTGGAAGGCTCATGTTTCAGGTTTGAGATTATCCACTTGAGAGAGCTAAAATTAAAAAAAATAATAATAAAAAAGACATATTAGCTCCATCAGCACTCAGTATGTGCCTGATGTTATATTATTGTACATTGATACTTAAACAATAAAACAAAGTTTCTATCCTTAAAGCTTCTGCGGATTAGTGAGGAAATGGGTATGTAATTGAATAATTCTATTACGTGGTGAGTGATATAACAGAAGCATGTGCAAATATCTAGGGGGAATTGAGAAAGGAGTGAATAACATTGTCTAAAAGAAAATGAAGCAGATATACAGAGAAAAGGAGAATTACTAAACACAATTTAGCTTCAGAAAATCTGCTAGGAACTTTCTATACATTATTTAGTATGGACTGGCTAAGACAAAAGCATATCTGAAAAAGAAGTACCTGTAATTTGTTTATTTAAATTTCAAAGTAAAATTGCTATGTTATGTAACTACGGAGACTGCATATCCTTAACTAGATAAGTTTTCTGTTAACAGTTTCTTAGTAAGAAAACATCTCTATGCCATACATTTTGTTAGTGTGATAGAAATGCCATGTGTATATTTTTTTATTTCTGAAGTTTTTTTTTAAAAATGAACAAAAACTCCAGTTTTCACAAACTTTGCAAAATGGCATTTGCAGACAATATCCTTCTCTTTGAAATAGGGACTATGCTATTTTAAAAGAATGAAAATAAAACAAAATATAGTTGATCTAGTTATAAACTCAGTCAACTGAAAAAAATGATATCTTGATTACATATTTTGTCATCTTCTCTCTCTGGACTGCTACCTTTGAAGTTAGAAAAGATCCCAGAAGGCAAAAAGGAACATACTCCCTCAAGATGCACCCTGGAAAGTGTCATGTTTACATGATAGTAAACCTTCTGGTTTTATGTGTTTTGTATGTTAGGCCTAAGTGTGGAAGTGGGCCTAGCCTAGAAATGGAAGCTGGGAGCTAGTGGGCTAATTGACAGTCCTGCCCTTGCCATGGGTCCCATGGCCTTAGGCAAGTTGTCTCATCCCGGGACCAGCATCCTTAGGGTCCTTTCCTAACAGAAGAGGATATTGTTATCTGAGAGAAAATGGTACCAGGAAAAGATCGCTTAAAATGAATTCACTTAGATGGTGTGAACAAATTCAGAGTTAATACTGGAGAAAAGTTTGACTAGAATATTTCCTAAAAGATTAACAATTATCTTTAAAATTATGTTCTATTTTGCTTATAAAATTTAGGTTGCTGGCCCACTGTGTATTCATTCTTAAAATAATGACTGAGTTATATGGACTTTTTTGGCATGGTCACTGTATCCTTCATTGACATTTAATTTTTAAGCAATTTCATAGAAATGGCCGGTTTTGCCAGATTATCGGGAGGCTTCAGTACTTTTTCTAAGGTTCTCTTTCAGTGTTTTGATTTTCAATTACTCCTCTTCTGAAGTCCCTACGATCTCACCTTTCCTATCTGTGTTTTCCTTTTCCATTGTTTAACTGGTCCAACTCTGCCCCACCCTCATTTCTCAGTGGCTGAGCACAAGACTCCAGGTACCCTCTAGTCCACTCCCAGCACTTCTCAGTATACTATATTTCTTTCAGGATTTTCAATTTGCAATTTTTCACTGCATTGCCAGGTTCCAGCAAGACTGACTGTGATTGAAAAGATGAGAAATGAGGTGCCATGGCTGGCTCAGTCAGTAGAGCATGTGACTCTTGATCTTGGGGTGGTGAGTTCAAGCCCCACATTGGATATGGAGCCTACTTTAAAAAATATAGGGCACCTCAGTGGCTCAGTTGGTTAAGCATCTGACTCTTGGTTTCAGCTCAGGTCATGATCTCACGGTTTGTGGGTTTGATCCCCATGTTGAGCCCTGTTCTTAGCTGACAGCATGGAGCCTACTTGGGATTCTCTCTCTCTCTCCCTCTCTTTCTGCCCCTCCCCCACTGTGTACTCTCTCTCTCTCTCTCAAAATAAATAAACTAAAAAATGAAAGTTTTATATGTACATAATATTTTTAAAAAGAACAAGGGAAGAAGGATGACAGGGATTTTCAAGTGGGGGTTGATTTGTATATGTAGCCACTTAATTGGCAAGTATTTCTTGAATTACTTACAGACTTTCTTCTGTGCTGAAATGTGTGAACTGATACAATGAAGAGTTAAATAATGCATCCTTTTCATGTGGCCTTCTTTGACCCTAGTTCTTGTGTGGCTAGCTACAGGAGTCTTAATCCTGGATCAGGCTGCAGGTTTTGGGATTAGATTACTTTTTTTTTTTTCTTTTCTTTAATCAAAACAAGGCACAGGTCCAGGTGGCAGCACCTTCCAACCACCTCCCTTGCCTTTCCTCCTGAAGCCTGTTTTTCTCATTGATCACCAGCTGGTCTCTGATCTTCAGCCACCAGGACAAAAGACAGAGAAGGTGACAGAGTCAATATTGGATCAAGGCAAAGCAGAAGAAAACAAAGAGGTTTGTCAGTGGAAATAAATCCCATAGAAGTTATAAAATATAAGCTGAGTGTTTGGATGTCATAGACTCTACAGGGATAGGTTGTTGTTCTGGAGGGAGAGAGTACACACAAGTGAGACAGAGAAGAAAGGGGAGGTAGAATAGGGGGTGGGGAGGGAAGGAGCGAGACTTAGAGAAAAAGAGAGACCTATAGAGAAATTGAGACTTCTAGATTTTAGTAAGTACATTGAAAAACAAACATGCAAAGGAACTGAAGAGTGTGGTTTCTCTGCCTACCCCTGGAGGAGGTAGCTGACTGTTCTTCACATGCTCTTGGAGTGAGTCCCTGGCCATTTCTAGTCGCAAAACCACGCTTGTCCCAAAAACAGCATCTCAAGTATCTTTTGTCTTCCATTTGGCCCACTGGGGGCAAGTAGGAACCACAGTGGATTATTCCTTCATTTTCCTTTCCTTAATTTCTTCTCGTTGCACTTGCAGGTATCTTTTTCTCTGCTTTCATTGCATCCAATCCCTTTCGTTTTTGTCCTTGTCTGTTCACGTTGGCCTCAGTGTTTCTGTGCTTTGGGGTTATTTCTAGCACTGTTGTCACAATGTTTTCAGAACTGGATCTCTGCTCTTTAAAAGAACGGGCCTTTGTACAAGATAGGTCCCTCTCAGATTCAACTCGATTACCTTATATACCCTACATTTTAGGAGGCAAATCAATTTCTGACAGATAAAGCTGCTAGCCCAATGGTTAGAAGTCAGGGCAAAGCCAGAATGATTCAGTGCCATCATTCCCTGAATAGCCTCTGAACATACCTTGCAAAACAAGAATTTCTTCAACTCTGTTTGCAGGGGAGAAAGGAAAGGAAAAAGAGCACGGTGAGGGAAAGGAAGAAAAACAGGGAATGAGCATTTAAAGGGAAAAATAGAAACACAGGGTACATTTCAAGAGCTAAATAGTGCTGATAGCAGAATGGGCCCATCATCTGTACCCCAAAGACGAGAGTTTTCTAATCTCAATCAAGACATATCATAAAATGTCTTAAGCTGGTATGTTATTTGGCAGCATGGACTAAGACTTACTCAGATTTTATCTTAACCTTTAAACAGAATGTTGAAAATACGACTTAGTTTGTTATGAGACAGTTTTTTAAAAAATGAAATATAGCTATATATCAAAGATGTTTTTATAATTAGATAATGTTCTCAAAATGGACAGTCATTGTAAGAAACTGGAACAGTTGGAAGAAGCTACAAATTATACATGAACAGGTAAGAAGTCAGCAAATAAGAGTCTTACCCAAGGTGCTGTTATTAAATATTACAGCATTGTTTTTATATGCATTTGAATTATATTTTTATTTTATCTGTGAGCATTTCAAAGACACAACTTCTTATTTATGATAGTTATTTGTAAAGTTGTGTTTTTTAACTTGTAATTCTGTCAAATCCTACTTATTTTTATTTTTGTGAAGTATTAGTTTACTGAGCTGTAGGCAGTAGTAAGACTCCACTAAATATTTAACATTAATATTCCCAGAGGAGACTTTAGGGTTAAAAATTAGAATAGAATTTGGGTTTCAACTCTGTCACTCTAGTTGTGTGCTCCTAGGAAATTTAATAGGCTCTTCAAACTTGATTATTAGTTTGTAAAGTTGGAGCATTTGTAGCAACGTTTTTATATTCAACAATGCCTAGCACAAAGTAGATGATTAATATATGGTAATTTACATTATAACTAGATCAGTAGTTTTTATAAAGGCCCCAAATCCTTTGTTGAAAGGTCTTTATTTAAGAAATGCTAATGACAGAAAGCTTTTAAAAATAGAAACTGATAGTATTTTAATATTAAACCTGGTATAATTCCATCTTTAAGGTTAAGAACAGGGGTCATTAAACTTTTTTCTGCAAAAAGTCAGATAGTAAATATTCTAGGTTTTGTAGGCCATACCATCTCTCATTACACAACTCTGCTGTTACATCATGAAACCAGTTATAAGTAATAAGTGAACAAATGGGCATGGCTGTGTCTCAATAAAACTTTACAAAAACAGGCAGTAGGTCAGATTTAGGCTATGGGCTTTTATTTGTCAACCTGTGTTGTGAACCATCTTCTTTTCCTTTCACTAACTTATCTTTCAAAAAAAAAACAACACAGAAACAAAAACAAAAAATACCTGGGTTATTGGCTCTCAGAAATAAGGTGCATGTTTCTATGCCAAGATCTTCAATCCTTACATACTGACCCTTACTAAGAAAAGATAATTTGGAATTAACCCCGCATGACTTAGGGTTTGCTCAGAGAAACAAAAGTTCTAAGAGTGATACAGAATAAGGGGTTTGTAGGATTGACCACACACATGAAGGGAGCTGGTTAAATAATCTGTGTAAAGCTGTTGCTGTTGCTTCTATGTCTGCTGTTGGGCTGATACCAGTTGAGCAGCAAGTGAAGGAGGAAAGATGGGCATGGGGTAGGAAAGAGCAAAGACAAACTAAACCTACTAGGACTGACTGGAACCCACATCAGCCCCTCCCTACATCACCCTCCAACTTCAGCAATATAAATGACTCCCAGAAGCTTCTTCTCCAAGGAGATGCATATGCTCGTGGGGGGGGGGGGGGGGGGTCACAGATCCCCGAGGCAGACATCAGGCAGGAGCGGAAGTGGGTGCGGGCCCTTCTGCTGCACCCAACACAAGGGCACCTGCCCCTACCCCTGCCCCTCCTTTCCTAACTCAGCAGGGCCACTGCTTCACTTCCTCGTTGCAAATCTCCTACATAGTTCTTAACCATTACTGAGCAGTACTACAAACCCTCTCGCTGAATTCCAGTATCTTTTACCAAGGAATTTAGAGGACATTGCCAGTCGGTGTCATTAATGTTTAAATATGCTTCCCTTACCTTGGCTTTTAAAATAGGATTGAGGATAAATATTGCCACTTTAGTACTTGAGTTGCCTCTGTAGAACACCTGTGTTCCCTCCATACTTACATCTTATCTATATGAATAATTGAATAACTTCAAGAAAAGATGAGGTGAGGTCATCAACTAAGTTATTAACACCAAAGCCTCTGTTCAGTTTGCAATTTGATTTCAGCTTTCCTGAGACCAAGTCTTTTCTCATTGCTCATTCTCTCCTGTCCCATTCTCTCATATTTTTTATTATCATCAAAATAATTGTCTGGAAGCCCAAATATTTCTGTGTCAAAGACAATTTTCTCTCTTCAAACTATCAGAACCACTACCAGAGAGTAAACTTGAACATTACTTGAACATAGAGTCACTAGCCAGCAGACACAGTTTTGAAACTGAATCTGGCTTCAGAACATTTAAACAAATTTTGAGAAGATCTTCTTTATTGTATTTCCTACATTTACTCTCTCCTGCTCATCCTTAGAAAGCCTCCCATCAAACACATTTCCTAACTGTATCATGAAACTAGTTAATGCCCAACATACTCAACCATGGGAACCATAGGAGATTCATGCCCCACCTAGATAAAACAAGGCAGTGATATCAGTATTCAACATAAGCCTCAGAGCTCTCCTTGTGGTGAGGAAGGCAATCCTCATGCTAGTAACAATAATAATTAAAAAAAAATACAGGGGCACCTGGGTGGTTCAGTCGGTTAAGCATCCATCTTCAGCTCAGGTCATAATCTCACAGTTGCTGAGTTCCAGCCCCATGTCAGGCTCTGGGCTGACAGCTCAAAGCCTGGAAACTGCTTCAGATTCTGTGTCTCCTTCTCTCTCTCTGCCCCTTCCCTGCTTGTGTGCTTGCTCTCTCTTTCTCTCTCTCAAAAATAAATAAGTAAACATTAAAAAAATATAAACCAACCCAGAAGGAAATTACTGTGAATGTTTGTGAAGCACCCAAATTAGTTGCAGTTCCCCTACCTAACTTACACACATTTTGAAATATACCTTCGACCACTGTCAATGGCACAGACTTTTCCTCTGCTAAGTATAAGCCCTGTGGATTCAGTCATTAACCCCTTGCTACTCAAAGGGTACCTGTGAACAAGCAGGATAGGCATCACCTCTGAGCTTGCAAACAATGTGGAATCTTAGCCCCAAACACAAAGCTGCTGAATCATAATGTACATTTTAACAAAATCTCTTTTCATATATTTGCACATTAAGGTATGAAAAGAGTCAGCTTAATTCTTGGAGTCTTCTCATTAAGTTGGAAATCATAGTGCACGAATGGTCAAAAGGATTAAATGAGATGGTACGTGCTGACTGTCTGGCACAGACGCCTGGGGCAAAAGGAGTTTCCTCTATTAAAGAGAAGGCAATGGTGATTTTGTTGCTCTCTGACTGATCCTGAAGGCTGATGGAGGAACTTTGGACTCTTCAAGGGAGTCATTGAGAAATGGCACCCTCCCTCAGAGAAGAGCAGGGGCCTGCAGAAACTTGTGCACCTTTGGGAATTAAGCATTGAGACCATGTATGCGGTGGACCTCAGCAATCTCAAGAAAGCCATTCCAGTGAGATCCTTCCTCTCTGTAAATGGCGTGCCCTGGGTGTTTGGCTAGACCTAGATTCACTTAGTAACAGGGCCACATTTTTTTTGTTGTTGGTATATCTGCTTCCCACATAATGAGGCTTGTAAATCTTTTTTTTTTTATTTTTAACTTTGCTTAATTTGTTCATAAGTATATCCCCAGAAGGAAATTACCCCTTGGTATCTTTGTAATCAGTCTTCTAACCCTGAAGTCAAAGATAACTATAGCAGTGGATGCAATGTCAAGTCCATCAGGAACTATCCATCATTCCTTTCATCTAAAAATTAGTGTCGTGCACCCACAATCTGTAAAATGCTTTAAAAGTTACTCTTAATCTTACTGTGTTTATTGTGCCAGTGGTTGAGCTTAATGTAGGCAGAAGCCTGTGTGCCTGTGGAGATTGTGAAAGATAAGGAAAAATACCTTTTGTGTGCAAGCTTATTTATTATGACTGATAAATAAATAGCACTAATATCAAAGTAGGAAGAAGCATAGAGAAATTGCAAACTAGTCTTCTTTCTATATTTTAATGCCAAAGATAGCTAGGTGTGCACTTATATTGCTTACATCGATTTCAGTATATGAACATATTGACAGCCTTCTAACTGCTTTGAGAAACAAGCATGTGTGTTTGTAATACTAACAATAGTTATAAATGGAAAATTATGTATATATGTAGTATTTCAAGCAAATTGTTAAACAGTACTTTCAGTGAATTTGATCACTGGTTTTCTCCAATAAGATCATTTGTCTGCTTTAATGTTTTCTAACTGAAGACATCATTAAAACTGTATATTAGCTCTGTATCTATCTTGCACTGTCCATCTGACACTTTCACACTATAATACATAAAATATTTTTGAACAGTGTTGTGATGTTACTATAATTACTATTTCCGGATATGTATGTGCGTGTGTGTTTCCAGAATATATATTTGATATGATTTCTAGTATGTATATATGTATACATATATATAACTTCATATATATGTGTGTGCATGTATTTCTGTGATGATCCAGAAAAAATTCCATTTCATTTATTTACATCTTCGATCAGTGTGTATGATGACTTTGTTTCTTATCAGGTTGCAGAAATATTGCACCACTTTCGACTATTCTTAGGGGTACTCTGATATCCATTTTACTGTATTTGTCCAGATTTGATTACTACACTTTAGTGCACCATAAACAGTATGTTTGGGTTTTATGGCTGCTGTCTGATTCCAGAAAGTGCTAAGCCTAGCGAGATAGCACTGTGATGATCATTGCTTTGAATCTGACAGATTTTATGTGTTTCAAAACAACATGGGTAATGGTAATGCATGACCTTTTTTTTTTTACATAGGGCTAGAATTTGCCTTTCTATTATTTTAGTCTCCTGGAGCAACCCTGAATAATTCTGGGCTCTCTTTCATACTCAACCCTTAGTTGAGTAAAATTATCATCGATGTGCCAAATCTTCTTTTTGTTTGGTAAACATCCTCATTTTCCTCAACTGCTAAATACTATGCTGGTTTTTAGGGCTTTTTCTACCCTGGCATCTCTTCTTGATCTACTGTAGTTAAATGTGTGTTAATGAGGATGTATCTTGTATGTTGTTTAGTATTGCGTTTGGCTTTTTCCATTTCATATTTCAAACATATTCTTGGCTCATATAGGACAGCTATGGTAGATTTCCTTGCTTTTTACTCGTTTGGTTGACCTTTTGACTATAAACATGTAATTTTACTTTGATCCCTATTAAATTTCAGTTTAGTCGTTTGGCCATCTATATTGAGCCATCAAAAGTTCATATCATGATCTCTATTCTGTTCTATAGATCTAAGTGTTTTGTTTTTATACCAGTATCATACATTTAATTACTGTAGCATTATATTATAGTTTGAAATCAGGGAGTGTGATGCCTCCAGTTTTGTTCTTTTTTCTCCTGAAGATTGCTTTGGTTTCTTTTGTTTGTTTGTTTGTTTGTTTGTTTGGTTGGTTGGTTGGTTCCACACAAATTTTAGGATTATTTTTTCTATTTCTCTAAAAAATACCACTGGAATTTTGACAGGGATTGCATTGAATCTGTATAATTCTTTGAGTAGTATGGACATTGTTGACTGTATCAAACTCAAATTCTGATTGTGATATTGTCTTACTTTCTTGGAAGATGTTGGGGGAATCTAAATAAAGGGAACAGAGGGGGAAAAGTGCCTTTTATCACATACTGATCCTATAGAATGTTCCCTTGAGAAAGAAATTTCTGTGGTCAAATAAATTTATAATATTATTCATACTGTCTTCCTGTCTTGAAGATTTTCAATGACCATTAGATAATCAAAACTTATGAGAAGTTCTGCAGTTTAGAAACCAATTTAAACTCTACTCACATTTTCTCAAATTTGATTACCGAATTATTTTCAAGTAATGCTAGTGACATATCATAAAGCTGGTGTGTTCTGCTTAATATAATTTATGAATTGCTAACGTATTCTATTGGATCTATTTAATTTGATTTGAATTTCAAATAATATTAGCTGCTATTTCAACATCAGTATAAAAATGTAAGTTTTGTAAGTATTTATCTTCATCTAAGATACTGAGAAAAATGTCAACAAGTGAGTATTATGGTAAGCTGCTAGAGATCTTAGCTTATGATTATGTGATATTCCCTGATTATCATTGTTCAATAGAAATTATTCATCGACCTGACATGTCATCCATCTTACACTATTCACCTTGTTCACAAAATTGGAATAAAGGTACTATCTAGTGTCTTAAAATCAGGATATTTCTCTAATTTTAAAAAATCGAGTGTATAGCAAAGGTCATCTCTGTTGTACTTCATTGTGCTTTAAAATTTTGGAATTGCAGAGTAGACAATACTTCTTATAGATCGCATAGAATGAATTAGGTAGTTTATAACCCGTTGAGGATACCAGAGTAAGAGAACCCTAGTTATATTTTTGTCCTCTGTGTAATAATGTAGGACATACATTTGTTTTCCATTTCATGTAAACTGAAAACATACGCATAAGGAGCTACTATTCTACCTGATGGAAGGTCTCACTTGAAATTCTACTAGATTTTATGATTTTATTTGTCAAAAGTGTGACAGAGTGGTGATTTCTTCACAAGTAGAAATAGACCAAATTAGTCCATATTGGAACATTTTCTGTGCTTGCTCAGGCTTCCTCAATGAAATATTTCTTTTTCCAAAGGTTGGGGGGGGGGGGGGGAAGGGAATAGGGAGATCTGAATTCCTTACTTTCATATATCTAGAAATTTGAATAAATATTAACTCCACAGCTGGAAAGTATTCTAAGTAAAATCATAAGTTTATGCAAAATCTAAACTCTAAATGACATCTCCATGTTAATTATATTATGTCTGCAAAGAAGGAAATGCAAATATAAACCATTAAAAGTTGGAAAAGTCATTGGGAGAGAGGCAAAGGAGTGTCATAAGTTTATAATTTTTCACTTATAAATATGACTTGTGTTTAGCTAATGTATACATTCATATTTTGGCAAATTGTATTAAGATGCCGATAAAATAGTTATATACCTAAGTCAGTATAAACTAAATAACTAAAGCTAAAAATAATGTATTACAGCTGCTTCTTTATCACTCTTTCCATCAAGCTGTTATTCTTTAGTTTATATTGCTACTTTTGGCACTGTCCACAGTATAGTTTTCTAATCCCTCATATTGTCACTTCCTAAAGTATATTATATAATTACCTACTCATATGCTTAATCCCATACGTGTTAAAGACTACAGTGGTATGTTGGAAAGAGTTTGCAGTTAGCATGGGAGAGGGATACTCTTTGTTCATCTTATGAAGTAATTGAAATAGGAGAAAAAGATATTTTGTCATTACAGAGCTATGCAATATGTAGAACTGTCACACAATGATGACATCCTATATCTGTCTCAAAGCTACAAAGTGCTCAGCCCCTACCATGATCACTGACTACCCAATAATGGATGGGCTTTTGATGGGGTTCTGTGTTAAAAGGGACACAATATGATGAGACAATATGATGAGTCTTCCATGCTGTGTGTCCTAAAGAGTCTACATACATTAAGGAGCGGTAGTTCCTGGTCTTCAGGAGCATAGTGTTTTTATTGGGACTTAAGTGTTATCCTTGGTTCCAAGTGACAAGTCAGGTAAGTTACTTACCTCTTTTTAACTTTGATTTTCTAATTTGGGTAAGTTGGACAATAATACATGCTTACTACTTTTTTATATGATGGACATATATGCTACGAGGATTTGTCCCCTATTTATTTTTTAAATAAAATTGTGTTATTTAGACATCAAAAATGACTGTCATTCCCATTGTTTCCTAGGACCTGCACAATAATCCTGCTTTTACTCTTATCCCAAGATTCAAAGCATTAGGGCATTTATTTATCTCCAATTTAATGTTCACACACACACACACACACACGCATGCACACCCATCATTCTGTATGTTATCTCTCTGCTTTTATGGAAATAAAAATTATTAGAATAATATTATAAGTATATGGAAATATTTTAGAAGAAATAACCTTTTCCTGAGGATTTAAACCTTTCAGTACTCTGTGATAAAGTATAAAAGACAAATAGAAAAATGAATTCAGCTAACATTCAAGTCGTTTTTTTCCTCCTTCTAAGTATGGTACTAAATTAGGGATGGAAGATTATTGAAAACAAGAACCTATGAAATAGCTGTTCAATGTCATAGGTAACAGGTTATGCATCCCTTAACAGGAGGAAGCATCACTACCTAGTTACTTTTGCTTAGCCACAGTCCTGTCAGTATAATTGTCTACAAAAACATTAATAAATGTATTATAATCAGAAGCTTTGAATATTGTATTTGATGGTATCGTATAATAGTAGCTAAAATTTACAATGTTCTCATTAGATTTAACGTTAAACACAGTGTGAAATGCATTGATCTTTGACATTTGGTGCTGATAAAAGTTCTATGATTAAAATCCATTCTTCTAATTGATTTTTAATTCAAGCAAAGATTTCTTGAAAATCTGAAAGTAACAGTTAAAGTAAAATAGATATCAATATAGTGTTTACTTTACATATTTGCAAATCAAAAAGGCATAAAAAAGAAATCCACAAATACAGTTTGGGAGTTTTCTGTGAACTTATTAATGTCAGCTATATTAAATGTAATATAATAAATGTAATATAAAAATAATATAATAAATATAACAAAACTTAATGTAAAGTATAATTAAAATGCACACAAATCAATTAGTTTATAGAATTGTTACTCTTTTTAAAGTGCCATCATATTCCAAAGGATCGTATCTTTATATTTCTTGCTTAGTTGGTTGTATAAAGTATTTATAAAGATTTTTAAATTCCTTAAACAAAAAACTTAAATATTTTCTCTACTTATTTACTTCTCAAAGTGTGCTATTTGGACCAACTACATCAATATCTTCAGGGAGATTAGAAAATGTCAAGCTCTATCCAAACCTATTGAATCAGAATTTGCATTTTAACAAAAGCCCAGCTGATTCATACACACATTTGACAAGTCTTGCCTACTTTTAAAAAATACATATAAGTGGTCTTAAAAATGCTGTTATTATCATAGGGTCATAGAAAAAAATCACATAAGGTATCAACAAATATGTAACAAAGCATTACATTTTTCTTTAAATCAGTAATATTGCTTTTAACATTTTTTGAACTGATTTATATTGTTCATTTGCACTTTAAAATGATTATAATATATTTAGAATTACATGTTTTGAGATTTTTAAAATTATTTTATGCATTATTAAAAACAGGGAAAGAAAACTTGAGACAAGTTTAAGGAAAGCATTCATTTGTGCTTAAAATTTGTTATACCACAAGGGGGTGCTAATGCTTTTGATTTGCAATTTTGAAAATTTACATCTAGATGAAGTTAAGTTTTCAAAAAGAATGTGTTACCTATAAGTAAACTCAACACAGGGCAAAATGGTGTTAAGTTATTAAAAATGGAAACCTGGGTTGTAAATTAAATTTGTTTTACAAGTTTATTTTATGTACAAAGAATAATTTAGACAACTTACTTCATATTTCTATTCTTTTTTGAACTTTATACAGTATATAAAGTTTAAAGAAAATGTTAGCATAAAAACAATGAAGAAAATATGCTGAAATATGAACAGTGGCTACTTCATGAGACTAAAATTACAGGAGACTCTCATTCTCTTCACATGTTTTTGTGTATTTTTCATTTCATCTTCTACCATGGTCATGGGAGATATATTTATAACTGGAAAAAAAAATTAAGAAGGAAGAAAGAAATGAAGGAAGTTATGGAGGAAGGAAGAAAAGATTAGCAGTCATTTGCCAAGATATTTTGGGGCTAATACTTAAATTGTGCTTGAAACTTACAAATGATTTAAACATATTTAGGACACAAGAAGCAAAGAATTTGAAGTCTTGTGAATAGGATTAAATAATATTACAACACTAAGATACCCCCTGAACTTTCTTGTCTTCATGTAGTACATACCGAGGCTACAGGAAAGTAACATGACTTGAATTTGATTTCCTGCTTACATCAGCACATTAGATAGTCTTTCAATAGAAATGTCTTACTGAGTGAGAATACACCTAAACTAGTACAAGTGTATTCCTCTAGCAGGATATACTGATTCTCTTTAAATCAGGAGAGTAACTGGGGCGCGTGGGTGGCGCAGTCGGTTAAGCGTCCGACTTCAGCCAGATCACGATCTCGAGGTCCGTGAGTTCGAGCCCCGCGTCGGGCTCTGGGCTGATGGCTCAGAGCCTGGAGCCTGTTTCCGATTCTTGTCTCCCTCTCTCTCTGCCCCTCCCCTGTTCATGCTCTGTCTCTCTCTGTCCCAAAAATAAATAAACGTTGAAAAAAAAATTTAATAAATAAATCAGGAGAGTAACTTTGATGCCTTATTAAATCTAGAACAAATTTGGTGGCCATTGGAAGTAGGTTTCTTAAGAGTCTTCATTAATGCGATAATAAGTAATTTAGCCCCAAGGGAGAAAAAAAACTATAGCAAAATTTTTAGTGAAAGATATGCAGTTTCACTGTAGATAAAATATGTAAATATGTATCTATTCTCCATACTTATCTACAGTCTGAAGAAGAAGTTAGTTATTAGCAAGTTTTATTTGGTTTGCCATCATTTTGTGACTAGTATATAAAATAAACTTGAAACATAAACTTGAATAAACTAATTTTTTGAATTTCATACAGTTGCATTGCTAATAAAATTTTGATCTATTGCTTTTTTACTTTTGGCAGAAGTCCTTGCTTAGAAGAAATGCCCTATTGTTTAAAAATTAAAAGCAAACAACCGATCACAATTCCTAAACATGCTACTTTTACTTTGTTATTTGGAATATTTGCCAGTATCAGCCCTCAGTAAGTTAACATGTAAAGTAATTAAATCTGTTTCTTTGTTGAGGGGTAGAGGTTTTTAGATGTTCATAAAGCACAAGCTGACCTCCTTAAAGGAAGACAGCATAGGTCCTCCAAAATTGTGCAGAATATATATATATATATATTATATATATTTATTATATATATTATTTATAATATATATATAATATATATAATATATATAATATATATAATATATATTATATATAATTTATATATATAATATATATATAATATATATAATTTATATATATAATATATATATATAATATATATAATTTATATATATAATTTATATATATAATATATATAATTTATATATATAATTATAATTTATAATTTATAATTATAAATATATATATATATTTAATGTCCAAATGAGAATTAAGGAATAACACCTATTTCGGTGGCTGGTGTTCTAGACTCTGCCCCTCTGAATTCTTGTCCCCTTAAAGTTCTGGGATTTTACATTTAATGATCATAACTGTGCAGACACTGTTCTTGCTGCTCTGAGGTGCAGAAACTTGTTTGCCTTGGTTCTTAACACTAAGTGAGAGAATTCCTAAATAATTTTTCTCAGATTTTATGTGAACACAAAATGGAAATACTTGATGAGAGCAGAATGTAAAAAATTTTCATTTTTCCAAAGCATCTCCATTCTTTAAAATGCAATTGGGAAGACTGAACCAGGTATACTTAGACCTGATTTAGTTTTTCTTATCATAATATAAAGACACATTAGTTCCAAAGGACCTGGTAGTTCTTCAGATTCATTCTTCTTGGCTTTGTCCCTTCTCAAATAATCCCATTCTCTCAGACAGATAAACTTTGATTACTTTCTTTTCCTTTATTGCCTTCAAGAACTAGTCTGAAGGTTTATCTTACCCCTTAAAGAAAAGTTGTGAAGTAAACTTCTGTTTGTTTGTTTTTTTTTTTTTTATTTTTTAATTTCATGAAGCTCTCTCTACCTTGCTTTTCTGAGTGTGTTCTGTAGAGCAGCAGTGGCGGGAGCATCACCTGGAAGCTTGTTAGAAATGCACACCTGCATCCCATTACCATTTGTGGTCTGAAGGCTCGGCCTAGCTGAGTGCTTATTCTAAGGGCAACGATGACTGAATAAATGAATTTTAGATTAAGGATGGCAAATATAGGGCACATGTGCTACTACTTTCCTCTGTTCCAGCCAGTGGTAATAACAGTCATCACTAAACGAACATGTCAGTCTTTTCCCTTGATCCCAGACTTTGCCTGAGACAAATTCTCAAACCAGCACTCCAAGTAGCCCTTAACATAGATTCACATTAAGTCTATTCATTATAACTTATCTAAGCCCTCTGGACAAAGATTATCAACTTTGTTCACCGCTAGAGAAGACTAAGACAGAGAAATGATTGCATAATGGCTGTGTAAAAGAGTATTACAATATAAATTCATAGGAAGTGCAGAAACTAGAACAAATATATAATGAATGAGTGATAAGAGTTGACAAGTATATAGGAAGTGAGAAAGGATTATTCATTCCCAGAACTGTAAAGAATATCTTGGACAAAGTCCCTATAGACCAAGAACTAATTTTTTCTTAAACAGAGAAACAATGTCAGAGCATTAAAGGATATGAGAAATAACCCAAGATCTGCCTTTTAAATTTATAAAAAGAAAAAGGGGAAGGAAGAGAAAGAAGAAAGGAAAGGAGGAAGGAAGGGGGTCTAAAGTGCATATTTGACTGGTTAATAGTTACGTTCATTAATATTATATTACTATTAATGTATAATCACTAGCATTGGGATTTTTTACTTCTTCAGTTAAAAAAAAGTAAAAAAGAAAAAGATCTAGGTGATTTTATAATAAATGCTATCAATACACTTGTGACAATATACTCTTGCCCCTGATCAGGTTAATTCAAATAAGTTGGTTCTGGCTTTAACATTTAGATTGCAAAGGAGAACAGAGGTCATGAAAATGTTAAGTGGTTAAAAACTTGAGTTACTAGCTTATGTCTACCAGCCTAATCAGTACCTAATACTAATAAATCATAAGAAGATAGGCTTAATTACTTCTGAGAAAATGAGAAGTTAAAGGATTTATATAAAAGTAATTAATATACAATATAATGTTTTCCAGGGATTACTTTTAATGTGAGTAATGAAAAGATAACTGATATTTCTGATGATGGAGTTGCTTACTCCGTAGACTTTCACATTGTTGATAACAGGAATAAAATCTTTTTCTACTCTAAACTTTCCCAGTGTCTAGAACGTGTTTAGAACCTAGTCAAGGTTCAGTGCAAAAAGCCATTTAGGTATTTCAAGTGAAGAGTGATTTAATACAGGGATTAGGTACTAACAAAATTATTGACAGGATGAAGGAGCAAACGTCAGAGTTTCAGGTTTTGAAACCTTTGCTTCTATTGCTGATCCAAAGTTTCTGGAGTGGTTGCTACTCAGGAAGCTTTAGGAAACTGCTGCCGAGTCAGACCTGTCCTGCAATGCCAAAGCTAGTAACTAGCTGAGGAGGCCAGCAGTGGAAGCCTACCATTGAAAAAAAATTCACATTACTGAAGCATGTTTGTCTGGCATTACTACTGCCAGAGGGAAAATGTCCTCTTATCACCCTCATCTTCCAATTTCTTGCGAGTGCATCTCATGACAGAACCAAATTGCATCCAGAATCCTAGCTGCAAGAGAATCTCAGGGAAGTAATCCTCAGTTTTCCAACTCCTTTGGAACTCAGAAAAGCACATAAAAGGATAGGAAGGGTTGCTGAGCAGAAATAGACAGTGGGGGAAACATATGGAGAGAAGGATTAGTTAGCAAGAAGGAAAAGAGAACATATATTAGATGCCTACTATGCATGAGATGCTATAAAGGGCTTTACTTTTAAGGTACTTAATATTTCAAGCAGTTTTTAAATTATTACCATAATATTTCAAATAACTTAAGTTATTGCTATTTATACTGAAGCTTCAAGAATTTAAGTAGCTTGTCCAAGTTCACATAACTAGTAAATAATACAGCATATGTTTAATATTTGAAATCATTTTTCTTTGAGTAAAAAAATCATTACCTATTCATCATATGGTGCTAATGTCAATGAATTTTTCAGATAAATAATGACCCAGGTATATTTAAATTACTATGCATTTCCAAATCCCCACAGTGGTATTTTTCAATGTGTTAATCCAATTTCATTTTTTAAACTATTTATTTATTTTTGAGAGAGGTAGCAAGGGAGGGGTAGCGAGAGAGAGACTAGGAGAGAGAGAATTCCAAGCAGGCTCTGTGCTCTCATTGCAGAGCCCGACGTGGGGCTTGATCCCACAAACCATGAGATCATGACCTGAGCCAAGATCGAAAGTTGGTCTCTGGACACTTTACTGACTGAGCCTCCCAGATGCCCAAGTGTCATTTTCTTTTGGGTCAATAGGTCACATATATAAATGGTTCTCAACAAAAGTATAAATCTATACTCTTAGGCTGTCGATAGCTGAGAAGAATTTTATAATTTGTATCTGAAAATACTTAAAGAACCCAAGATTACAAATGATGGCCTTTTTCACATTAGAACAAATTCAGAGTTTTTGTAAAACAAGGTCATTATCTCACTTCCATTCCAATTTGCATTCTGGAGAGGTTGACATGAAATGGGCATCCTGGAAATGCTATACATTATTTAACCAATCCCGTGCTCATTATGAATGGCTTTTACTGATGGTTATGAATTCTAAAGCCTGTTACTTACAATTAAGTAAAAAAAAAATTAAGTATAGGAATTTTCAAAAATTTATGGATATACCAATAGGAATATGCCATCTATGTGAATGTGATGTGTCATGTGAGGGTAACTATGGAAAAAATTCACATTGCTGAATCCTGTTTGTTGGGTATTACTGACATGAGATTAAAAATGGTGAGGAATTGCTCATGTGAGATATTGAAGACAACTTTTCTTTAGCTGTGGATTCATGGGCAGTCAATGCATTAATTCCTTTTCCATTTCAACAAATATTTATCATATGCCTGCTGCTTGTAATGCATTACATAGGTAAAATTACAAAATCTGCCCCTGATTCTTAAATGATACCTTCAGACAGATCAGATCTGCTCCATTTTGCCCCCAAAAGTCACTTGAGAGTGTTGCCAAAAGCCGTCTACCCTGGGAGAATTCTCTAGGAGAGAAAGAAGTCTGTGGAACCTGATCAAAGAGTGAATGAAAACAAGGAGGGATGAGCAAAACAGAGTATTCATATGGCTGTCTGTTTTCCTCAGTTGGGGAGCTATTTTGTCCCACCAACTGAGATGTATATATCTTTCTGTGGAAATCCTGCTTATATGCATATAAATATATATGTCTGTATCTTCAACGTCTAATCTCTTAGGCACCAAATGCAGGGAAAGAGCAAATGCAGCACAAAGAGAACAGCTGGGAATCATTAGTCATAAGCATAGCCAGGATCAAGGTAAAAACCCTGCAGGTGGAGTGTTCTCTCTGACAAAGTAGTCCAGAAATCTGGAAAGAGAAACTTTGTTTAAAACATAGATCTTAAAATAAATCATGCCTGTAACTTCCTTTGGTCTTGGTTTTCTTTTCTTTTTTTTTTTTTTAAACCTGGTTCTTATTGCTTAAAAATTGAATATTTGGCATGATAAAAATAATAACCATGAATTGGGTTGTGATGGGGCTTAAAGGATCCCATAAAGAACACAGAGTTAGATATAACCCTTTTTCCTCTGCCTCTGCAGTTTATTAACTGTCATACCAACATCACTTTTTGTTTTAACGTGGTCTTGTCCAAACAGAACTAGATGGAGAAGTAGAATTCCTGCAATCTAATGCAGACCTGTCATTATGTAGGTTTGGGAAAGTTCCTTACTATCTCTAGACCTCAACTATTATGACTTGTGAACTAAGATCCTTTTTAATTAACTACATTAACTACAGTCCTGTCTGTGAGCTTGATGCTCACTGTTGGCTTGTAGGCAGAAAACTTAAAAGCCTGAGACGTGAATTTAGATTGCCCTTAGGATGCTTATAATTCTCCTTAGAGCAAAATGTGGAGAAAATAGTGTGGTGAGTACATCTGTAGAAGAGAGAGAGAAAGAAAACTATAATGTTTAATGTAGCTTCTTGGAAGTGATAGAACCATGATAAAAGCTTTGAAAGGTAGGGAGGAATTTTATGGGGATAATCTGTGAATTCAGTTTGGTCAAGAATGGGATGACATTTTTGGTATATGGTTAAACAAAAAAATTGGATTCTCATATTGGATAAAAAATGTATTTTAGGCAAAATATTGAGGAGACAGGCAGTAGTTTGGATTTTGTTTTACCTTAAGTTACAGATACTACATTAGTTATCTATCACAGCCTAACAAATTATCCTAAAACCTAGTGGTTTAAAACAACAAACATTTATTATCTCACATCTTGATGGGTCAGGAATTTGGGATGAGATTAGCTGAGTGGTTTTGACTCAGGGTCTCTTAGGAGGTTATAGTCAGACTGTCAGCCAGGTTTGACATGGGTGGGTGGTGGTGTAGATTCACAACCCTCTCAGGAGCTTTCCTGGTATAATACGAATCTGAAGTTGGTCTCCTGTGCGAATGAGGGCAGGAAAAGGCTGAAAAACGAGGCCGGCAACTCCATAGTGATAGGTGACAATTTTAATAATAACAAAAAGAACTTAGATGCAAGACTTGCATTGGGCAGCAGCAAGACAAACAGATCCCTGCACCCAACCTCCAAATCTTAAAAGTTTATAAAGAGGCCTCAACAGGGCTCAGTCACATGTAGCATGCTGGTGTTTTCAAGATCACATCACCATCTCAAGGCGATATCCTTGGAGCAGCCTCTGGGAGCAGGAAAGGCAAGTGAAACCCACATTTCAAGCGGTGAGAAGCCTCTGAGGGCCTGGATCCATCTCACTGTCAGTCGGTTGGTCAGGTCTTTTTTGGTCACATTCCCCAATGAGGGGTGGAGGGCTGGGGAATGCGCTTCCAAAGAGGCTCACTCACCTGACTGTTGGCAGGAGGCCTCAGTTCCTTGTCATATAAACTGCTCCATAAAGCTGCTGAAGTGTCCCCATGACATAGCTGCTAACTAGACTCAGAGTGAGCAATCCAGGAAGCAAGAGGAAGAAAGAGTGAGAGAGGCAGACAGACAGAAGCATGAGCCACATGTCTTTTATAAGCTAGCCTCAGAAGTAATGCACCATCACTCCTGGCACATCCTTTATGTCACCTAGTTCCATCCGGACACAATGTGGGGAAGAACAGAGTGTGAATACCAGGGGACAGGATCAACAGGGAACAGCTTGGAGGCTGGCTACCACAAATACTAAAAATACAATACTAAGAACTGAAAATGGATGTGAGTTTGCTTCTAAGTATACATATTAAAAGAAAAGGAAGGATATTACAGAGCTAGATATTTAATATGTCTCTTTGTGTGCATTTTACTATTGAGAAGAATGCAAAATATTACCAAATCAAGCTAATCTATAGTTAAAGAAGGAATCTTAAATGAAATATCACTGAAATGGGCTACATTTTTAGACCTACTCTATAGTTGACCAGTTTAGGTATAGATCTAAAAATTAAGTGCTTTAAATGCTGAGAGCTATAAAATATTTCTGAAATACTACAGAAATCTTTCTAAACTGAGAAGACTTAAAGTTTCTTTCCACTATATGACATTAACATTTGTTTATGGAATCTAGGTTGTTATAGCACATCTATTCTCCTAAAAATCTTGTATCTTTTTATTTACAAAAGTTTTTTTTTAAGTTTATTTATTTATTTTGAGAGAGAGAGCAGCATGAATGGGGAGGGGCAGAGAGAATTCCAAGCAGGCTTCATGATGTCAGTGCATGGAGCCCAAAGAGGGGCTCAAATGCATGAACTGTGTTCATGACCTGGGCCGAAATCAAGAGTCAGACACTTAACCGACTGAGCCACCCAGGCACCCCTATTGCCATAAGTTGTAATGATGACTTACAGGCTTAAATACAATGTTGTTTAAGTTTCCATAGGAACAACAAATACAAAATGCCCCTATTCACCTTGAAGTCAGCAGACCCCCATGATTTTGCATAGCTGACTTGATATTCCCAGGAATAATTTCTTTCTGTATAAGTAATCCTGTATTACTTACCTCCTTGTCTTTAACTTAAGAGTTAGAGAATAGAGGGGTGCTTGGGAGGCTCAGTCAATTGAGCGACCAACTGTTGGTTTCAGCTCAGGTCATGATCCCAGGGTTGTGGGATTGAGCCCCACATTTGGCTTTGTGCTAAGTGTGGAGCCTACTTAAGATTTTCTCTCTCCCTCTGCTCCTCTCCTCTGCTTGAGCTCAATCAGTCTCTCTCTCTCAAAAAAAAAAGTATATAAATAATTAGACTGAGGTTGTATTATTGCATTAATTTCAACATTCGTTATATATTTTGAAATGCATACTCTGTTCTAGGCACAGTGCAAGGCATTGGATGTGTAACTGTGGCCCCTGCCCTGAAGGACCATTAAATTCTAGTAGGACAGTGCCTCCAGCTGTTTTTCATTGTGTCTCTCTCTACATAAGAGGGGGGCAAAGACATCAATGCATGTATATGTAATTATTTTCAAATTATCTACATGTTCTCTATCATTAGTAATATTTCAATGAAAAATATGTACTTATGTAAAAAATTTACACTTTTTATTAGATGTGACTAGATGATTTTTTTTTTTACTTCTGACTGACACAGATATTGTATTATATGAAGAAGGGCCAGAATGCCATTTTCTTGTTATTTCCTTACTTTTCACTATTCGTGTTATCTTTAATCTGTAGCTTGTATTCAGAAACCTTTTAAGTTATATATCTCTTTTGTCAGGACTACTTCGTTAAAACTGGATAATAAAATCTATTAATCTACTTAATCAGTCCAGATACACTGTAAACCTTTTAACTCACTGAGAGTGCATGAAGAAAGACAAAATGTTGACTGCTCTGGTCAGGAGAATCCTACTGACCCTCAGGACACCTCACGTTCTTTCTCTGAAGTGTGATCATAAGACAGAGACAAAGGGCACTAACATTAATTTGTAAATAAAATAAAGATTAATGTCTTATATTTCTGAAAAAACAAAACAATATAGCATGTTTAATATTTTCTTCTATATTTCACCAAAGGGCACTAGCATTAATTTGTAAATAAAATAAAGATTAATGTCTTATATTTCTGAAAAAACAAAACAATATAGCATATTTAATATTTTCTTCTATATTTAACCTATTACATGGCTAAAGAGTTTCTGAAAACTGATTTTATTTTGGAGAATGAGTAAAGAAATATGGGCCAAGGACTAAATCTGACTCTTTGCCTGTTTTTGTAAATAAAGTTTTATTGTAATTCAGCCATAGACATTTGTTTACACTTTTTCTATGGCTACTTTCATGCTACAATGGCAGAGCTTGCACAGTTGTAAAAGAGACTCTACAGCCTGCAAAGCTGAAAATATTTGCTATACAGCTCTTTACAAAAAAAGTTTACCAGCCCCTGTTCTGAGTACTTTGAGTGTGCAGAGTAAAGGAGTGTCAGGTAAATTTGAAGACAGAGGAGTCTAGTGATTAAAGACACAGACTTTGGTTTAAATCAGCTCTGCCCTCTCTGGTCTTATGACCTTGGACCAATTGCTTAATTTCTTGGAGTCACAGTTCTATAACCTCTCATAGGATTTTTTTTTTTTTTTGAGGATGAAATGTTAAGTGTGCAAAGTGCCTAATACAATCCAGTATGTAGGTTTTGAATGATGGTAAAACTTTAGGACACATTATTAAACAGATGACTTATAAGTCATAGAAATAAATGAAATGAGAAATGCAATGCAAATACCTTTGAGTATAAGCGTTTAACTGGCGTCTTCATTATGTTATGTTATTATTTTATAGAATCTGTTGGTTAATTGATTTTAATCAAGACCTCAAGTGGAATTCCGAGGGATTGCTTCTAGGGTTTTTTGACATTTTGCCAAAACTTGGAATGGTGACAGATGACATACTTATCATATTTAAGTGACCCAAAGATAGGAAAGACAGATAAGCATTGTGTAAAAAAATATGGATTCAGAAGGACCTATAATAAAACTAAGAAATTGCTGTTTTTAAAAGGAGAGAGAGAGGAGTGTGAGAAAGATTATGAGGGAGAGAGAGAAGATGCAATCTCAGGCTCTATTGAAAGCATACAATATACAAATCAAAAGATGCAAATTAGACCAGTCATATTTAAGTAAGTCTTTGTGTTCTGTTTTAGATGCCATATTTTATTTATTTATTTATAATATTTTTTCTTTTCCTGTTTTTAAGTAGGCTCCATACCCAGTGTGGGGCTTGAACTCACAACTCTAAGATCAAGAGTAGCATGCTCTACCGACTGAGCCAGCCAGACACCCCTAGATGCCATATTTTAAAAGGAACATTGATCCCCAATAGGAAAATTTAAATTATATTTACATGGATTATTAAATTATATTTACACAGATTATCTCTACCCCCTATAGGTTAAGAATTGTGATAGAGGCTTTACATATGTTGACTGCCCTTCTCCATTAAAAAACTGTGTTTTAGATGGAAATGTAGCCAGCTTCTAGCTTTGAACCTGTGTGTGTGTGTGTGTGTGTGTGTGTGTGTGTATGAGATAGTCACTATTATTTTTTTACATACAAAGACACTGAATTTCATGTGGGTTGATAATAATAAAGACCATGATACAATATTGCAGTAAAAATCAGTATAGAAAGCATGCAGTATAATTGTGATATACAAAAAAATCTAATGCAAAATAAAAACAATGAAGGAGGATGTGCTAAAATATTAACAATTTTCCCCAAATTTTCTAATATTTATTTAATCACTACATATTTATTGAGCTTCCCCTAGTTACTGTTTAAGGTTAAGAGATATAGCGGTAGACAAGTATTCTACAAATGTTGTGGAAAGCTGCCCTAGGAATTTATTGGAAAATAAGAGCAAGACATTGAAAGGTCTAGAAACACAGTTGAATGGGGAAAAAAATGACTTGTAGATGTTAGTCAATGCAACAGAGGTTTATGGGTGGTCATAAGTGAGTCTTCATGAATTTGAAGGACTGTCATGTGAAAAAATGGACAATATCATTTTACATGGCCCTCAAGGATAGAATTAGGACTAATGACAGAAAGTTGCTCATGACTGATTTCAGGTCGGCACTAAGAAGAACTAAGAGGGCTCTCTAACACAATAGGCCAGACGTCAGCGACTTTTTTGTGTAAAGGACCAGATAATAAATAGTTTACACTTTGCAGGCCATGCGATCTGTCACAAACTCTTTAACCATGCTGTTGTAGTGTAGAGCAGCCATAGACAATATGTAAATAAATGCCTATGGTTGTGTTCCAATAGTACTTTATTTGCAATCAAGGCAACAGGTTAAACTTGGCCTATAGGCCAGTTTGCCAAGCCTAGCACTAAGCTGATTTATAAGACTGTGTGCTGTAAACACAAACAAGTAGCCTATCTTTCAATCACACTGAACACAGATTTTTGAGGATGAATTAGAGAACATGACTAAGTTTTCTTCAAAATCGAGGATAGTAGCAACAGTACCCACTCTGTTCCATGTCGATCTATAAATGCACTCCTCTCTTTCGTATTTCATTATATGTTACCTCTTTCCTATTTGACAGAAATATCTATTTGTATGAGGGAAGTTAAGATTGATAGAGTGGGAATACAGTAAAAAGAAGGAAAGGAAGGGAGGTAGGAAGAAAATGAAAGGAAGGGTGGAGGAGGGAGGGAGAAAAGAAGGAAAAAGGAAAGAAAGGGAAGGGAGGAAGGAGAGAAGAAAAAGACAAGGAGAGAAGGAAAGTGAAAGGAAGGGAAGGAAAGGGAGGAAGAAAGAAAGGTAGAAGGGAGGGAAGAAGCAAAATCCTTTAAAGTACAGAGCATGACTTTTTAATTTCTCAGCAACAATTTTATTAAAAAAGAACACTTTCTTATTCCCTTTCATTTAAATTAACCTAAAGAGTGTGGGGCTCAAACCCACAACCCTGAGATCAAGAGCTGCTTTCTCTTCCGACTGACCAGTGAGGCACCCCCTAACAATTTTATTTTTTAAAATATTTTCACTGATGGAGTGCCTGGGTGGCTCAGCCGATTAAGTGTCTGACCTTGGCTCAGGTCATGATCTCGGGGTTCCCAAGTTTGAGTCCCGCATGGGGCTTTGTGCTGACAGCTCAGAGACTGGAGCCTGCTTCAGATTCTGTGTCTTCCTTTCTCTACCCCTCCCCTACGCACTCTCTCTCTCTCTCTCTCTCTCTCTTTCTCAAAAATGAATAAACGTTAAAATTTTTTTTAAAAAGTAAAGTAAAAATGTTTTCACTGATGGTATATATTTGCTAATAAAAATGCTGATCTCTCTATATTTTCCTGTTTATATTTTTTATTTTATCCATTTGAAACTTTTCTCTCATTTTTTCTTCTTTCATCTTGTCAAAGATTTATCTATCTTATTAGGTTTTTCAAAGAAGTATCTTTTGATTTTATTAATCATCTCTTTTTGTTGTCTGTTTTCTGTTTTGCTGATTTCTGACCTAACCTTTATCATTTCCAGTATCCTCAGATTTATTATCTTAATAATAAACAAGTTTTTTCTCGTTTTCTAGTAAATGTGTTCAGTTCTGAAATTCCTTAAATTAATTGAATTAATTGTGTCACGCAAATTTTGACATATAATGCCTTTATTTTTATTTACTTAAAAAATTTTTTTAAGTTTATTTGTTTATTCTGAGAGAGACAGAGGGGGTACTCAGGAAAGGGGCAGAGAACAAGAGGGAGAGAGAATTCCAAGCAGGCTCCACACTGTCAGCACAGAGCCCAATGTGGGGCTCAAACTCACAAACTGCGAGTTCACAACCTGAGCCAAAACCAAGAGTCAGGCACTTAATCGACTGAGCCATCCAGGTGCCCCTTGATTACTTTTAACTACAAGTTAAATTTCCCAAAATGTTCTTTTTAAGCTGCCCGTGTACCTTCCTGGTAATTACTCTTTGATTAGGGAATATTTTTACTTACCTTGCTTTAAATTTTCTGTTTATTGTTTTCTTCTTTCATAACTTCAGTAGGATCAATTTTACTCTTACTTGTTTAAAATTTATGCATTCTATTTTTACCCTCTGGCATTTTCCTGAATTTGTTAAGAATAATGCATATTTTTATCTTTCCCCAATGATTTTTGAGCTAACACAATTATGTTTGCTTACTTTCAGTTCCCTTTGAGCTCCCGGCTCTCCTCATTGGCTGGTTTTGTCTACAGTTCTTTTTAATTCTTGATTTTTACAGTTGTACTTTCTGTTTGTTCATTTACAAGAACAAACTCTTCTAAGTAATTAACTTATACTCACATCCCAAACACTTTTAGCATCCTCTTTGATCCATGTCTCACTTTATAGGGTATTTTCTATAACAGTTCTTTCAAAGAAGATCTCTGGTTGATAAATTGTGAGGACTTGTATATCTGAAAATATTATTTAAAATTTTTTTCTGCTCTTACATTAAATTAGTGATGGATATAAAATTTTAGTTTGAATGTTTTCTTCAAAAATATGGGACTATTGTTGCTGTTGAGAAGTGTGGGCTACTTTAATTATTTCTTGCAGATAATCCATTTTTGTCTGTCAAAGCTTTTAGAGTTTTCTTTCTCCTTGGGGTTTTTACATTTCTCTGTAATGTTTCTATGTGTGGGGGGATTTCTTTCCCTTTACCTATTTCTTTTTAGATACTCCCTTATAATTCATTTGATTCTGAGGATTTGCATGTTCAAAGAAAATTTCAGGCAATATTTCTTCAAATATTGGCTCCTTTCTATATTGTTTTCTCTTCAAGTGAGAATTCCATTTTATATAAATTGATGCTTTTGTTTATATTCTCCATGTCTCTTAATTTTTCCTTATTCTTTCCATTTCTTTATCCTTTCCTGAAACATTTTGGCAAGGATCCTAAAAATTATTTCCAGAACACTGATTATCAGTTGTTTATTCCAAATTCTGTGTGCTTTGTTTTTATATCCAATATTTTCAAATGGTGTTCTTTTTTCTTATAACTATTTGTTTTTTCTACGTGTTTTCAAGATCTCCCTTTATTTCTCTGTGGCCCTCCTTTATGCTCTTTATGAATATTGTTCTTTTTTCATCTTTTAATTCCACTTACTTTGGTATAGATTACCTAGTTTGTGTCTTTCTCTCTATTGCACTTATGCCCCTTGGATGCCATAAGAGCAATTTCTCTGAGTATATATTCCCTGAGTATATATATTTGACTAACTTGACTGAGACCTAAGACAAAATGGCAAAAACCCAGTCCCCATGTCCAAGTAAGTTTTAGGTTGTTGAGGACAGAGGTAGGATAAAGAACCTTGGTATTATAATATGAGCTCAACTACCACCCTGATTAGATAATCCTATTCCTTGGATACTTCATTTTCTAAAGCCTCTTTCATCTAACCTTTAAATATGATGGCCTTGCTCTGAACGCATTTACTTTTACTCATTCGTATATGTGTTGTTAAAATGAAAACATAGATGTCAAAAACAACGAAGGGTCAGTGATCTTTGCCCTGCTTTCAAGCCAATAAGATAGTCTGCTACAGTTTCATGGATGCTGGTAAAAGACACAACTGTTTCTGAACATGGGTGAGTAAACTATCTTAATAATCAATTCAAAGAATTTCCCAAAATATGGATAGATACGGATCCTCAATGTACATATAGTTGCTATGAATCATTTAAGCCTTTGAAATATTTTCTACTAGGGGGCGCCTGAGTGGCTCAGTCGGTTAAGTGTCCGACTTTGTCTCAGGTCATGATCTCACTGGTTGTGAGTTCAAGCCCCGCATTGGGCTCTGTGCTGACAGCTCAGAGCCTGGAGCCTGCTTCAGATTCTGTGTCTCCCTCTCTCTCTGCCCCTCCCCTGCTCATGCTCTCTCTCTCTGTCTCTCAATAATAAATAAACGCTAAAAAAAAAAATTAAAATATTTTCTACTTTGTAGTTGAGAGTTGAAATTTTATTTCTTTGTTTTTAATTAACTTAATAATATTTTGCTGTCATCTTGCTCCATGAAACATGCACACTTTCAATGCCACAATTTATATGGAGGTGGAAGTTTATGGCTTTGCTAGGAATTCTTAACTAGACTACCATCTTCCTCAAAGAATACTATGTGCCTATAGAGTAAAACTTTGAAAAACTTAGTCATTGCCTAAAAAGCCAAAGATGAATGAAATCTGAATCATTTCAAAGATAATTTTGCTTTTCAAAAAGTGCAAGAAAACACAAAGGAAGCTCAAAGGGAAGCTCTCAAATTAGAATCCTGATGTCAAAACATCAGAGATGTCAGAAGATATCCCTCGACAGGATTTTAGGTGAATCTACTCTCATGAGTATGCTCCTGAGGTCAGAATACTCCCCATGGAAGAAGGAGTGAGGGTCAGACAAAGAGAAGTATTGTCAGTCTCAGTGGAGTGGCAGGCATCTGGTGTCTCAAATGAGAGAGTGGGTCACGTGCACGCTCTCATATGGCCTGCATATTGGCTTTCTGACTGTATTCTAATGGCTGAAGTTTTTTTTTTTACATGTATGAAATAACAAGATGTTTATTTTTAAATGATTTATTAGGAATATCTTTATCCTTTAAACAAAGGATCTCATCCGTGTGCTTTGGAAAAGTGGTTGAATTATAAGGGCATGAACTTTACATTGAAAACTCATCTGTCTGTTTTTCTAAGTGCAAATCCTGGGAAATCACAGGAACTTAAATAAATTCATCCTGCAGTTCAGATAATACATATGCCAAATCAGTGTGCATATGTGTGTGCGTGTGCACTGATAAGGGAAATTTAAATGGATTCTTTCCCTCATTATTTTGGCATCCAAGGAAGAACCCCAAAGGGAGTCTCTTTGCTAGAAAATTGATACTGTAAGAGCGATTTTTCTCATGTTTCAGATAATACCTTTAAACCCACTTTAAGCCTTAAAGTAATATAACTACTAGGAAAGAGTAACTTTATTCCTGTTTCTTGTCACAGTCTGACAGCCAGTAGCACATATGTCTTAGTTTTAACTTTGTTTATACTGATAAAAAAAAATGAAGGTGGTGAATATTTTAAAACCAGAAAGTTTCTTCCCCATAATTAGTTAGATTTAACCACTTGGAATTATGACTGTCCCTTTTTTTTTACTACATTCAAGAAAATTAATATTTTGACAGATCTCTGATAAGATAATCCACAAATTCAAATTAATGTTAATAATTCTTTTTGAAAACTGAAACATACTGTTAGGCTAAGATTACTATTTTAACATATTTAAGCAACTTTCTTTTTCCTTAAACCCTCACATACTAATAAAAATAAACTGCATTGTAACTGACAACTAAGGAAGATGGCCATCAATTCCATAATTTTTGAAGCTAGAAGCTTGAAGCTAGAAATAATGCAGCAGAGATCAGACTAGAGACTCTGCAGATCAGCTTCAACTCTTCTCCCTGGGCAGTATTACACTCTTCTGTTAATATGCCCAAAATGTTTGGGGCACCTGGATGGCTTAGTCAGTTGAGTGTCTGACTCTTGGTATCAGCTCAGGTCATGATCTCACAATTCATGGGATGAAGCCCCATATCGGGCTCTGTGATGACAGCCTGGGGCATACTTGGGATTCTCTCTCTCCATCCCTCTGCCCCTCCCTCACTCTCTCTCTCAGAATAAATAAATAACATTAAAAAAATATGCCCAAAGTGTTTAAAGGGAGCACAAGATGTATGATATTCTAGCAGCATACCATTTGGGATTATTTTTGTTAGTGGATAATGGGTCAAGGTTTATAAGATACAGGAATTAACCCTAGTGTGGTATAAGGTTAATTACTGACACAGCAAAAAGCACCAATGGGAAGAATCCCTGGCACAGCTAACTTTGCTGACACGGATAAAGAAATCTGGATCATGGCTTTAGGGTATTAACAAACAAAACAAAGCTAGAAACCTGATGAAGAGATTCTTCTCTTAGACTTCCTGTGACTCCAGCCTGCTTACAAATTCCAAGATTGTTGGTTCGCTGAATATGTTCTAGAAATTTTCTTTTGTAAGATGTTCCTTTTCAGATGTGAAAAAAGGATTCTTATAATAACTAAGTAGAGAATGAAGGAATATAATGAAAACTCACAAATTCTCTTCCAGAGAAAATGTCAGATCTGAATAAAAAATCTATAAAACATTAACTTCAAGAAAAATGAAAATATTCCAGATCATATATAAGAGAGTTTGATATATAGAGGATGAGGATTTTCTATTAATGAATTGACAATATTTTCTATATAAGAGATAGGTAAAATTCAGATATTTGCTTTGTAATCTCAACATTCAGAAAATATGGTGTTTATGAAACAAAAGATAAAAACAAAACTATAAAAAGATAACATGGTGAAATTTAACTGGTAGTTGAGAAGAGAAAGGAACATTAAAATGGAAGTAAAACAAGATGAGGTCAATATACAGAGAACAATCTTAGCTCTATATACTAGTAGCAAAAAATAGAATAAAAAGCAACCAAAAACCCACTTAAGGTAGCATTAAAGGCATAAAGTACTTAGAAATGTACATTTCTGAGAGATAATAAAGAGAACTCAAATAAATGGAAAGATACATTATGATCATGGACTGGGTGAGTCAATCTTATTAAGATGTCAGTATAGTTTTAATGCAATCCCAGTGAAAATTCCAACAGCCTGTTTATAGAAATTAACAAACTGGGGCGCCTGGGTGGCGCAGTCGGTTAAGCGTCCGACTTCAGCCGGGTCACGATCTCGCGGTCCGTGAGTTCGAGCCCCGCGTCGGGCTCTGGGCTGATGGCTCAGAGCCTGGAGCCTGTTTCCAATTCTGCGTCTCCCTCTCTCTCTGCCCCTCCCCCGTTCATGCTCTGTCTCTGTCCCAAAAATAAATAAATGTTGAAAAAAAAAAAAAAAAAAAAAAAAAAAAAAAGAAATTAACAAACTATTTCTAAAATTTGTATGGAAGCACAATTGTCCTATATAGCCAGAAAACAATATGGTAAAATAAGAAAAAAGTGGAAGATTCATACTACCTAAGTTTAATATTTACAAGCTACAGTAATAAATACAGTGTGGTACTAGGATAAGACTAGAAAAATGGATCAATGGAAAACAAAACAGAGAGTTTAGAAATGGACCTTTGTGAATACAGTCTGAAAGGAAAGTTTTTAAATGAATTATGCCTGATAAAAATGAAGTCGCACCCCTCTCTGTAATATATAAAAATGAATTTAAAAATAAATGCAAAAGCTAAAACTATAAAACTTCTAAATGAAAACATAGGATAATATATTCATGAACTTGAGGTAAACAAAGATATTTTGGACAGGACATGGAACACACCAATCATTTTAAAAAGTGATAAATTAAGTATCATTATACTTCTGTTTATCAAAAGTCACCTTTGGAGGTTGGAGGAAAATGGCAGAGCCACATGGACACCCTCAGCTAGTCTCGTTCCTGAAACACAGCTAGATCAGCACCAAAACATTTTGCACACCTAGGAAATTGATCTGAGGATTAACACAACAATCTGCATAACTTGAGCCACAGAACTCGGCAGGTATACACAGTGCAGAGAGGTAAAGTTGGGGAGAGAAAAGCTGTGGAGGGTAGAGAGCTGTTTTTGCAGAGAGAGGAAAGAGGTGGAGAGTGCAGCACATCTGGAGAGTGCAGGAAAAACACTCCCCTGAAAGAAGTTGGAGAGAAAGAGAGGGAAAGAGTGAAAACACTCACAGGGGACTGAATAAGAAATATGTTCCCAAACCACTAATGGGAAGAAAAGAGAGGGTTTCAATACCACCAGGATTCTATAAACAGTGGAATGCCGAGTCTGAAGTTCCAGAGCTCAGTGCCTGGTGGTGCTCTGGTGAGGAAGCAGGGCGAATCCCCAGAGGCAGGCAGTGGGAAAGGGGTCCATGGGCCACACGGAGAGAAGCAGTTCCCCTGCTTGGAGAGCATTTGGTAAAGTCTACAATGGCCTCCCCACAGGCAAAGGTCCCAGTGGACCTCTGAGAGCAGCCATGTGTGCTGGTATTGGGACAAAGATGCCAGAGTGCAGTGAAACCTGGTGCTGGCTGTGTGTTGTGTTTTGCCCTAATATCTGAACCTTGGCTGCTGCGTGATCACCTGAACGTTTCCTGGGGCAAACTGGTACCGGCCATTGCTCAGCGATAGCCTCCCCCAGGGAGTTGACACAGGTCCAAGCTGCAGGGGTCCTTGAAGTGCCCCATCTGAGATAAAACTCTAGAAGGAGGTGACACCTGGCAGGCAGACAGCTTGCACATGGACAGCATAGAGGTGGAGAGTGGATGGAGGCCTGAGACAAAGGAGAGGTGCTTGATCGCAAGTTAGTGACAGCGCAGAGTTCCTGTGCCAGAGACTAGCGAGGTGGGTAAAGCCATTTCTACACAAGGTCATGTGCACTACACTGATCCACCCCAGTACATGCACTACACTGATCCACTCCAGTAAGCTAAGCAGTGCAACCTAGTGGAGCACAGAGCCATTACACCAAGCCCAACTATGCCCTCCAAGCACATAACCTAGAAGACCAGCACAAGCCACTACATCTGCTCAGTGTACGGACCAAGTGCTTCATAGTTCCAGTTCTAGGGGAAGCTGTATGTAACTTAATTTGGGTTTCATTCTGTTTGCTGATTCATTTATTAGTTTGGGTTTTTTTGCTTCTGTTTTTGTTTAAATTATTTTTTTTCTTTCCTTTTTCTTGGATACAGAAAGAGAAAATTTTATTATTGTTCTCTTTTTTAAATTTATTTTTATGTTTTTATTATTTTTTACTTTCTTATTCTATTTCATTTTATTTCATTTTATTATATATTTTTAAATTTTTTCTTAACTTTTTAATCTTTTCTTGCTTTTTGTTCCCTTTTCTATTCTATGAAGCTTCTCTTGATAAGCAGACCAAAACACACCTAGGATCTAGCTTCATTTATTTGATTTTTTGTCCAGTTTTTAATTTATTTAATTTTTAATTTGTATTTTATTAATTTTTTTCTTCTTCCAAAATGAAAAAAACAAAGGAATTCACCCCAAAGGAAAGAACAGGAAGAAATGACAGCCAGGGGCTTAATCAACACAGATATAAGCAAGATGTCTGAACTAGAATTTAGAACCATGATAATAAGAATACTAGCTGGGGTTGAAAAAAAGCATAGAATCCCTTTCTGTGGAGGCAAAAGAAGTAAAATCTAGTCAGGACGATATTAAAAATGCTACAACTGAGATGCAATCATAAATGGATGCCACAATGATGGATGAAGCAGAGCAGCGAATCTGCAATATAGAAGACAAAATTATGGAGAATAATGAAGCAGAAAAAAAGAGGGAAACAAAGGCAAAAGACCACAATAAAAGGCTTAGAGAAGTCAGTGACTTATTAAAAAGGAATAACATCTGAATCATAGGAGTCCCAGGAGATGAAGAGAGAGAAAAAGGGGCAGAAAGTTTATGTGAGAAAATCATAGCAGAAAACTTTCCTAATCTGGGGAAGGACACAGACATCAAAATGCAAGAAGCAGAGAGAACTCCTATTAGATTCAACAAAAACCCATCACCAAGGCATATCATAGTCAAATTCACAAAATACACATACAAGGAAAGGATTATGAAAACAGCAAGGGAAAAAAGTCCTTATCCTATAAAGGAAGACAGATCAGGTTTGCAGCAGACCTATCCACAGAAACGTGGCAGGCCAGAAAGGAGTGGCAGGAGTGTGCTGAGTCAGAAAAATATGAAGCTGAGAATTCTTTATCTAGGAAAGCTGTCAGTCAAATTAGAAGGAGAGATAATGAGTTTCCCAGACAAACATAAATTAAGGAGTTTGGGACCACTAAACCAGCCCTGTAAGAAATTTGAAGAGGGATGCTTTGAGTAGAGAAAAGATGAAACAAAGCAAAACAAAAAAGGCCCAAATCAACAAAGACTAGAAAGGACCAAAGAACATTATCAGAAACACCAATTCTACAGGCACCACAACAGCACTAAATTCATATCTTTTAGTACTCACTCCATTAGTCAATGGAATAAACACTCCAATCAAAAGACATAGGGTATCAGAATGGATAAAAAAACAAGACCTATCTATATGCTGCTTACAAGAGACTGATTTTACACCTAAAGTCACCTGCAGATTGAATGTGAGGGGATGGAGAACGAGCTATCATGCTAATGGTCATCAAAAGAAAGCTGGAATAGCCATACTTATATCAGACAAACTAGATTTTAAAATAAAGACTATAATAGATGGTGAAGGGCATTATCTCATAATTAAGGGGTCTATCCACCAAGAAGATATATCTCATAATTAAGGGGTCTATCCAAGAAAATACAATTGTAAATATTTATGCCTCAAATGTGAAAGCACACAGATATATAAATCAATTAATCACAAACATAAACTCATTGATACCAATATAATATTGAGGACTTCAATACACACTTAACAAGTGCTGCACACTTACAGCAATGGGCAGATCATCTAAACAGAAAATCAACAAGGAAACATTGGCTTTGAATTACACACTGGACTGGATGGACTTAACAGATATATTCAACATGTTTCATCCTAAAGCAGTGGAATATACATTCTTCTTGAGTGCACATGGAACATACTCCAGAATGGATCACATACTGGGCACAAATAAGCTCTCAACAAGTTCAAAAAAGGTCTGCATATTTTCAGACCACAACACTATGAAACTTGAAATCAACCACAAAAAAAATTTGGAAAGACCATGAATATTTGGAGATTAAAGAATATCTTATGAAGGAATGAATGGATTAACCAAGAAATTAAAGAGGATATTAAAAAGTACATGGAAGGCAATGAAAATGAAAACACAACAGCTCAAAACCTCTGGAATGCAGCAAAGGTGATCATAAGAGGGAAGTATATAGCAATCCAGGCCTTCCTAAAGAAGGAAGAAAGGTTCATCCTAACCTTACACCTAAAAGAGTTGGGAAAGGAACAAGAATTGAAACCCAAAAAGAAGAAGAAGGGAAGTGATAAAGATTAGAGCAGAAATCAATGATATTGAAATTAAACAAAAACAAAAACAAAAACAGAACAGAACAATGAAACCAGGAGCTGGTTCTTTGAAAAAACTAACAAAATTGCTAAACCCTAGCCAGACTGATCAAAAAGAAAAAAGGAAAGGGCTCAAATAAATAAAATCAAGAATGAAAGAGGAGAGATCACAACCAACACAGGAGAAATAAAAACAGTAATAAGAGAATATTATGAGTAATTACATACCAATAAAATGGGCAATCTGAAAGAAATGGACAAATTCCTAGAAACATATACACTACCAAAATTTAAACAGGAAGAAATAGAAAATTTGAACATATGCATAACCAGTAAGGAAATCAAATTAGTAATCAAAAATCTCCCAAAAAAACAAGAGTCCAGGGCCAGATGGCTTTCTAGGGGAATTCTACCAAACACTTAAGGAAGAGTTAACACCTATTTTCTTGAAGGTGTTCCAAAAAATAGAAATGGAAGGAAAACTTCCAAACTCTTTCTATGAAGCCGGAATTACCTTGATTCCAAAACCAGACAGAAACCCCACTAAAAAGGAGAATTACAGACCAATTTCCCTGATGAACATGGATGTAAAAATTCTCAGCAAGATACTAGCAAAACAGACTCAACAATACATTAAAAGAATTATTTACCACAATCAAGTGGGATTTATTCATGGGATGCAGGGCTGATTCAACATCTGGAAATCAATGTGATAAATCACATTAATAAAATAAAGGATAAGAATCACATCCTCTCAATAGATGCTGAAAAAAGCATTTGACAAAATACAGCATCCTTTCTTGATAAAAACCCTCAAGAAAGTAGGGATAAAAGGATCAAACCTCAAGATCATAAAAGCTGTATACAGAAGACCCACCACTAATATCATTCTCAATGGGGAAAAAACTGACAGCTTTCTCCTTAAGGTCAGGAACAAGACAAGGATGTCCACTCTCACCACTGTCATTCAACATAATGTTGGCAGTCCTTGCCTCAGCAATCAGATAACACAAAGAAATAAAAGCATCCAAATTGGCAAGGAGGAAGTCAAACTTTCATTCTTCACAAATGACATGATACTCCTTGGGGAAAACCCGAGACTCACCCAAAAACTGCTAGAACTGAGTCATGAATACAGCAATGCTGTAGGAAATAAAATCAATATACAGAAATCAACTGCATTTCTATACACCAATAATGAAGCAGCAGAAAGAAAAATCAAGGAATTGATCTCATTTACAATTGCAACAAAAACCGTAAAATACCTAGGAATAAACCAAACCAAAGAGCTGAAAAATTTTACACTGGAGACTATAGAAAGCTTATGAAAGAAACTGAAACACACACACACACACACACACACACACACACACAAATGGAAAAACATTCCAGGCTCATGAATTCAGAGAACAAATATTGTTAAAATGTTGATACTACCCAAAGCAATCTACATATTCAATGCAATCCCTATCAAAATAACACCATTCTTCACAGAGCTAGAACAAGCAATCCTAAAATTTGAATGGAACCAGAAAAGACCCAAATAGCCAAAGCAATCCTGAAGAAGAAAACCAAAACTGGAGGCATCACAATTCCAGACTTCAAACTATATTACAAAACTGTAATCATCAGGACAGTATGGTCCTGGCACAAGAACAGACACATAGATCAATGGATCAGAATAGAGATCCCAGAAATTGACTCACAAACATATGGCCAACTAATCTCTGATAAAGCAGGAAAGACTATCCAATGGGAAATAGTCTCTTTAGCAAATGGTGCTGGGAAAATAGACAGTGACATGCAGAAGATTAAACCCAGACCACTTTCTTACACCATACACAAAAACTCAAAACGAATGAAGAAACTAAACATAAGACAGGAAGCCATCAAGATCCTCGAGGAGATAACAGGCAACAACCTCTTTGACCTCAGCTGCAGCAAGTTCTTCCTTGACATTTCTCTGGAGGCAAGAGAAACAAAAGCAAAAATGAACTAGTGGGTTCTCATCAAGAGAAAAACCTTCTGCACAGTGAAGCAAGCAATCAGCAAAACTAAAAGGCAACCAATGGAATGGGAGAAGATATTGACAAATGATATATCGGATAAAGGGTTGGTACCCCAAATCTATAAAATATCAAAATCAACACTCAAAAATCAAATAATCCAGTGAAGAAATGGGCAAAAGACATGAATTGACACTTCCAAAACCTCCAGATGACCAACAGACACATGAGAAAATGCTCATTGTTACTCATCATCAGGGAAATACAAATCTAAACCACAATGAGATACTACCTCAAACCTGTCAGAATGGCTAAAATTAGCAACCAAAAAACCAACATATATTGGTGAGGATGTGGAGAAAGAGGAACCTTTTGCATTGCTGGTGGGAATGCACTCTGGAAAACAGTATGGAGGTTCTATAAAAAACTAAAAATAGACCTACTCTGTGACCCAACAATTGCACTACTAGGTATTTATCCAAAGGATACAAAAATGCTGATTCAAAGGAGCATAGGCACCCCAATGTTTATAGCATCTCTATTGACTATAGGCAAAGTATTGAAGGCCCATCGACTGATGAATGGATAAAGAAGATATGGTATATGTATGTATGTATGTGTGTACACACACACACACACACACACACACACACACAGAATGGAATATTACCCTGCAATCAAAAAGAATAAAATCTTACATTTGCAACAACGTGGATGGGACTAGAGTGTATTATACTAGGCAAAATAAGTCAGTCAGAGAAAGACAAGTATCATATGACTTCATCAAATGGGGAATTTAAGGTACAAAACAGATGAACATAAGGGAAGGGAAACAAAAATAATATAAAAACTGAGAGGGTAAGAAACCATAAGAGACTCTTAAATACAGAGAACAAACTGAGGGTTGGTGGAAGGGTGTTGGGTGGGCAGTGGGCTAAATGGGCAAGGGGTATTAAGATGGGCACTTGTTGGGGGTGAGCACTGCATGTTATATGTAAATGATGAATCACTAAATTCTATTCCTGAAATCATTATTACACTATATGTTAAATAACTTGGATTTAACTTAAAAAATGGTACCTTGAGGAAAATTAAAAACCAAAAGTGTTATCTATATCCACATAAAGATATATGTCAAAAGAATATCTAAATAACTTTAACATCTTAATAATAAAAACATAACCCCAAAATGGGGGAAAACTTAGACATTTTTCAAAAGATAGACTGACCATTAGGACATGAAAATATAGTCAATATCATTGGGTGATGCTAAAATTTTTGGTTTAACAAACATAATTTTAAAAACTTTTGATAAAGATAGTCTATTAGTTTGCCTATTCCAATGTTCATCTTTCCTTTTTGAAGTTTTAATTCTTCTTCTGTTATTATTTTCTTTCTGTTTAGAGAACTTCCTTGAACTATTCTTTAATGGTAGGTTTGCTACCAACACATTCTCTTAATTTCATTCACTTAAGAATGTCTATTTCACCCTTATCCCTAAAGTGTATTTTGACTGATGTAGATTGCAGTTGACAATTCTTTACTCTCATCACTTGAAAAATGCTGTCACTTTCTTCTGATAATCTGTGGTTTCAGAGAAGATGTAAGTTGGTGTTCTCCTATAAATGATGCAGCATCTCTCTCTAGCTGCTTTCAAGATTTTTGTCTTGGTCTTTTGTTTCCTAAATGGTACAAATGGTTTTCTAAATGGTCTGCAATGGTACACATATCACCTTTTTGTTATTGTTCCACAGAATCGTCCTGAACTCTGTTCATTCCCTCCCCCCTGCCCCAGTCTATTTTTTCTCTCTGGTATTGAGATTAGATAAATTCTATTGATCTTTCTTCATGTTTGTTTATTTTAGTTGTTGTTTATTTACTTATTTTGAGAGAGAGAGAGAGAGAGAGAGAGAGCAGGGGAGGGGAGGGGAAGAGAGAGAGACAGAGAGAGAGTGAAGATCTCAAGCAGGTTCCTTACTGTCAGCATGGTAAGGAACTGTAAGATCATTACCTGAGCCGAGATCAAGAGTCAGATGCTTAACTGAGCCACCCAGGTGCCCCAGTCCTCACGTTTACTGATTCTATACTCTGTAGTCTCCACTCTATTATTGAACTCATCTAGCAAGTTTTTTATTTCAGTTACTATATTTTTCACTTTTATCATTTTTGCTCAATCTCCTTTACTATTTCTTGGCTGAAATTTTATATTTTTTCACTTGATTCAAAGGAATATATAATTGCTGTTGAAACATCTTTATGATGATTGCTTTAAAATCCTTGTCAGATAATTCCAGGATCTAATACATCTTGGTGTTGGAGTCTGTTTAATGTACATCCAGGGATTTTTAGTTTTAAGTGGAAGGACCTAGAAGGAATGCAGCTACCTCATCTCGGCTGGAACCAGAAGTCTCATTATTACTGTTGAAAGCATAAAATGGTAAAACCACTTTGGAAAAAGGCTTAACAGTTTCCCCTTAAAGTTAAACACGCTTACCCTATGACCTTAACAATTAAACACTTACCATAACTATTCCTTTTCTAGGTATAGGCCCCAAAGAAATAAATTATATCTTTCTTTCTCTCCCTTCCTTCCTTCCTTCCTTCCTCTTTCTTTCTTTCTTTCTTTCTTTCTTTCTTTCTTTCTTTCTTTCCATAATAGTTCCAAACTGGAAACAACCCTGATGTCCGTTACAAGAATGGTGTATTCATATAATGGAATATTACTTAGCAATTAAAAATCCAATTACTGGAATACTCAATAATATGAGTGAATCTCAAAATTCTGTTATATGAAATAAATCAGATAAAAAAAGAAACTTGTATGATTCTATTTACACAAATTTGAATAAGAGACAAAGCTAATTTATGGGGATAGAAAATCAGAATGGGAGTGAAGATAATGGTTGCTGGCTGGAGGGGCAAAAGGAAACTTTTTTGGGTGGTAAAAATTTTTTGTGCTTTGATTGAAGTGTTGGCTACAGACTAAATTGCCAACTTTTCAATTACATGAAAGATCTGTGCATTTCACTGAATATAAGTTTTACCTCAATTAAAAAGAAAAAAACAAGATAATAATGTTCTAAAATATGGGGGGGAAATGATCTCTGCACCCTCCTGACTAAGAAATTGTAAGGCAGAAAATGAAATAAGACTAAGAAAGAATTTAGGAAAACTAAAAAGTAGACCTTAAAAATTGAAATTTGCATTGGAAGTAGTCAGAAAAGGACTATGGAAATTCAAATGATTACATGAAAGTCACTGTTTAGAAGCATTTCACAAAATGCAGAGCAAAGAGAAAAAAACTGATTATGATGAAAGAAATGTCATATATGAAGAAGAAATAAAGAATATATAAGATGAAGAAGATGCCAGAAATAAATGGAGGCAAAGTAAGAATAAAAGATCCAAGAATAGTAAAATAATTTGCAGCCCTAATGGGCTCCCTATGTACCATGCAACATTGAGTGTTTAAAAGGTCAGCATATGGACAAATTTAATAGCACTTTTTACATTTCAGTAATAAAGGATTGTATTTGATAAAGATAAAGAATGCACATTTGTTAGCAAATGAAAACAAATCATTCTGTTAGAAAAAAATATAAGTAAAAATAAGTTACAAACAAGTTCTAGATTAAGTAGACATCAATGATGACAATAAATGTAAATTTATGACAATAAAAGTAAATATTTTTATGACAACAATTTTCATGTGTTTTGGAATCCTCATAAAGTCAGGAATAAGATAAAGGTATTATATTTTTCTGTAACTGTCAACCAGTGCTATGTGAAGAGCATAACTGATAGAGAAAAACAAAATCACGATTATTTAGATTCAAATCTATTATCTGTTGAGAAAAATCCAGAAAACAGATTATTATGATTACTATAATATAACAGATTATTATAATATTAGTATTATGAAGAAACATAACTTTAGTAACTGAGTGCAGGAATTGTGTTTTACTCTATTTCATATTCCACTTCCTGAAATAATGTATCCAACAAATATATTTTGGTGGAGAAAATAGTCTCTAATATATCCTGACCAGCTATTAACAAAATCATAAATAAACAAAATAATTGTAGATAAAAGGTGGGCCTTTTTGGGAAAGGTAACAGGATAAAGGATTATATCATCCACTAAGTAACTCTTTAATAATCAGAAGTTGGCTGTATTTTAAGAACGTTGATATCAATTATTACCTCAGGTTGCAAACTTTTGAAAGAAACTAAATTGTATTTGTTGGTATTTAATTTGAATCTAGTGAGATTAATGTGATGTAGTACATCTGTAGCTAAGTCAGAGCAGGCAACCTGATATCCTCCCTCCTAATCTTTACAATTTTGGGGGGAAATGTTGTAATGGAAAAGCAATGGTCATGGATTTTTTGTAGGACAGAGAAGAGGAGGGTGGTGCAGAGATTGGGTAAAGGATGATATAGTTGAGAACCATGCATAACATCGAAACTAAAAATGCTTTTGTACCACCATGTTTAATTAATTCCTGGTATTAAGATAGATTTTTTGGTTGAGTTTTACTTGTTTCGTGTGTATCTTGAAAGGAAAGTAAACTAGTGGAGCTAATTTAAGATCTCCATGTGTCTACCCTCAAAGCACTCTGGCCAAAGGAGTAAAATTTTGCATAGTACCATCTCTCAGGAAACATTCACACACAGAGTACACATCTCCAGATGTTTACCATTTGTAAGTATTTGAAGAAATGAAAACTACCATCTGTGCTTTCTTACTTTCAATCAGTGTATCACCAACAGCTGAAGGTATTCCTAAGGCTTTCTTGATCAAAAAAAAGCAAAAAAGAAAGATTACTTTTTTTCTTCCCTGCTGTATGGGTAGCAAGATTTATGTTTCCTGTAATAAATTTATTTATTTTAATAAAATATTCAAGATTAATATTGTTGTCTACTGTATTAGTTTACTAGGAATGCCATAACAAAATACAGACTGGGTGGCTTAAACAACAGTTATGGAGGCTGGAACTTCCACATCAAGATGCTATAGAGTTGGTTTCTTCTGAGTCCTCTCACCTTGGTTTATTTTATTTTATTTTTTTTTCAACGTTTATTTATTTTGGGGACAGAGAGAGACAGAGCATGAACAAGGGAGGGGCAGAGAGAGAAGGAGACACAGAATCGGAAACAGGCTCCATGCTCTGAGCCATCAGCCCAGAGCCTGACGCCGGGCTCGAACTCACGGACCGCGAGATCGTGACCTGGCTGAAGTCGGACGCTTAACCGACTGCGCCACCCAGGCGCCCCCTCTCACCTTGGTTTATAGTTGACTATCTTTCTCTTCTTTATAGCATCTTTCTTCTGCCCATGTCTATGTGATATTTCCTCTTCTTGTAAGGAGAGCAGTCATATTGGATTAAAGCCTTCCCTATAGATCTCAGTTCCTCTTAATTACCTCTAAAAAGACTGTATTTCCAAAAATAATCATGATGTGAGCTACTGGAAGTTAGGACTTCAAGATAAGAATTTGGAGTGGGAAGTTGCACAATTTAGTCCCTGAGATCTACTTATTTACACTGAGGCCTGAAAATCCAGATTTATTGGAAAGTTAGGAATCATTCCTGATGCAATGTAAATTAACCACCAAGTTTGTTAAATACCAAAATCTGCAGAATCTGCAAAATACCAGAATCTCTGTTCTATTACTTCTCACTTCAAGTTTTGGGCATCAAAGAGAGCCAATGAGTAATGTCATTTAGAGGGTAGCACATATCATGATCAAGACTTGACAAACTTTAAGGCTAAAATATGTTTAAAAGGATGTGGTTGAGATGTTTAGCAAGATTCCAATGAATATGAGTTATAAAGCAACTTTGGAAGTCTGTATGGTCAGAATGGTCAATCAACTTCTTAATGGGGACGTAAACAGGACTTTCTGGTCAAGAATATGGACAGATGGTAGCAAGCAATAGAGTGCCTTTTTATTAATTTATTCATTCTCTCATTTATTCAACAAGCTTAATCTATTATGTGTTAGGCAGTGAAGTAGACACTGAATGCAGAAAGAACAATAAAACATGGCTTCCCTACTCAAATTTTTCACTGTCAGAGAGAAAGACACACCAACCAAAAATTATAATACTATGTGGTAAAGACAGGAGTATAATAGGAATATAGAGAAAAGTAAGCCAGACCACCCTGGAGCTGAGGACAGGGTTGAACTGCCTTAAATTATGGATAGAATTCTTTTGGTAAAGAGGATGAAATGATGAGAAGCTGGAGAGGACTGCAGACCTCAGGGAATTACATGAGCAAAGGCACAGTGCTAAGAAACAGCATTGTATATGAAAGCAAACCAGAAGCAGCTATTCGGAGAAGCTAGATGATAGAAGCAGGAATATAAATGGAGAAGAGAGCAGGGTATTACATCACGCAGGGTCTCCTGTGACACTGAGTAAAGTTGAGATATGTTTTGTAGTCAGGGAAGGTCTGGGCATGACGTGAGCAGATGTGCATATTATTTAGATCATGTGGAAGATGTGTGTGTGGAAGATCATCTGAGGGGACAAGGCAAGAAGTAAGGAAAAGAGTTGAAGGCTTTTGCAGCAGTCCAAGTGCTTTAACCCTTAGTGCATCCATAGTGAGGATAGAGTGAAACAAGTGAGTGTAAGACATACTTGGGAAGTAAAACCAGCAGACCTTGATGGTAAGTTAGAAGATGGAGAGGGGAGTTGAGGGTGGAATAGGAGTCAAGATGGATTCCTAATGTCTGAATTATGAATTCAGGTGCCCATTGACTATATGGGGCTCAGCAAACTGGAAATATGCTTAGGGGTTTTTAGCATGTCTGTGATAATTGCAAGCCATGGGAATTAAAGTGCTCTTCTAGAAGAGAACAGAGCAAAAAGAAGAGAAAACTAAACATGTAACTTGAGGAATCTCAAAATGAAGTCCACAAAGGGAGGAATTAACAGAGCTACAAAGGAAACCAGAAAATGGCATGGTCACAGAAGCCAAGAGTGTGAAGAGTTTGAAGAAAAATCTGGTGACCACTGGTGTCTAACTAAGATGGAGACTGGGTAGGCTCATTGGATTGGACACCTGGGAAATCATTGGCTCTACTGAGGATAGTAGTAGTGTGGTGATGGCAGCATCCAGATTGCAGTAAACAGAAAAATGAATGGTGAGTAAGTAAATGGAGAAAACTCTCCTGTATGGTCTGAATGACTCTTTCAGGGAAAGTTTTAAGTTCTCTTTATACCATTAATCTCCCCCTTCAGTTTTGGAGGCCTGTGGACCTCAAGGGAGAGGCAGGCTGGATAAGTACCAGTTATGGGCCAATCACTAGTTTCCTGGAAGGTGGAAAGTGAAAAGATCATACAACACAACTACGGAACTGGAGCTTGATGGAGGTAATGAAGATGTAAAGAAGGTGAACGAAAGAACTGATCAACAGTTACCATACTCTACTAGGAATATATGCCATTTCCCAGCTTCTTCCAAATGCAATTAGGGATAAAGAAGGGCTGAAAGGTTGAGCATGGAAACAAGTGCACTGTGATCTATACATTAACTCCAGAAAAAGTACAAGAACATAGAATTGAAGACCAATTTCAAGCATGAATTTCCAATGTCTGCATTCAAATATAGTTATGTAATGCTTCATATATATGCACTATGGGAGTTTTTAATTAACAAAAATAGGCCTCTTAACATAAATTTTTGCAGGAATCGTTAATACAAAATTCAGATATTTCTAAGAGTTCTAGGAGAGTGAATACATAAGAGAGGGAGGTGGGCAGGAAGATAGTAATTCATTAAACTAATTACATGAGGCATTGCTTTGAAGGATGTTACTCTTTGTGGCACTAAATGTACCAAGAATTGGGTGTTTATGCTTGTATGTAAACAGTGGTCATGTTATTTATGTAGTGATTCTCTCTAATGAGACACTGCCTAGAAGTTCTCTGATTTATTCCTAGGGAATAATCAAATGTATGTTAGTGTTATAAATCTATATTAAGATCTGAGAAATATATGTGATATTAAGGTCTAATGTAATCATATTTGGACTTAGGTCATTAAAAATAACTAGGCAAAGTTTCATATATTCTTGCCTTGATTCGCATACTCAGTAAGTCCTCTTAGGTATCTACTAAGCTTTGGGAGATAAGTAGCCATTAATCCAGAGTAATAGGAGGAGGTAGAAAATATTATTGCCCCTTTCTCAATTATTAACTTAATTGAGTTAGTTTAACTTAGTTTGAGTTATTAACTTAATTTGAGGACACTTGAAAACTATAAGAAAAAAAGTTAAACATTAACTTAAAAGTACCCAGTGAGGGCATATTACTGTGATGTACATATTATTTATGTGTTCCAATGATGAATAAATAAGAAATTGATTTGAAAAACTTTGGATCAAAGTTTTATGGTTATAGTAAATCTTTAGGCATGTCTTCAAGGGAGTGATTAATACAGAGAGACAGGGAAATAGCATAAGCTAAGATGTGGAAATGGAAACAAATAGCAATGTTTAGGTAGAAATGAGGAAACTGGTGAGCTTTTTACAAGAAAGATAAAACGAGAATATAAATAAATATCTTGAAACCTTTAGAGCCAATTATAGTTTAAACATAAAGTACTCATAGAAATCAATATACAGCATTTTAATTTAGATTGGAAGAAAAGCTGCTAATTAAATATCTTAGTCTTTAAAATTAAATTGAAATATACTCTTTTCCTCCAGTTTTACAAATTTTCATTTTGTAGTGACATGAATTTAAGTCAGTATCAACGAATGTATTGATATCTTCACTTTAGATTGCTATGTTGCTCGGTACCCACTGTTTATAGATTTTGAGTCTGCTAACAATTTTTGATTATAGGTTGAACATGAAAATGCATGTTAGTTTAGTCTCTGACTTCAATTGTCCATGTAGTTACAAATAACAAACAGTAAGCAGAAGGCCCAAGAGTAAAAACACCAACAATGAAATCTTGTACTTCAGTGATTCAGAAGAGAAAAGCTTTGTTTTTCACATTAATTTCAAAACTTGTCAAGGGCGGCTTTGAAAATGAAATATGCTGGTCACTTTTACTTTTGAAATGAATATGAAGGATGATGGAATGTTCTTCTCCATAGCTTTAGGGAAGTAGGATCATCAGCTGGTACCATTCTCTGCAGTGTCCCCACTTCAAATCGATTTTTATCACTTTTCAAACCAATAACAATGTAAGAACCCTTTATTGACTGCTATCTATGTGCAAGACACTGTTTGCACTTCTCATGTGTTGAGAACACAAAGCAGTTCTGAGTTAGCCACTGCTTTTCTTCATTTTACTTATGGAGGAGATGATGCTCTGAGATGTTTAATCATTTGTATAATTTGCCCCAGATCACACAGCTAGCAGCTAGTAGGAGGTGTAATCAGAATTTAAATATTGGTAAGTCTGGCTCCAGAGCTGATACCGAACCACTAAACCATTTCACCTTTCCAGTGTTCTGAAATCCTGTAGAAATTATATCATAGCCTAGCTCAGCAAACCTCTTTTGCCTGTCTGATCCTTTTAACCAATATTGCCATTCAAGATCTTTCATAATTAAATATCACTTTACTCATCCAATTGTATTTCACATAAGGACCTCTTATTTATGTATACATTCAACAAACTTTGATTAAATATATGCAAAGAACTATGCATGGCTCTAGAGAAACAAAGGTGAATATCTATGGTTTCTGATTTTCAGGAACTTAAAAATTAGGAGCACCTACAGATAAATCAATGATTATATCTCATTACTTCTGCTAAGTTCTTTCTGTGTGGGTCTGGACTTTTGCTAACATGCTTCTTCCTGTGAGTCTTATAGATCTGTTTGAATTAAGTCAATATCTAGAAAAAAAAGGCTCATGTTTAGAAAATGTCAAATTTCTGGCTACCTCATAAGATGTTGGCTAGCCCACAATTGGCTGACTTTATTTCTAGCACTATTTAATGCTTCATCCAGTTGAATATGTATCAGTGGTTTTGCAATATGCAAAGTATGGCTATGCTCTCATATTGGAACAATTTTAAATATTTATTATATCTTCCAGAAAGTTGTACCTGCAGGCATAACCTATTATAAATGGGACAAAAATCATTGGTTGGATAATTGGCTTTGAACCAGTGGATTTGAGTGAGACTGAAGGAAAGTAAGAATGGTGGATGTTTTTGGAATTAAATTTCAAAGTACGATGAGGAGAACGCTGTAGGAATTCTTGCCCTATGGCCCAAACTTTTCTTATTAAAAGAAAGATTTTTATGATTGTTTCCATTTTTATGCCTGTTTAAATGCTATTTTCTTACTTAGACCCCCCTACCCCTTCCTATTTACCAATCTAAAAATCAATCTTCAAAGCCTACTGTAATGTCTCAAACTGGTATTGATTTTATTGAAATAACTGGGAAGGATATTTAAACTCATGTTCTCTTTATTTTTTTTTTAATAAAATAGCAGGAGTGATGATCAAAATTACATTCATGAAGTAAATATATAAGGCCCTTAATTCCAGGGAAAAGATATTTGCAAATGACATATTGGACAAAGGGCTAGTATCCAAAATCTATAAAGAATTCACCAAACTCCACACCCAAGAAACAAATAATCCAGTGAAGAAATGGGCAGAAGACATCAATAGACACTTTTCTAAAGAAGACGTCCAGATGGCCAACAGGCACATAAACAGATGCTCAACGTCACTCCTCATCCGGGAAATACAAATCAAAACCACACTGAGATACCACCTCACGCCTGTCAGAGTGGCTAAAATGAACAAATCAGGAGACTATAGATGCTGGAGAGGATGTGAAGAAACCGAACCCTCTTACACTGTTGGTGGGAATGCAAACTGGTGCAGCCACTCTGGAAGACAGTGTGGAGGTTCCTCAAAAAATTAAATAGATCTACCCTTTGACCCAGCAATAGAACTACTAGGAATTTACCCAAGGGATACAGGAGTGCTGATGCATAGGGGCACTTGTACCCCAATGTTTATAGCAGCACTTTCAACAATAGCCAAATTATGGAAAGAGCCCAAATGTCATCAACTGATGAAATGGATAAAGAAGATATGGTTTATATATACAATGGAATACTACTTGGTAATGAGAAAGAATGAAATCTGGCCATTTGTAGCAATGTGGATGGAAATGGAGAGTACTATGCTAAGTGAAATAAATCAGACAGAGAAAGACAGATACCATATGTTTTCACTCTTATGTGGATCCTGAGAAACTTAACAGAAGTCCATGGGAGAGGGGAAGGGGGGGAAAAAGTTACAGATAGGGAAGGAGGCAAACCATAAGAGACTGTTTAATACTGAGAACAAACTGAGGGCTGATGAGGGGTGGGGGAGAGGGGAAAGTGGGTGATGGACATTGAGGAGGGCACCTGTTGGGATGAGCACTGGGTGTTGTATGGAAACCAATTTGACAATAAATTATATTTAATATTTAAAAAAGGCCCTTAATTCCACTATAAGGATGCAGTTCATGTGTTTGTTAGACTTTTTAAAATCTCTTTTCCATTTCTTTATCTGGATATAGTTCTTTACCTCTGCCAAAGGTTGAACATCTGTTACTTCATTTAAAAGGTCAAAATTATATGGATGAAATAAGAAATATAAAATTAAGTTTGCAGCTTGGAGGCTTTCTATCAAGGTGGTGGGAATTGAATGGATATGGTGGGGAATAGGCAAATGTGTCAGTTCCCAATAACAGATGTATAAGTCAGTGAATGAAGAGACAAATTTTAAAAATTAGATAAGGTTCCAAAGCAATATATTAAGTTTCAAACACCATGGGTAATATGTTACTGAAGTTCAATGGAAATAAATCATTACTGTGAACTAGGGTGATGAGAAAGACTACATAGAGGAAGTAACCTTGGAGCTGAACTGGAAGGAGAGGTTGGATTTTTATTGCTAGAGAAAGCATGAGAGGACTTTGCAGATGAGACGAAAATTTGAGTGAGGACATGTAGCCTACAATAAAAAGGGCACGTGGGAAACAAGGTTTTCATGAGCAGTAGGGATAATATTTTTCCATTTAACCAATTTTTAAAAATTTTAAATTATTTTTTAATTTTAATTTTTTTAAATGTTTTATTTATTTTTGAGACAGGGAGAGACAGAGCATGAACAGGGGAGGGTCAGAGAGAGGGAGACACAGAATCTGAAACAGGCTCCAGGCTCTGAGCTGTCAGCACAGAGCCCAATGCAGGGCTCGAACTCACGGACTGTGAGATCATGACCTGAGCCGAAGTCAGCTGCTTAACCAACTGAGCCACCCAGGCACCCCTTATTTTTAAATTTTAAATTATGTTTTCCTGCTGCCTTTGACCACCATAAAGCTATCACCTCATGGAAAAAGAGGTACCGCCTAAATGAAAGGTTTTTTTCTTGATTATCTTTCAAAGCTAACTGCTTTGAGGGTAAACAGAATCAGACATCTTAAAGGAAGACCTGGGGAGAGAGAAAGGTATTTTCTAAAGTCTAAAAGGTCTCCCTTTGCATCTTAAAGCAAAGCTCCTCAGAGGTTTAATCATGGATCATATATTCATAGTGAACATGAGAAAGTGCCAAGCTGACAAAGTGAAAGAGGAAAGTTCGTACTATCCTGGATAGTAGGAAAAGACATAAAAAGTCCAACTTAGGAAGTCAGAAACAAATGTCCTGGCTCACCTCTCAGGACAGAAATCCCAGTTGTGTAGGGTGTAGAAAGATCCAGAAGGATTAAGAATGGGGAGGAAGGTGACAGAATCTTTACTCAAAAACCATAGACTGGTTGATGTAAACTCTGAGAGCTCTTGGACTGTTGGTTCCCATTCCGTGTTTATGTAGCCAGAAGTGTAGAACAGAAAAGAGTGGAGAGAAGGGGACTTGCAAGATAGGAGTAGGAGGACACTTCCAGTCCTCCCAGCTCCTCTGTGTTAAAGGAGGCCCAGCAGCTCCTACCTGCCCTGTGAGGGACATGGAGGAAAGCTGAGAATTGCGGGTGATGAGGGGCGAAGGGACCCCGCAGCAGAGATGTGATGTCCCAGCCTAGGCTGAGTGAAGGAAGAAGCTGGAGGTGGGACTCAGAGGATCCCAGAATGGAAGTGGAGCTGAATCAGTGGTGTGGAGGGATGATGCCCAGGCTCCTGACCATACTGAGAACAAGCCATGCCCAAACACCAGACTGCGTAAGCACAATCTTCTCAGAGTCCAGCAAGGAACACAGAGGTGGGCATATGGGTCTGCACAGAGTAGCTGCTTGCTAGCCATTGTCCTGAGGACATACACTCTTCCCTTTGTAACCAGATCCCAACCTTATCTGGCAAGGGAGAAAAGTGAAACTTGAAAGAAGGAAAAAAAAGTCCTTTTTGGGAGTTTGAACTTAATTTGACTCTATCTAAATTAAAAAGAGACTACACTTATTGAAAAAGAAAGCTTAAGCCAGAGGAGATTAAGATACCTTTAAAAGGCAAATGTAAGGGCTTATTATTATTATTATTTGTTTAATTTTGTTTTATTTGCCCTCTTATGCAAAAGGATGGATCACTTACAGATAACATATAAAAAATAAAGAATACTACATTTTTTTACCCATCTTAGTTGTAATTAGTTCTGGAACGGTCTGCATGTGTTTTGGAGGCTGTGAATAAACCAAACCTCCTGGAATGGAGTGTTTGTGTTGGGAAATAGTGATCCATAGACTGAGAAATATATAAATATTTGCCTGAATGTGGGAACACCAATACACTGAAGTTAGATCTAGAAATATGTTCAATGTGTTTTATATGAAAAAGTGCTTTCATTTCAAAAGTTCTGAAATATGAAACACAGAAGAAATATTGGATGACTTTTCCTATGGCTCTGGCTTTATCTAAGCCATGGCAATCATCCATTTGGAGATTCTGAGCTAGGACAGTGTGAAATATAATGGGTCATGTGGTGCTTGAGTCCTCCAGCAGTGTGTGTGTGTGTGTGTGTGTGTGTGTCTGTGTATGTATATGTGAGTATGGGTGTGTATGTCTGTATGAGTATGAGTATATATGTGTGTCTGTATGCATGTATATGTGTGTATGTCTGTCTATCTGTGTGTATATGTGTGCACCTTCTATGAAAAGCTGCTACAGGCGGACTCCATTTTTTTTGCCAGAATGTATTCATGAAAACCACATATTGGATCTGAGACTCATAAAGTAGATCATATTTTTCCTACCCAAATGATGTTATAATTTTGGTTTAAATTTAAGATACAGTATCAAATCATAGCTATAATCAACACTGCAACTACAAAGGGAAAATTCAGTTACTATAAAACTTTATAATTTAAAATAACAAAATTACATCATGTTATTTTATTAACTATGGGTGAAAGTATTATATTAAATAATTATGGGTGGAACGCCAATATACTATAAACTGTATATAAAGATACTTTATATACAACCTAGCTCTGTGTATGATAAACTTGGCCAAATGTTAAATTATGATAACTATTCATCTTTAATTCATAATTTTGTTTGCCATTTTGAAACTTGGAAAACACTTTAAGGAATTATTTGAATGACTAGGTCTCTTAAAATAAGGTGGTTTGAAATTTTAACTGTTTTGTCTTTTATATACTTTGATAAGTTCAACTAATCTTCAAGTCAGGCTATTTAATGTAAAACTACCCACTAAAGTAATTCTTTCAGACTTCATTAAGAATTTTATTCTAAATAATTTGGAGAAAAGAAAAATAGCTTGAATGTAGTATTTGTTATCTACGGCTTTGCAACAGATTACCATATACTTAAACGTCTTAAAAAAATACACATTTATTATCTCACAATTTCTTTGGGTCAGGTATGTAGGCACAGCTCAGTTATGTCTTCCACTTTAGGATTTCTTACAAGGTTGCAATCAAGATGTCAATCAGGACTCCTGGAGTGTCTTCTGATGCTCAGTTGGGGAACGATCTCCCTTCAAGCTCAAAGCATTGTTGGGAGAATTCAGTTCCTTAAGGGTTATCGGACTGAGGTCCTCAGTTCCTACCTGGATGTTGGCAGAAGCCACCCTGTGTTCCTTGTCATGTGGGCCTCCAAAACATGGCAACTTGTTTTGTCAAAGTGTGCAAGCCAAAAACAAACAAACAAACAAAACAATGGAAAACATGTGCTAGCAAGATTAAAGTCACATTTTTAAAAAACCTAATCACACAAGCAACTTGGCTTCATTCTGCTATTTAGAAGATAAGTTGCTATGCTCAACCACACTTTCATGGGAGAGAATTATACAAGGGCATAAATACTGGAAAGCAGGGATTATGGATCATCTTAGAGTCATTGTGACACAGATGTGTTCGGCATATTAATCTTTATGTAACTCCTCTTGTTTTCTTTCTCATGTATAGTGCTGTTGAAGGGCAAAGAAATCAGTGTTGTGAGTCGAGAAGGGGCCAGAACATATGTGCTTTTTGCATTATTCATATAGCAGACTTGTAGGGTGATGAATGGTGCAGCTATAAGCTTGGGGCTTTCATTATACTAAAAGACCTTGTAGTAAATGGTCATGGCAGAAACTTGTTTTATAAGAACAAATCTCAAGGTGAAATCTTTGTTTTATTCATCATGGTGTTGAGTGGGGATGCAAACTGAGAGTGAGTTCAGTTGTACACCAGAAGGACTGTGGATGAGGCTGTAGTTAAGAAAGGAGGGAAAATAAAAAAAGATGGGATGCAAAATATGAAAGAGCTTTTGGGAACAAAAATTGGTAAAAGCCCCAAGATGTTTAAAGACAGTTTAGGGGAAGTTTTGCTGTTCAAAGTTCAATTTAGTCAAAATAAATAGTCAAGAGACTATCTCTTCCATAGTCCTATGAAATTTTCAGGGAAAATATCCATTATATAGATATCATTTGGAGTGAGGGTGTATGGTGAATATGTTGTTGGTTTCATTGGCGTTAAGGTAAAAGCAGAGTAGCACCAGCAGACTAAGCCATCTTTGTGTAACGGAGTTAATCAGTAATGTGGTATGAATAGAGTATTGTGCTATGGTTGGGAAAACATCACCTTAGTGTTCTGTTCAAATCCAGGCTGCACAACATATTAATCGTGTGACCTGATCAAACTAGAGTCTAACTCAAATGTCAGAATCCATAGATTAAACTTATTTGGCCAAACACTATTGTTTGGCCTATACTTTAAACTCCCCAAACTGCTTAATCTCCTGCCAATAGTCTGTTTTTTTATACCTATCCATTTTATTCATGTAAGGTCCCTGCCTGTAATGCAGGTAAATGGGGAATAAAACAAACCTTAGAGCAGGGGTTCTCAACCTCAGCACTATAGACATTTTGGATGTTATTAACATTCTTTGTTGTAAGAGGCTGGCCTCTACCCACTAGATCCCAGTAATATCCACCACCCCCTTCCCTCACCTATGACAACAACAACAACAAAATGTCTCCAGATATTGTCTTATGTTTCCTTGTGGTGGAGGGGGAAGAATAAATTACCCATGGTTGAGACCATTATGTTGGAGGGTTGTTATGTGGGGCAAAATAAGGTGTAACATCTGAAAGCACCTAAAAGAGTGATTAAAACATAACAGACACTGAGCAAATGATAGTTTTCCTCTAAATGTTTGACATTGGAGAGTGGTATTATATTTGGAGTTAATGTGATACAAGTATACTGAAACATGGAAGGCAAATAATACTGTTAATAACTTATATGAGCACTAATTTGAGAAATCATTTGTTGCAGGTGTTTATGTGTATATATAAAAGCTGATCCTCACCTCTGAAGTCAAACCAATCAATCTTCAATTGCTGTCTCTTCCAATTAATACTATATGCCTTGGGGAAATGCTTCACATTTTCTGAGGGACCTTATCTACAATATACCTTGTCAATGAAATGGAATAACGATGGCATGTATATCATGGTGTTGGGATGATTCATCCACTCATTCACTCAAAATATATGCATAGAACATCAATTATGTTCCAGGGACTGTATAGGAAATGTAAGACACTCTCTACCCTCCTGGAAATTTATTAGTGGAGAATCAAATGAGGAACCGATAAGCATAAAAAGTAATTACAGAATGTCACAAATGTTCTGGAGATAAAGAAAGATAAAAAGGATAAATATGATAAATGATGCTCTCTTAGATAGAATAGTAAAGGAAATCCCCTCTTGGAGGTGAATATTTGAGCAGAGATTTGAATGAAGGGAGAGAAGCCCTGTATGGTCATATCTGGGGAAAGGGCACCATAGGTAGGGAGCACAGTAAGTACAGAGACCTGAAAACATTGGCATTATTGGATTGTTCGAGGCACAGAAAGAGGCTAAGGATGCTGTAGAAGGAGTATATTGTGTAGCCATTTTGTACATTTTTTTATTTTTATTTTTTTTTCTTATCTTTAAATATCCATGTTTAGTAAACTCAAAATGTTTCTATAATTAGGGTGTGAGATGGGTTCTTAGGTGATATCATGCTGTATGACATGTTATTAAAGAATAGTTCCATAGAGGCCACTATCCAAGAAAACGGAACAGAGTTGAAAATGGTCTTGTAAAATTTCATTTGGGGTTGCAGTGTTTTGTGGCTTGAAGTGTAAAGGATGAGAACAGCATGTGAATTCCAAGAAAGCAACATGGAATGGAAAGAGAACTTACAGTGTGTCAGACAGGATGGCAACGTCTTGTGGCATGTGGCTCCCATCTCAGTGATGGGAAAGGTATGTCCTGTGCTTGCTTCTTGCCTGTGGCACACCACAAGGGAGAATGAGTTGGCAACCACAGCCAAAATACATCAGTAACAATTTTAGTATATGGCCAGCCATGGTCTTCTTTTTTTATTTTCCAAAAATTTGATTCTTTTAAAATGTATTCCAAAGGGCTGAGCAGAAAACAGAAATAAAGGGAGTTTGGAGGGAATAGGAAGAGGGGTAGCTATGATACTTAATGCTATTTTTGAATTAGCCATATTGGATTTAGAATTCCAACAAATGTGACAAGCATCATGAAATACGTTTTTGTCTAACTTTTAAAAAACTTTTTAAATGTGCATGTAGTGGGTTAAAATTTGCCTAACTGAGAATATCACATGATGAGATGAAAATCTCAATATCAATAGCACAAAGTCGAGAGAAGGAGTAAAGCAAAGTACAAAGGAATTAAAATGGAGGACTATTGGAGCAAAAGAAGTCTACAATGTCTAGTATCTAGTAAGAAGAATACTATCAAAGCTGAAGACTTAAGCAAAAATAAGGATGGAATACAAGAAAAGAAAGAGGAAAGAAGGGTAGTGATGGAAGATGTCAACCACCAAAGACATATTACACTTGAAACCCAAGAGAAAAGTAAACTGACAATAAATCCTGAGTTTAATCACAAATATCACATTAATTTACCTTCCTGTATTTGCATCATGTATATAAAATAAACTGACTTCAGGTAGAGTCAATTCTACTAAAGATAAGTTTAGAGAATAGATACAGAAAATTTAACTGCTGGTCTTGGGACTGTATCAATTAGTGTATAAATTTATCATATTCTCTCCAAAAGGCTTATTTTGAGGTAACAAATTATGTGTTCTCCATGCAGAAACACTCTTCAAAGTGATCCCAACTAATACTTGTGGTCTGGCAAAAATCAAAATATCAACAAATATGGTGCAGGCTATATATGTTAGGTTGATGGTCAATGTTCACTAGCAATCAACAAATTAATACCTTATTTATTTAACATAGAGTCTGTAGGAATGTAAAAATTATTTTAAATAGGGTTAACAGTTTAAAAACAAAAAGAATAGATGTATATATGTTGTATCACCCGTAGAGGGTGAAACAATGCTTGCCGTAACGTAATGGTGGCTCATCATTCTGTAACTAAACCATTGGGATGAGAAATGAAAAGGCAAGATTTTGCAGTGATTTTTATATTTGAAAAACCTACACCTTTTTACTCATCACCTTATGAAAATCAATCATTTACTAAATTCCAGTCTTTTAGATTAATCAACCTTTCTCTGTGACTACCTGGATACCATTATTGGCCATGCTCGAGTCTACACTCTGAACACTTTGCCCGGTTTGCCTCACTTAATGTTTTCCAGTTTTTTTCCTCTACTTCTAAGCTCTTTTTTGATCTCCCTTCTCGAGCTTCCCCCTACTATCCCTCAAATCCAGTCCCTGATGCTACCCTTCAGATATGGTCCCTCATTCTGTGTTATCCACAATGTGTCATCACAGCAATTCAGAAGGTGACAAAAGTTTCAGGAAAAAGTCAAAAAAAATTTTTTTTGTTTATACAATATAATCTCTTAAATATGTGGTGGGTGAAAATTAAGAAAAATAGATACGCTCTGATGCAGAAACCAGTCTTTGCGAGTAGTGTCTGGATTTGAATTTGCTAGAAGCAGTAGTATTTTCTTGCAGACTGGAAAGAGAAAACCATTCCCAGATGTCTTAATTTTTCTGACTAACAGTAAAGCCTTCACAATTTACATCATGATTGGTTCAATTAGCACAAGACTTGTGATTCATTTGCAATCTAAGTGAACAAATTCTAGCCTATAAATTTTTACAAATGTTTGTGGTCATGATGTGTTTGGCTCTTGAAGGTCAAAGAAATTAAACAGGAACTGGTAGCTAACAAAGATATCTCAGGAAGTTTCTCGCTCCTTTCAGTTAATAGTAGATGATACAGAATACATGTAAATTTAAATTTCTGTAAACAGTTTCCCTAACTTACTGGTCTAATCACTTTCTTTGTTTATTGATCTCATGTGGTCAAGGAAAGTAAATACTCTGTAACCTACTCTCATGTTACTAAAGAGGGAAACCAGCACAGCATTTAAATTCCACAAGACATTTTTTCCCCGATGCAATTCTAACTTAAAATTAAAAAAAAAAAAATTTTTTTAATGATTATTTTTGAGAGAGCTAGTGAGTGAGCAGGGAGGGCCAAAGAGAGAGGAGGTCATAGGATCTGAGGTGGACTCTGTGCTGACAGCAAAGAGCCCAAGGTGGGGCTCGAACTCCTGAACCTTGAGATCATGACCTGAGCTGAAGTCAGATCCTTAACCAACTGAGCCACCCAGGCACCCCTAACTTAAATTTTTTTTTAAACTAAAGTCATTCAAAAAAATTATAGCCTATAATTTCTGATATCAATCACTTTGTTCTTAACTATTTACAAATTTGGTTAAGTTGTGCTCTTCTGATATATGGAGAAAGAATGCTGAACTCCTATTTCAGGCATGACTGAAATGTGGGAGGATTTTTTACCACAATACCTGAGATTTGTTGTCTCGCCACTTCGAAGAATGAAGAGGTGGACACAAAATGAGCAGCAGGCAAAAGTTTATTAGAATATAAGATTAGGAAGGAAGAATAGTAGGAAAGCTCTCTTTACAGAGAGGAGACATTCAAAAGTGAATGCTTGTCAACAATAGGCAAAGGTGCTTGTTTTTTAAGGTTCTGGTTGCCCCACCCCTTCCCTTCTCCCCAGTTCCTTCTCAGGTTTTATCCTGATTGGCTGGATAACTCTAGGTGCTCTGTTGTCCGCTCCTGATTGACTCATTTCCATTGTATGAGGGGTGGTCTATGGCCATACCAGTTCCTCGTGGGTCATAGGTTTTATGGTCTACTTATTTTTGGTCAGGTCTTTCATCAAATTGCTGAAGGAAACTTGAGGGAGAGTTGCCTGAGGGGGTTTGCTGTGGTCAGATACCCCCAGCATTGTTCCAAAATATGTCTTTCCCCACCAAGGATGTCAGGTCCTAATCCTTTCCCTCTCTGCCTATTTTATCCTTTTTTTATTTTTTTTTCCTATCATAGAAACAGAGAATCAATAGAATCATGGCCTTAACATTTTCCCTCCACCTTTTAACCAGAATTTATCCCAGCAAAGTGAATTGTTTTGCTCTCCATTGTTTCTTTCCCCCTTATAAGGAAATATAGCTGTCTTGCATAAGAAAAAAGTTTTCATAAATATTTTACTTAAACTTGTCTAATTTCTTATATATTTTCTTAACATTTGTTTTATTTTTAATAATTCACTCAGAATATATAACATCTGCTTAAAATATTTGACCAAATCAGCACTATCAACGTAAATCAACAAACCAATTGCAATGCCATATAATTCTTGGGTAACCCTTCGCTGAATCACTGTGAAGGGACTTATGTTTGGAAAGCTTTTAATTTTTGTTATAAAGTTCCTAGAAACAGATGTGAAAATTCGCTCAGATCCCACATTGTCTAGTTCAAGCAGCTGTAAATTATTTCATGGATTACACTTGAACGAAATGAAAGTCCTGAGATTATTTCATCTAGGCAGCTGTTATTTCCTTAAATTAAATCAAAACAATTCTTTGCTTGATTAATTCTTGGTTATTTAGATTGTATAAAGATAAAGTGCTCAAAGTCTTTAGTCATAAATTAGTTCGTTTTCCTCAATAGTGTCCCTGTGAGTCAAAGGATGCATCACTATTTTATAGGCTACCTTTAAAAATATGTTACTGCTTCATGCTTCCTCCTGTGGGAAAAAAAATTTTTTTTTTACTCTCTTCTTTTAAATATAATATGAATATAATGTATCATTTCACTTATAGAGAAAATTAACATAAGAAGTGTCACTGCTTAGTTTTAACTGCGGGGCTGATAATTTTATCAGTTTTTCTCAGCCATATGGTCTGTAACTTCACTCCACCCCCACTTCCAGCCCTAGACTTGTCCCTCTGTCTATCAAACATCCCTATGGATATCCTGAAGACAGATACATCTCAGCACGTGCCAAACCAAAGACATTATCTCTTCCTATATTCCCCAAAAATGTAATGTGGAGAAACCTGCCGGGATTTCACATTCAATCGTTCACTAAACCTACGGAGTCTTCCTCGGAAATTACCTCCTAACACATTTCTCTCTCTTTTTATTGTGCCTTCCTTACTCCAGGCTGCCAGAAGCTTATATATGCACTACTGATATAGACTCCTTTCTCCCTCATCTCCTAGCTTCCAGTTTTTACTTTTCCAAATGGCTGTAGGCATGTGGAACACAAATGTATGTTGTCTGTTTGTGTATATGTGTGTGTGTGTGTGTGTGTGTGTGTGTGTATTCAGGTATATATATATATATATATATATATATATATATATATTCAGGTAGTGAGTGATAAGGGCTAAGGGGAAAAAAATAAAGCCAGAGAGCAGGATAGCAAGTAATGAAAGTAAATAATCTGGGGCGCCTGGGTGGCTCAGTCGGTTGGGTGACCGACTTTGGCTCTGGTCATGATCTTGCGGTTTGTGAGTTCGAGCCCCGCATCGGGCTCTGTGCTGATGGCTCAGAGCCTGGAGCCTGCTTCGGCTTCTGTGTCTCCTCCTCTCTCTACCCCTCTCCTGCTCACTCTCTCTCTCTCTCTCTCAGTAGTAAATAAACGTTAAAAAAATTAAAAAAGAAAAAGTAAATAATCTTTTGAATAGAGTCAATGAAAATGATTATATTGTTCTCAGGAATATTCTCACATATATTTCATGACTATATTCTTATTTGCATCAATTCAAGGCATATTAAGTTAGTCTAAAGCTATAGGATATAGCATAGTTTAGTTTATTTAAAATATAATTTTAATTAATATATTCATGAAATACATGTTCTAGAACAGCACTGTCCAATAGAAATACAATATGAGCCACACAAATTGGAGCAACTTATGTAATTTTAAAGTTTCCAGTAATTACATTAAAAAAGGAAAAAGAAATAGGTAAAATTAATTGTAATAATAAAGTTTATTTAGGGGCGCCTAGGTGGCTCAGTCTGTTAAGTGTCCGACTCTTGATCTCAGCTCAGGTCTTGATCTCAGGGTTGTGAGTTCAAGCCCCACATTGGGCTCCATGCTAGGCATGGAGCCTACTTAAAAAGAAAATAATAATAAAGTTCATTTAATGCAGCATATCCAAACTATTATTATTTCAACACATAGTCACTAAAAATGTTATAAATTAGATATTTTGTATTATGTTCTTCTAAGTCTTCTAAATTCTGTGTTTACTTTACTCATAACAGCATATCACAATTCAAACTAGCCATTCTGAATGTTCTGTAGCAACATGTGGCTAGTCACTATTAAATTAGATGGTATAGTTCTATAATAAATTGATCATATTAACTATATCAAATATATTCTTGATATTTAGTTGAATGTACAATTGTATGTTCTTATATAAGAACTTATTAATGAGAAATGCATTTATAGTGATGAGTAATATATTTATGAGCTCATTTACTAAATGTAATTGAATATATTCATTTCAATGAAGAATATTTTATTGAGATAATATCTCTATATTATAGAGATCATAGCATTGTCTATGTTCAAAAAGAAAATTTCTAAACATTGTATATAACTCTAGAAAATTGTTTTTTTTAGTAAATACACTTACAGTTATCTTTTTAAGACATAGATTTGATAATTTTATCTCCCTTCATTATCTGAGACCAGGCTCTTTTCCAGTATTACATCCTGATATCCCTATACATCTCAGGTTATAGTCGAATAGCTGCATAAAATCCCCCCAAATACTATATACTTTCAAGTCTATGTGCATTTTCATGTTCTTCCATCCCTCCGAAAAGTCATTTCCTACCTGGTCTGGCTTATATACTTTTACTCACTTCTTACTTAATGTATTCAGCTTTCCTAAATTTTATAATTTTTTTTAATGTTTATTTTTGAGGGAGAGAGACAGAGCATGAGCAGAGAGGGACAAAGAGAGAGCGAGACACAGAGTCTGAAGCAGGCTCCAGGCTCTGAGCCATCAGCACAGTGCCTGATGTGAGGCTTGACACGAGGCTCTAACCCATGAACCCTGAGATCATGACTTGAGCCAAAGTTGGATGCTTAAACACACTAGGCCACCCAGGCACCCCAGTGTATTCATCATTCTAATAATTACTTTATCACTTAGATTTCAGTTAGAAACTGAAAATATTCTACCTCATTAAAATAGAATAGTGCCAAGCATTTATAGATAATATCTGGCAGGTTTTGTTGTTGTTGTTGTTGTTGTTGTTTTTAAAAAGCCTCGGTTTGTTGCTTTCTTATTTGTTTTCCATAACATTTAAACCATTTATATATGTTTTGTCTCTGGGATAAAACTAATTATATCGTATTATAGTTACCTACCTTCTTAAGTAGACATTAATATCCACTAGACAGTTAGACTTCATAGTATCAAAAAAGAGCAAGAATATTTTTAAAAATTCCCACCAGATTATTTGTACATAATCTTACTCTACCACTATAATCTTAAGAATTATGAGATTCTCTGGTGAAAATGTATTTCAGATTGCTTTACAGAAAATTTTAGTTGGCTAGAGTCTTTCCTTAATAGACTGAATTTGTATCTACTTACTACCAAAGATGGTATATGGTATATCTACCTATCTACCATAGTTACAGCACTTGGCTGCATACTGTGGAGGAATATCTTGGAGAACATTTTATTTAGAAAAAAAAAGCCCAAAAAAGGGAAGAGAGGAAGGAAGGAAGGAAGGAAGGAAAAAAAGAGAAGGAGGGAGGAAAGGAGTAGTGAGGGAGGGAGAGAGGAAGGAGGGAAGGAAGAAAAGGAAACACTGATACCATCGATGTTCACAGAACCTAAGTTTTCTATCTTTAGAAGTTCTCAGCATTTCTTGCCTTGACTTATCCAATACTGAAAATGCCTTGGACAGGATCTTACTCAAATTCTTTAATTTGTTTTTCTCCTTCTCTTTCAATTTGTGTAAACTTTCCAAATTTTCAAAGTTTAGGCATTTCTGTTTTTTTCTTTGATGATTTAATCCTAGACACCTGCTCCCTGTAATAAGGCTGTTAAGGAAATGGAATTATGGATACCTAGATTTGTATTTTTTTTTTCCTTTGCAAACTAAACATAGATTATTAGTAGCCTTCCATGACTAAACAGGATGCAGGATTCTTTATAGTTGCATCACCCTTTAGAGCTTTGGTAAGTACTCTATAGTTTTTAGGAGCTTATTGATCGTCTTTGGCAGAACTAATATTGGTAAGGAATAAAAGGATCAGTATTTCTCAGAGTAAGCCTTCTCCCAAGACTTTAAGAGCCAACTGCACTACATCATCACAGCTGCATTGGACAGTCCACAGCCAATGCAGCTGGCTGAGGTGGTCTTAGCTTGCAGCACCCTGAAGGCTCCAACGAACTAGCAAGTGAATTCCAGCAGGCTTCTCACTCTAGGGTTCTCTTTTTCTGCCTCTGTGTGATAGTTATTCTGAGCTAGAAAGAAAAAAAAAAAGATCATACTCAGATGGGGATGGGGTGCCTAGGCTAACTTCAAAACACCTTGTGAAATACATTTCTTGAATTTGCAAGTAGAAAGAGAATTCTGGCATGGAGATTCTACTGTTTGTCGGGGGAGGGGGATGAGGTGGAGAGAAGGCTTGAGCTATGCTGTGATTGGAAGCTGTTGGCATGAGGAACCTGCAAGCAAGCTCACTAGAAGCAGACGGCCTTTGCACTTGGTTTGGGTAGCACATTTGACTTTCTCTGGATGGTTCTGAGTCGGAAATGGGCACAAAAGGAGGGAAGCCGGCCTTTATTAACCAAGTCCTGAATGTTTGGGGCTAATTTCTGCTAAGGCTTCACAGGGTTGTTCCAGCAGAGGTGTGGGAAGTGTTCTAATGTCCTCGATGATCTTTCCTCCCTCTGTTTGTATGTTCAATCTCTAAGTCCCCTCCTTTAGTCATACTGTCCATGCAAAAAGTTGGCCAGAAGATGACTAGAGATCCAGATCTTCACTGCTTGATGATTGTTCACTTGTCTCCATAATTGGTTGCATCCCAAGGGCTTCTTAATCTTTTTGATGTTGTATCCTCATGGTGGCCATCTGATAAGAAAGTGGCTGTGTAGAGGCATTTAAAACTTGCATTAAGTATTAAGATGGTATAATTAAATGGGCTGGTATCATGACCCCTGTGACATAAACAAGAATAATTAAAAGTTCATTTGAGATACTTCAAAAACAACAGCCTGAATGTCCGAACAAGGCCAAGAGAATAATTCTGTAGGTCATAAAGATCAATCTTAGAGAACCAAAAAGCTTTTTTTCCTTAAAATGATAGGTAGCTTTTTCTAACTTATCTGTTCCATTGAGCCAAGTACAGCATGAAATGTTAGCAATGAATGGCAGAGATACTGTCATGACTAGTGAACAAGAAATCTAAATTGTCCATTATTACCCTTGCCAAGGAATTGAGACCGATCTATAATCCATCTAGGTTATGAGTGGTATAATTTTATAACTTATGCCAGAGTTAAAATGACAGGTCTTACAGTCTTTTGTTTGTATGGTTTTTACTATTGGAAACACTGCTTTGCTTATTTGTAGGAGTACTGAATTGGTAACACCTCCAGGTAATGTGTCTGAATAATCAAGGGTAGCCTCATTTTGGAGCTTATATCTCAATTGTAATTTTCAGATTTGATGATTTATAGAATTAGAGTGTCTATGTGCAGATAAAGTTTGTAATACTATTCTTAAAGTGTGTAAGATAGTAGTATAAGGCAAGCAAGGCTAGCTATCCTGGCTGCAAAGGAAGTAGTATCTGTTAGGAACACATGGATATCCAGGAAAAAAGAAACTGTTCATGACTTGAGGTTGGAATCCAGACCTTCTATTAGCTGGATTACATATTTGCATTTCTATTGGTCCAGGTGGTGAATAATTGGCCCATCATCTTAGGAAGGTCCCTCTCTTTTTCTGTGAGAAAAGGATACTAGCAGAGTCACAAATGGATCTATTTAAGGTCATCTGTCCCCGTAGGTGCAAGTGAAGACACCATTGGTTATAATTCCCTTTGATCTCATTTCCCCTAGATTGGAATTTGCCCTAGATTTTCATCATTAGGGTCTAGTGAGAAATAGTGTATCTAGCAACCAGTGAGCTTGAAGGCTATTGTTTGGGATAATCAAAGATTGGTGTTACAATAATTATACTTTGATCTAAGTTTAGTAAAAGGAGAATAAAAGAAAAAAGGTCATTATGGATAGGCAACATCCAGGGTCTCTAGAAAATGAGAAATGATTATAAGTAAGCAGATAAAAAACAAAATAGGAATTAGGCAGAGGTTTTTATCCAGAATCTTGTACAGAAACTGTCCACTATCTGGATTATTCTAAAATTTGGGTCTTGGATCATCCTCTGCTATGAAGATCAACTGCTTCTAGAGAATCTCTGAGAATCTTCAGTTGAGGTCCCCTAGTAAGTCAGGCTTCCACTTTTGTTGATTCTGGATTACTTCTTTAGTTGTGAAATGTGAGCCCAAGTATTTACTCCAGAGAGTTTTACTTCTGTATCTGTTGTTAACAGTATCTGATAGAATCCCTTCCAATTAGGTTGAAGAGCAGTTTTTCCCTGATACATCTTCTGATAGATAAAGCCTCATAGTTGAAAATCATGAAGAGGCTATTTAAGAAGACTGTTTGAATGCACCCTTAACCTGTAATATTTTGTGATGTCTGTGTGCATGAGGATAGTATCATACGTAAAATCTTTAAACACATGGGCCTTCCAGTTACCAGTTCATAGGGAAGCAAACAATATGTCCCTGATGGAGCAGACTGTACTGCATCGAGGGTGGGTAGGAGTACCCTTGACAAAAGAGGTCAAGGGTTTCTGAAAGTTTTGTTAGTTTTATTTCAAGGGTATCATTATTCTTTCTACCTTTTCAGAAGTATATAGATGGTAAGAGCGACATGGTTTCTGAGTAAGGGGTAATACCTTACAGAGTTCTTTTGTCGTATTTCTTGTGAAAAGTGTGCCTGGGTCATTTGATAAAAATTTATATTCCCAAGGCTGGAAACACAAAGTTGAGCACATTTTTAGCAACTGTAAAGATCATAGCTTTTTGACAAAACAATGTTTCGACCCATCCTGAAATTATACAGGCATACAACAGCTAAATCATATTGAAATCTCATGGAAAGTGAAAGCTATTTAAAATCCATCAGAAGGGCCCTTGAAGCTTTAGTTTCTGGCCATGACTCACATTTACAGCTTTTCTAGAATTATGCTGGTGATAAGTCCACATGACTTAAATATTACTTCAGCTATCTTTTTAAAGTTAACCCAGCCATGTTAATTTAAGATAATAACCAATTTATCTGTCCCATGATGAGTAGTTTCATGGAGAAATTTAGCTAATATACATTTGAAACCACCTAGTGCCACCAAGCAGCTGTCTTGAGGACACCAGAGATTATCTAGTGAAGGTAGAACCACATTTTTTCCCTTTTATTTTTTTCAAAACGAGGGGCTAAATGTTGACGTTTTACAAAGGTCTCTTTGAATTCCTTTAAGGATTTATCCTTTGAGTTTAATAGTGTCAAAATCCTTGTTAAGGCCACTTGTTTGGCAAAATGATCTGCTAGAGATTATTTCCTTTAGCTCCCATATTATTTCTGTTTTCATGAACCCCAACTTTTATAATTGTTACCTCTTTTTGAAGAAGGAATGCATGTAAACATCTTGTCCATTTTTGATGGGAGTTCCAACAGAGTTGACCCCTTTGTTTCCAAAGCATCCCAAATTCGTATATACATGTGTATATATACTCTGTGGTCTTTGTCTAGTTGACAAGCTCAAGTAAGTGCAATAATTCTGCCATCTGGGCTGATTTTACTTCACGTAGAGGATTGTATTCCAAAGGCAAGCTTAAATTGGTAAGACATTTTCTACTCCAGTTTGAAGTTTTGAGGTATGATCTATCAACAAATAATATTAGGCCAGACTTTTCAATGGGAGCCCTCAAAAAGACTGAATGGAATATAGTAAGTTCTCCGAGCTAAGAAAATTGTGAAGTTCTCTTTTTCTGGTAGGGGCAGGAGAGGGCAGATCAGTCATGTCTCAGTGGTGAACAGTACTACGAGGAAGAGACATGAACAAAATCTCATGGAGGCTAATTAGCTATAGCTGAAAGGTGCTGTGTTTTCAGACAGTAGTAATGTCTGTGTTGTATGAGGAACCATAAGATCAAGAGAGAAGTCTATATAACTATTTCAGCAAAAGCACCAAATTTTGAAGTGGTGGTTATTGCTCTAAAACAAAGGGAATGCGCCTTTTCAACCAAGTCAAAGTGATGAGTTTTTATGACTCACATGAAATTGAGTTAAAACTCTGTGGGCTTGCCAAATTGCTCATGTGCAAGTAGACGAAAAAATGTTAGTTGGGATTGCCTGAGGTAGGAGACAAATAGACTCCTGTGACAAGCCTTCTTCAGATAATGGAAAGCCTGTTTATGACTTAAACTGAAAGTTGTCACAATCTCAGGAAAATTTGACACTTGTTTACAATACCCCTTTAAACCCAAAATACTCTTGATTGTTTTGGGAGGGGTGTCAGATGTTCAGATAGTCCTATAGCCTTATCAGGAGAGAGTGATTTGCCTACTTATATAGGTTATAACCTCAAATGATGGATTATGTTTTGGCAAAATTATAATTTATCTTTTGAAACTTTATGTCCGTCTTTTGCTAAGACTGAGAACAAATAAATAGAATCCTTTTTACAGGAGTCCTTGTGCTATGAATAAAGCAGGGGATCATGTACATATTCCATCAGGACTGAATTACCAGGGAAACTTAAATCTTTTAGTCTTGATTAAGAACCTGGGAGGGGCGCCTGGGTGGCACAGTCGGTTAAGCGTCCGACTTCAGCCAGGTCACCATCTCGCGGTCCGTGAGTTCGAGCCCCGCCTCCGGCTCTGGGCTGATGGCTCAGAGCCTGGAGCCTGTTTCCGATTCTGTGTCTCCCTCTCTCTCTGCCCCTCCCCCGTTCATGCTGTGTCTCTCTCTGTCCCAAAAATAAATAAACGTTGAAAAAAAAAATTAAAAAAAAAAAAAAAGAACCTGGGAAAAGTAGGCACGGGCTTTGGTGAACCTTGGCATGACTATTCAGGTATATTGTCCTCCCCATGTGAAAACAAAAAGGAAAGGTTAAGAGTGAAAACAGAGAAGCCTTCAGACATGCTCTTATTGGAAGCTGTTGGATAGGAAAGTTGTGAAGGTGTTATGCCCAGAATTCGTGATCCCCAAAGACCACTAGGGAGCCGAGTCCGATGCAAAAGCAAAGAGCCTTTATTCGAGCTAGCTCGAGCTCAATCCCCTACCTGCACCGACGCAGCGGTGAGATACCAGGGAAAGAGAGCGAGTTTCAAAAGGACAAAGGTTTTATTGGGGCCTGGGGGCAGTTGGTGAGGTAATGGCTATGGCCTCAGCCGATTGGCTGGGGAGGGGTCCCGAGGAAGGGTCTGGCAGGTGAGGGGGGGTTTACTCAAGGGGAGGAGGTGTGGTCAAGGTGAAGGACACAGAACAAGATGGAGTCGGCTGGCGTAGGCCCGCCCTTTCAAAGGCAAGTTAATTAGAAGCAAATGATCTTATATAATTAATTTGGAAGACATATAGTCTTGTCTTTGGTTGGCTCTGAGTTGGAAGCAAAGGCAAAAATTGAGAAACTGGCAGTCATTGACTGAGTCTTGACCATGTGAGGCTAATTGCTATAGAGATTTTAGGTTGGTTTCTTTGACCAGTTACAAAAAGGTGATAGACCCATGTTCTGTAGGCATAGATGGTCTGCCCACTGTCCAAAACAGACTCAGTCTCTTACCATTTTTCTTCTGTAAATCTTCTCATGTAATTTGTCTCCAACTACATCTAGAAATGATTTGAAAAATAATTGAAGCATGAGGTAGTATTTTTGCAAAGTGGAAATACAATGTTTTGCTTAACTATTGGCAGATACCTGAAAATATGGACTTTTCTTATTAATTCCATTAGGGCTAATTTTTTCTCTGCAATTGTTTATGTTGTTACAGAGGATCTCGATGATTTAAGAATGGAGGGAGTAACTACCCTTGTACCTTCTGGGAGCAAATTTAACCAAGGTCGTGCTACTCACCCTGCCGAACCTCAGGCGAAGGTCACGTTGAACATCTGTTCAAGGTGTGCCAGGTAAAACAAATAATAGGTATGGTATATAAAAATATGATCTTAATTTTTAAAATCTAAGATTTTGATGCAAAGGGTGTACTCCTCTATGTTAAGAAAATCATTTACTTCAAATTACCTTTTGTGCTAACATTGGCAAGGGAGTTAGTCGTGCAGTGTATCCTTGTGTTCAATGCCACTCAGACCAACAATGAATCAAAGAGTTTAGCTTGCCCTCACTTCACAGTTTGAGAAATTTTAACTCTTTCTGTCTCTGAATTTCATTTGCTGCCTTCCCTTCTGTTCCCTTTCAAAGGCTGACTCTAAGGGCTTTAAGGGTTCAAAGCCACTTTTAAAGCACCCGCGTAAAAACGAGTTTGCCCAGGTATCCTTTAAGATCTGATATTAGTGGCCTCTTAACCTGCTCCTCATCTTGTTCACCTCCTGGAAAGAATTTAATCAGCTTGACACTTTTCAGTTTTGGCAGCTGGAAGCAATCTTTGCATAGACTGTATGTGGCCAAAGAAGTGGCTTAAGTTACTGCCAAGTCAGCTCCCAGTGCTGGTCTAGCAGAAACTCACCAAATAGCTAGAATTCATTCTTTTGTAGGAACTAAATCTCATTTGCAAAGAGGCTTTTAAGCCTGTTTAAATGATAAAACAAGCCTTCTAACCCTTATGTAAATGGTGCAGATTAGCAAGAACAATGCACTGGCTGGCCAGTCTTATCTCCTTTTCTTTATGTCTAGCTGTTCTATTGTACTGTTTGAGAGGGGATTAGCCGCTGGGAAATGGGGGGCGGGGAGTGTAGGAAAATCAAATCAGATTTTTGTAGTTTTTCCTCTTTCCTTTTACCCTTTTGAAATTTTTATTTTAATTGTCACAGGCTTAGAAAAATAGAAAGGCAGGGATGTTATTTGAGACCATTAGGAAAAAATGCCATAGCACAGTGGAAACATCAATGGAAATAATATTTGGGTGAACTGACTTTGATTAGGGCTGTGAAGAAAACTTCTAATATTTATGTGATGGTATGTAGGCATCTTGAGTGTACAGGTCACCTATGGGAAAGTTTTGTATTTTTCTAAAAAAAGCCTTTATAGTATTTGTTAAATAACAAAAATTCAGCTGGGTAAATTTTGAAGATGGAATTGGCTTTATCAAACAATTCCTGAATGAAGCAGCATCCAAACTGAAAAGAGTTCCACTGAGCAACAGGAAAGAAAAGGTTTTTAAAGGTAAAAAGGCAGAGGAATGAGGGGGGAATTGTTAGCAAAGAATCCATTGTTTTAGGCGATGTGGCCTGGCCCTCCTAGGTGGAAAGGAAGGGGTCTATCAGTAAACTTCCTCGTGCTGACCAGGAAATCCCCATGTTGACTGGTTAAAGGTTACACACTCCTGGAGAGTTGAAACTGCAGTTAGGTTAAGTATTAAGTCTTGGTTTACTGACTTGGGGGCTTAACTTAAATGGCTCCATTATGGCCCTGTGGTTTCTTTTTAACAGTATATTTGTTCATTTATACTTTGCCTTGTGAGGGATTAGTATTTGGTCCTTCATATCATTTGTAGAAGATTGTTTTTTTCAAAAGCTTATGAAAATGATACCTTTCTAAACTATTGAGAATTTGAATTGAGAAAAGACCAAGCACATACCTAACCCTAAATTACCCACCATTCAGCTTGTCAATAATAGAGTTAGGCTATAAGTCACAACCTGAATTTAAAGTTGAGCCCTTAACTAATTTATTAAAGAGATTCGATTGAATAAATAATCAGTTATATTATTGCTTTCTCACTATGTACTACATACATATGTACTATTTTAAGCACATTAAATATATAAATTTATTTAATTCTCAATTAACACTGAGAATTAATTACTATTGTAATGTTAGGTTATGTTATTGCGAAGCACCAAGTTATTGTCTGAGGGCAAAGACGGAAGCCTCAAATAGTTAAAAACAATGAGATAGGAAGAGATTTTGGTGTTAAAAATGATGGGAGCTCATGACTCTTTTGATGGAGAAGAGGCAATGTTGTATTTTCAAAAGCAAGATAAGGATATATTGATTCAGGGAAATGTGGTAAAGAGTATGGAAAGAGACATAAGGCTGTTGATTTTAGAGTAGATACCATGGTCAAAATTCAGAGTGGAGGAAAAACTTAATATCGGTTATCAAGAACCTTTAAAAACCCGAGACTTTACCTTATTTGCAATTGTTTTTATCAATGCTGGAAGAAGACAGTTGTCAGAGACAGAGGACTCCGGGTGTTAGCATTTTCACTGGTCCCCAAAGCCACAAATTTCACAGAATGACACAAATAGGAAAGAAAGTTATAGTACTAGAGAGGAACCCTGAGTGTTTTGTAATGGGAAGTTACCATAGCTCTACAGGGAGACTCCATATTTCTCTTCCAAGGCTGTTTGTAGTATAAACATTCCTGAACAGATTGTCTGAAACAAAGGTTGTCAGTGTCTCTGCTCACAAGATAGGTAGTAACTTGAGAGACTCATGGAGAATTATCTCCCGGTACTACTTAGAGTGGATTACTTTTGTAATGCATTGATATGGTAATCAAATTCCTCCATAATTATTTTTCAAACATAAATTTATATTGTTGGCTCACCTCTCCTTGTTGCAAGTAAGACTTTTAAGACTGTGAGAATTATGCTTTTTAAGCCAGGGCTGAGCAATTACCTGAGGCAGAAGTCATTAACTAGAGGACTGTGGGCAGTGTTCATTTGCATTGTGTATCTCCGTAATATTTAGAAACACAATTGGATTAGTTGCCAATATTACATAAAATATTGGGATTTCTGTCTTCTTGTAAAAATCTGTACAGGTGATAATACCAGGCCCACATTCCCAGATGATTACCTAGTAGCGGCTTCCCCAGCCAGAAGCTTAGACTCCACAGTGGTGCTCCATTTCACCTTGGATTGTCTGTCCAGCTTCACTCATCTACACTACCTGCCTAAGTCTGCAGGCCTTTGTAACCTCTCATTTGTAGAAACGTATTTGCAGAAATGATAAACAATGAATCAGGACTGGAAGAATGCTGACTGAGGTTCCTAGCCTGGCCACAGGAGAAGATTCTGGCGCTCAGAAGAGACAGCTGATACTACAAGGCTATGCACAGGAGTTTATGGTAGGCAGGTAGTAGTTTTGGAGTCACCAGGTGATCCCTCAGAACTCAGAGTGAGTCAGTAAGAAATCCAGTGCTGTAGACTAGACCAACATGGAGAAAATGATTGCTTCATTTAGACAACTGTGCCCATTCTCATTGTTCTTTTTGAGTGGGCACTGGTACCCAGCCTCGAAGATAATAAGGGATAATGGGGGCTTTATGGAGGAAGCCTGGACATTAGATTTTGGGCCTTTTAGGATCAGGATTTAATTCCAAATCTCACTGGATTGGAGACAGTCTAGTGATAATAGATAATAAAGTTTTGGATAATTAATGTTCAGTTGCAGCACATAATTACCAATACTTTTCAAGGCTTTACAGCAAAGATAAAATAGACAACATCCTTCAAAGTCTGGCAAAGGGATCTAAATACGTACCCTAAGTTACCTAGTGTGCCATCTTGGGAAAAATTATGCAAATATTCAGTAAATCTGGTCTCCTCTGTGAAATGGAGTTCTCGAAATCCTGGAGATAACCTCTAATGACAATTAAGAGGTCTGGACAGGATAATGTATGCAAAGGCAGCTAGCAAATTGTTCACAGTACAAGGATCTCAAGGAACAAAGGGTTTCCTCTTCTCTTTCTCTCACTCACTGGGATAATTACCATGTAAATACTTAAACAGTTCAAAATACTTTGAGTTTTTTCCCATCTTCTTGAGAGGGTTGGATTAAAGTGCTCAGGTATTGAAGAAAAAAGAGCTTCATTTTTCTGATGTTCAGGAATTTTCTCCTGCCTTAGGCTTCTAGCTAGCTAGGGAAAAAAGTACATCCATCTTCCAGGATTTCTGTATTTAATAAGAGTGTAAGGTGGCAATATTTTTGTTGGTTATTAGTTTGTTGTTTCTTCAAGTTTCAAGATCAAGAAATCACTTTTTTTCCATAGAACTGGAGAGGTATAATGCAATAGGTGAACTTAATGGTTTTGTTGTTATCTCCAAGTAACACCATAGCTGCAAGATACTGTCAATAAGCTCAGGACAGCATCAGTGAGACTCAGTGATGTTCAGAGTTTCTGCAAAGAGCCCATCAATGAGCAAGTTGGTGGTAAGACGTTGAGTCTACTCTTTAGATTGCCATTTTTCTCAGTCTTTTTTTCAGATATGACACCACTTGTGAGCTACTTAGGGGGTTACAGTATCTAGGAGTGAGTTTGCATATGATATGTCCAGAACGTTATTGCCCTTATCAAGTTGAGGGCATTCAGCCAATGGCCACAGAGCACTTCTCATTCAGAAACTGATTGGAAGACATCATCTGGAAAGAGACATACAGTCTACTGGAATGATTGAGGGGTATAAAATACAGGTGACCACTGGAGGGACTTTCACTTTCCAAGACATCAGGAGAAGAGGAACTCACAGTAAATTGCTCTGTAAAGTTTTATGTGGGACAAAGTGACTAAAATATCAATAATTTCAAAAGTTTATTGATTTAGCCTATTTACAAGAAATAAGATTATAGAATTTCTTTTTTTCATAAATTTTTCACTCACGGTTGGGAAAGTGCAGATAAAACAAAGCTGTGTTTCCAAGCTGGAAAATTATTCTGGAGTAGTGTTATTCCTATAGGTCTGAATGGCCTTAGTCTGATGTGGGCATTGCTGCAATTGTGTGATTTAAACAAAGAGATGACATCATCCAGCAAGTGGGAAAATGTTGGCTAGTAGATATCTGACCACCAAGATATATTAAGATTCTAACCCAGAACATCTCATTTTCCCCCTCAGATCATAAAGTAAAGAAGCCATTATAAAAGCAACAATTTTAAGTAAAGAATTTTCTGTGTAGGATGTTGTAGTGTCCTTATAACTGCTGATTTTACTCCTTACAAAATAGATTTTTAATGTGTTCATTGTCTTGGTTTGACTTTTGGAAGATTCTACCAATATAACTACAAATCCTTGAATGGTATGGGCAAAACAAGTTTCATTTGTTGTCTGGGAATCACACTAAGTAGTATCAACTAAAAAGCAAAGTGTCAGTAGGTCAATAATGCAAATAATCAGCAACACTTCTGCAGTTTTAAAGAACAGTGGTTTGCCAGATTTTGAGTTTCAAATTAAATTTTTAAATTCAATGTCATGAATTTCTGTTGTAAGATAACAGTTAAGATACCGACAGCAAGTAGACAAATGTGGATACCAAGGCACCAGATGACTATTTCAGTGAAGTTTATAAGACATTTTCCTGGAAAGACCACCCATTAATTCTGTCTACCCACTGCCATTCTGAGGAGTTAAATCTTGTTTTCTTGGACTCCTGCCAGGGCATTCCGGGTGGTAAAATGCTATTTGTTTTTGATGGTGCAAGTGTTTGCATTCATTCATGCTTAACATCAATAGTGCACACACAAAAAGAATTGAAAGCCATTTCAAAAGAAATTGGATTCAAGAGAACATACAGTGACACCGGCTCAGAAACCACAGCATGAGAATGCTGGGGGAAATTTGTTTCCAAATAGCCTGCTGATTTTTAACTGATCTGCTTCATGTCACTGCACCAAAACCTGTTCATCATTTTTCCTACACATCATGACATTAAAATGCTGTTTGGTTGTGTGTTGACTTGATAAGGCAGAAGGAGATCGTCCTTGGTGATGGCACACTGCAGTAAAGATGAAGGGGAAAGCTTGTTAAGTGTGAACGAATATCCAACTGTCTCTATTAGGATTTACTGGCTGACTTGAGGAAACCCGCATAATTAATCATACATTATATTCTGTTTCACTTGCCTAGGCATTTTTTCTTTTTTTCCCAACTATTTTTAGAAGGCTTAAATTCATCGTTTCCATTGGAAGGAAAGGTGAGCAGAACTGACATAAAGAAAAATGGGTAAGGGCCATAAAGAAAAATGCTATCACTTGGTTAAAGTTAAAAATTTTTCATAAAAATTATAATTTCATAAAAATATGAAATTATACATCATATTTATATACAGCTTTAGCTTTACATTAAATTTAATGCAGAAATCTAAACTCACATGGAATCAAATGACATTCCCCAAATCCCCAGTGTTACATTCAGCCATAACTATACCAGTTACGACAAAGTGAAACACGTAATAGCTTTCTTAAAATGAAAGTAAACCAACAAATCACTCAATTTCATTATCAAATAATCTTTTCCTATTGCAAATTAAAAGGCATTTAAATTCCTTGATTTTAACTATATAGAGGGAGGAAAAAAAGAAAACTCCACAACGATAGCAATAAGATTTCAAACTCATTGTTAATCTGCTATGAAGGAGAAAGATATTCATTCTACTCGTATTTTCTAGAATTTGGGCTTTGGCAGGTTAGACCCTTAAACTTTAGTTAGACCCAGGGCAGGTTATAATTCTTTGCCTGTGACTTTTTTCTTATTAACCTAAAGTTAAATTGTTCTTTTGTAGCTTAAAACTGCTAAGGGGAAAATAGAGTTATAGGTTTGAAAAATTTAACTCAGATGGGGTCATGTCAAAGGGTCCTGTGTCCAGTGTCTCCCAGCTTCCTGAGACCCCTCAGGCATTGCTACTTAGGCGCTGCAAAGCCAGCCTGAGAAACTGTAGAACTCCAGCTATGTTTAGCAGTGCTAAATCCCCATGCATCCGCTATGACTGTTCATTTCTATAAACCCACAAAGGCTGTGACTTATTGCTGGGGGCAGTTGGACAACAGTGAGAGCAAGTTAGAGGAATTCATGTTGGGCACATTCTATAAGGAAGCTCTTTCTCTGGAAATAGCACCCAAGGTAAGTGCACACAAGCAAAACACTCTTGTGGACCTACTTCTTTCCACTCTTAACATCCTGATGCCTGAAGTGTGTACCATTTGACCCCAGTATCAAGAGCTGATGAGAGGAGAAGATGGAAAGGATTCGAGTGACTTAAAATCCCGTAGCATCCTCTCTGAACAAGTGTGTCCAAAAAAACTAAATCTAAAACTGTTAGCCTTTTGGCAAGAACAATTCCTCAAAACATTGAGGACATTGGAAGCCACACCGATAGTCCGTTATATAAGAATTCAAATTATTTCACCCAGTTTCCCCAGCGCTTAATGAGTTTACAGATGCCACTGTTGGTGTTCAGTTGTTTATTCATGGAGTAATTGTGAGGTTTAAAGGGACTGAAGAATTAGCCTCAATGAATCGCCTGCTTGGAACAGCTACAGGTACTTTGTGGAAAATATTTGAATCTCTCATATGTTATTGAACTAGTAGTGTCAGTGATGAATTTTCACTTCCTGTTGTGGGCTTAACCATCATCAGTTCCCTGAATTTTTGTCAAAACAGAAGCTGAATATTCCGATTTGCTCTACCACACATTGGTTTGATGACCTGTTTAGTGGTAAAGTTTTCTTGCAATTTTTTTCAGCTAAAGGCTAAGATTAAAGGTTTTCTGAATGAGAAGAATCACCTTCAACCACTCTTATCGTACACTGAATAGTTTTGGAAATTAGCTTTTGCTTCAGACTTGATAACATTTCCTCAAGAATTCAACCGAACGTTACAAGGCAAAGCAGTGCTTATATGGAAACCTTATATTTTGTAAAGTCATTTTGATGACAACTAATGTAGTTTAAATTAAATCACATCAAACTGTTTTATATGCTTGCGTTTTATAGGCTCGTGAATTAATATTAACATTTGGTAGTATCTATCTGTGTAAAAAGACATTTTGAAAGGTGAAATACATAAGATCTCATTACAGAATCAGCATTAACAGGTGAAAATTTGCTATAGATTTTGATGAAGGGGAGCTCAATTTGGGGAAATTTTATCCTCTCCCCCCTCTAACAATCGATTCTCATTAATAGGTCTGTATTACAAAAGACTGTAATTGGTTATTATATTTTGAATTTAAGCACTAAAAACTTGTGGAAAAATTAGCATCATTTTTATTTACAGATATTCAGGTATTCACCCTGTGGCTCAAAAAGTCAAGATGCTATATTCAAACACACTGTTTTAATTCACTTACCAGATTTCATGGTTATCACCTTTTATATTTTAATTGTTTCTTGTAAAGGCACCTTTCCAAACAGATAATCCTTGACACACTCAGATCTCTGTAATTGTTTTCAATAAGATAGCATTATAATTAATTTGTAACACAGGAATCAGTCCCTTGATACCATATGAGGATGTGGATGTGGTCTTTTACTCTTATGAGCAGTTTAGAGTTTTCTGAGGATTCTTCTCCAAGTTTTCTGTTTCTTCCCTCTTGAAGTCTTTAATGAGTTTCTGCAACTTCTACTGGGTATTGGTGAGGATGATTCTTAAATTTTTTTAAATGATTACTTATTTTTGAGACAGAGAGACAGAAAATTACCAGGCGAGGGGCAGAGAGAGGGAGACACAGAATCTGAAGCAGGCTCCAGGCTCTGAGCTGTCAGCGCAGAGCCCCACACACGGCTTGAACTCGCTAACTGCGAGACCATGACCTGAGCCAAAGTCAGATGCTCAACCGACTGAGGCACTCAGGCGCCTGAGGATGATTCTTAAAGAGCTTTGTTTTTCTTCTTACAGCTTTACAGATACCATGATTCCATCTTTCTGAGATAGGATGTGGATATTTCAGGACATCCTTGTCCTGGGTTAAACCAAGGAGGTCAAATAAATTAAAGACAAATAAAGGAAAAGAAAGAAAAGGCCTTGGATACTCTCCTGACCCTAGAATTGAGGAATACATCTAGAAACCTCAGTAGCCTAGGGACAAGAATAGTACATTTCTGTTTCTGTTTGCTTGTTTGCTTTTTTTTCCCCTCGTGAGAGGAATAACGCAGGTAATAGAAAGTCAAAGAGGCACACAGGTTCAGTTTATGATTTATGCCTGAAACAACAACAAAGTCTTTTTGATCGGAAAACTTCCCTCGTACAAATTATAGCCAAACCTTCCTGAAAATGGAAGAAAATAAGGAAGAAAATATGAAAATAAGAACTTGTCCATGTCCCGTTGGCTGCCTGTTCTCTTCCTAGTGTGTGCATTGCTCAAATCCCACCTGGAGCATGACAATTTCTTATATATATATATATATATATGTCATATATATATATATGGCTATGAACTCAGTATCAGTATCTTGAAATATGGCTTATGTCATTTCATCAAGATCTGCAGGCAGGAGTAACTGAGAGAATGTTCTCACCCAGTTTCCGGTGTGAAGATCTTGAGCAAATGAGACATATGTCTACATTTCCTAGTCTTAGGGGGGTAGCAGTAGAGATGGTGAGAAATTTTCAGAATTAGAAATCCTTTGAAAATAGAGCTGACAGAATTTGCCGTTAGACTTAAATGATGTGTAAAGGGAAAAAGGGAAGAATCACTGATGACCACGTATTTGCCCATTACTGGAATATGGTGTACCATTGGTGAGATAGAGAAGATAGGAGGAGCTTGTTGAGGATGGTGAGGAATTAGGAGTTTTCGCACATGTTAAGTTCGAGGTTCTTATTGTACATATGCGGTTAAAGTCTCTCTCAGCAACAGAATGGACAGTTAATGAGTGAAAGGTTATATTCTCTTTCAGCAGTATGAAAGAAATGAAAGAGTTTGCATGTCTTTCCAGTACAGGCTTTGTGATGGATTGTCACTGGCATTGGGATTAATCAGCTGCCTTTATCAGAAGTCACCTCATGTCTCACAACTCTTCACCTATCCCAGCATGGCTGGTTCAGGACCTACCATAATCTGCCTGACTTGCATATCCTTTTTTTTTTTTTTTTAAGTTTATTTATTTACTTTGAGAGAGAGAGAGAGAGAGAGAGCGAGAGCGAGCACATGCATAAGCAGGGGAGGGGCAGAGAGAGAGAGAGAGAGAGAGAGAATCCCAAGCAGGCTCCACATTGTCAGTGCAGAGCCTGACTAGGAGCTCCATCTCATGAACCTTGAGATCATGATCTGAGCTGAAATCAAGAGTTGGATGCTTAACTGACTGAGCCACCCAGGTGTCCTGCATTTCCTTTTTTTAAAAGCATTTATCATTCTTTCAGTCTTATTAGAGTAATAAGTCTATGAGAGTAGGGACCAAGTCTGTCTTAGATAACTGATATAGCCCCAATATCTTAAATAATTCTTGATCCACATGAGATAGTCAATAAATACATGGATGAACAGAAGATTAGAGGAATACCAACTGAATCTCTCTCTATTTCTTTCTCTCTGTGTCTCTTTCCATTTGTATTTCCACCTCTATCTCTAGATTCATCTTTCTTTCTCCCTAGCAACATCTCTGTGTTTACCCCCCAGATTCTACCATCTGTTGGGCAGACCAATGTAGATGGTCTGGTACCTGGATGCCCCATGTTTAAAATATCCTTAGAGCTTATGATCTTTCTCTCTCAGAGTTCATATTATAGTCTTTAAAAAGACATTGGTAACTTCTCCCCAAGTAATGTGCTTACCAGAGATTAGTCATTGAATTGGGGTAATGAGATCTATAATTAACTTCTGGTCATGGGCTCACCTGAATGTTAGGGGAAGAGACATCACTTATTTGAAAATTTCAACAGTGTCATGAGAAGTCGTGGAGAAGCATGTACTAAAAGAAAGAGATTTAGCACAAAATAATAGCATAACCATCATATTAAAATAAAATCAATAAAATGTTCTATTTATAGAGAGCTTTAAATTATAGAAAGTATTTTGAAAAGCATGAATTCATTTAAAGACAATCCTCATAATTTTTATATCAACTGTCAAGTGATGAAACTTGATCAAGAGAATTTGAGTAACTTCTCACACAGCTAATAAATGTCTTTGGTGGGCATGAACCCAGGGCTTTTGAATCAATATTCAATATTCTTTCAGCTATAGTACACTGCTTCTGTAAAACACTCTGAAACTCAGTATCATTCCTAATCTTCCATTTTCTACCTTGGGATTAACAATAGCCCTTTGTGATTTTCTTGCCACTAACATTGTATCACCTGGGACCTTCTTTAAAGTTCCTTTTGCATCCAACACACTTGAGTTGCTATCCATAGCTACCTTGGTAATGCTTTCCTTCTTCCTGTCTCAGTGCCCAGTGTCTTTACCTTGACCCAGTCCCTGGAGACCCTGGATTCTTCTCCCTTCCTGGATCCAATCTCTATTCCCAAGTAGTCTTCTCCCCTTCAAATGTGAAAATTCATGTAATGTGACTCTAGATTCTTTCTGTACCAAGTCAGCATGACAAAAGTTTAGCAGTTAAGTCCTGAAAAGTGGAATCTTCTTTTGGAGTTTAGTAATAAGAGTAAAAAGTAGGTATGGGACAACAGCTTGAAGAAGTAGTAAATTTATCTCCTTATTTTTTATTTTTTATCTTCTGCCCTAAACCCCAGCTAAACTGGGCTTCTCTCTTTTCCCATAAATGTTCTGTGTGTGTACCCCATATTCTTTCTTCCAAAATAAGGTCACCACACTCTGCATGGAAGACTTCTCCCTTACTCACAACCCACAAACATAGCCAAATACTCTTCTTCCAGCACAGCTCATATTTGCTTCCTTCCATTTAAAGTTCACTCAGTACTTTTAAATCGAAAACAATTACCTTTGTTGTCCTCCTGCTTAATTGTTTTTTAAGTTTATTTAAAAGAGACAGAGAGCACCCAAGTGGGGATGGGCAGAAAATCCCAAGGAGGCTCCACACTGTCAGCACAGAGCCCAAGGTGGGGCTCAAACCCACAAACCGTGAGATCATGACCTGAGCCAAAATCCAGAGTCAGATGGTCAGCTAACTGACTGAGCCACCCAAGCACCCCACTCCTGCTTACATTTATCTTCACTTCTGCTCTTGGTCACTTTCTCACTAATTGTTATCTACTTTATTCTCCTCTCTTAGAGAAGAAGTTGTGGCAACATATACATTAATTCATCTTATATCCAATTTGGAGTTCCAGCAGTTTACAGGGGATATGTTTGGAATGACTATCATTCCTGTCACATTGCCTACATGCTTAATAAAGGGGAGAGGGTTGGGTCCATGGTTAAGAGCAGAAATAAATAAAAATTTTGTAGTGAAGTCTGAAAGTTGTCGACAGTTTTCCATACTGGGTAGTCTAGTGAGTATAAATTTCTAATCTGATGGTTTGAAATTGTCTTTGCTGTCTTCTCAAATTTTTTTTTAATTTGTTGTTTTTATTCACCTGCTTCCAGCATTTTTTTTCTTTAAGAGGAAGTATGCATTATGTCCACCTTCTCCAGCCCACATACATTTTTTTTCCATAATAACAGTATCAAAATACTTTTCTTTGAATCTTAGTAAGTTAGGAGATTTTACCATTTAAAAAAACATCACTTCGTAAAACTCACACTTTTCTTATGATTTACTTTTCTTCTTACTGTAATAAACCATTTAATGGTTTCTTCAGAGACGCCATGAGTAATAAATTTTAGTTTTTGTGTCTGAAATGTCTTAAATACTTCCTTCCCTTTGAATAATGGTTTATCTAATGATTAGTGTTTCATTCCACTTGTGGGTGTTTCTGTATTGTTTCTCTATATAATTATTATTCCTTCATAGGTAATCTTTATCTCCGGAAACTCTCAAATTCTTTTCTTGCTTGATATTCAACTCCCATTTAATGTAAGACCATCAAAATTCATGTTTTCCACCTGAGACTCATGGCTCTCCTATTTTGGTAAGGTGCTCAGCCAACTCTTTCCGTGAATATTTACTCTCCCCTATTCCTTCTTTTCTCTCCTTCAGGCATCCATCTAGAGCTTCTCAATCTATTCTTTACATCTTCTTATGCCTCTTAGATATTTTTAGATCTCATTTTTCTTAGCTTAATTCTCTTTTAATTTCTTTTTCTTACTTTCAAGTAACCAAATTGTCTCTTTATGTCCAATTTAGATTAAATATCTCTATGTTCTTAGAATTTACTCTTTCCCTCCCTTACCATATATGGTTTACAATCTTTTTTCTTTCTTTCTTTGAGATCTTTAAATATACATATTTAAAGTCTTGGGGTTTTTTGTTCTGTGTTGTTTTTAGGCTGGATATATTCTTAACATCGTATTTTTAGTTGGTTGGTGATTTTTCATGGCACGCATTTTATGCACAAACTTTAAAGTTTTTGTAAATTCATCAAGAAAGGGAGGCCCCTCGCTTCCTCTTCCTTACCCCTGTCTGTTTTGCTGGCTTTTCAGTCTCCTTCATCCACCCCTCTCTGGAGTGACCAGTGTAATACTACTATAGTGTAATACAAGACCTTGCATTGGAGGCTCAGGGCTCCAAGCCAGCAGATGGCTTGGTTGGGTTTCTTGCTGGTGGCTGTTTCTGCTTCCTTGAGTCATCTCTAGGTCTACAGATGTACAGTGGTTTACCGATAGGGCATCTCATTCAGCCTTATCTCCTGCAGTAAGCCTTCAAGAACAGGATATTTTGCATATGTGTCCAGCCTCTTCTGCTTCTTGCTGGTACTGGGCAAGTGGTGAATTTAAATGCCTCCTGTTTGCCAACTTAATGTGTTTCCATTTAAGTCCATGATAGTGCTTTATCTTGTACTGAGCATGGTTCTATCTTTTAAAATGTTTTAAAGCGTATTTTATCTCTTACCAGTGTATGTGTGTGTGTGTGCAGACAGCAGATTTTTATGTAAATTTACTCTATCATCTTCACTTGAAGTTATCTCATCGATTAAATACTTCCCTATCCATACACACAAACATTCACGGAAGTAGGTGAATGGGGTCATTGGACAAATATGCTGAGAATTAAAACTAAGATTTTCGTGGAGAAAATACTTATAGGGATAGGAGGGAAGCAAATCAGAGCATCTTTAATATGACCACGTATATAATTAAAAATATTTTTTAATTGTGCTAGTCATAGACCTTCATGTTATAAGAATCAGAAACTTTCGTGGGATTTACTTTATCTAATGAGGGTTTAAGATAAGGATGTTTGGGAAGAAATAACAGAATAGTTTGGTCTCACTGACATTTGGAATATTGCTCATGACTATTTTGGATACATCAGCTTCACTAGTAGCCCAACAACAGCCCAAACAGGACACCATTCTCTCTGGACTTCTCCAAATCTGCTTCTATGTCAAGGTACTCTGTTAATAAGTAATTGATTTCAACTTTTGCAGTCTGCTTCCTCCTGGATTTTAATGCCTCCTGGCATCTGCTTATGGTCTCCTTGTGCCTCTCTATTTCTACTGTTATAGAATAAATATTTGTTACTCCTGTAAAATGCATGTGTTGAAGTTTTAAACCTCCAACGATGTTTAAGAGGTAATTAGGTTTAAATGAGGTCATGAAGTGGTACCCTCATGATGGGATTAATGCCTTTATAGGAAGAAGAAGGAACAGGAGAGCTCTGTCTCCAAATGCACACAAAGAAGTCATTTGAGAACTCAATGAAATGGTGGTCAGCTGCAAACCAGGAGGGGAGCCCTTACCAAGAACCAAATCTAATGCCACCCTTACCTGGCACCCAGCCTATGGTATTTTGTTATAGCAGCCTGAGATAAGAAACCTTTAGGATCATGCCTTTCACTAAATCTTACCTACAGATTCCTAGAGAGGGAATCTGATGGATTACCACCAAGCACCATTTGGTATTGTGTCTACCCTTGAAGAGCAGAGTTCTTATTCTATACCATTTTGACACCAGTGCCTCAACTTTAGTGATCCCTAGTATAATCTTCTAGAATCAAGGGATCTAGAGCCATTTTGTACAAAATGAGGGTATATAGGTTTCGGTAGCCTTATGAGCACCTTGCCCAGACTTCTAAATTTAGTGACTTAGACTTTTTGTGCAAGAAAATGAAAAGTATTGCATTACCGTTTTTTAATAATTTGTCATTCGTTTGTAACAAGATTAACCAGATGCCCCTTCCTTCCTCCTGTAGCTTGCATGCATTAGTGTGCCCCAGTCCATACTCAGAGAAAGCACCATGGAAAACATAGCATGTCATGTCCTGTTGCATTCACGGGAGGATGTGCTGATGGCAGAGTAGCTGCTGCACTGGGAGATTCCTATTTTAATATAATTCACAATGCCCATTAACCATAGAAGTGTTACATGATGGGCTACAGTTCACATTTTAAACCATGCAAAGTAAGAATCTTTCTCATGGAGATCCTAGACTATCTTAATATGTTTATAATGGAGAGAATACCTAGAATTTAGATTTATAAAAACATAATCTAATATGATACTCAAGGAACAGGCTATGCTGTAAAAGCTAATTCTCTACCATGGCTTCAGCCAGGAAAATGTGGGTTCAATTTAGTAATGTCATAGGGTTGGAAGAAAAATCATTGCCGAGATGAAATTCACATTTGTGTGGAACAGTCCACTCCTTCAAGTGAGTTAATATAGAGGTATTTATGGTATGTCTTAGTAAGTCCATTTTGATTTAAAATACAGATGGAAATAAGAAAGGCAACTTCCAATTGTGGAGGCAGGCAATGTGCAGCAGTGAGTATGTCCAATTATCTGGATATTTTAGTAAAGTACCTATTATGGCGAGTGGGAGGATTGTCCTTTGGGTCCAATCACCCCGTTTTATTACCTTCCCTGAAAGGAATTCATGAGATAATTACCTGACTCTCTACTCAGAATTCTCTGGCTCTTGGAGAAGTGGGTAGGAAAGAGAGCCACATTCTTTTCTGCACAGCTGCCTCACCTCCATCCAGCCGCAGCTCTCCTTTAGTGTTGCAGAGAGGCAGCTGGCTGATATGTGTTGCAGCTAAGGCTTCCTTCCTACATTTGCCAGAAGCATTGAATCCTTCTTACCTGTGAATACAGTGCCAGCCTTTTCCACCTTTCTCTCTTAGATCATTTATGCCATTTTTCCCTTGCTCCTGACCAGCAATCACACTGGCCTTCTGGCTTTTCCTCTAACAGGTGAAGTGCATTTCAGTCTTGCTCTGGGACACTTGCTATTTCCCCTGATAGATGTGGGTTTCCTCAGACCTTGCATGGTCTACTCCTTCATTTCCAAATGAGAGTGGCCTTTCCTGATCCCAAATCCATCACTCTCACTCTCCTTACCTGATTTTTTTCCTCCAAGTTTCACACTTATTTCTTTCACTGCATGCTTCCTCTGTTTTCCCCTGCTAGAAGACCAGCTGCATGAGGCCAGGAATCTTGGCTGTTTTGTTCACTGCTCTAGTTCCAGCACCAAGAATAGTGCTCAGAATACATATAATTATTGAATGGTTGAATAAAATAGTGCATAAGCTGTATTACTTATTAAAATTAAGAATAACTGTTCATTTTTATCAGTCAGGTTCCTTATGAGGTATTTTTTTTCTAAACACTATATGCTTTAACTCACTCAATCCTGACAATATCAGAAAGGTTAGGTAATTTACCCAATGATGCACAGCATGTAAGTTGCAGCAAGAAGTCTTGCTCCAGAGTAAGGACTCTTTCTTCCTTTGCTGCCAACAATGGGGAGAGGTAGGTAGGTGTAGGGGGAGGCTGGGAAGGGAGGGAAAGATGTGGCTGTGTGGCCTGTGCCTATTGCGGTGAGCCAAATTTTCTATATGAAGTTATTCTGTCACTTTCTCCTTAGCATGATAAATATTCAGTAAGAGTGAGTTGATCAGTGTTACTTCGCTGCTGTGGTCCTAGTCCCCTTGGCGTGTACAATCTAAACACACACTGACGTTTAAGCTAGAATGAAGGCATACTAAGAGTAATCAATAAGTTTGAAATGCTTCCAACCAAGTAACTTCACTGTAATTATTTAGTCAGGGATGTGTACATGAAAAAGAAAATTTGGACTTCAGATTCACTATGTTAGACTTTGTGGTGGTAGCAGGATTCAAAAGACCCTGAATCTGCCTCTCATGAGGTGACCAGAAAATCATCACAAATAGACACAGATTGCATTTGACTCATACAGTTTTGAAATAAAAAATTTGTTCTCCTTGAGAAGGTTTATCCCAAATTATATTTTCACTTGCCTACAAATAGAAACAAATTTAGAAAAAATAAGCTGATTACTGTTTTTCTTGGCTTTAATATGATTTTTGCTTTTTAAAATAGCTTAGGGGCACTTAGGTGGTCAGTTGGTTGAGAATATAACTCTTGATTTCAGCTTAGGTCATGATCTCACTGTTTGTGCTGACAGCACAGAGCCTGCTTGAGATTCTCTCTCCCTCTCTCTCTCTCTGCCCCTCCCCTGCTCATGTTCTCTCTCTCTCAAAATAAATAAATTAATTAAAAAACAAACAAATAAAGTGAAGTGGCTTAAATTTGGAATAAGAAGCGGGCCCTGGGTGGCTCATTTTGGTTAAACGTCCAACTTCGGCTCGGATCATGATCTTGTGGTTTGTGAGTTTGAGCCCCACATCGGGCTCTGTGCTAACATCTCAGAGCCTGGAGCCTGCTTCAGATTCTGTGTCTCCTCCTTTCTCTCCCCCTCCCATGCTCATGCTCTGTCTCTCAATAATAAATAAACATTATTTTTTTTTTAATTTGGAATAAGAAAATGCCACTTTTTATCTTTATTATTTATCATCTTTCCATGATAAAAATAAAATAAACCTCTATCCAGGCTAACTAAGAAAAAGGAGAGAGGACACAAATTATTACTAACTCAGAAATAAAAGAAGGGAATAATTACAGATCTGTAGACATTAAAAAGATAATAAAAGAATACTATGACAACTCTATGACCATAAATTTGGTAACCTAGATAAAATGGACCAATTCCTTGAAAGATGAAATTTACCAAAACTCAAGATAGAAGAAATAGATAATATGAAAAGGCCTTTATTTATTAAAGAAATGGAATCAATAATTAATAAGCCTCCAAAACAGCACCAGACTGAGATAGTATCACTGGTGAATTCTACCAAATATTTAAGGAAGAAATGCCACCAATTCTCTAATCAATTTCTCCACCAATTTCTTTCAGAGGATAGAAACAGAGATCTCATTCTATGAGGTCTGACTTACCCTAATAACAAAATCAGGCAAAAAATATTATTAAAAAAGAGAACTACAGACCAATATTTCTCATGAATATATATGCAAAAGTCCTCAAAACATATTAACAAGTTGAATACAACAATGTATCAAAAAAATTATAAACCATGACCAGGTAAGATCTGTCCTGGATGTGTAAAGCTGGGTTCAACCTTCAAAAATCAATCAACACAATTAATCACATCAACAGACTAAAAATGAAAAATCTCATGACCAAATCAAGGGATGAAGAAAAGCATTTGATAAAATCCAACACCCATTCATGATAAAAACTCTCAGTAAACTAGAAATAGAGGTGAAATTCCTCAACTTGAGAAAGAATATCTACAAAAACAAAACTTACAGCTAAAGTCACACTTAATCTGAGAAACTCAAAGCTTTTCCACCAAGATTAGGTACAAGGCAAACATGTTCTCTATCATCAGTCCTTTTTAACACTGTGCTTCAAGTTCTAGCTAATGTAATAAGGAAAGGAAATAAAAGGTATACCAATTGGGAAGGAAGAAATAAGACTGTCTGTTCATAGTGACATGATCATCTATGTAAAATATATGAAACAACTGAGAAAATCTCCTGGAACAAATAAGCAATTATAGCAAGGTTGCAGGATACAGATTGGTATACGAATGTCAATTGCTTTCCTAAATAATAGTGATAAACAAGTGAAAATGGAAATTAAATACATAATATTATTTACATCTTCACCCCCCAAAATGAAATACTTAGGTATAAATCTAACAAAATATGTATAAGATCTATATCAGGAGAACTGCAAAACTCTGATGAATGAAATTAAAGAACTAACTAAATGGAGAGGTATTCCATGTTCATGAATGGGGAGGCTCAATATTATCAATATGTCAGTTCTTCCCAACTTAATCTGTAGATTCAATTGTAGTCTCAGTCAAAATCCCAGCAGGTTCTTTGTGGATTTCTACAAACTGATTCTAAAGTTTACATGGAGAGGCAAAAGATACAGAGTGGCCAACACAATATTGAGAAAGAAATATAAAGTTGGAGGACTGACAGTAATCTACCTCAAGGCTTAACCATAAGTCTAAATTAATCACGATAGTGTGGCATTGGTGAAAGCACAAAGAGATCAATGGAGCAGAATGGAGAACCCCAAAGTAGACCCATATGACTATAGTTAACTGATCTTTGACAAAGGAGTAAAGGTAATAAAATGGAGCAAAATGATTTTCCACAAATGGTATTGGAACAACTGGACATCAACCTGCAGAAAACAAGTTTAGACACAGACCTTAAACCCATCACAAAAATTAACTCAAAATGAATCATAGAGCTGAATGTAAGGTGCAAAACCATAAAACTCCTAGAAGATAACTAGGAAGAAAACCTAGATGACCTTGGGTAAAATGATGCCTTTTTAGGTACAACACAAAAATACCGTCCATGAAAGAAATAACTGATAAACGGGACTTCATTCAAATTAAAAACTTCTGCTCCATGGAAGACAATGCCAAGAGACAGAAAAGGCAAGCCACAGAGAAGACAAGCCAGAGCAAATACTTGCTAAGGCATATCCAATAAAGAACTACTATCCAAAATACACAAAGAACTATTAAATCTCAACAATAAGAACACAAATAACTGTATTAAAAATGGGCCAAAGACTTTAACAGACATTTCACTAAAGAAGACACACCGGTGGCAAATAAGCATATGAAAAATGCTCCAGGGGTGCCTGGGTGGCTCAGTCGGTTAAACATCCAACTCTTTTTTTTTTTTTTTTTTTTTTTTTTTTTTTTAAGCATCCAACTCTTGATTTCAGCTCAGGTCATGATCTCACAGTCGTGAGAACAAGTCCTGCATTAGGTTCTGTGCTATTTGGAATTCTCTCTCCCTCTCTCTGCTCCTCCTCCACTCACACTTGCGTGTGCTCTCTCTCTCTCAAAATAAATAAACTTAAAAAAAAAGAAAGAAAAATACTCCAGAGCAGATGTTATTAGGGAAATGCAAATTAAAACAGCAATATACAATTACCTACCTATTAAAAAGGGCCAAAATCTGGAACACTGAACACCAAATGCTGACAAGGATTTGGAGCAACAGGAACTCTCATTCATTGATGGTGGGAATGCAGCATCGTGTGGCGACTTTGGAAGATAGTTTGGTGACTTCTTACATAAGTAAACAGTCTTACCATATAATCCAGCAATTGTGTGCCTTAGTATTTCCCCAGATGAGTTGAAAATTTATGTTCACACATAAACTTGTGAATGGATGTTTATAAGAGCTTTTTTCATAATTGCCAAAATTTGGAAGCAACCAAGATGTTCTTTAGTAGGTGAATGGATAGATAAACTGTGGTACAACTAGACAATGGAATATGATTTAGTGTTAAAAAAGAAATGAGCTATCACGCTGTCAAAAGCATGGACTAAACTTAAATGCCTATTGCAAAGTGAAAGGAGACATTCTGAAAGACTAAACGCTGTATGATTCCACCTGTATGACATTATGGAAAAGACAAAACTATGGAGACAATGAAAAGATCAGTGGTTGCCATGGGCGAGGTGGATTGGAAGGAATGAATAGGCAAACCACAGAGGATATTAACTCAGTGCAAAGTTTTTGTATGATACCATAATAATGGATACATGTCATTATACATATATTGCCCATACTCATGGGCAACACCAAGAGTGAACCCTATTGTAAACTATGGACTCTGGGTGAGTATGATGTGTCAGTGTTGGCTCATCAGTTTTAGTAAATGTATCACTTTTGTGGGGGATGTTGATCACGGGGAGGCTGCACACTCGTGGGGACAGGAGTTTATGAGAAATATCTCTACCTTCCCCTAAATTGAGCTGTGAACTTTTACCTGTTAAAACAACAACAACAACAACAACAACAACAAAAACAACAACCCACTAAGCTTTAATAAAATTTTAATGAAGAAAATAAAATAAAATACATCTATTATTTGTGGTAGGGGTTGCTATACCACTATCATTTATGTTAATTTGCTGATCATTTGTTTAAAGATTTATTTTTGCATGTAAAAAAGAATAATTTTTACTGTGAAAGGACAGATCTCACAAAACTCATAGTGCTAGTTATCACAAGATCTAAGAAGCCTCTTAGAGCCAAAATATGATTAATTTTCCTTGCAAATAAATCAAGTGAATTTTGTCTTCCTTATTTGTTTTATTAGCTTATTAAGTAGCATGTATATAATAAAATAACAAACTAAAAATCTTATAATCTCTTTGTTCCATCAAAATATGTGTATTTCTTAATGTTTACCAAATGATTTTATGCCTTAAAAGTAAAATTAAAAAAAAAAAAACTTTGTGGAAATATTTTTTACTTTCTCTTTTTCAAATGAATCAAATGAGGGGCGCCTGGGTGGCTCAGTCTGGTTAAGCATGTGACTTTGGCTCAGGTCATGATCTCACAGTTTGTGAGTTTGAGCCCTGTGTTGGGCTGAGAGCTCAGAACCTAGAGCCTGCTTCAGATTCTGTGTTTCCCTCTCTGCTCCTGCCCTCCCTCTCGTTCTTCCTCTTTCTCTCTCTCTCTCAAAAATAAAACATAAAAAAATAAAAAAAATAAAATAAGATAAAATAAAATAAAATAAAATAAAATAAAATGAATCAAATTAGGTAAGAACCAAAGTTGCCCAAATTAGATATCCCCTGCCTTAATTTTCAAATCCTTAATTTTAGGAAAGACTCATTAAACAGACGATTAATGTCAACAGTTCAGTTATTATCTCAGTGGTTATAGAATTGTTTTCTCTTCTGTACCAGGTTTTCCTGCTGAGTCAGGTCCGGGAGCAGCTGTTTTTGTAGCAACTTGGCTAAACTTAATCAACATTTTTTGAATGCCTACCTTGTTCAAGGAACCATGGTACTAACTAAAGAAAAAAATAAGACTTCATCTAGGATGTGGTCTCATGAGCCAAATGTGATAAATACTTCAATGACTATGATTCAAAACTGGCCTAATACTGTTCATTGTTCTGGACCCACTTTAAGTCATTTTTTAATTTTAATTATTTTAAATAAGTTGTTTTCCTTTTTTTTAAGTTTTTTTTTAAGTTTATTTATTTATTTTGAGAGAGAGAGAGAGAGAGAGCATGAGTGGGGGAGATGAGGAGACAAAATCTCAAACAGGCTTTGCACCACCAGCACGGAGCCTGATGCAGGGCTTGAACTCACAAACCTGGGCCAAAACCAAGAGTCAGTCGCTTAACTGACTGAGCCACCAGGCATCCCTAATCTATTTTTATTACTAATGTAAAACATTTATACTAATATTTTAGCCAATTATCCTAATATGTGAATAGGTGCTTAAAAATAAGCCAATATTCTAATTACTAGGGGATAAATAGGTGACTGAAAAGAACGCTGTCCAGGGTAAATGTTTCTGCTTAGGATAAAGGAACCTGAATTACTCTATCACAACTGATCAACAAGCACACTTTGAAAGAGGCTTCATAAAGACACGAAATCAAATCCCTTTCTAACAGCTTTAATTCAGCAAAATAAAACCAGAAGAGAAAACGAAATGCCCTTATGAAACATTTAACAATGCAAAGCAGAAATTTTAGGTAGGAGCTACCTAATAATTTAGAAATAATGGAAAGTTCAGAAATTCTAGAAAATAATAATCTTGATATTAGATAATCAAAGAAGGCCCTTATATACCCTTATTTTATAGTATAAATTTATATAAAAGACACCCATTTTTTCCACGTCAGTACAAAACTACTATATTTAGTCTCAAAAATGCATGATTTTATTTAAAAAAAAATTTTAAACCTCCACTAAAAACTGCCTTTAGATCTAAATACCAAGTTATCCAACACAGGAGAAATGTAAAATTTTCCTCGGTTCAATGGTTCAAGAAAATAGGTGGATTTAGGGAGTTTATATTGGAAAAGAGTAAATGGAGCTATGCATATTTGAAGGGCAGTCCCATGGAAGAAAAAATATACTTATTTTTGTCCCTCCAAAAAAGCAGTACTGGCAATAAACTAAAGGACACACAGGCTTTGCTTCAACTTAAGGACAGTTGGAACAACTGGAGCGGTAGAAAAATGAGAAGGTCTGACTCCCAGCAAGTGTGAGTGCTTGACTGCTTGAAATAGAAACAGATGCTAAATAACTCTCTAGTGGAAGGTCTGCGGGCAATAGGATGACCTGGTAGGCAGAGCCTTCAGAACTGTGAGAAGTACATTTCTGTTGTTCGTAAGCCATGAGTTGGTGGTAGTTTATTATAACAGCCTGAATGGACTGAGGCAGTATTGTAGACATCTTCCTCAGCTCTGATTAGAGCTCTGAACGAGCTTGAATTCGTACATCTATCGCTTGCCGAGCCAGTTCCTCCAGTCCGACCAGGTGGGATCCTTCGTGGATCCGCAAGGTCTTTTAGAGTTCCCAGGAAGAGACGAAAACCACTAGTTGGAGTGATGGAGCTTTACTTCAAGGTGAATTATCATCTCAGGACGTTGTCCATTTAGGTCCCCTTTTCCCAACACTGGGATGGGTTTCTGCCTCCCCAAAGAATTGAGAAAGATGCTTTTCATTGTTGAGGACAAGTAACATGAGCTTGATAGCCTGCCTACCTCCATTCACTGAGCAATCATGCCTCCCAGATAGACGGTATGATCTGACTGCCTTGGCACCATTCATGACGGTGAAGCTTCTGTATAGACAGTACACTGCTGTTCTCCCTAGTCAGCAGGCGTCTCTTCTGTCTTGTCTTTCATAATCTCCTGACTAGGTTCAGTGGCCCAGTTATGTTAGGTAGACTTAGCACTAGGACTCCAGTGCTCTAAGGGGCTCTAAGGCTGTTTTGCTTTGCTCCTCTTGATACTAAACAGAGAAACAAAGAAGCAAAACACTGTGACATATACAAGTTTAAAACATGGGTAGAGATCAAAATGACATATTTGATCAATCTGGAAAGAGGTTTCAGCTTCAGAAAGAAAATGTATCTCCCAACAGCTTTTAAGTTTTTATTGTAGTGCAAAATCAGAATCTATACATAGTTTTTTGAACTATTACAAGAAAAAAATAGATGGTCGTTCTACAACCATAAAAAAAGATGTTATGGATATTATTTTTCCATACCCAGCTTTGGGGAAACTTTTCACATTCAAATTATGAAACTAATCAATAAGCATTAGAAGTGCACAGAGACATTTGTACAAGCTTGCAAGTGGCTGAGTGTAGCCATAGTCCGTGTTACTTGCAGATAGCAGGGGCAGACATGGAGTGCCACTCTGCTTACCTTCAGGACTGTTTTAAAGGCTGGCTAATCATACAGAGAAAGACAGATACCATATGGTTTCACTCTTATGTGGATCTTGAGAAACTTAACAGAATCCCATGGGGGAGGGGAAGGAAAAAAAAAAAAAGAGGTTAGAGTGGGAGAGAGCCAAAGCATAAGAGACTCTTAAAAACTGAGAACAAACTGAGGGTTGATGGGGGGTGGGAGGGAGGGGAGGGTGGGTGATGGGTATTGAGGAGGGCACCTTTTGGGATGAGCACTGGGTGTTGTATGGAAACCAATTTGACAATAAATTTCATATATTGAGAAAAAAATAAAAAATAAAGGTTGGCTAATGTCTTTAAATTGACTTTTTATTTATTTATTTTTTTTATTTTTTATTTTTTAAAATTTTTTTAACGTTTATTTATTTTTGAGACAGAGAGAGACAGAGCATGAACAGGGGAGGGTCAGAGAAAGAGGGAGACACAGAATCTGAAACAGGCTCCAGGCTCCAAGATGTCAGCACAGAGCCTGACGCGGGGCTCGAACTCACAGACCGTGAGATCATGACCTGAGCCGAAGTCGGACGCCTAACTGACAGAGCCACCCAGGTGCCCCTAAATTGACTTTTTAAAGCAAACTAAAAAAATCCCCATAAAAGCAGTAAGCATCATGTGTAACATCCAAAGGAGGGGGAGTTTGTTTATTTCTCTGTTTCTTTCATCTGCTTTATTTCATTTGTTTCTACTTCCTGTTTCTTTCACCATCTGAATGAAGTTCCGTGGGACCAACCAAATATTTGTTTATTTTGAAATGTTCAATGAGCTCATAAAAATAGAGCGTGATGGGGTTTTCTTCTGAGAATCAATGTGTGTCACTGTTGGCCTGGGATATGTCTGCTTCATGGCAAAAATAAAACACAAGATTACCAGTCAAGAAGAGGAAGAAAATTGGAGAGGGCCTAAATACGTTCTCTGTAAAATGACTCCACATCGCAGAAAGACAATTTTTGATAGACATAACTAGGATTTAGGGGCCAGTTTGGGTAGGTATTGGCATTGCAAAAAAATTCAAGTTGTAAAAAATATTCATATGCTCTATAGAGGAGCATATTGTTCTAAGTAAGAGATAACCATTTAGATACCTTGCCATTCTCCTTTCTCCAAAGTCATGAATCGTCATTACATCTTTCTACTGTTGTCTAAGTTTAGACTTGAACAGGTGGAACTGATTCTGTCTGATTGGCCAACTTTAGTCTGTGGCATTATATGTGATTTCTGAGAATGATTTTTAAATTAGCGGAATAGTTAGCCTTTAATGTATAACCAATAGTAATAAGAAACACTAAATGTGCAAATCAAGTTTATTTCTTTAAAATGCTTATCCAATTTTGTTTACCTTTCTGGAAGAATTTTAGAAAAAAAGGAAGCATTATAGCCTGTTTTAAAAAAAAAAAAGAAAATTAAAAATTCATATGATAAAAGGAAAACAGTGTTAATGTTGAATTCAGCAAAATAAGTGATAACAATTTAGAGTAATTACTCTTGTTATGTATTATTATTTACTATATCACATTAACTGTGTATGCTATTGAAATACAACAGTTAAAATGAGAATATGATCATTTATGTAAATAATTATATACTTATCAAATATCTTATTTTAGTAAATCTCAAAAATTCAGTAATTTGTACCAGTCGTTTTATTATTATAGCCTTTTGAAACTAAGGTACTATATAAGTGACATAGTAAACACTTTTCTGGATGAAAATGATCTCTAATAATGGAAGTGGTGAGAAAGTCCATGAATGAATACACATATATTTAATGTGTGAATCTATTGTTATCCCAAACTTTCCACTCTATCCTTTATTTTATTTTCCACAGCCAGAGCTCCCCACTATCACTTTCATTGCAGTTAACATGAAGAGTTCAGAGGCATAAAGAGTTCAGATTAAATTCAATAGCCTGTTAAATTCTCCAAGCGCAATGGTCAGGAAAAAAGGTGGGGAGGGACACATAAAGGATGTAGCAGTTCAGAATCAGAACTGACATTTACCAAATAGCTAAGACTCAAACCTCCTTTGTCTGTAAAGTGCTAGAACAGATGATCAATGCAGTCTAAGTTCCCTGTGAATGAATTCAGCCAAATTGATCAATTCAATGGCCTCATATGTAATATTAAAACAAATATGTACATTGAAGCATGGATTTGGAAATTGCTTCCACAGCAAGGTATCCCTTGCTCCAATAGCATTTTGAAGCTATGGTTGATACGAAGTACCAGCTGTGTACCATCCGCCACTTGAGGCATTCGGAAAGATTTCTGATCCCCACAAACACCTCCTCCAAGTGCGTGCTTTTTAGCCTTGTTTTGCAGAAGTTCAAAGGGACTCAGTCAACTTCTTGAGGTCAAAAGGCTAGTAAGTAGGACAGGTGGAATTTTAACCTTGCTGAGACTTGAAAGCCCCAATTCTTGCTACTATATAGTGCTGCCTCCTAGTTTTAAAGCAATCAAACTGTTGGTCCAATTTTGGAATTAGGCATATTTTTCAAATAATTTATTGTACTACCTAGGTCCATTTTGGGGATAAAAGGCTAAGGGGGTGGATTCAGGAATGTTCTTTATAAGAAATTGAAAACCTGCTTGTCAGGTTACAAAAGTACAAATAGAGCAGACATAAATTTTTGCCCATGTTATTCAGATGAAATACTTACCCTGTTTTTGTAGGTTATGAGCTTTGTGACTTAGATGTTATATTAGAAATGTAGAACCAATGTGGTAATAACTTCAAACTGAGATGTCAGTTATTTAGACATCTGTTTTCTAGCTATGTTTTAAGATAAAATTATTTAGTTGCTCTTGTAGAATGAAGACCCTACAAGCATCATGAATTTTATGGGTATCTTGATTCTAGTTATAACAGTGCTTCATATCAGAGGCCTTCTTTCCAGCTGTTAGTGAGTTTATTTAAAGTTCAAATTCTATTTAAGTTTCTTCGCATAAACATTAGCTTGTCAAAAGAATATTTAGATGCTCTAGTTGAATGTTTGTGTCTCCTCAAAATTCATATGTTGAATCCTACCCCTCCAGGTGATGGTATTAGGAGGTGGTGATGAGGTCATGAACCCTTATTTTCAGATTGAGTTGCTATGATTTGATAATTGATTCAATGAAATAATGTTTCATCTTATTAGTTGAGCCTGTGAAAACAAGAACAGTGTGTAGTTAAGGCCTTGAACCTCAGAGTCTACCAGTGTCCCAGTTTTGCTACTTACTTGCTGAGCGTCATTGAGCAAGTTAATTCCCAGCGACTTGCATACTGGACGTGTTACAGCTCCCACGCTGCTGTCGATGACTTTTAACATTCATTTAGGAAGGAGGTACAAATTGGGAAGAGGCTACCACAAGAGTGGAGGAATGTTGCGATGTACAAGATGCTATTTTGTTGTTGAAATGAATAATCTCCCTCAATACAAGCAATATCCCCAAACATCTACTCATTTCCTAAGTAGATGGCCCTGAAATTCCAATTTTTATAAGCCTGTTTTTTTAAGTGCCCCTAACTAAAGTTTTGTTTGTTTGTTTTATTTTACTGGGTATTTCCTAAGGGCTATACTTTTGGACATAGGATAGCAACTGTTTCATCACCAAATTAATTATGTAAGAAAAGCAGATGCCTTAAAAAAATCTTAGGAAAATAAGAATAGGTCGTAAGTGCATTGGGCATTTTTTCCTTTCGGAACATTAAAACAAGGTGTTTGACAGAATGACACATGATAAAAACATGTTATTCAAGTGATTTGATACATGATGATTGGTTGAGAAAGGATTCTTGTCTAAATGCTGCCTCTCTGGATGAAATGATTATAGAAATTGCTGTGATAGAAAACCATGAGTTCCTCAGCTTTATTTATGTAATTCCTTAGTTTTTATATGTAATGCATATATATACAACCACGAATACCAAGCATAATGTGAAAATGGTAAATTTTGAAGGCATTCTAACATATAGTCTTGCTTAAATACACTTTTTAATGATTTTAATCCTGCTCACACTTGAAAGACCCAATTCTTGCTACTATATAGTGCTGCCTCCTAGTTTTAAAGCAAAGTTGTTGGTCCTATTTTGGAATTAGACATAATTTTCTTTCTTTCTTTTTTTTTAACGTTTTTATTTATTTTTGAGACAGGAAGAGACAGTGCATGAACAGGGGAGGGTCAGAGAGAGGGAGACACAGAATCCGAAACAGGCTCCAGGCTCCGAGCTGTCAGCACAGAGCCCGACGCGGGGCTCAAACTCACAGACCGCAAGATCATGACCTGAGCCAAAGTCGGCCGCTTAACCGACTGAGCCACCCAGGCACCCCGGAATTAGACATAATTTTCAAATAGCAATAGCACTGTTGGACTTTATTTTGTTGTCATAATATGGGAAGATTGATTTAAATGACTCTTCCTATTTTTTTCCTCATTTTTGTTTCCATATTGACAAAAGATGGGGTATCTTACGTAAGAAATAGGAACAAAAGTGAAAAATTATATTTCATATCATTATCTATATCTGAAAGATTCTTATTTATTCACTTGCTTGACATTCTGGACCTCTCTAGACACTTTGTAGTAAAATTGAAATTGCAATTACTTTCAATTATTTGTTATGCTAATTATCTTTATAATTGGGTCACAATTCCTGAATGGCCTGCATAAGTCATATCAAATGTATAATTATATTAATTTTATCTCTATTAGTGTCTTTTATTAATTAGTTCCATAATCACTGAACAGTTAATTAGCCTTACTAATATAAAATAAATATTTTAGAATCAAATCAGACTAGAGATATTATTACTGTTAAAACAAAGAATACTGTCATTAAATTCTGAATTTTCTGATGACATTTCAGAATAAAAATCAAAATTTTTAGAGTATGTATTTATTTTCAATTACAAACATTAGTGCTCAAACCAGAGCATGAAATTCTCCAAAAGAAAAGCCAATAATTTTGATATCAATGCACTATAAACAAATTCAGTGATCATTGCAAGAGATCAATCGATATGCACATTGGAAAAAATAAATTCTAGACTAAGATAGTTATATTTTACAAAACAGTATTTATATTCCCTAGTAAGTCACTGAATGTATTTCTTCTTGTAGAGTATTATGCCAGAAGATGAATTTTCCTAGTATATTTATGCCTTATTGGCTTTTCCAATTATGCAGGCATTTGTATTCAGTGTTGTTCCTTCCTAAGAATTTTAAAAAGATTGTTAATAAAAGAATGCCTTTATCTTTTCTGTTCTAATCTCTTCAAGGACGCCACATACTTAACATTTTCTAAATGGATCTTGTTTGCCAGATCACCAACTTGCTTGTCAGAAAATTTTATTATGCTGCCCAAATACTAATAAATATGGCAGCTTAATATTGAGTCATTTGAAAAACATTTATTATCGAAGGTTATATTTATTTCACAGGGTTATGCTAAAAACAAACTTAAGCCAAGCTTTCTGTCCCACAACAGGCTTAAAACATAGAAAAGATCTGAAACTTGGAGACAGTGGTAAAGTAAGACTGACTCAATTAGCGATTGTTTATTGCCTGTTGTGGGTACATCAGTGCTACACTAAAGCATGGAGGAAAGGGGAACCGTGTTTGTATGTTTAAATGTCTTGTATTCTCCTGTCCTTTATTGGAACATGGAGAGTTACCTTTATGGGGAAGTCAGATCATAAAATCCCCAGTTGGTACAGCCTTTCTGTTTGATGTAGAAGTTCTCTAAGCTCACCTTTCTTAGGCTATAACCTCAACACACAGTGGTTTCAGATTTCCAAGTGAATCTTCTCAGATTTTCCCTGTCCTCTTTCCACCAACCCTCCTAAGTAGATGGAACTTGGTAGGGTTTGCTAGGACTTCCTTTATTTACTCCTCCCCAAAATGTACAACATTATCAAGAAGGATTGCTATGAGGCAGCCCGTGGTTCATTCCTTAATGCTGGTTCCATGACTACTAGCAATTTCTCACGTTGTGATAGTGCACATCACTGGCAATGTTTTCTCAGTTGCCATCAGCAGAGAGAGCCCTACTAAAACATTACCTCTCTCTGATATAAAGTAATACCACTCATGATTTGGGAATTTCAGTATACCTCATAATTCTGCTAGTTACTGCAACTGAATTCCAATTATTCCAAATTTTGTGTAACGGGAAAAGCAAAGAAAGGAACATAAGCCATCTGACTAAGGCAGCAAGACACATTATCTCTCCCAGTGCTATAGCATGAAAAAGTCTGACAGTGTTGAGTTTGTTTTTAACTACCAGAGAATGGGAGAGAGAATGGCTACATAGAGAAGGACTCAGCAATCTCACAGATGCTTCCAGGGGATCTGGGAAAGAAGGGTGGTCTTCTATCAGGTACATATGTGAGGCAGGCTTCTGTTTTAGTACCGTAAGGGGTCCCTGATTAAAGGAAGGAATGGCTAAGGAAGGAACAAAAGTTTTGGCAGTTTTCCAAAAGGGTGTTTTGGCTCCCCACACAATCCCATTTTTCAACCTGTTAGAAATCAGCACTTTAAAAAGACCTCTTACAGCTGCTCCTGAGCCAGATGCCTGCTGACCTGGCAATTCTCTTGAGTTAGGCTAAGTACACAGCATCCTGAGCTCAAGAGGAATCTGACTCAGATTTTTAACCCATTGAGATGGAATCATACATACTTGGGAATAAAATTTAGAGGTCAGCTAAAAAAGTCAATACTTAGCAATTTACAGAAAGAAAATACTAACATCCTCTGGTAGATCTCTCTCTATTTTTGGTGTTCTAGTCATGGCAACATACTATGACCGCCATGAGAATGGATGGGAAAAATCCATCTCCTTGCACAGCTGTGAAAAAAGGAGGCACTACAGAGGCACTTCCCTGGCCATGAGTATCAGCATTACCTGGGAATTTAGTAGAAATGCAAATCCTTGGGCTATATGCCAGACCTTCTGAAGCAGAAACTCTATGGGTGGATCCCAGCAATCAGTGTTTTATGTCCGCTAAGGGATTCTAATGTATACTAAAAATTGAGAACCACTGGTCTACAATGTCAAGTAAGCACCTATTTCTATTTAGATAGATTTTTAAAAGGGTCCTCTCTAAGAATGATGGCAGACGCTGAAAGGATACCTCCATTTTGCCAGATTATCGACATGAAATCAGGTTAAAAATGTACATGATGCTTTGCTGGAGGAAGCTTGAGGATTTCGATGCCCAGGGCTGCCTCTAGCTCAGGCATTCTGTGTTTGGCTGCTTTCTCTTGAAGTTTCTTTAGCTCCACGCAGTCTGGCAATTTGATCTTAATCCTTTCTCATGGCCACCTCAGATTCAGGAAGGTTGGAATGCCCCAAGTGTCGTCCTTTGTGCACGTAATCATCTGGCCAAGGTATGTGAGTCAGTGGCCCACGTTCTGGTCATATCTGCCTTGGTCCTAAAGCGTGCTAAGAATCAGTCCTGCTCCATGCCTGATCTTCTCTACCTTACTTTGTGTTGACAGTTTTACCTTTGAGCTGAGATAAAGCAGAAGAGATTGAAAACAAAACATCTTTTTCCGTGTGTGCTTTCCTTAGATTTAGCTTTAAAATTCTTAAGCCTCTGCCAGGAGAGTAATTAGCAGCCCAGATAAGAGGCCACCTATGGCAGGTATATGTCTGCAAGGGGCCCTGCAGGAGAGAAAGATGATTTTCATTAGAGAGTTACAGATAGTTTGCAGGCCCATATCTCACTCTCAGGAGATAGGAAGTTAAAAGGAAAATTTAGCAGGAAAGAGAGTGGCTTTTTATCTCTGTGTTACCATCAATCACTATATTTCAGAGGTTCATGATCAGACACACTTGCGAAAGAGGGAGAGAATTTAAAAACCAATATTCAAGGAAAGCCCTCTGGTGAAGGAGGAGGTTATTCTATTCCATTCTGCTCTTAGGAAAAAGTTGCTTCATCTTGATGCATTGTTACTTATCTTCAGGTGACCTCAACAGCAATAGATGAATGCTGGAAGGAAGATTTTTAAAATGAATATGCTAAAATAAGAAGGGAAATCGAGGTGCTGGAAGTAGGATTTGCTGGAGGCTCTGGAAGGTGGATCTGTGTTGAGGGTACAGAGAATGCTGCTAAGGAATCTGAGAGATGACATGAAAGGGCCAGAGTCAAAGTGAGCAGACATTCACCAGAGGGTCAAACGAGAATGGCCAGGGGAGGGAGAGGCCGAGGTGGTGTCAGTGGGTTTGGAAAGGAGTGTGGGAGGAAGAACATCCAGATAATTTCCTGAATTATTCCCAGAACTGGGGCTGAGTGAGGGCAGGAAAGTTCCATAGAGCAGCCACTCTAGGATAGGAAAAGAATTAAAATAAGTGTTTAGTGAATTCAGATAAATGCCATTTAAATTACATAGCTATTTCGAAGGGGCACAAATATAAATGGATACGCCATAGTGTCCCCATAGTGTCAGCAGTCTCAGGCCTGATCTCTGACTTCAGGAAAGCTTGCTTGCAAAGGATTTAGATCATGCAAATACCATGCAGGTCTTATGCCAGATTGCGGGCTCAGGGCTCAGTGGAGAGCTTTGTCTTTGAAGCTCTCCAATAAATTTTTGGTGTTGATGACAATTTTGGCTTTTTTAAGACTTCAAAATTGAGTGAGTGACAATAAGTTGTTAGAATTTTTCTCAAAAAATAATCCTGGAGAAACATACTGGTATCCTAAAACGGAGTATTAACACTCACAAGGAGACTTAGAAATAACTCAATGACTGATATTATGAAAGAGGCTTTGTGAATTAAAAGCAGACTTTGGAAGGGGAAGATAAGTTAATTTCTAGCCGTTTAAAGAAAATGGTTCAAAAGTTTTTAAAACTAAAACTGTTTATTGTGGTTCACTTGCTCCAATTGACATTTATTATGATATGTTATTTATTTTCTAGTGAAACTGAATATCTTATTCTTCAAAACAGCTGCCCTAACTAGCAGTATATCATAGTCTGAAGTTCTCTGTAGAGGTTTTAGAATCCAGAAAGGGCAAGCCTCACTCCACAGCTCCATCCAGTCTTTTCAGCATCTCCACATGGATATCCAGCCACCTCTCTACACCTCTATCTCCGTGTCTAAAATGCATTTTAAACTTACCATGTCCCCGATGAAATTCCACTTAATCCCCACCAAGTTTGCTTTCCCCTCAGTTTTCCTTAACTCAGCAAATGGTGACATGATGATTTCAGTTGCTGAGGACAGAAAAATGACATTGTTTATACTTCTCTCTCTTTCCCTCACTCTTTCTCTCTTGCTTTCTCTCTCTGACACACACACACACACACACACACCCCTCTAATTTATCATGTACTCCATTGGCTCCAGCTATAGAATTTATCCACAATCAGTCCACTTCTTACCATCTCCACTATTGCCGCCCTTGGGGAAGCTCAACTCTCAACAAAATTGGTGGAATAGGCTTCTCAAGAATTTCTCTGCTTTCATGCTTCTCCCCTACAGTCTATGCTCAACCGAGCACATCCTTCTCAAAGTGTACGTCTGATCACATCACTCTGATTCCCACTGGCTTTCATTTTCATCATGGAAGAGGACTAGATATTTCAGCATCAACGTTCTAGATGACAGAGTAGAAAGTCCTACTCCATCCAGCTCCAGCTATTCCCCTCTGTCAACATATCCTCCTAATCCCCTCCTCCTTCACTCTGCTTCAGTCCTTGGCCTCAGGACATTTGTGTGTACTATTTCCTCTCCCTGTGATGCTCTTTCCCAGACATCTATTTGCTTACTCCCTGACCTCTTCAAATTTTGGGTCAAATATTACTCACAAGTGAGGCCTTTCCTTTCCTTGACACACAATATAAAATTGTATAGTACTCTTTCTCCAGACCTTCTCTACATGCCTTCCTGGCTTTACTTTTTTTTTTTTTCTTTTCTGGCTTTACTTTTACATCCCCCATTTTGAACCAGATTTCTTACCAACATTTGATTCTGTGTATTTCACTTGTTTATCCATCATCTTTAGTCAGTAGAATGAAAGCTTCCTGAGGATGGGAATTTGGTTGGCCATGTTTGCTGCTTCCCCCCCCCCCCCCCCCCGAGTACCTGGCACTCTCATAGACCCTCCTTACTTCATGCTGTTGATCTTCTGCTTTGGGATTATTGCAAACATTTCCCAAATGGTCTTTTAGATTTCACCAGTCCAAAGATGAATATTATTTTGTCAGTGCAGCTTTGGTCATATTAGGCATATAATCAAAACTTTCAAAGGTTTCCTACTATGTTGTCTAATTTCTCCTGTTTGGTGTGCAAGATCTCATATGAATCCATTTTATAACCTAGATGTGCTGTTTGTTGCTCTCAAAATACTTCTCTCACTGAAGCAATCAGTCAGTTGTTTTTATACTTGGTGTTCTCTCTCTGTCATTATTTACTTTATTACCTTCCTTCCCATCCCTGAAAGGCCCTTCTTTTTCCAAAGTAAATATAGTCTATTATCTCGCTGCTCTTTATCTGGAACATTTCTCTCTCTCTCTCTCTCTCTCTCTCTCTCTCTCTCTCTCTCCCTCTCTCTTTACCTAATCAAACTTTTGCTTTTTCAAAGCTCAGTTCAAGTACCACCTATTCCGTTAATGTTTCTTCAGTTAATCCTGATTTTTTTTTTATCATTTCCTCTGAACTATATATACAGGCCAGAACTGTTAGCTTGGCACTTAATATCATGCATACCATAGTGTATTCAATTTGGTTCAAAGAAACATTTAATAAGTGTCCATTCTAGTTAGATACTGCTTTCTTCCAGAAAGTATTCAGGAAAGATTAAAATGCATAATATGTTGCATGATAAAATAAAAACAGAAGGATGAGTGCTCATGAATTTGAATGTCTTCAAGGCCAAAATGAAAAAGTAAGAATTCACTTATTTGAATCTTCTCTCCTCACATCACATAGTTCAATCGGATTGACAATACCAGAGATTTAAAGGAAAGGAAAATATGTCTCCTTTTTGAGTGTTTTGGATTTTTTTAAGTATAAAAAAGAAGTGGCACTAATCATCTCTCTTCTCCCACTGCTTACACTGTTCAAAACTTCCTCATCTGAATGGAAATGGCTGGGAGGAGTATGTTTCTACTGACCATTTTGGACTGGGACTGGACTGCTACTTGGCCCCATTTTTGGTTTCCTTGCTTCTTCTTATAGAATTAGACATTGGGATCAGCCAAATCTCAAAACATCCCCAAACAGGCAAAATTTGAACCAGTACTGTACCTACCAATCTCCTGAATGAGCTTCAATCTTCTTTCTATTGACTGGTACATTGTTCTTAAGCCTACCTTATAAGACCCAGGAACTTTTTAAAAAAAAATTTTTTTTTAACGTTTATTTATTTTTGAGACAGAGAGAGACACAGCATGAACGGGGGAGGGGCAGAGAGAGAGGGAGACACAGAATCGGAAGCAGGCTCCAGGCTCTGAGCCATCAGTCCAGAGCCTGACGCGGGGCTCGAACTCCTGGACCGTGAGATCGTGACCTGGCTGAAGTCGGAGCTTAACCGACTGCGCCACCCAGGCGCCCCAAGACCCAGGAACTTTTTGATAACATATACTTAACAAATATCTATTGATCATATACATGTGGTACCATGATAGGCTCTGTGATAGGCATTACAACAGTCTCTGAGGACGCTCTTTTTCATGGCTTAGTTCACTGCTAAGACTGACTCAATGGAAGCTGATTGTTGACTCACAAACTTGGAGAAAGAGTTTACTTATATTTATAATAGCCTTTCCTTCAGTCAGGTCTCAGTGGTCAATATAAAATTAAATCTGGTTGATTTATCTTAAACCCAAACACATTTACTGTCGTTATCTGCCCCACTTGTATGCCATTTCAAATACCTCTTATTAGCAACTATATCTGCACATGTTTCTAATTGTGGCAGCCAGCTTTGTGCAGGTGTAACCCTCAGCATCTCATTTTCGCTAGTATCTTTTATGTCTTATTTCCTGCCTTGGGATGGCCAGTGAGGATCACTCACAACCAAGTTATGTGCAGTTTAAAAGTTCAGGGTTATCAAAGCTCATAGACCACCCTTGACCAGGAACCTATGGATAAATTCTTTACCCTTTCATACTTCAAATGGACACATTTCATAAGAATCCTCAGAATTCTTGTGGGATTATGCAGAAGCTGCCTATACAGGGGCTGGCTCAATAACCCATCCTTATATTGGCTTTCTCTCCTTTTGTGTTTTACTCCCATGTCCTTCAGTCCTGCCGCCCAGATCATACAAACACTTGCACATAAGCCTCTGTCTCATGCTCTGCATTAGGGTTAACTAGGCTAGGAGCTGCTTAACCCTAAATATACACAGGATATTTTTACCTCTTTTCAAGAAAATATAACTCTATTATCATATTCTGTAGAAAATTCCTCATATATATATAGGGTGAGCTCTATCTTCCTGTCATTATCTCCAAGGTGAACTAATCACTAGTTAAGAAATATCTTTTAGAGCTTACAATGTATCAAGTTCAACCTAAGCTAGGTTTTAGGGACAGGGAAATAAAATTCCTGCCTGTAAGACTTGGAATTTATTGACAAACAGACATCTGAACAGACAATTAAGATATAGTAAAGAAAAAGCCATGGTAAAGATGTGCATAGGTGCTAAGACTTCTGGAAGAAAAGCTTCTGAAAAGATAAGAATCTAGAATGAAAAAGTAGGATTAAGCCAAAAGTAAAATGGGGGACAGTAAGTCACATCAGAGATAATTATATAATAACACAGAGACTTAATAAAAACATCTGCAAAAAAGTAAAAGCAGTGGTGTTTATGGAGTATAAAACAAAAGAAGAATTTGCAGAGATAGGTAGGAGTTGTGTGATAGAGAAACTCAAATGACTTGATAAGGAAGCCATAACTCATCTTGCAGGTGATGAAAATCCAGTAAAAATGGTAGTTCTTAAACTTTTTTGAGCCAAGGATTATTTTGAAAATCTGGTTGAAGTTATTGTCCCCCTGTCCAAAAAGAGCACATCTGCCAAAAACTTTTCATTCCATTTCTCGTGAATTATTGTGATTCTCATAAAACCTGCCCACAAACCCTCTAAAAATACTAATGTTAAGATCTCTTGCACTAAAATACTTAAATCATTAGAGTAATATGGTTGGATTTGTTTTGAGTATGCTGGTAGCCATATGGAAAATGTATTTTTGGAGGGCCAGTTTCTAAGTATGACTATCTGTGAGGACATGATATAATAATCTAGGGAAATCAAAATAAGCAACAATATTATAGTAATGTATAAAGAAGCGATGGATTCAGGACATCTCCTTAGGAGGTGTAATTAGCAACACTGCAACTGATTAGCCACGTGGGATGCAAAACAGGGTGATGATGAAAAGTAGTTTGCTTTTGGATATGTTGCTTTTGAGATGCTCATGGTGCATCCAAGTAAAATGTCCTTACAAAAATTTGAGCTGAGGATTCTAGATAAAGATTTGAAAAATAGCGATCTCTCTGTGGCTAAAACCATGAGTAGACGAGCTGATTCAGGGAGGTGGTGTAAAAAAGAGTGGGAAAAGAGTGTTCATACAAAGTACAGTTGAAAGTTAAATAAAAACAAGGTGTGAAAAGCTCCTGTTTTATATGACAATTAGAAGGTTAGAGAGTCATTTCATTTCAGAATGGTAGAGACACAAACCAAATTAAAATAAGTTGAGGGATGAATGAAAACAGTGGAAGCAAAGACGCTGAATGAAGAATATTTAGGGAGGTTGGCTCAAAGAAGGATGACCAAGAAAAAGCAGCTGTTAAATGTTTGGGATAACTATGGGAGGGATTTTGTTTTGTGTTTGTTTGTTTTTTTAAGGCTGAAAGACAAATGAGCTTGCTTCTATGCTGTGGGAAATGAACAGTGGAGATGAACAGAATCAATTGTAGTGGATAAAATAAATTAAGGTCCAAGAGAGAGATGAGTTGATGGGATTCAAATCACCAGTCTAAGTGGATGGTCTAAGCCTTACACAAGAGAGAGAGCCCCTCACCCTTTGTGAATTGGCAAAGTGGTAAATACTGGTTGGGGTGAAGGTAATTCTGTAGGTGCTGTGTGAGGGAGAGTAGCAGATCTTTATTCCTTAACATACAGTTTTTCTAGGTGACCTAAAAAAGAGGTTATAGTTTTGTACAGATTTTGAAAGGAATGGAAGACCAAGTTTAAAGTTGGGGACCATTGGCTTATAACTCACCAATTTTAGAGTGTCCGATTTTCTCCAGCATTGCCCCAGGTGCACATGTGTAGGAAAATGATGGATTAATACAAAATTAGGGTCTGGTTGGTCAGTAATGACAGGAGGATGTAGGTTCATGGGAACTGAGGACCACAAGTCCCAGCTGCGTAGCGCAGAACTGGAGTCAGGAGAGGCCAGATACCTCAGAGAAAATAGAAACTGGAGACCTGTATTTGATTGAAGAGAAAGTGTGAAGGATAGCAAGTTTGTAAAAGAGCCTAAAAGAGGCGAGTTTGTCGTTAGAAAACAGAACATTGGATTTAAATATTGCTGATACGGACCAATTTGGGGTTGTCTGTCCTTGGGCTAGGGAAGGTGAAGTAGAAGGAAAGATCTCCAGATTTGAAATAAGGGATTTGAAATTAGTGGGTAGACACACAAGAACATGAAAAGCATTCAAGATAATAGTGACTTGAGTTGAAGAAGAAAAGTTTGGGTCTGAGCAAAGTCTTTACAGGGAGAAAGAAGGAAGGTTAATATTTCAAATTCTGTGTTATCTGAGGTCAAGGGATTAGGCAGCTTCCTTTGGAGAGGAGGCGCTGTCATGGTCTTAGAGGAAAAAAGGGATGTAATGTTCTGAGAAGACAAAAGGGTTTTGATGATGTCAAGAAGGAGCAGGAAGCATTTTGTTTAGGGACTGAGAATGCAGAAGAGTGTTTCATATGGAAAAGGTTTTAGAAAGCAGAGAAAAGACTTGGGAGTCTAAGTAAAACTCTTGTAGTGTAAAGAAAAAACAGATTGAACTTTTATTAAGACTGTATTTCCCGGACTTGCTCACATAACCCTTGTTTGCATAGTGCCTATTAACCTCTTACAGAAGTAGTGCTGTGTGGATTACAGCTCGGGAAACATTGGCAGAGCGCTCAAGGATAGCAGGGCTGTGAAGCATTCCACAATGCAATTGCTGCCAAATCACGGTAAATCCACCTCTTAAGGTATCTGGAGGGCAGTGTTTGGACAAAGATGAGCCAGCTCCAAGGCCACCCAGTTTGTTGGGTTGTTTGCATGGCCATTTATCTTTTCGACTCAGCTAAATTGAAGTCTGTGAAATCAGGGTCATTTGTAATTTATTTACATCTCTACAACATTAGGCTTATTACGGAGTATGTTAATAAATACTAAATATTTTTATGGAAGCTTTCAATAAGCAAAAAAAAATTACAACTTAGTTTTTATGTTTTGCTTCTTTCTGCCTTTGTTAGATGTTTATTTTCCATTTAGGTTTTTTGAGATACCGAAATCGAGATACCTAGATGTGTTGACGTTCATTGCCAATTTTGAATGATAAATTTTACTTATACCTTTCATATCACTTGTTTCTACATACTTTCTCTCTTTGAAACTTTGATGAAATGGTGCTAGATAAAGAAAATGCAGAAAAGAATATTTGATATTGTAGATTAGTATTTACTCTAATATTGGAAATAAACAAAATAAGAAGAAATAATTGGGCAGAATTGACATGTAGTTAAATCATTCATTTAAAAGTGATGCTGCTCTTTCAAAGTAAAATTTAAAACCTTCATTCAAAGTCAAGTCAATCAAAAAATATAAATTCACATATATTTGATCAAAAAGTGTTATGACTCTCAGGAAATTACCCTTGATAATTCTTTAATTAGCTTATGTAATACAGTAAATATGGTTTTGTGTATAAAAGGTAATATGTGAGTATTAATGTGTACTATATACAAAAATGTACAAAATTTAATACTGAATAAAAATGAAAATATAATTTATAATATTTATAATTACACAAAAGATAAAGAGTCATACATATATGCTTTAAATTGCAAAAGTAAAATGCAAATTATTTTGTGATTCCACTGTGGTATATAAAAGCAAAGATGTAAAATAGTTGAAAAGTTGAACTTTTGAGCATGGTGCAGGTGTGAATTGTACTTAAGTTTGTATTTTTAAAAATAGTAATGTTATTTGTTATGCCTTTATTAATAGTCTCCCGTGAGGGCACTTGCCTGTAGCTCAATGCAATAAAAAATAAGGCACTGATAGAAACTTCCAATCTCTGGATTATTTGATATATTGTCCTCCAACATTAGCAGACCTTATTCTTAGGACAGAGTTCCAACAATGATGGATAACCACTCTTCTGATAGAGTGGTTTCATAGTATAATATAAATCCAGACTGTTTGACTTAGGTATTGCTAGTCTCACTATAGCAAGGTGCATACAGAAGCTCAGAAATATTTTGCCCTGAAAGTATCCATGGGTCTTCCCTTCCTGAAGACCCAGCGTCTTGGAGAACCCCGGGCAGTCATACATATTAGGAATCTTCACTGCCAGTGTTGAGACTTACCTTGATGTGCAGGCCTTTAAGCTCAAGTTTGGTTAATGTGGAGGACTGTGTTTGATAAGCCACTATGTAGAAACCCTCTTCTGCCCCTGGACCCAGAAGCCAGGAGAGTACTCTGTGTGGGACTCTTGCTCTTCTTCCACTCACTTCCCCGTTGTAGTTTCAGTGGAAACATTTGCTTACAAACCTTCCTCCAGTGAGGCTGAGAAAAAAAGCAGATTCTGCCTACACTAATCTTGCCATGAACATAGGAGAAAAGATGATGAAAGACTTATCCTTAAAGGTTAGAAAAGCAAAAACACTATATGACAAATGCTTTAGTAAAACTTTAATTCCCTTGTGAGGAAGCAAGTCTGATTTTAAGTTTAGAAGCGATGTCCTCGTAGTATATAGTTCACATTTCACAATTCAACACTATTTGAGGTTTCAATGACCATTTTTAATTATTTAGGCTTCAAGGAGATAACCTGGCAGAAAGGACAGAAGAGACGTCACAAGTACTTCTTTCTCCAGATGAAATAGTCCCAGATTCTTTGGGTAAGTTTTAAATCCAACAATATTTACTGTAACTTTAGTGGCACTTGAAGATTAGGAAGAAAGAAAGAAAGAAAGAAAGAAAGACAGAAAGAAGCTAAAACCAAAGATCTCACCCCACACCAAATCATGGTAATGGCCATTCACATGTCCACCATTCCCTCAGGCTGTGTGCGTCAGGAGGTTAAGGGCAAAGGAGAAAGGAAGCAGGATGTGTGGATCCTGAGGAGCAGCCTCTTAATGTCTGTGCCTGTTTTAGGTACAAACAGGTCAACTATATGTTGGCTACTCGCCAAATTTTGTCCCTAATTTCAGCTTGCTTTTGTAATGTACATTGCTTATTCTCATTTTCACATCATTGAACCCTTCAGCCTTGCCCGCCAGAATGTCAACATCATACTTGGTTTTCCTCCCTCTGTCTCAGCCCTATATTAAGTTGGCCTCGAATCATGTCAGTGTTACCTCAGAATTCCCCCTCCAAGCCAGCCTCCTCCTCATTTCCCCTGACACTGCCTAGTCTGTGTTTTCGTCCTCTTCCTCTGCCAAGGGTAACAAACCTGTAAATAGGCACTCCGTGTACTATCTTATCTCTTTTTAGTTCATTAGCTTTCTAAATATGAAGATGCTTATTTCATTCTATTTTCTATGGGACAAAATTCAAACTCCTTCACACAGGATATTAAGATCATGTCAGGGCACTTCAAAATGTTGCCTGAATAAGTAAATAAGTAGATGTAATGCCACGACAATGACGTCTAAGATAAATCACTGCATCATTATTCAGTATTCTAACTAGATGCAGTTGTTAAATCCAGTTGGGCTAGTTAGAAAAGAAACTATAGAAAAATATTTTCCTTACATTTGGATAGAGAAGGACATATTAAAGAAAATGGGAAAACACGGGATACAGGAGTGCTGATGCATAGGGGCACTTGTACCCCAATGTTTATAGCAGCACTTTCAACAATAGCCAGATTATGGAAAGAGCCTAAATGTCCATCAACTGGTGAATGGATAAAGAAGTTGTGGTTTATATACACAATGGAGTACTACATGGCAATGAGAAAGAACGAAATATGGCCCTTTGTAGCAACGTGGATGGAACTGAAGAGTGTGATGCTAAGTGAAATAAGTCATACAGAGAAAGACAGATACCATATGTTTTCACTCTTATGTGGATCCTGAGAAACTTAACAGAAGACCATGGGGGAGGGGAAGGAAAAAAAAAAGGTTAGAGAGGGAGGGAGCCAAAGCATAAGAGACTCTTAAAAACTGAGAACAAACTGAGGATTGATGGGGAGTGGGAGGGATGGGAGGGTGGGTGCTGGGTACTGAGGAAGGCACCTGTTGGGATGAGCACTGGGTGTTGTATGGAAACCAATTTGGCAATAAATTTCATATTAAAAAAAAAAAGAATAAGGTGGGAAAAAATCCCTTAACATTAAAAACAGTATTTTAATTCAACTACAGAGTGTTAAGAACTCCTGTTCATCAAGAGATGTCAGAAATAAGTAAATTGATAAGCCATAAAATAGCAAAATACACTTACAACATTTTGTCACTGATTAAAGATTAATATTTAGAATACATAAACAATGTACAATTTAATAAAGATCAACAAACCAATAGAAAAATAAGCAACAGATACGAATAGATATTTCACAGAAGGGGAAACACAAATTGCCAATGAGCACATGAAAAATGCTTGACTACTTTAGTAATCAAGGAAAGGCAAATTAAGACCATAGAAGGATGCTGTTTTACAATCTTTGGCTTGATGTTAATTAGGAAATCTGGCAAAGGCAAGTGCTGGTGAAGACAGAGATCAAAGGAAACTCATACACTATAGGTGGGGTATAAACAATTTTGGAAACAGTTTTCCATTATTTTAAAATCTTGAATATTCATATACTCTAAAACTCAGAAACTCTACTTCTGGGTGAATATCCTTGGGAAACAAGTCTCCTGTACCATAAAATGTGAACAAACTTTGTTGATATGCTGGTGGACAGGAAAATGGATACACTGTGGACTTATTGCATTATAGGAAACTGCGTTTCAAGTACACACATAGGATGAATGAAATCAGAAGTGTGCTGGTAATGTTAACACAGCTTTCTTTGGAAAGAAAGCCCTGATTTGTAGAGATTGATGCTTTCGATGATGTAAATACTCTCACCATATCTGATTTAAAGCAACTGATCTGAAAATGACAGTGGGTCTTCCAATTCAGTATGGGGAAGTCACAGCTCACAATTGAACAAGTCTTAAAAGCATAATATTGATTGAACAAAAGTAAGTCATAGAATGCCATTTTTGTAAAGCTCAAAACTAGCAAATCTAAATAATATCTTCTTTAGGAAAATATATATAAGTGATAAAACTATATTTAAAGAAGGGAATTAAAGACTCAAGATGATGGATGTCCTCAAGGGATAAGGGAAACAAGGAGATGGGATAAGGAAGGTGCTCACAGGTATATGTAGGTTGCTGGAAATGTTCTAATTCTTAAGTTAGGAGGTGGGTTTGAGGTGTTTATCACTGTGCTTTGTAACCTAAATATACTGTATATATATACACACACACATATATATACATATATATACATACATATATATATATATATATAATCTACATATATATTGTATACAATTGGCCCTTGAACAATGTGGGGATTTGGGGTGCTGATCCCCTGAACAGGCAAAAATCTGAATATAACTTTTGAGTCCCTAAAAACTTAATTGCTAATAGACTGCTGCTGATCAGAAGTCTTACTGATAATATAAACAGTTAACACATATTTTATACGTTGTATGTATTATATACTATATTCTTATAGTAAAGTAAGCTAGAGAAAAGAAAATGTTAAGAAAATCATAAGAAAAATACATTTATGGTACCGCACTGTATTTATTGAAAGAAATCCTGTGCAAGGGGACCCATACAGTTGAAACTCATGTTGTTCAAAGGTCAACTGTATATACTTTTTTACATGTCAAATATTAACAACATTAAACATTAAAAAACAAAAAAAAACAGGGGCACCTGGGTGGCTCAGTTGGTTGAGCATCCGACCTCAGCTCAGGTCGTGATCTCACGGTGCATGGGTTCGAGCCCCACATCAGGCTCTGTGCTGACAGCTCAGAGCCTGGAGCCTGTTTCAGATTCTGTGTGTGTGTCTCTCTCTGACCCTCCCCTGTTCATGCTTTGTCTCTCTCTGTCTCAAAAATAAATAAACATTAAAAAAATTAAAAAAAAAACACAAAAAAAACCAAAAAACAAAGTATTGTGGAACATAAACCAATGTGAAGGTAGCACAATACAGGAAATGATAATAGTTTCTATATATCTAAATCTCTTGCAGTACTGATGAGATTACACACTACCATGATAGACCTTTAACACTGACAGTGAAAGTTGAACAATGTGGTGGTACTAGGAACATGGAGGACCCAGGCTGGCCATTTGGTGACACTGTAGCTTTTGGAGTGTCTGGCTTCTTCTCACTGGTAGTCTTGCATGTGTACCTTTACGTAAGCCATTCTTTCCTGATTCATAGTAAGTTCTTTCTCCTTCCCTCTGCCTATTCAGATCCTATGTTCTAAGATCATGTCAAGTCTCCCTGGTGACTAGCCCCCACCAATGTTGTTTGTTTGTTTGTTTGTTTGTTTGTTTCCTTTTTCCTTAATAGTTTTTTAATTACTTCCTGTGTTTTCTTCTCACTCGATTGGATTATATGCTTCTTGAGGTCCTCTTATGTTCCCCATTATGCCTGATATAAAACTAGACACAAAACAGATATTACTTAATTACTGGTTTTAATTTTATCAAAACCACTGAAATCCACTAATCCGCCAAGGAGATATATATCCTTCCACAATCACATTTGCATAATAACTGAGTATTGTAGGGATTTAATTTTTTTTGGAAAATTTAACGATGCATCATCACTAATATGTTGTTGATTATACCTATTTGCATCCACTGGAGGAAAAATATTCATTAAGTTCCTTTCTTGAATTTCTTACACCCTGAATTTTTCACATTCAAATATTCGTAGACCTAATCAGCAAATGACAAAATATAAGTTTCTGATTCAGTACACTCTTTTCCAATTAAGTTAGATCATTAGATTCAGTTATTAAATATTTTTGGCATTATCCAAATGTGCTGATGTGATTTTATGTGAACTGTACATCCAAATTGAGCTTGGGTCAGTAAACATACATATTTTTATGTGTAGGTATAACTTTCTGCATAAAAAACCTGTTGTGACATAAAACAGGAAGAGTAAAAATAATGAGAGGAAGAAGATGGACATACCTAAACATTGTGATAAACTCTACAGATTTCGAGGTTCCTGCCTGCATGCCCAGTCAACCACACTGGCTAAGCTTCTATTCTGAGTGCTGCCAGATACTCTTAGATTTTGAAAAAAATTACTTTATCTTCCTATGCTTTGGCTTCTTCTTCTCTGAAATGAAAAGACAAGACAAACTCTCTAATATTGAGAAACTTAGGTACTCATTTTCCCCTCCATGTGATTGAAAAAAGCTCAAAGTTCATTGTTTGTATTTTGAAAATCATTTATACTTTATAAGTAAGTAAGTAAGTAAGTATACTTTTATACAGAAGTTGTTCTGGAGCAGACAGAGCAAAAAAGCTTGCACATATGTACCCACCAATTATTGCTAATAAGCAGTGAGCTCAGACACTTAAAAAATAGAGTGTGCTCCTCCATGCATTAAATGCTAAGATTTTATTTTCATGATGTCTATTGTCCCTACTGGTATATTAGACTGATATTTTGGCACTGGATTTGGACTATTTACAAGGGTCCTTTCGACTCAATACTGTTTAATATGGTCAGATATATAAATTTGCAAATATTGTGGTAGCACTTCATAATTGTTCCTCTGCACTAAGTTGAATGGACCTCTCTATATTGTAGATCTCACTGGATATGGCACCAATAACCAGGAAGAATTCAACCAAAACAAGAACAGAACAGAATGTAAAACCAAAGAAAGCTACCACTACCTTCCCTTTATAAATACTAATTTCTCTTTAAAAAATTAATACTGTAAAGGTATTCAAATATATTCTGAGAGAGATAGTCATAGAAAATTATCTTGCTCAACTTGTTTTGAAAGCATGAAGTTGAATACCTGGCACAGAGGTATTTATTGAATTTAAATGAATATACAAATACACAAATAAGTGGATGAATGAATTGATTAGTACATACATGCATCAAAAATCAAACAGAATGACAATACTCTTTAAAATTAACTCACTGAGAAGAACTTGAGAACTCACTTATAGTGTGGTACTTCTAAATTTAAAAATAAACAAATTCACAAGAGGGTTGGTTTTCTTTTTCTGTATATGAAATAATTTGCTTTGTAATATTGAATAGAACATTTTAATATTATTTACTAAGTCAATATTCTACTTACATAATAATTTCAACACATAAGTGAAACAAAAATTAGTGAGTGAATACCAAAATTACACTATTATTTGCTCTCACACTTATGTAGAATATAATTCATCTTTGCAGGACTTAAATTATGCTAATTTATACATTCTAATTTAAATAATCTACCTACTGTCACCCTTACAACTGGGTTTTAGTAGATAGAGGTTCAAGTACTCATCATAAATGAATTAATATTTTTGAACTTGGTGTAATTCTCATCACCTATGTTGATTTTATCAACAAAAATTTGCTTCCTTTTTATGTCATTGTTCTGTTTGGAAGGGCAGTAGATAACATTTTAAAATTCATCTACAACTGGAGAAAATATGTCATTCTTCCAAAGTTAGTTTTATGTTGGAAAGAATTATGTTTTCTAAAATGAAATCTACATTTACATCTAGATAAACTATGTGCATTGGGATTTAGTAATTTTTCTTCTTGAACCTAAAACTCTGAATTATTGGAGACAGAGCTCCATGGTTCAAAAGCTATGATTATGGATTTGTGCTAAGCTTTCCATGGTCTCCCTGGTCTTAGGTGACCGTTAAGGGTTTGAAGGATTTAATGCTCTGATTTTTTTCCCAGAGTGCACATTTTATGCAGCAGACAAAATCTGCCTGCATATGTATGTGAATCTAAAGGAAAGTCTTTAGGGAATCATGGCTCTTTCAAATATTAATAAATATAAGAAATCAGTTTTAAAAGTTTCCAGTGATTTAAAATACCCTCCTCTTAACTGATTTTTAAAATTTGAATAGAAGGTTATTAAAACACAAAGTCTTTCTAATGCTCCACATATCTATCCTTATTGCAGAATTATTTATAACCCTTAGAATTCCTTGTTATCATTAACTTAACTCAGCAGATATATGGGAAGGCTTGCCATCATTTTATTCGTGTATTTGAAAGCCAATACTCACTCCTCAAGGCGAGTCAGGCTAAGTAATTACAACTTCTCGCTTGATACTTAAAATGGAAAACCCACCACCATTTAATAGTATGTGCCTTTCTCCAAACTTTTCATAATTTGCCATCCCATTTAATAAGGAGAACGCAAATCTGTGCTTAAGTATAGCACCGATATATTTTGGCTTAAATATAGCCAAAAATAAGGGGAGAAAAGATAGTTGGTAGATAAAACAAACAAATATAAAATTATAAGACAGAAAATGGACATTAAATAAAAGTTCCAACAATGAGCTGAATCATCCACCAAAAGAAAGCTCGCTCTAACATAACTGTAGCTGTTATACATTTTTGATTTCATTGTGCCATTCTAAATTAGAAATACGGAACATTTTTCGTATGTTGTCTTTAAGCTAAATAAATAAAATTCTACACTTTATTCTAGCTCACAGACACTACAATTTTTCAATAACCAATTCAGTCATTTTAATATCCTTCTCATAATAGGTTCATGTATCACAGTGTTAGTAAGCAATATGTGACAATAATATATTCATTCTTTTTGTAAAAAATAGATTCTTTACCAGGGACTGAAGAAGCACTAATGGAAGAGGGGGAAGAATTTGAGAAAGCGTCTAAATTGACAGGACCTGTAAGTACACTCATTTACTTCCTTTTTTTTAAATTCCTAAAACTAATGTATATTACCAATAGGAACATCTAAAAGGAATAGAAAATAATATTCTTTAAATTGAGAAGTATCTTCAGATGTGCATCTGGTATATCCCACATAGTCATGCTGAGTGCTTGTATCAGTAGGTGGTCAGCTCGATTACAGGTATACAAGTGAGGCTGGACTTAGCTCTTTCAGCAATTGGGGAAAAAGATTTGAATAAGTTAGGAAAAACTAAGTTCTGCTTATTAACTGCTGGTTTGTGCACGTGAATATTCTAAAAGATTATGAGCTGCCATGCTAACCTTCCTTATGTTTAACTATACACATCTTGATAAAAATCAAATGTTCTGCATATCCTGAATGTTTACATATAACATAAGTTTACTATTATTGGTGTGAAGTCTTTGTGATAGTTTTTGCTACACTGTGTCTCTTCAATAGAGTAGATTGGGAGAAAACCATTAGGTTTAAGATTTTCAATCAAATTTAGTGTTAAAAGAATAAACACAGAAAACATAAAATCTGCATGTAAATTCCAAATATAAAGTTCAGGAAAGACTTTAAGTTGCTATCAAAGTCTTGCATCATCTTAAATTTAATATTTAAACTGGGTTTATACACTACAATATTCTCCTCATTAGCCTGTTAGGGCAGCTGTAACAAAGCACCACAGACTTGGGAGGCTTAAACAACAGAAATTTCTTTCTCACAGCTCCGGAGGCAAAAGTCTGAGATCTGAGTCTTAAGATTGGTTTCTTCTGAGGCCTCTCTCCTTCCTCTTAACTGATCTCCAGATATTAAAAGCTAGTAGCATCTCTCATCTGAGACTTTTTTTTTCAGCCAAAACACAATCTGTTCTTTCAACAAATTCTTACACTGTAGTTTTCAAAGATTTCAGTACCTCTGATACTTTCTCTGAGCATATTCCTGTTTGCCAAGCTCCACTGTAAAGTGTTGGTTCTGCCACAACCAAACCCAGGGTTCCGAATAGTGTTCCCACATCAGAAAGTATCACTGGGGACGTAGTTGATACAAATATTATTTTTGGATTATAATCTGGGGTTTTATTAACTTTTTAAAAAGGAACTTTCTGGCATTTATAAAATTCAGAGTATTTGGATAATCTCATGATGACAAAGGCATGTCACCATTCAGGTGGTGACAATGTTTCATTCATTACTGTTTGCAAACAGTTTTTAATCATCTGTGAATTTTGCCAAAGTCCAGGTATCTCCCTCATATGTAAAAGAATGCCACTAGACTCTTTTCCTAATCACTTTCTAAAATCAAGATAGATCCTGTCCCATAGTATTTGGCTTGCCTACTAATGCCTAATAACCCAAAGGGGTTATTACCCAAGTGATTTCAAACTGACCCTGAGAGATTTTCGCTTTCTTTTCACAGTGCTCACAAAGTGCTTTCCTAATGCAAAGATTTGTTCTAAGCCAATTTAGCTTGTTTTCACTTATCAGTTATTAGACTTTGGATTCTTAAAGATTCTATGATTCTATTTAATGTCAAAATAACTAATTCTTTTGAGAAGTATGCCGAATATAAATAATACATGTATAAATTTATATCGGGACCCTGAACATAATTTCTACTTGACAGCTGCTTTTATTATGAAGAAAACATGGATTACAGAAAAATTCAGATGATACTTTAGAAGCAAAATCCCTAAGTAATATTTTTTAAGATTGTATTTTTGGTAAATCAAAGAGAAAATTGTGGCTTTATCTAAATATTAATGGAGAATTGGAAGGAAGCTAAACTTTTTTCGTTATTACCGTAAGAAATGCAAAATACTTCAAAGCAAATTTTGAGTCACATCCTGTAAAAATATAAACATGCCACAAATGTTGAAATCCATCTAGAGTAGTTTCAACACATGCTGTCTTATTTGCTAACTTTCCATGTTGGGCATTGGATATTAATAAGTAGGTAAAAGACTCTTGAAAACTGTTTTCCCCAGTGGCTTAACTTGTGTTTAAAATATTTTGTGAATATTTGAATGAGGTAAAGGCAACATTTGGATTTACATTTTTATCCTCCCCCAAATAAACAGGTCATTTTTTTGAAATTTCCCTTTCCTCCTCCTCCTTTTGCATTCTGAAATGTCTCTTAGCATATGTACATGTTATGAAGTTTAAAGCTAGATGTGTCAGATAAATCTATTTATTAAAAATGAACCAGCAAAAAGAGACTCTTAGGAAGAAAATACCAAGCTGCAGATTCTGATTATGGCCTTTAGGTCACAAATAGAGTACAGACATTTTTTTTAGATCAATGATCCATAAAGATTTAATATCAATGATTTTTTAATTTCACAATTTCTATATCTTTCTCAATCTTAAAAATTCTATTTTGTTTTGAAAGTATGAAACACATATATGAGTCTAATGAGAAGATGAAAAGATAATTTAAAAAGGCATTTAACATTCAACATCTTACTTTTTTTTTCTTTGTAAATCTCTTCTTTAACTTATTCATTAGTCAATACCGATTAGCCCATCATGAGCAGATTCCCGTAAGATTTTATGTAAGTAGACATCATTTCCTAAAGTAGAAGAAAAATTTTAGAAAAGACTCCTGTAGGGAAAGTTTTCAGGAGGTACTAAAAGTTCTATTTTTAGTACATTTTCCTTGTGAAGAGCTTTATCTATTGATGAGTTATGTTTAACTACAATGATAGTAGTAATAATAATGCTACCACATATTTCTACAATATTTTTTGTTAAGCATTTTTACATACTTAATATCAATCGTCTCTGAATTTTGCAAGTCCTTATGTATGTAGGATTGACAACCCTTCAGTGAAATTAGTAGTACTCTAAGTTTTAGGTGAGTATACCGAGCTTCCAAAAGATCTGGTGATTTGTCCCATGTCACACAGAGAAGACAGAACTGAGACTCCTATTTCCTAGTGCCTCAAACTCTCACGGAACTTGTCGCGTCCGTACAGTTACTAAGGCTCTAGGGTCACTATTAAATAGCACATATAAATATAGAAAAGATGAAAATTAGGCCATTATCAGCCACCAATATCAAAGGTAGAATTATTCATTAGATTAAGTAGATAGTATAAAAGTAGAAGTTTGAGGGGCGCCTGGGTGGCGCAGTCGGTTAAGCGTCTGACTTCAGCCAGGTCACGATCTTGCCGTCCGTGAGTTCGAGCCCCGCGTCAGGCTCTGGGCTGATGGCTCAGAGCCTGGAGCCTGTTTCCGATTCTGTGTCTCCCTCTCTCTCTGCCCCTCCCCCGTTCATGCTCTGTCTCTCTCTGTCCCAAAAATAAATAAACGTTGAAAAAAAAAATTAAAAAAAAAAAAGTAGAAGTTTGAGGTACCGGATTATGACAGGTAGATTTTTTATGATATTTATATTTTTTAGTTTATTTATTTATTTTGAGAGAGACAGAGAAAGTGTGAGCAGGAGAGGAGCGGAGAGAGGGACAACCAGAATGCCAAGCTGAGAGCATGGAGCTTTGATATGGGGCTCGAACTCACGAAACTGTGAGATCATGATCTGAGTCGAAATCAAGAGTGGGTCGCTTAACCGACCAAGCCACCCAGGCGATCCCATGACAAGTAGATTTTTATGAGTGGAAAGGATCAGTAAGTTTGGAACATAAAAGTCTAGTTTTGCTTGGGTCCTTACTTACTGTAGGCGTCTGAGAAACCATTGCAGCATGATAAGAAGCGGGATCTTAATTTTAGCAGGGGACTTGGAAGGAAAGGGAAAGGCAAAATAATAACACGTTTCAGAAAACATTCTTATGACAGACTTGATTCAAAAGTGACACAGGTGATTCTGGAATCATCTGGATTAGAGGCAAACTTTGATTACTTTTGATCTTGACTAATATTGTGCTTTGTTGGTTAGTAAATAAAAATTTTTGTTTAGTGATGTAGCGACAAGTGGATGGTGTCTGTCTCTTTCTCTTCATTGATTCTTTCTACTTGCACTCACAAGTAGTAAGGTGTAGACTTGATTGTCTGAAGTTGAAATACCCAACACATACCACATTTTCCCTATATCTTGTGAATATGAAGTTTAAAAAGAGTAAGTTTGGGTTAGATGTAAATATGATTCTCTTTTGATAACAACTATAATTGGAAGGCATGAAGATAAACACATGCAGACTTCTGGTAACACAGACAACTGATGTACAAATTCGGAAAAGAATTTTGATAAGAAGAACATTGTTCTAAATGAATTTCTTTTTACTGGAAAAAAAATTAGATGAATTAGTTGTGGTCAACAACACTTTATTCAGCCAATGAAGTGCATAGGTAGGCAGAGTTCTACCAGCATTTCTAGTCCCTGTCTGATTGTTAATTAGTACCATGGAATCTTCTTTCAATAAATCCTGGGTGCCCTTGGGAATTACGTTAAAAGAAGAATTCCACTACCTACACGGAGCACTGATTGCTGAGAATGAAAGGAAATTTTGCAATCTGCTAAAATCTTATGACTTTTTGCAATATATAGGTTGCACAAACACCTTTTATTTCTCTGCTCTAGAAACCAACACACTGTTTTCAAGCCAAATAGTGTGTGTCCCCATGGAGATTCATTCCTTTTATCCCATTTCTTCTTGCCAGATCTTTATTTCTTCTCTCATAAGGCATGCCAAAAAAGACATAGACATTTAAAAGATATAAAATTATAAGATTATCATGTAGACTTAACAAGAATTGTACCAGTAGCTTTCCAGTATAAACCACAGGTAAGAATATTTAGGGGACTGCTAGACAATTTCTTTATGAATTTTGATACTCCTACTTTCTATCTTGTTTCTGACTAATATTCTTCCCTGCATGTGACCCGCCCCTCAGGAAAATTTTGTCTTTTCATTCTTTTCTCAACTCGACTATTTAAATGTTTCCAGTAAACATCTTCCAAATTCTTTTTCATACCCAAGTATAATTTCATGATAAATAAATACTGTTACACATATTTCGGAAGGTTTATAATTCTGTGTACACTGATTTAAACAGCTGGTCAATGGAAACAATGTTGAATGAACTGGCTAATGAGCATGTTGCAATTTTTTCTCTTATTATGTGTGGAGAAAAAATAGACACCAAGTAGCATTTATGGAATTAAGACTAAGCAAATTTCAACTGTACTCTTGCAAAGTAATAAAGAGAAGAAATGGATGTCAGTATCATCTCTCCAGATAGAACTAATAAGTTAGGGTGGATTTCGTCTCTTGAAAGATACTGTGGACAAATTGCTGGCAGCTAATTGTAGCAACGAATTGTCTGCTAAGTAACAGCAATTAGTACGCGTTTTGCTCAACTCTGTAGGATTTTGACCATTTCTTTTTTCTTCTAGCCTGGGGAATTTTGTTTGGTCTGTATCATCCACAGATCTAGGACACCAAAAATACTGCTTAAAATTAAGTACTATAGTAGGAAAGTTATCTGACTACATTTTGGAATCTAGTGAGATTTTTTCCTTTTGACATTTCAGGTCTGTTGATTTCTAACACATTGAAGATGGAAATATTTGCCTAAACCTATGCAAATATTATTTTTTTAAAAAACTTCTATGAATTTTTAAAATGTAACTTCTAAATGTTACATTGGCATTGGGGAAAAAATGGCCTAAGATGATAAAGTATGACATAATAATTGTTAAAACATTGATTGTTTTAATTGCTTAATTTTGTTTTTGAGATAGTTGGAAGGAAGAATGACCTAATATGCACTGATGTAGAGAAAGAACAATTGATTTCTAAGCAAATCATAGGCATGCTGTTAATATTCTGAGGTCCCAACCCTTGATGAGTCCACTAATTCTTATAAATATGATGGGCAAAAGAGAAAATACATTTTGGCATTTTCAGTATTTTGACTTTATTGCTAATTCTTTTTTTAGGGTGAGAGTAATTTATAAAGTAGCTAGAAATAACTCTAAATATAATATCTACATAGAAAAAAATGATAAAACTTCACTAAAAGATATAAAAATGACCTAAATATATATAAAATGTTGAGTGAGAAGATACTATAAAAAAATAGCAATTTTCTTAGATTTTTACATTTAATGCAACTTCAAAATCTCAGCTTAATTTTCATAAACCTTGATAGATTCATTCTAAAATTCATAGAGGAAAAACAAGGCCCAAATACCAAAGACTGTATGGACAGAAAAGAGTGATGAGAGTTGACCTGCAACACCAGAATTAACTACTGGTTCAGGAATAGACAAGGGGACCAATGGAACTAACGGACAGACAGCCCAAAAGGCTCATAGCAATATAGAATTTGCTAAATGAGACGGCTGACATAAATCAGTGGGCAAAGGGTAGAACATTCTACAATGCTGAGGCAACATATATACAGGGAAAAGATGATACAGTTTCGAAATTTACCATACTTAAATCAAAATCCAGAGAGATTAAGGGCATATTATTTTTATTCTCAAGTTAGATAACTAGTGCTAATTATTTATTAAAATGATTGCCAACTACTGAAAATTTCATTTTATTGGGGTGTAAATAGACTGAAAAGGAAAAAAAGCAATATGGATTATGTTTGTGTAGTGAGGTAAAAACCCTATATATACTCTGATTAGGAAATGTGCAGGGTGTGTGTTGAAATGGCCTATTTTTGTGTGAAACATATTAAGTTAATATTAAGTCACTTAGTGGAGATAAAAAAAAAAAACAGGAAGATCCCCCAAAAAGGTTTTCATTTACATATCATCTTCTTCAGCTAAGAAAACTACATAGATTGCATAAAAATGATTGGATGCAAACTGCTTCCTACAAAAGCTTAAACATCTGTGGGCTTCCTTTCCCTCTGAACCACAGTGATCTTACCAAGGTCATTTTTTTTTCTTTTTTCTTTTCTTTTTTTTTTTCATATTATAAGAAGTGGTCACATATAAAGTTTGAGTGTCAGGAATGTGCTGATTCAAACTGAAAAAATACTATATATTTTGCTATTATGTTGACCTAACATGATGTGTATTAAAAGAGCATTAGGAAAAAAATTTATTGGGGCGCCTGGGTGGCGCAGTCGGTTAAGCGTCCGACTTCAGCCAGGTCACGATCTCGCGGTCCGTGAGTTCGAGCCCCGCGTTGGGCTCTGGGCTGATGGCTCAGAGCCTGGAGCCTGTTTCTGATTCTGTGTCTCCCTCTCTCTCTGCCCCTCCCCCGTTCATGCTCTGTCTCTCTCTGTCCCAAAAATAAATAAACGTTGAAAAAAAAAATTAAAAAAAAAATTATTTTAGGCATTACGTTTGAAAGGATCTTGACTGTTGGGTCATACTGAATGACCATCCCTTTTTAATACAGTGAACTCTTTTTCTTCTTTTCCAAGCATCACAGATTTTTAAAGAGATTTCCAAATGTTAATAAAATATGAACATCAATCTCAGCATTCAATGTGCAAAATATTTTTCAGCTACAATTTGCTTTAACTTTCTGGCATCTCTGTTACAGTTTTCTTTATTTCAAACTTGTTTATTTTTATTACAAAAATATAATACTATTTATTGTATAAATTCTGGAAAACCCAGTAAAAATATAACTTAAAATCCAAAATCATGACATATAATTATGAATTGTTATGTTTTAGTTTTCCAGTATTTTTAAGCATGTATATGGGTAAACATGTCCTATCATAATAGGACTGTAGTCAACAAGCAACATTACATTCTTCTTTACATAACATAATGAAAATAGTCTCACATAAAATTCTTTGTAAACCTAATTTTAATACCTGTATATTACTGTATGCTTACCTGTTAAAAAAATTTTTTTAATGTTTATTTATTTTTGAGAGAGAGAGGGGAAGAGGCAGAGAGAGGGAGACAGAATCTGAAGCAGTCTCCAGGCTCTGAGCTGTCTGCACAGACCCCGATGCGGGGCTCAATCTGTGAAATCATGACTTGAGCTGAAGTTGGATGTCTAACCAACCGACCTACCCAGTTGCCCCTATTCTTACCTGTTTTGGTATCAGTTAGATCAATATCTGTATCTTTTTAAAGTTTAAGACTTTAATTTTAGTGTCAGACCATAACACAGAGATGTTATATTTGATTTAATGTTAGATTTTTAGTCTGATTATGCCCAACTAGTTTGTCCCAGATTGATGATGTTCACAAACTAGTGATAGATATGTAGGGATCTAGGCATTCCAGGCCCCCTGGTAACTGTTTTGAGGCCCATTCAGCGGCAAACAGACTATTCCAGACTCCACTGTGTGTTGTACAAGTATTATTTTCTATGTTTGGTTTGATGTGAAAAGGACTGAAAACACTGCTTTGGGTCACTTCTGAGATTTTGGGCTTGGACATAATGCTTTGGAGACCAACCATGCACAAAATCGTCAGTGTCTCAGGGTTTTCTTCAGGCTAGATTCTTTTAAAATTTAAAAAAAAATATTTATTTATTTTTGAGAGACAGAGTAAGACAGAGTGCAAGCAGGGGAGAGGCAGAGAGAGAAGGAGACACAGAATCCAAAGCAGACTCCAGGCTCTGAGCAAGCTGTCAGCACAGAGCCCGACATGAGGTTCGAACCCACAAACCATGAGATCATGAGCTGAAGTCAGATGCTTAACTGACTGAGCCACCCAGGCGCCCCTAACTGAGGCTAGATTCTTAAAAGAGTATGAACTATTTCAGGTTCTTGATGCATAACCAGAAAAAGTCCATATGCCATTTTAGCCAGAAATCTCCAAAACCCTTAATAGAATTAAGTATGCTCATGAATAAACAAAAAATTCACAAAATCTATTTATCATACTGATAAATGTAAAATGGAACATCTTTGGTCCTTAAAGTTAGATTTCTTTGTTTACTAGTAAATTTCTTTGATTACTAATGGATAATTTTTACATATATGTTAGACACATGTGATTTCTATTTTTTATGAATTATTTTTCTTTGCCATTGACTATACTTCTTTTGGGGTGTTTGTTTTCCCGTTGACTTATGAGTATTTATTAGACATTAAAAATAATGACTTGTTCCACCTTATATTTGTGGTAAATATTTTCAGTAAATTTTTTTGCCTTTTAATGTTTTCATGATAGTTCTTTAAATTATACTGAAGCTATACTTTTTCTTATTTCTTTCATTCTTTTTAGACATAGCTCACCATGTCAATATTAGATAAATATTTACCTAAAAGTTATTTACATTTCCCCTGAAATTCTTTTTATCAATTTTGAGTTCATTTTGGTGGTTGCTGTGAAGCATGGATCTAAATATAGTCTCAGACAACATTTGCTAGTGTCATTTGCTTTTGAGAACCATCCCTTTCTAATTAGTGTGAATTTTTTCTTTTCACTTAATTCACTAGGTATAATAATATCACAACTAGTATTTATTTAATTTTAATTCTTGCCAGGTACTTTATAAATATTATTCCTCATTCTTTGCCAATAAGTCTTAATTATTTCCCAGCTGACAGATGAGGAGACTAAAACTTCAGATGTGATAATTTGCCTTGGGTTTCTCAGTTTGTAACCCAGCAAGCCAGGATTTTATTTGCCCCAAATCAGGGTCTGCTCACAACTATTCTACCACCTGGGCCGGGGAGAGTCGCCTCCGTTGACTTGCATACTATTTTTGTGTTAGTTTTTGTAGCTTTACATGTTTTAAATTTTTTTTTCAACGTTTTTATTTATTTTTGGGACAGAGAGAGACAGAGCATGAACAGGGGAGGGGCAGAGAGAGAGGGAGACACAGAATCCGAAGCAGGCTCCAGGCTCCGAGCCATCAGCCCAGAGCCTGACGCGGGGCTCGAACTCACGGACCGAGAGATCGTGACCTGGTTGAAGTCAGATGCTTAACCGACTGTGCCACCCAGGTGCCCCTACATGTTTTAATATCAAATAGATAATCCCCTCACCTTCATTCTTCTTTTCCAAAATCAAAGAATTTTACCATCATATAATAACTAGCTACTCTTTATCACAGCTCTGAAACATGCCTTTTGTACTTTTAAAAAGTACAGATTTAGGGTTTTGATCTTTTGAGAGAAGTTTGGTGTATCCTTTGCCAGAATATAGGAACCTACCAGTCGGTTTCTGCAGAATACTTAGTTTGCTTATATAAAAAGCATTTCACCAATGATTTTTGCTGTTTCTGAAAAAAGCTTAAATAATGTTTATGAAAATCTTATAAATTAGAGACAAAATTGATATCTTAACATCCAGTTATTTTGTTCAGGATATTGGGACATTTTGATTTGGAAATAACACAAGTTTTTTTGGGAAAAAGGGAAGCTGAGTAATTCACAAATAAATATCTCTCTGTGATGTCACAACTATAAAAAGGTATTTGTATTTCTTAAGCATCATGAGTCAGATGCCTGTATTTATTTTATTTAAATCTGAATTTCTAGAAATTGTCATTTTCTTTTTAAGCTTTATGGCTTTTAATATTTATCAGGAAAGTATTTGCATTTCAATAGTAATACAGCACACATGTCATAACAGGAAATTTCTAGAAAGATTGCTTAATCAAAGAAGAAATATAAAGGGTTTATTGCCTAAGGAGACAAACTTTAAATGACGTCAAGAAAACATAATCAAGAATTAGCAGGCATCTTTACTTGGAAACCACAAAAGTTGAGAAATATCCATGTAGAGTCTACTCTTCAAGAAGGGACAAAAATATCGCAGTCTGGAGGAACTGCAGGCCAAGGACAATAAAATGAGAGTGGACAGTACTTCAGATCTTAGACATACAAGTCATTTATCTCTGCCAGGGACCCCATTCCTTTCCATTTGTCTCTTTCCTGTGGTTCCACCACTTGAGATCAACTTGGGGGAAATCCATAATGCTTTGGTGGATTTGCCTCACTAGATTGCATTTCTGGTGGATCATAGGATGCATGAACTCTTCCTGACTCCAATTTTGCTTGCAGTCTTTTCCATGCTCCACATATCTTCTACCTCCAAATCTCTTCTCTTTTCATTTCTTTCTTTTGACCAACCACCCTTGTCCTTGGTAGAGATTTCTTGCTACAGATTGCCACCACTGTTTCTCCCAGTCTAATCTAGGAAGCTGGCAACCATTCTAGATTCCTCTGTCTGCATCGATCCTGGGTCAGGGAAGTCACACTCACCATCTTAACATCTCTGCACTACTCGGTGTGAATTTATTTGTCCACATGAAAGACCATCCCAAGAATTCTCCTCTGGCAGGCAGTGGACTACAAACCCTCGAGGAGGCCAGGTCTTTCCACTTGAGACTCACTGCTATAGATATCGACTGTTATGTAGAAGGGAAACTGGTTGAAAAACGCTAGCAACTCTCTTAGACTCTATTTCCCTTGAGAGCAGGGACTCTGGCAATAACCATGTGAAATGCTTCAGCTTTATTTACATTAGCTTACTTAAAATTGTATAGGGGTGCCTGGATGACTCAACGGGTTAAGTGTCCAACTCTTGATTTAGGCTCAAGTCATGATTTCACTGTTGTGAGATTGAACCCTGTGTAAAGAAAGCTCCATGCTGGGTGTGGAGCCTGCTTAAGAATCTCTCCATCTACCTCTGCCCCTCCCCTGCTTTCTCTCTCTCTTTCTCAAAAAAACAAAAAAACAAAAAAAAAAAAAAGTGTTAGAATTGTATAACCACTCTGGGAGGTAAGTTTATCTCCATTTTTAGATGGAGACACTGTCTTATTGAAGGTAAATAACTACCACTAACGATGGAAGTACGATTGGAACCTCCTATAGACTAAATGTTAGTATCCTCTCAAAATTTATATGTGGAAACCTATTCCTCTAATCCCCAGTGTGATGATAATTGGAGGTGGAGCCTTTGGGAGGTATTAGGTCATAAGAGTGGAGACTTCATGAATGGGATTAGTGCCCTTGTGGAAAAGACCCCAGAGAGTTCTCTTGCCCATTCTGACCTATGAGGACACAACAAGAAGACAGCCATCTGGGAGCCAGGACATGGGCTCTCACCAAACAACACACAGAATCTGCAGGTACCTTGATCTTGGACTTACCAGTCTCCAGAACTATGAGAAGTAAATTTCTGTTTATAAGCCACCTAATCTATGATATTTTATTAAGGTAGGTCAAACGGACTGAGACAGGACCCAAAAGTGGGTGACTGTGGCACTGCTGGAATTCAAGTCATTTCTTTCCACTTGTTTTTAGAGGCCAAGGAGCAGGCATTAGTGCTTAGGAGAGGACCATTCTGGCCCGGTCTCCTCTCTAGTGAGAGCAGTTCCAGGATTATCTGTTTTATACATAAAACTTTGGTGTAACATTTGTTTTGAAAATGTGACTTGTCCTGCTATAAACAAACTTTGAAAATTACTGTTTAGATTATTCGGAAACTTGAGTATTTATTTTCTCGTAGAGCACTAACATTAACATCGAGCTTTCCTTTTACATCACGTGAATGTTTTGTCTTTTTTGTTAAACACTTTTGAGGGCTCAAGGATTGAGAGAATTATAAAAGCTTTTTCTTCACAAGGAAATTCATATTAGAGATTTTGAATGCTTTTAAAGTCCTGGAAAAATCATGTTAGGTTTGGTCAAGTAACAATGAAACACATTGAATTACATTAAGCAGAAGGATCATAAACTTTTTTAAGACTGATAAAATGGGACATGGGCAGTTATAATTTCTTATTCTTTGCATTATTTACAAGTATGCCTGATGAATTCAGTCCTCATAGAGTTAATTATTTGACTGCATCTTTGAATTAATCCTCAATTTGAGGGAAGGAAAAGAAATAAGACCACATAAATGCAGTAAGTCATGAACAAATGAAAATGGTCAGAAATTCATGAGGAAGTGTTTTATACTTAGAGACTGACCCTCATCAATCTTATCAGTTTTGTTTTTAATGACATTAAATTTTAACTATCTTACTCCTGATCCAAATTTTTAAAGCACCAAATTTCCACTTTACCTTCTTTTTGTGATACTGCTTATTTATTCAAATTTTGTCCATGGGGGCTTTTTCTTCAGAGTGGTTAGTTCGTGACCTTAGAGTCAAGAACAGCTCTGTAGCATTTAGGAAAACCTCCTTATTCCACTGTTGATGGGTTTCCTGCTGGACAACAGAATACTGATTTTCTCCATTTCTTAGACTAGTGACTTTTCCATACAGCTGTTGACATAAAAGGAAAGCAAAGAAACTTACTAAATCCTCTTTTATATATTGGAGAGTCAAGCATAACATATTCATTTTATCTGTGGTTTTTTAGTCTTTGCTCAGCCATGATGTGCAAATGTCAAATAAATAGTTGACTTTTGATGTGTTTTCACACAGCCGTAAAACAGACTGCAACAAGGCAAACTTTGTCTTTACACATCTCTGTAGCTGGATTTCAAAAATCAGTAACTAACATTTATATGTTTATAAAATGCTTTTATATTATTCCAGCAATCTTGGAAGTACGCAGTGTTGTTATCCCCATTTTAAAGATGTGAAAAGAAGCTCAGACAGAATAATTGCCCCAAATCCCATAAAACTAGAATTTTGTTTGGCTTATCCTGAATGCCTTTTAGAATTTGAGCAAATAGATGGCAGTGTAGCTTGCAAAATCACCCACCAAATTAGTTCAGAGATTTTCATGGTATGGATTCTGAGATTATCAGCATTATGATATTTTTACCAAGAATATAATAAGTAGAAAGTAAAATTTCTATTATAATGATTCATATTTATCTAAAAATATTCAGCACCTAGCACAGTGCCGAGAGGAGGAGATGCTCAATTAATGGTTGTTGGATTGAATTAAGGGAAGGAAAACCACTCTGTGAATATTTGGGTGTTCTTTTATTTATTAGCCACTTTTTCCAAAGATCTGATGTCCTAAATAGAATATAATGGTGTGCTAGGACATAACAGCATAACTCCTTTAAACGCATGTGAAGCTGCAGGTTTTCTGTCTTGCGTACCCTCCAATTTGCCAGAGCATGTTGCTTAGGCTGAGGGTTGTAGGATGATGTGGGTCTGAATAATTTCCATTTCGTGGCCTTTACTCTCTTTTGAAATTTCTCCTTTTGTCTAAGTAGGTAACAGTGCGTCCTAATCAGATGTTTGAATGTGATGGGATATCATTACTATCATCATGGTTATTATGTCAGCATAACTTTAAGTAATGGAGTTGTGCTCAGGGTGGCATTAGAGACCAGGAGGCCCCAGTACCTTCAAGACATGTCCTTTCTTCTAAAACAGGCTTGGAAAGTGCTCCCTAAGCAGAATGCCCTTAAAACTGTCTTATTTTTTGGGAGGGGGCGCCTGGGTGGCTCAGTCGGTTAAGCGTCCGACTTCAGCTCAGGTCACGATCTCGCGGTCTGTGAGTTTGAGCCCCGCGTTGGGCTCTGAACTGATGGCTCAGAGCCTGGAACCTGCTTTGGGTTCTGTGTCTCCCTCTCTCTCTGCCCCTCCCCTGTTCATGCTCTGTCTCTCTCTGTCTCAAAAATAAATAAACGTTAAAAAAATTTTTTAAAAAAAAATAAAACTGTCTTATTTTTGAGCTCTTATCTTGTAGAAAAATAAATGCCCAATGTCTTCAACCTCTTTACCTATTGGCGCTTCCACTTTCTGTCCTTAGTGGAAACATGATATGGACGATCCCCTACTTACGATGGTTCAACTAACGTCTTTTTGTTGTTTTGTTTTTGACCTTACCGTGGTGCAAGAGTATTATGTATTCAGTAGAAACTGTACTTCATATTTTGATTTTTGATCTTTTCCTGGACTAGCAGTGTATGACACGATACGGTATGGTATAGCAGCGGTGGCTCCCAGTCAGCCATGGAATCACAAGGGTAAGCCACCGGTGCACTTGAAACCATTCTGTACCTGTACAACCATTCTGTTTTTCACCTTCAACACAAAATTCAATAAATTTCATGAGATATTCAATGCTTTACTGTAAAATAAGATTTGTGTTAGATTATTTTGCCCAATTGTAGGCTAAAATAAGTGTTCTGAGCACATTTAAGGTAGGCTAAGCTAAGCTATGATGTTTGGTAGGTTAGATGTATTAGATGCATTTTCAATTTAGGATATTTCCAAGTTACAATAGATTTATTGGGATATAACGCCATTGTAAGTCAAGGAAAATCTATACTTTCCCAGGCATTTCTTCATTATTCATGCTTTTATGCAAATACCCATTATTTTGTTATACCAGTTAGTTATAAGAGGCACTATTATGTTTATCCTGGTTTTTCATTACAAGTTACTAAAACCGTTCATTTTCAACTCTAAATAACAATTCTGCCTCTGAGGTTTGTAATGTCTGATACAATGTCAGTTTGCTGCTCATATTCCTCATTAAGGACTTTGATATTTATCATAACCAATCTATCCAACATGCTATCCTCAAGATTATTTTACATTCTGGTCTTCAATAGCTTCCAGCTAATTTCTCAATAGATTAATCTTCATTTTATTTGGTCTCTTTATGGCAATTGGTAGAGTTGACTACAACTTTTTTGTTCTTAAAGTTCCTATTCCTTTTGTTTGCCGAGATATTATTCTCTTCTGACTATCTATCTCAGTCCTCTTTGCTAGGTTCATTCCTCCGTCTGCCCCCAAAAGTTTGGTGTTTACCAGTACACCTTCTTGTCTCTTGTCTCTCATCTTGCATATTCTCTCCAAGTAATGTCATTCGCACCCATGACTTCTGTTGGCTCTAAATCTAGTTCTGTCTTCTGGATCTGTCCCTACGATTCAGAGTCATATATACCAAATCAAACCAAACCAAGCCAAACACCACCACTATCACAAAAAGAAGAAAAACAACAACATGGAACCTATTCACCTGAGGGCCAATTGAAATTTCAATCTTAAAACATGAAAGCTGAAATCCTTAAAACGAACTTGTTTGGCCTTAATCCAGAATCCTCACTATCTCTCTGCCGGGCTCTTTTGAAAAATTATCTTTATGTCTTCAGTCTTTTACTCCATCAATCTATCTACTGAAAATCAGGGAGCTTTTTCTGAAATAAAAATCTTATCATGGTACTGTTTCTGGTAGGGTAACATTCAAACTAGTTGTTGGTTTGGTATACACGATTCTCAATAACCTGGCCCAGCTGTCTGTCCACCTTGTGTCCTATCCTTGGAAACATAGATGTTAGCTTCAGGTTTCAATATATTCTGTATTTTCGCTTCATGGAAAGCCTGTTTCTCACTTCTTTTATTTAAAAAAAAATTTAATGTTTATTTATTTTTGAGAGAGAGTGAGAGAGAGCGAGCACATACACGCACAAGCGGGGGAGGAGCAGAGAGAGGGAGACACAGAATCCTAATCAGCTCCAGGCTCTGAGCTGTCAGCACAGAACTGGCAAGGGGTTTAAACCCAGGAGCTGTGAGATTATGACCTAAGCTGAAGTCGGGCACCTAACCGACTGAGCCACGCAGGCACCCCGCCTCTTTTTCACTTCTTGAATCACCAAGAAACCCCTATCTTCTATTAGTGTTAAGCCTTCTGAAATTGTTTCTTGACTCCCCTTGTTTATTTCTGGAGTGCCATTTGCCACTGCTTTCCTGTGTCCATCTCAATCTCATGTGCTCTAATTCTTTAAGGAGTTTTATTAACCTATTTATCTCAGTCTATTATATTCTAACCTTCTGAGGTTAGAAAGTGGTCTTATTTCTCTTTATCCAAAGGTATAATTATGCAGACAGAGGAATGAATCAATGAGTGAATGATTCCACTTTGGCCCTCAGAGAATAAAAATTGGTTATTATTCTGTTTACTAATGATGTGATGCAATGTGTAGCTTTGTGTTGCAGTTGTTCTCTGACTGTTGTATCTGAGTGCAGAAAAACTCAAGAGGATAGTCATTCAGGTAGAGCTAGAAAAAAAAACAAAACCCCAAAAGTTCCATAATGCCCAGCATAAATACAGAAATGCTGTCCTTCAGGTTTTTAAACCAATTAGTCGGTCAATCAGTAATTCAAACAATAAATAGTTGCCTACTCATTGTGCCTAGTGCGATAGAGAACACACAGACATGTTGGATATAATTTATATTCTTAAATGTATCAGCTAGTCATATGCATTAAGGCATTCACTAGAAATCAGGCTAAAATTTTATGTAGAAAATAATAAAAATTGCAATAAGAACTGACTTTTATTGATTTCTTTCAATGTTCCAGTTGCTATGCTCAGTGTTCTCACACACAACATACAATTTTTGTTACACGTTAGTTACAAATTATCTCCGTTTCATTAATGAGTAAATTAATTAAAGATTAATTAGACTTGCTCAAGGACACAACGTATAAATTGTCCCATGATAATTCAAACCAGGTGATCTGGTTCCCGAGCTTTCTATAGTCCAATAACATCTCTGTTTAAGGGTACAAATTAAGGAGTAAGACAATTATTACTACAGAACACTAAAGTAGGCTTAAAAGCATAATACGGAACTCTTGAATGGAATAAAACTTGAGGGAAGTCTTAAAAGTTGGGAAGGTTCCTATGCATTGTGAGAAGGGGTAAAACCCAGTAGATGAGAAAGACATGAAGAAATCTTGACGTTTAGAATAGGCAGTCTTTTTCCAAGGGCCACAGAAGCCTGTAATGTTGTAGCAGATTATTATTATTGTTGTTATTTTGAGTAGTAAAAATAATGGTGGATTGTGGGTCCTGAATACTAGGTTGAGGGCAGTAGAGATCTCTGGATACCCCTGAGCTTGTTTTATTTATTTTAGAATATTTTTATTTATTTTGGAAAGTAGCCCTGATGGCTACTTGATTTGGTTAAATTAGAATGGAGAACATTATAGAAATGACAAGGGCACCAATTGGCATCTTTGTAATCTTTCAGTATGATGATGAATTTGTAAACCCAGAATAGCAATGAATAGCAAGAAGGAATAGCATGTTTTTTACCTTGCACTTTCCTGTATGCACTGTTTTTACTTTAGGAGATATAATTTATGTATCATAAAAATTCAACCATTTCAAAGATACAAGTCAATAATTTTTTATTAAATATCATGAGTTGTATAACCATCATCATAATTTGGTTTTAAGACATTATCATCATCCCAGTGAGATAACTCATGCTCCATTTACACTTACTCTCCATATCCACTCCCAGTCCCAGCAACCAGTAATCAATCAACTTTCTGTCTCCAGAGATGATTTGGACATTTCATATAAATGGAAATATACATTTCTGGACATTTCATATAAATGGAATTCTGGACAGTTCATATAAATGGACATTTCATATAAATGGAAATATACAGTATGTGGTCTGGCCTCCTTCAGTTAACATAATGTTTTTGAGATTCATCTATGTTGTAATATGATCAGTAAATTCATTCTTTTTCACTGATGAATCGTAGTATTCCATTGCTAGATACACCATATTTTGATTATCCTTTCATGAGTTGATGGACATTTGAAGTGAGTTTCCAATATTGGACTATTATTAATATGCTGCTATGAAAAGTCACATGCAAATCTTTTTGTGAATATGTTTACACTTCTTGTGGGAGATTCACATGAGTGGAATTGCTCCTTTGTGTGGTAAGTTTATATTTAACTTCTAAAATTGTGCCTTTGCAACTTTTTAAGGGCACAAAATGAAAGGTGTGAAGCATAGAATTACGATATGGCCTAGCAATTCCACTCATAGGCATAGACCCCCAAAACTGAAAACAGGTGTTCAGAGAAAAACCCTTATGACAGTTTCACAATAGCAAAAAAGTATAGATAAAATAAATAGAAAAAAAAACAACCCCATCTCTATCAACTAATGAATAGATAAACAAAATATCATACATCTACACAAGAGAATATAATTAATCCATAAAAAGTGAAGTTCTGATATATGCTACAATGTGGGAGAACATTGCAAATATTACACTAAGTGAAAGAAGATGGACACAAAAGTTTACATATTGTTCCATTTGTATGAAATATCCAGGATAGACAAATTCATAGAGATAGAAAGCAGATAAGGGGTTCTCAGGGACTGAGAGGAGAGGAGAAAGGGGAATCATTGCTTAATGGGTTTGGGGTTTACTTTTGTAACTTTTTGTAATTCTGTAATCACATAGTGGGGATGGTTGGATAGCACTGTGAATGTACTTAATTTCACTGATTCATACACTTTAAAATCGGTAAAATAATATATATTATGCATATTTTACCACAGTAAAAAGGATTAAATCTTTGTATGCCCCACAGACTGAAAATTTTTAAATGCACATGAATAAATTGATTTGCTTTGGTACATTGCTCTGGAGAGTCAGAAAGCTAACTTTCAAAGAAAGATTGTTCTTTCTTACGATCAATTAATCATTGTCATTGTCATCATCACTCGCTTATTCAGTGTTTACTATATCCGTACATTGGTCTCAGGGCTTTACAGACATTATCTCTAATTATCATAATATTCCAAATAAGCAGGAATTATTCCTAATTTTCAAGTTTAGGAAATAGAAGTTCCAAGGGGTTAACATATCCATAGTTACTGAGTTAGTAAATGCTGGATGTGTGAAAGAGACATTCTCTTTTACTCTAACGACTTTGTATTTTATACTATATTTTGTTCTTTCAAAATTGTTTGAGCATGTACTAGCTGGAAGGCATCATGCACAAAAGAATAGTAAAACAAAGCGTTGTTATTGAAGAAGGCAGAAGACCTGAAAAGGGACTCTAAATTGGAAACCTCAGTGTTTTAGGAAATTCACATTGTATTTTATGCTAGTGGACTCCTGGGCAAACTGGAACAATGACCATAATTTATCCCACATTGTAACATGACAGTTCCTAACTCAATATATTCTTACTATGAGCTGATTTCAAATATTCTGGCTTACTTCCAAGAAGAACACAGAGCTTATAACTTCAATTACACGGCATTTCAAGCAGAACCACGTCCTAATATTGGACTGAGGGATTAGAGTTGACTGCCGGGACAGCAACACAGTTCAGGAAAGAATAATTATTTTTAGATCACTTTGAGGACCAAGTGGACCAGCTTACCCTTGTGCTTGAAAACATCACAAAGGCTAACAGGCTTAATACTTGGCCTTAGTAGAAAAAGTAGGTTATGTGAAGTTGTGTACAGGATCTCAATGGAAAGTTAAAAGTCTCACACTCCACATTGTACTGAGGGGTTAGAGGCTTGAATCACAATCAGCCTCCTAGACGGCGAGTTAGGATTTATTTGACATAAAGATTTAACCAATAGTTACTAGAAAAATATGAAATTATTTTGAGAAATATTTGGTTACACTATAGCTTGAATAGATAAAATATAACAATTAGAAGAGTTATATGAGTTATTTTATTATGATATTGCTTCCTGAAATTATTAGTAAAACCTATATTGGATTGAAATCTTAAAAATATTTAATATCTTTGAATTAAAAAAATAAATTGTATTATAAATATAATTATAAATTTTGTCAAAATCTCTTGTATAAATTTAGATATATGCCCACAATGCCATGAACTTCCTTCAAATCACAAGGTGAAGAGGCTAAGCTTCCTAATGTGTACGTTTTAGTTTAATCGCAGTCCCAGCTTCATAGGCTCAGTGCGTATAGAGGATCCTAACAGCAATTCTATTCTCAAACATTGATGTTGCGGACATCAAACAAGATGTTCCAATCTTACCTCAACTTTTCCAGGTTAAAGGAAACTAAACTCAGGATGAAAAACATATCTCTCTGTTAAACCTGTTGGAGAACTCTATTATTTAGAGTGATCAAAAATTGATCCTTCGGACCTCCCACAGATGGTTTGTGTTGATGTCCCCTTAAACTCAATTTTCCTCCCTTTGAATTCTATGAAAGGATCCCTCCTTGAAACCTTTCTAAGGATTTCTCTGGCAAGGCTTATAACTCTAAGTTCATTCCTCATCACCTAGGATGTACTCTTCCTTTGACCAGGTTGTTAGAAGCTGCTGCACTTTGAGCAGCATGCTGGAGCTGGCTCGCGGTGGCTTCCTGGAGCTGGTAGTGCTGTCCTTTCCGGACTCTGTTCAATGACATCTCATTGGTAACCTGACCTCAGTGCTGAGGGAGTATTTACATCACAGAAACCAGGAAGTGCTGCATAACAAGAGCCTTAATTTTTCCCCTAGAAAACTAGTTGTTCATTTTTTTTTAACGTTTATTCATTTTTGAGAGACAGAGAGAGACAGAGCATGAGCAGAAAGGGGCAGAGAGAGAGGGAGATGCAGAATCTGAAGCAGGCTCCAGGCTCAGAGCTGTCAGCACAGAGCCCATCACGGGGCTCCAACTCCCAAACTGCGAGATCATGACCTGAGCCAAAGTTGGACGCTCAACCGACTGAGCCACCAAAATACAGATGAGTGAAATAAGTCAGTCAGAAAAAGACATATATCATGTGATTTTACTCATAATATGGAATTTAAGAAACAAAACAAATGAACAATTTAAAAAAGAGACAAATAAAAAACAGCCTCTTGAATGTAGAGAACAAACATGGTTGGGGGTGTGTGTCAGGGAAGTGGGTGGGAGGATGGGTGAAACAGATAAAGGAGATTAAGAGTACAGTTACCGGATGGACAATGAGTAATGTATAGAATTGTTGAATCACTAATTTAAACATCTGAATGTAATATAACACTGTATGTTAATTCTACTTGTATAAATATACATAGGTAAGTAAGTAAGTAAATAAATAAGTAAAGCAAGCTTGAGAACACACACACACACACACACACACACACACACACACACACGAAGAGAATCCAGGTGAGAAATGTACAGAAGGATGCCCTAAAAACTGACAGGTCACTTCTTTTGGGTATCACTGGCAAACTTTATTGTGACTACACAGTAGGGGCTCCAGAGCATGCCTCCCAGGAACTTATACCCTTATGGAGACTTCCACAGAGTTGTGTATACAGTGGTGATTAGGATTTCCAAATTCAAAAGTGGGGAAATTTTCTCCCATTCTTACATAAAATAGCAGTGCGATGCCATACTCTATGGATCAAAGGCAGAGTGGTTGAGTTAGAAAATATTTCTTAATTTTAACATTATGTGGTATGTTTAGACCAGCATTTCTCTTTAGTTAGCTCTTAAATCATAGTGGTTTTGTTTTTTTGAATATCAGGAAAGTCCCCATAAATTTGTAGGTAGTTCTTTTTGAGAATAGTATGGATCCAATTTCCTACCAATCCACCAGAGAATCTTGATGTTTTAAAATGATAGTATCTTGTGAAGTTCTGTACTGCTGCACATTATTTTGTTCTTGAAGCAATACTTAAAAGAAAATGACAAATAGCATATTTTATGGTTATAGCACTGGAATATTGAAAACATGTTCTCTCAGACCAAATTATTACTGTTTTGTAAAAATAAATGAGTGCCCTTGGATCATATAGATGTGTTTGTGAACACTAAATATAAAATTTAATGCACTATTAGAGCATGTATCCTGCTTTGTTAATCAACTGGGATTTATTTACTAAGTTTTTAATATGACCCCTTCCACCATACTCATTGCATAAAGCCTTGTAGAAGAAAAGTGGAAAGTGAAATCGTCTTAGACCTAGTCTAATAGTTTAGACTAGATAGTCTGGTTCTCTTAGGAAAATTTTCTAAATGCACCAAGATGAAAACCATTAAGTAAATTATATGATACAGACTGTATACATAATGTCAGTTTAGAAACAAGAGAACTTTCTCTTGGTTGGAAGAGTTAGATAAGATTTTAAGGGAGATTTGAACTTGATCTTTGTACCACAAAAATCATTTTTGAGCATTTGTTCTACTAGTTGACACAGTATCTCTTTCTGTCTCTGCAAAGTAAAGACATAAAGAAGATAGAAAACCAGGATCCTCAAGGACATTTTATATGACCCTCCTTTTGTAATTTGAGGGTGTAGTTTATATATGACTCAAGAGGCCTTGTCCTACAAGTTATACTTTCAAAAATATTTTTTTAGGAATATGGTTTGTAATATGGCAAATAGGATTCTGATGTGTGAATAACACGTCTCATATTATTGAAATTAACTAATAACTTTGATATGTCACACGTGGCCTCCACATGACATTTCCTAGTGTATGTTCTTTTCCTAGCAAGGAACAGAGCCGTAGTCAGTGATACCAAACTCTTTCTGTGGCTGCTGGAGGGGTCAGGTCATGCTCTAGTCAGGAGCAGGAGGCTCTGAGAATGAGCCTCCCTCATTCTGTGCAAGTTCCCATTTCTGTGGCTATCTAGCATTTGGTTACCGTGTTCTTTCAAACAATTCTGTGTGTATATTAACTAAAAAAAAAAAAATCACTTAAAAAATGCCAAGAGTGATTTCATTAACCAAATGGATTAAAAGATATAGTGTTACATACTATGGGAAAAACCAAACTAATAAATCATACTATAAACTAATAATGCTTACTGTTGACCTTAGAAATGGAAAAGTATATCCAGAAGGTATATCCTGAAAGTGTTACTTTTAAATTTTTTCTAAAGCTCTGTTAAATTGCTACCTTAGTTCAAAGTGGGGAAAAGAAGCCAAAACCTGCTACTGGGAGTTAAGCTGACAAGTATGTTCTTTCATGATTACTTTGTGTTAGGGCGTAAAATTCCCTTTCGATGTAAACAGGGCTTTTAAGAATCTGGAAAGGAATGTTAAACAGCAGGTGAAGGTTGGAACCTTGAGGCCAAAGAAGACATTAAGTAAACTTAACCTATCCAATTTACCCTGGAACTTGAATAACTCTAGAGCCTGGAAAAGAATACCTAAGGCTCTTTCTGGTCACAGTGAATTAATGTCTGAGTTAACCAAAGCTGTACTATTTGCATAGAGAACTTCTGGGATTTTTAAGAAAACAGAAATGCAAAGACAACTCTAATAGGCTCTACCTTTGAAACTTTTAAGGGGATATGAACGTCATAGTCTAGCAATCATAGTAAAAAGTACACTTAGAAATGTTTGCATAAAATGTCTACTGTTAAAAGCCAAGGTAAGGCAGATTTCTCAGAGCGACTACACTACATATGTCTATGTAATTCGGCTAGTCAGAGGATAGGCACATCAAAACTTGTTTTTAATGGTTACTTAACCTTTACCTAGTAAAAATAGTACATTAACATATTTTTCTGTATTCAGAAAGTTTTTGGAAATACTTACCCTTCAGGAAACTCCTGAACCTACAAAAACTAAAAATTCTACAGCACAAGTGGAATGCGTGTTGGGGTTGCTTATTCTGATGAAATAATGTGTGTTAGTTATGTCATTATAAATATTCACATCATTTTGAATGTCTTCCTCCCAACTTGCAACAAAGATTTCTTACCAGGCAGGCAAAAGAGATATTTCTAGAAGATAACAGGATCATTCAGGGTCACTAGCTTCAAAATTGAGCCCAAGTCCAACTCTGGAAACACTGCCATAATTTCACTGTCAAGGAGAAGTTGTATCCCAGATTCGTGAGGTCTCCTGTTGAGAGTTTTTCTGACACTAAAACTATTGAATCTTCTGTAACTCCCTATGAACTCTGACCAAAGAAACAGACATAATGGCAGTGTCAGTAATAACAGTAATAGAATAATAATTTGGCATCAGATTAAGAGTTACCTTTATATTGAAAATGTGTTATTTGCTAGTGACTGCTATATTTTCACGGGTACTATCTTATAAAAATCTTCATATTCAATAAGCATTGTTATACCAGTTTCACAGCTGTAGAAATTGCTGTCAAGAGGCTCAATAATCTCTCAAGATTACAAAACTGGGGAATAGCAGAGCAGGCTTTGACACGGGTCTGCATGGTTCCATAGCTGGTATACTTACTTCTGGTAGATAGACAGCTGCCTCCCTCTAGGTGTCCAACCACCCACTATTGCCCAAGCCAGCTGGGTACCCACAAGGAAGTATGTACCTAACTTTGTTAGAAGTAACTGCATGCATTAAGTGCATTTGTGGCTTAAAACTAAGAGTGCCCCCACTGTAGACAGTGCATGTGAGATCAATCGGCAGCCTTGCCCTTTCCATTAAACCCTCCAAAGTCCCCTGCATCAAGTACAATACCCTGACACAGAATGTGTGCTCGCTTGAAGGAATGAGGCAGGCTGAGGGACTTTATTCTCCCTACCTTCATGGCCTACGAGAGATAGAAATACTTGGATGCTGTAGACCACTTGACAGAATTAATTCAATTAGGAGCCAATTTATTCTATCTTGAAAAGTGTAATTCTAGGGGCGCCTGGGTGGCTCACTTGGTTTCATGTCAGGCCTTTGATTTCTGCTGACAGCACATAGCCTGCTTGAGATTCTCTCTCTCCCTCTCTCTCTCTGCCCCTCCCCCACTTGTTCTCTCTCTCTCTCTCTCTCTCTCTCAAAATAAGTAAACTTAAGAAAAAGTGTAATTCTAGTAAATTTCTGGCTTATTATTCATGATAAATGTAGAAAATGCAGTTAGTTTTTTTCTCAAGAAATTATAATGGACCCTAACTCATTCATTCATTATCATCCATATAAAATTGATTTTTCATATCAATATTCATATCAAAGTACCTAAATATTTGCTAAGCAAGAATCCCGGGCATTATGCCAAGTAGAAGTGTGTAGTGCTGAGGTGTTGGGTATGGGTGGGAGGACTATTTTGGTTCTAAAGTGAGTCCTTAAGGATAAAGAGAAGTTATCTATGCTTAATGGAAAAGAACTTTTAAAAAGTAGGAAAATTTAAATGACATTTTAGTCAAGGATCCTATACTTTTGGGGTTTTGTTCATTTTTTATGTTGAGTAACGTGTTAATTGGAAGGATAGTAAGGAATGTTAATCTAAGCAGGACTAGCATGGAAGTGAATCTACACCACACTCCCAAAAGTCTATGTAAATAAATATCCTGATCAAAATCTTGGATAACTTAAATGGTGTTGATTGATATGATTCTGAATAGGACTAGTTCATTTCTCTGTGAAAATCTGGAGTTTTCACATATGGATATTTCTTCCTATAGATGAAAGAGAACTCTTATTTAGTTTAAAACAGTTGACAGGAGGCTTAATAAATGATTTACACACAGGGTGATCAGATGCGTACCAAGTATACTATTCGTGAACTGAAATAATTCCTCCTCCATAACAAAAAAGGCATCTCATCGGCACACTTGCATTTATAGTCAAAATGTGATTGTCAGAGTAGAAATGAACTTGATTTTATTTTAAAGTATTGCTGTGCAATTGATTGAAGACAAAACATTATTATTATTATTATTATCATTATTATTATTATCATTTGCATTTTTATTACAACTGAGATCCTTTAACCCATCTTCTAAAGTGAAAGTTAAACCCTATACTGTTCATAGGAAAGTTTGTAATGTCTGTGTCCCTGCACATTATCTACTATTAGCCTCTGGAGGCAGTGAGACTCAGATGCTTATTACCCAGCTCACTTTAAGAAGTTTGCAAGATTGAAAATAAAAATATCACCTGCATTGAACATTATGCTGAGTCTATGTAGAGTTTTTCCAAAATTTAAACCTAGGCCATGCTAAATCTTATATATGTTCTGAGAAGTAAAGACAATGCACATTGGACGGAACATGGACTCAGGAGTTCTATAAACCCAAGGTCAAATCTGGTGTTAGTAGTTTTTAGCTCTAAGATACAGAACAAGCAATGTGGTCTCTCTGAACTCAGTATTTTCACTCATAAAAGCAACTTTATACAATTGCAGGAAGGGTGAACTGAGATCATTTATATGTACAGTGCTAAAAATGGTAGCTTTTGAACTTGTTCATAGTTGCTTCACATTATTGTGGGTTCTTGGGTTGAAATAGTCCAACAGGGTACCATTTGATTGGTCAGCAGATATGCACAGTATGTCTACTGGGTGCCAACCATTCTGATGGCCCAGAGAACACAATGGTGCTGAGGCCCAGCCTTTGTCTTCCAGGGGCTTCCTGGAAGGTGCTCCCCTTTGCAGGGATTATGAAATGCTGTGCATTTTGGCCAACCTGGGATGTGTGCTGTGATGGCAGGAGGGAGAGTCACAGAGATAAGGTGACTTGTTTTGATTTTTGTTTTTCTTTTTAAATTCCCTCTCTCTCTCTCTTTTTTTTTTTTAAAGTTTATTCATTTTTGGGAGAGAGAGAACAGAGAAGGAGCAGAGAGAAAGAGAGAGAGAATCCCAAGCAGGCTCCACTCTGACTGCAAAGAGCCTGATGCGGGCCTCGATCTCACAAACCATGAGGTCATGACCTGAGCCGAAAACAAGAATTGGACACTTAACTCACTGAGTCACCCATGCACCCCTAAATTCTCTCTCTCTTTTTCTTTATATATTTTTTAACATCTATTTATTATTGAGAGACGGAGCATGAGCAGGGGAGGGACAGAGAGAGGGGAGACACAGAATCCGAAACAGGCTCCAGGCTCTGAGCTTTCAGCACAGAGCCCAACACGGGGCTGGAACTCACAAACCATGAGCTCATGACCTGAGCCAAAGTTGGATGCTTAATTGACTGAGCCACCCAGGCACCCCAAAATTCTCTCTTTTTTATACAAACAATAAAACTGGCTTGCTTCCCCCCCTCCCCCATGTGGATGTATTTGTTTTTCTGTTAGCTCAGTGGTTTTGGGTAGGCCTACCCTTTGTATCACAACAGCAGATTCTCAAGCTAAATTAGAGTCAAGACAATAACACAGGATGACTCCTTTATGAAGTTGAATTCAAGCCACACTTCTTAGAGGGCCAGCAGTTGACTTGGCTGGGATTGTCAGGCTGGAATATCCTCTCCTAAAACTAGTGATATATGAACATATTTACGTTAGTTCTGAGAAATCAGGGAGTATAGCATCATTATTAAGAACTATCTATGTTTAATTGAACTTTGCAGGTCTGTTAACTTTATTCCAAATTCAGGCAGGAAGAGTTATAAGGGGTTTGGCGGCTTGCTGTCTGCGTGGGAACCGGGGGCCTTTCAGAGCTACACTTCTTTTCAACCCCAGCAAAGATAATGTAGAGGATGCAAATTATCCTTAGACTTATTTTCTTGTACTGTTCTTATAGGCTCACCCAATTAAATGGTGGATTGTATTTAATAGATAGGCTTCCTTGCCAAATGGTCATAACTTTCCTCAAAGGTTGGAAGTTGCTCTAAACTCAGCAGTAAAGGCTATCAAGCTTAGATTTACTTTTCCTGTAACTATTCTTAGCAACATTGGCACAGCTATGACCTTGGCACAGCTATGACAATAATGATAAAAATAAAATTTAATTATTTTAGCTTTAACTATTTGCATTTCCAAGAAGAGGGCCAGAGCTTTTGAAGAAATAAATATTTAAAAATTTCTATCTAGATGTACATATGTACACACATGTGCACGTGTGCACAGTGTATATTTCTTTAAACCATTCTAACCAAATTTTTGCATATGTATAACCAAACTCACATTTTTTACCCATTTTATCCATTACACATCAGTTTTGCCTGGGGAGGAAAAAACATTTAATTATCAGCCTAAAGTTAACATCTACTAAATTTATAAGAGAATACTTCACCCTTTACATATACATGTAGAAGTAAGTGGTATTTTTATTTGACTATCGTGGAAAATGTAGAGAAATGTATCTTTGATTTTTCTGAATGCCTTTCAAGTTACCTTGTTGCTATGGTGTGAGTGTTTGTGTCCTTCTAAAATTCATGTATTAAAATCCTAAAACCCAAAGTGATAACATTAGGAGAGGTGAGGACTTCAGGAGGTGGTACTTTTGGGAGATGACTGGGTTTAAACCCAGGAGTGGTTTAATACTCTTATAAAAGACCCCAAGAGAGCTCCCTTGCTCATTCCACCATGCAAAGATATAATTAGAAGTCTGCAACCCAAAAGAAGGGCCTCACCTGGCCATGCTGGCACCCTGATCTTGGACTTCCAGCCTCCAGAACTATGAAAAATAAATAGTTGTTGTTTATAAGCTACCCAGTTTATGGTATTTTGTTATAGCAGCCCAAATGAATAAAAATGTATGTAAATGCACATTTGTTCTAAGTCGTCTGAATTCTTAAATAAGATTTTAAGAAGATTGACCAATAAAGCTATTCTTAGAAAATGATTTAGTCTAGCCCTGAAATAAAATGCTATCCTGACCTTCTGGGCTTACTGCATCCATTCTTTCAGGAAACATTTATGGACCATCTTCTATTGTAAAGCATTCTCTGAAGTACTGGGAATCTAGAAATGAAAGATACACTTCTTGGCATTAAAGAACTTACAGTGTGATGGGAAGGGCAGTTGAATGAACAGACTTTGTGAGAGCAGAGAAATACTCTGACATATATACACAGAGCGTACATGGGAGGGGGCGGCATTTAATGGAGACTGCAGGGTGAAGAGTGATCAAAGACAGCTTCCAAGAGAAGGCGGACTTTGGGTTGGTGAGCTGAGTTACTGGGGAGCTTCACTACCACAGAGGGAGAGAAAAATCTATCTAAAGCCCACATGCAGTTCAGCACAGCTGGAGAATTAGATGGGGGAAAGGAAGGTGGGTAGAGTGAAGGCCATGATGTTGGAGTGCTGGGTCATAATCAAAGTGGTAAGGATTTATTGAGTGCCTAGCACCATATGTTATGGATATTACCCCTAATCTTTCAACTGAAAGCATTCTTACTCTTTCTATTCTCTCTTCACAACTAAAGAGAGACTTAGGGACTCTAAGTGATTTGACCCAAAGGCCACATGCCTAATGAATGATACACATACACAAAAAGATTCAGACCCAATCTTGTCTCCAAAGCTACGATTCTTTCTATTGATTTGGAGGCTTGGCTTCCCAGGAGTATTGAATAATGCATTTATATCCTGAATGCCTTGAGGATACACTTACCCATACTTCTTTCTCCTGGCAGAAACGAAATAATTTATCTGGACCTGGAGTTTTTGCAGCATTATTTATTAAGTTCTTATCAGGACCTAACATAAGCTTTGATGATTCACATTAAGTTTTCTTCTTTAAGTTACTTTACATATACTTGAATGAGTTTGTTATCCACAATAATAATTTATGTTCAGGTTTAGTGTAAATAATTTGTTGGGTTGACTCTAGAATATCAAAACCAACAAGTAGAAAACCATAGGATAACATAATTGATAGAGAACTGGATTAGGAGTCCAGGTAGGGGCTTAAATCAACCTCACAGTTTAAGCATTCAGTTTGACAAATGAAATGGTTGATTTCATTCTCTTCTAGAAAGATCAAGACTTCAAAAACATAAGATTCAAAACCCAGCTCTACTTTGGAATTTTCTTAGTCTCAGTTTCATTATTTGTCAAATAGAGGTAATTATTTCACAGGAATATTGTAAGGATTGAGCACAGAGCTAAATGTGCTTGGTCTATAGTAGCTACTAGATAAAGGCCATTTTCCTTACCTTTATTCAGATAACACAGTCAAAAGCAAGGCTAACTATTGAAGGTTTTTCCAGCTCATGGTCCTGAGTTAAATGCAACAGGGTTATAATTGTGGGGAAGAAAGCCAGTCTGATTCTATCCCCTTACTATCCCTATGCCTCAGTTGAGATACCCAACTTGGGAACTTTAGGAAGAGATCAAGTTTCTTAAGAGAAGGAAGTATAATGCAAACTCAATGTAAGAATATAAGGCAACTTCTTCCTCAACAAAGAACCTCTACTATAGGTCACTGCCTGATCTTGCTCCCAAGATTTCAGGGAACAGTCTTTCCTGAAGCTTCCTGCTCCCACCCATATTTTATTACTGCTCTACAGCAACACCTCATCACTTTGAGAGAAAAATCTGTCCCCATGAAACTTTCATCTATATGCCCTAATTTTGCTCTCTGAAACAATAAAGAACTCTAATTTCCTCTCCATCTTTTAAATCTTCATCTTTAAACATCTCATCACTCTTTCTTCTGTCCTTATGATGAAAGTGAACAACTTCTTCAGTCATCCCTTATGTAACACTCTTCTCGGACTTTTCTCCCCTTGAGTCATCTCACTACACGTGAGCACAATACTCTAAGCTGGTCAGCAATGTACAGTTCAACTATTAACAACCTGATGGAATTTATTGTGCTTTTACTAACCATGCCTGGTATTGAAATAGCTTTTCGGTAGTTTCCACTGCACTGCTATACACACCGATGTTGTCGTTACTTGAAAGCTCCCTCTTTTGTTTTTTTTTAATATGAACTGCTACCTGGCTCTGTTTTTATAATTCTATATGTGATTTTTTAAATAACATAGAATACTTTACAATTAGTTTCATCAGGTTAGTTTAAGCTTCTTGAGAAATTTGAAAATTTGTGTTGTGTATCGTTTTATCTCACTTGCCATTGAAACTTTTCTCCTCCACAAAAGTGGCCAACCTGTGTCTCCATCGCCTCCTTGGCTGGGGCATTATGCTGCACAATTGTGTGTGGTGGTCAGCCCTGAGGTGGTCAGCCAAGTGAGCGATTAAAGTCTCCCAACATGCTAATGCAAAACTCTGTGTGGCAAGTACTTTGATTAGCTTGATTTGTTGTGTCTCTGGGCTTCAAAGGGCATTCTGCAGGAGTAAAGAGAACTGTTTCCCAAGAGACTTGTGATCTTTAAAAATACTGAGGCAGCCTTCTCTTGACTTGGCTTTATTAAATTGATATGTTTAACTAAGTGGTAGTGACCATAAGATGAGTTACATTTAACTTCTAACCTGCAGTATTGCCATGGGTTTGAGACAGGGCTAAATAGTTTGGCTCTGAAGTTCACTGTCAAAAAGTATCCAGGATTTTAGGTGTTCATCTCAATTAATGTGGAGCGTATGTAAAATTAGGCTACACATATTATAAGAATTATTTTTTCTCTCGAAATTTCTGGCTTTTAGATTCCCAGACCTGGCAGGAAATCTTTTTGGCTTCTCTGCTTCTGATCCTAGCTGTTTTCACAAAATGCAAACACATGCAAAAACATTGTAATAAACCTCAATGTTCAGTCATGTTCAGTAAGACTTCAAAAGATGTTTGCTTTGAACTTGGTTCTAAAGATGGGCATACCTTCATGAGAATGGAAGATATCTTCTTACTCTCTATGATGTGGTTTGGCCCTTTTCAGGGCCCCAAAGTAAGCTTTGTTCTGTAAGGCACATTAAATTTACTTTTTAGGCTAAGAATTAACATAGAAATTTCTTCTTATAGAACATCTTGGAGCTCTACTCCCCAAAGGGGCAAGGGTTTTAGACCACAAAGGAAAAACATTACTGCATCAAAGAGACTTGGAGCATCATCATGAGCTCCACATTCTGTGCCCTGTCTTAGATTTAATCAAGCATTTAAATTGTGGTTTGCGGCATTGTTGGGTGTTGGGTGATCCACATAAACTCTGGTATCACTTCGTAGTTTATAGAAATGTGAGACTAGGCTGAAGAGGTGTGGTACACCCTGTAGTTAGCAGAATCTGATTGCAAAGATACGTTCTGTAAACAGGTCCTTCCACATCCTTTTTCACTTTGTTTCCATTTTAAGTTTTATCCACCTTCCTGATAATCACAGTGCAAAGCACTCTGCCTCTCCTAGAGAGAACTGTGCCTTTGATCTTTACGCAGATAGACCATTTGAGCTGGTAAGACTGAAGGTCTCTTTTTGGTAGGTACTTTCATTGGATCTCACTCATTGTTATTTTTATATTCTATCTTTGGGTTATTTTTGTTCATCTATGTTTTAAGGCCATTTTCCAATTCAGAAAAATAGTCAATTTTTAAAATATCTTTCTCTAGTTCCTATTTGAACTATATTTTCTGTGGATCCTACATAGATCTAAAACATGACCTGTCTCCCTACCTCTTGGTACTAGAATCTCCGTGATTCTGTTATTTCTGAAATATTCAGAGATAAAGTCTGTGTCTTCCTAGATTTCTAACCACACCTTCTAACTATCTTTTGATTGTTTGTCACCTTAAGTTAAAAAATTGTGCCTTTTATAATAATCCTCATTCATTCAATAAATATTTTGGATTGACTCTTAGATGCCAAGCCCTGCATTAAGTGCTGTAGCTAGTAAGGGACAGAAATGTCTACTGGCAGAGAGCTTCATTGGTATTCTTAGTCCAGCCCCAGGCTGTGCCCCTCTGCATGGGATGAAGAATGCCTCAGTCAAGGGGATATACCTACCTGGAGCCTGACCATGTACGAGGTACAGCATCTTAAAATCTCCTTCCCAAATGATTTGAAGCCTGCTTCCTGAACTTTCATGGCCTTCTTCTTTTGTCCATCCCTTCCCAAGAGCTCAGTTCCAGACCTGAGGTGTGGGCAAGCAATCGCCCTTTGGGAGGATGAAATGAGCCTCAAGATGTAGGCAGGGATATCCACACATATGCTCACAAAACCCCTTGGGGTACAACATGGGTGGGGCAAAAAGAGAGGCAAGAGTATGGCTCTGGGGTCAGCACTGCCTTCCTCCTCTCCCTTTCTGCCAAATTACGGTGCAGAACTTGAAAGAATATTAGAATTCTGAATTTGAAGCTGACCTGCCAGGTCTGTTTGAAAGTCAGAGTTTATTTTATATAATAGCTTGTTGACAATGTGGACCTCTGACCGCTCACCTCAGGTCCTGCAAATGTTAAAGATGTGTCCAGGGAGGTATGCCTGGGTGGCTCAGTTGGTTAAGCATCTGACTCTTGATCATGATCTCACGGTTTGTGGGATCGAGCCCCATATCGGGCTCCTATTGACAATGTCTGTTTGAGATTCTCTCTCTCTCCCCCTTTCTTTCTGCCCCCCCCCCCAAATAAATAAATAAACTTAAAAAGAGTAAGAGGTGTTTAGGGAGCTGACAATGTAGTGGAGACTATGTCAGGCCAAAGCAACTGGTGTAGCAAATTCTCTAATTGTATAGAGAGTCATGGGAACACATGAGGAGGGCAACACAAATGTTGGGAAGTCCTCTTGGAACAAGGGGGCACTGAACTTAGACTTAAGAGTAGAATCTTACTAGGTGAAATCAGGAAGAGGGCATGGAATGCACAAAGGAATGGCCTGAGGAGGGAAGGAGGGACAGACAGAGGGACAGGGAGACAAAGAGACAGAGACACTGACTGTAGGAGGAACTGGAGGTTACTCAGTATGACTTGAGTGTTGGGGAGGGTCTTGAATTGAAGAAGGAGAGATGGTCAGGAATAAAGTCCTGTTAAGGATGCATTCTTACTTCCCTTTCTCAATAATTTCTCTTGACTTGCGTCATTTGCTTCTTTCTAGTTCTTATGTCCAGCCTCTTAAAAGTCCCCTTTCCCTTGCCATCCGTCCACGTTGAATGCACTGCTGAAATCTGATTTGTGTGGGAAGCCATTCAATAACTACCTGTCACTGAAGGTGCAAGATCCTTGTAATGAAAGTGACACCCAAATAAGACTGGATAAATGAAAAAGGAGCATCTAATTTCCCTGCATCAGGTCCCCCTTCCAGCTACATTCTTAAAGAATTAAGCATATCTCTAATTCTCCTACCTTACATAGTGTGAAGCTGGCTTTCTCTGTCTTTCATCCCCTGAAAGCCTCCTAATACTAGTACTAGTACTTATTATCCTGATAAATAATGATGACAGCCAGGCTTTCATACTTGTCTTCTCTGCTTTGCGGACATTGTTTCATGTAATCATTATAATGGCCCATGAGGTGCTCATGGTGTTATCACCATTGACTGAAGGAGAAACCAAGACCCAGGGAAGTCATATAATTTGCCCAACGCACATGTGCATATGTGACAGAACTGGGGTATGAGCCCATAGCTGCTGGACTCTAAAGCCTGTACTCTTGCCTCTCTAGGACATCATGTTTCCCACTTTCTGACAATACATCGAATCAAAGCCAAGTCTTAGTCCAGTGACCAAGTCATATTAAGCAGAAGAAATAACTGTACATAAACACAGGTGGTGAGTTCAGACATAGTAATGGACAATTGTCTTTTCAAAACTTCAGAGTTAGTAATTATGATACTTGGATAAACACCATATTTATCTTCCCAAGTCACTTTTCTTATTTATTTGGAGGTCACCTCTTCTTCTTGGAAAATTGATTATGCTTCAAAATATTTCCCCCAGCCAAGTCCGAACTCTCCTAGTGGCACTGTTTATGATATCAGCTGCCAAGTTTGTGACAGGCTAGATAATGCTACTTCATACATTTTGTTTATTTCGCTTGAAACTTAATTCTACAGCTAGCATTCTTTTTGGACCACTTAAGGAACCAATTAAACAAAAGATCAAGGGCACCTGTGTGGCTCAGACGGTTAAGCATCTGACTTCAGCTCAGGTTATGATCTCACGGTTCATGAGTTCGAGTCCCGCATCAGGCCCTGTGCTGACAGCTCAGAGCCTGAAGCCTGCTTAGGATTATGTGTCTCCCTTGCTCTTTGCTCCTCTGCCCATGCTCTGTCTCTCTATCTCTCAAAAAAAAATGAAAAACATTAAAAAATTTTTAAAAATAAATAAAAGATCAACCCCCTTTAAGTAAATATATTTTTTAAGTAAATATTTTAAAGCTTAAAAATACACTTTTAATGCAGGACTTCTGCCCTGGACTGCCTATATTTATTTACATTTACAAGTCAATGAAAAACAATTTTTCTTATTAAGTTTAAACTAGTCTATAGCCCTTTAATGTCTATTAAATAATGCAAGGGTGTCTGAAATGTGAAACTGGTCTTTTTTGTTGTTGAAGTTAAAAATCAGAGATATATGTTAAAAGAAGCACTAAATTATTTGTGTCCATGATCTGTTAGAGAAATATGTTTCATTCAATGTAGAGACATGTCTAGTATTGTTACTTATCTAAAAAATCAATCATTTTTTTAAATTAAGGAAACATGGGCTGAGAACAGAAGAGACATAAAAGTCTTGGTATTTCATGACCATTGGGTATCAGCTTTCCTGCATGCTCCCATCTGAGTCACAGTTCAGGAAGTTGGTCACCTTAGCCATTTAGCCATTTTGCAAAGACACGAGTTAATTTAATTTTAAAAGAATACATTGTATGTTTGGTTTAAATTATGAGACTGACATTTATATTTCACTGACCTTAGAGAATTTATACAAGTACTTTACAGATTCCAAAGTGACATCTATTGATTTTTTTAAAAGCTTAATGGAAGAAAATGTAAAGGTTTAATTATTTCAAATGGTAAAAATCAAAATTGCCAACTGATTTTTATGAGGTCAGTGCTATAATTAGATTAGTTTAAGATCGAATCAGAACAATAAGAGTGTTCTTTAACTACTTTTCTAGATATATAACCAATAATTACTTTGTTACATACACCAAAAGATTTGGATCAATGAGAGATTAGATATGTGACCATGGAGATGTAGCCAATAGTAAATAGAGCCTTGTAATACTTCACACTCATTTTTAAGAGCTGCCTTTGTACCTTACAATTATGCCTGTAACTATATAGTTTAATATTAGAAATGGCTATTTGTTTACTTTGAAATATATTTTTTTGTTACAAAATAGAATACAAATACAGAAAATCACCCAAATCAGGGGTGCCTGGGTGGCTCAGTAAGCTAAGCACCTGGGTCTTTTGATTTCAGCTCAGGTCATGATCTCCTGGTTTGTGAGATCGAGCCCCCCAATCGGGCATCACAATGACAGCATGAATCCTGCTTGGGATTCTTTCTCTGCTCCTCCCCTGCTTGTGCATGCACACACACTCTGTCTCTCTTTGAAAATAAATATAAAAATAAACATTAAAAAAAAAAAAGAAAATCACCCAAGTCAAATGTATGGCTTAATGACTTATTTATGGTGACAACACTACCCAGGTCAAGAAATAGAATTTTGCTAGATAACCGAGAAGTCCCTCCAGTGTGCCCTGTCCCAGTCACAACCTCTGCCCCTCCCCACAAGTAACAGCTCTTCTAACTTATAATCATCCTTCCATTTTGAAAGTAGAGTTATCGTTCAAATATGCCTCTGTCGACATGTTGTCAACTTTGCCAACTTTTAAAAAATCAGTCTCTTTTAATCTACAGGTTCCTCTGCCATTTCTTGCATTTTCTTACAGTTTATCTGTTGAAGAACCCTGCCATTTGATGTGTAGTTTTCTGCATTCTGAATTTTGTTAACTTCATATTCCTGGTATAATTCAACATATTCTTCAGTCTTCTTCAGTCCTTCAGTCCTTCAGTTCCTGCAAATTATCCAGAAACTGGGTAAAGCTCCTCTTTGGCAAAACTAGAGGGGACATGTAATATTTGGTTGTTTCTCATGTTACCATCTTAGCAGCCATTGAGGCTTAATGCCAAACTCTGTTGATTCATTGATAGTTGCAAAGTGGTGATATTTTGATTTTATGAATTATTTTGTGTTTGTTTGTTAGAGTACTTTTGTTAAGAGACCCTTTCCTTCACTTACCATTTGATTAGCCAGTAATACAGTTCCCATAAGAAAGGCAGGATGCCTGCTTGATTTCTCTTCCTTCTTTACTAGTTTTCAAGATAATGAATACTTTCCCTACTATCTTCAGAAGAGAACCAATTCTTTCTTTAAACTTATTTGATATGTTTCAACCTATGGAAGTTATTTTCACTGCTAGATCTCACATTGTCCCATCTTTGGGCTGTGAGAGCTTCAATTTTATTTTTGGGTCACTTTGTTATGCCCCTGGTAGTCTCTGGTAGCTTCCTTGCTATTGGGTAGCACAAGATATTCCAAACTTGTGTTTTACATAGCCTGCCCCAAATATGGAATAGGCCAGTGTTTTTTTAAAAGGCCCTAGTTCCTTTTAGTGAGAAATGGTATTTCAAGACCACAGTCTGGACACTAGAGATAATCATTGCTACTGGGTTGGTCATTTTTTCTAGCCCCTTTGAGTGGACAGTTCATACTGACACATTCAATTCAGATTAGAAAATACCAAGACTCATTTTCAAATTTTTTTTTTAATGTCAGATAGAGAGAGAGAGTGAGAGCAGGGGAGAGGGGCAAAGGGAGAGAGAGAGAATCCTAAGCAGGCTCCACACTCAGCATGGTCTGGGTCCCATGGCCCTGGGATTACAACCTGAGCCAAAATCAAGAATCAGTCACTCAACCAACTGAGCCACCCAGGTGCCCGTATTGAATACCAAGTCTTTAGTTTAATTTTTTTATGGTTATATCTTTGTCTGCTTTTTCCTATACCCACAATTTTGATCTTCATTGAGAAAAGCAATATTAGAATTAAAATATTCCATAATCACTTATTAGTTTTAAAACATTATACGCAGAGTCTCAAGATAAAAATGCCAATGCATCTACCAATATAAATACTGAAAACTAAAAAAAAAAAATTGCATTTGCTTTCTCTATTCTCTCCCAATTTTTTAATAGTTGCACAAAATCCACATTGTCAGAGTATGTACCCTATGTATATACTCCCCTTTCAAACTGCCGTGTGGCCTCAGGACAGGTGACTCTGTAGTCAATACCCACCATCTGTTCTTACATGTAAGCACTTTGGGTTTTTGAAGGTCATTCTCCACTAGTTAACTGGGCTCACGTTTTCTTTCTTTCAGTATCTTAAATATATTAATTCATTTTCTACTGGCATAAATCGCTGCTGTTAAAATCTAATGATAATCTAAATATTTTCCCCTTATAAGTCATGTGAGCTGTTTTTCTAAATGCCCAAAGTATTTTTTTTTTCTTTTTCTTTAAAATACAATAAATTTGCTAGAATTGGTCTTGTGGTCGTCAGTCTTTCTGGCTAATTATTGTCAGGCATACAGTGCAATATGGAATGTATTATTATTATTTCAGGGAGGTTTCCTGGAATTATAATTTTTTGTATCTATTCTCTTCCCTTGCTTTTGTTTTCTTCTTTACAGTCTTCTATTATCCATATACTGTTGACCTTTGCACAACATAGGTTTGAACTGTGTAGGGCCAGTTATATAGGGCTTTTTTTTTTCCCATAAGCACAGTACAGTACTGTAAATGTTTTTCTCTTCCTTTCCACTTTCTTTTTTTTCAACGTTTATTTATTTTGGGGACAGAGAGAGACAGAGCATGAACGGGGGAGGGGCAGAGAGAGAGGGAGACACAGAATCGGAAACAGGCTCCAGGCTCCGAGCCATCAGCCCAGAGCCCGACGCGGGGCTCGAACTCACGGACCGCGAGATCGTGACCTGGCTGAAGTCGGACGCTTAACCGACTGCGCCACCCAGGCGCCCCTCTTCCTTTCCACTTTCTTAATAACGTTTTATTTTCTCTAGCTTACTTTATTGTAAGAATACAGCATATAATACATATCATATGTAAAATGTGTGTTAATTGACTATTTATGTTCCTGGCAAGGGTTCTGGTCAACAGTAGGCTCTTAGTAGTTAAGTTACGGGTGAGTCAAAAGTTATACATGGATTTTCAACTGGCATGAAACTGGGTTATAACCGTTAACCCCTGCAGTGTTCAAGGGTCAACTTTGTTTCCCCTTCTACTTATCTTCAACATATATCACTTTCCCTAAAATACTTTAAAAAATTCCTTTATTAATTTCTTTTTGATTAAAAAAATTTCCCTTGAAAATTGTTTTTGCCTCTTTTTTTTTCTTTAACCTTCCGGTTCTCTTAAGGTGTTGCCTTTTGTGCTTGCTTCATCTTGTGCCCCTTCTATTTTAGTCTTTACCTCTCAAAGTTTTTAAAAAACTTCTCTTTCTTTAATTCTGTATCTCTTCATATTTTTTAAAAGGCCAATTTTGGGGGCACGTAGGTGGCTCAGCCTGTTAAGCGTCCAACTCTTGGTTACGTCTCAGGTCATGATCTCACAGTTTTGTGAGTTTGAGCCCTGAGTCGGGCTCTGTGCTGACACCATGGGGCCTGCTTGGGGTTCTCTGTCTCCCTCTCTCTGTCTGTCCCTCCCCTGCTCATGCTGTCTTGGTCTCTCTCAAAAATAAATAAACAAAATAAAATTAATTAAAAAAATAAATAATAAATAGAAATAAAAGGCCAATTTGGAACATTTCCATTTTTCATTATTATGAAAATAATTGTTCATAGCAGTAGATTGCCAAGAAATGATTAAAATATACTTACTAATACATATTTTTCATATTTCAAGGTGGAAATTTTATTCAGTAACTACTAACAAATCCTATGATCAGCAACTTCTTCAGTGGGTTTGTTGCACAAGCATTGAATAATAATTCACTGATTTTAAAAATTCAATAATTCACTGATTTTAAAAGTGACTTAAGGGCCAGGCTCCTGCGTGGCTCAGTCGGTTAAGTGTCCAAATTCAGCTCAGGTCATTATCTCACAGTCCCTGAGTTCGAGCCCCATATCGGGCTCTCTGCTGTCAGTACAGAGTCCACTTCAGATCCTCTGTCTCTCTCTTTCTCTTCCCCTCCCTGGCTTGCACTCCCTTTGTCTCTCTCTCAAAAATATGTAAACATTAAAAAATTTTTTTTGAATAAATAAAAGTGACTGAGTTCTTTTATCCCACTATTTATAAATTTTGACTTGTATAGGATCCAGAGCTATGTAAAATCTGCAAATTGATTGTTTGTCTGGTTATTCATTCATTCTCTAAACATTTTGCCAGGACTTTTACCAGGACATGGGAGGCAAAAATTAATAAAAATAAATTTTGCCATCCAGCAACTTAGAGTTAAAGGGGAAAGATTGAGCAAGTAACCAGGATTATAGTAGAATGTGACAGGTGTTTTGATAAAGATATCATAGTGTCAAAGGAGCACATAGAAATTTGAGTAGTGGGGCCAGGGTAGGAAGCAGGAAAACCAATAGGTGTGGGATCAGCAGTGATACAGGCATTTACAAAATAATAATATTGCACTTTACAGTGGAAATTTTCCATACTCTTACACATTCACCATCTCATAAGAAACACAACCATGTGGTTCTGTTGTCCATACTTTATGTATGAAGAAACTCTGCTTCAGAAGAAAAGTTGACTCTCCAGGATCTTAGGGCTGATAGTTTGCTGTTTTGGCACATTAAACCATTTTAGAGGAATAAATGACTACTACTTTCTGCAATGATCATAGTGAAACTATTAATTATTGATATGGGAAATCAGTCAACACATCAGAAAAGACACACATAAATAGTACAATGAATAGTTCAAGGTCAAATGGAGTTTTCTAAAAATCAATTGACCAATAACATGTGTCTCTATCTATTCTATAAGTCAACGTAATTAAATATCATTAACACTAGCATCCATATAGCCCCACCCTTTCATTCTGTCTCTTCTCCAATATCCACGGATAAAAGTTAGCACTCTCCCAAACAGGAAGCCTCTCATTATTAGCTTTACACTGCCCTCCTTTTTTGTTTTACGTGGGATTAAAGGAAAAAAAAACATTTTTTTTTTTGCAACAGCAAAAGTTACTTTTCAGAAAATAAGAAGGAACGCTAAAATGCCTTAAGTAATTTGAAATTTAACACTATTAGTGACAATTATTAATCGCATAATTGCTGCTGCCCTTTTTCATTCTTTTCAGGTGAGTCTCTAAGGCAAGGGCATTACCATAAAGGACTTATTTAGCTTAACATGAAAAAATTGGAAGAAACATGTAAATCGTTTTCATTTTAATTTAACCGTCAGTTATGTGCTTAGGGATTGAATGTTATTTGTCCTTTGTGAGGGTACAAATTTGGCTTCTGATCATGCCTTAGATTGCTGGTTCCTAGTACAAACATAAGCTGCTTCAGGGGAACTTGAAGGCAGAGTGAATCATAACATCTTATTTCAAAATGTCACTGTTTTTTAGCTCTTAGAAATGCTAAGGCAGTAAGGATAAATGTGTTATTTTCAGAAAAGAGAGGTGTCTGTACTTCTGCATTATTGCAACATTTATTCCCAAGATCGTGGATAAGTTTTCAGAAAAATTTTAACTTAATATGAAAAGACATTGAGGCCAATTAGAAACAGCACTTGTTAATATGCATGGTCTGCAAACAAGTGTAACCATTTATTGACAACATCGATGATTTGAAAGACTTTTGAGCTTTCCAAAAGTTCTGAGTTACAAACTACTGCACCCAGCTTTTTACTAATTGAAAATAGATCACTGCCTATCCTCTTGGACATCAGTGGTAATTGCTGCCTATAGAGTTTGCTAGAGTTTGGAAAGCTGAACTTCAATTTCTATAACATCTGCCACAAAGTTGGCAATGCTGTATAATAATGCAGTTAGAAAACACAACATATAACCATCATGTCAACAGCTATATTACAGGAAATTATAGTATAGAATTAGGAAATGATGCATGATGTTAATGTCTCTATATCTAAAAATACAGTACACATTTATGTGCATAGTATAATTGGTGCTCTTCATTGAAATATTTGTGGTTTCATATATTTGCTATATTGTGTCTGGGGTCTTGCACAAAATTTTCCTTCTGCTTCGTATGAGCTCTTCTCGTTATTCAGCCCCTTCATCTGGCTAATTAAGTCTTTAAGACTAAGATTAAAAATAATTTCCTCAAGTTTTAATTCCTCTACTTTGTCTTTTCGATCACATGTATACAGTGGCTCTAACAGCTTCTAGCACATGAGAGTTGTCAATACATGCTTGTTGAATAAATGGAACACTAGGAGCCCTTTCCCCGTATTTTTTTTACTGTAGCACCGTGGGCTTGCCGATGTCGAGTAACATTTGTTTTATATTCTCATAACTGTTTTCTCAAGGTAAACTTTTTACAGTAGGATTTGTTCTTACTACAGTAGTTCTTTTATGTTAGGGACTGTTCACCTCTTTGTCCCCACACCTGTCCCCACACAGTATGTGGCATGCGATAAGGGCTTAATAAATACTTGTGGAATAAATAATGGGTGAAGTTTTATTAGTCCCTTAGGTTCAGATATGCCTTGGCCATTCCTATCAAGCTCGCATTCTTCTATGCGTTCTTCTTAAGAGGGTGCTGTCTATGTTAGGATTATTGTTTAATTTCAGTGGGAAGGTGGGAAGAAAGAGCATTCTGGTGGAAGTAGGGGTCTCATGAAACTTTCTTTGGAAGAAATTCATACCAGAGGCCTTAGACGTAAAAGATTTGTGAATAAGTATATTCTATGTAAAAATACAAGTCTATATGCATTTTACATAAGGATTTGTAAGAGATGAATAGCAAATACTGATTTAAATAAGACAAGCATGGAGTGCCTGGGTGGCTCAGTCGGATGACCGTCTGACTCTTGATTTTGGGTCAGGTCATGGTCTCACATTTTGTGAGTTCAAGCCCCACATCGGGCTCTGTGCTGACAGCTCCTCCTCCCCACCCCCCCCCCCCACCCCCAACCCGTTTGCATGCACGCTCTCTCTCTCTCTCAAAATAAATAAACACTTAAATAAGAGAAGCCTGGTATAGTGAGAGATGGTATTGAATTCAGGAGAGTGTGGGCCTAGTCCTAGCTCTGTCTCTAGTATATTCCCTCTCACCGAGAATATTTCCTTAGCTGGAAAACAACTAAAGGAGCAACAAGAGCCTTCATCTCTAATAGTCATAATCCCATGCCAAATGGTAAACTGTAATCATGTCAGTCTTTATTTTCTCTTTCTCTGAGTTTATAACATATTTTATAATTCACATTTAAAACATTTTTCATCTCAAGTGTGGTTATATTAAGATTCATGATAAGTGAAACCACATTTCAGGAAATACATTTTCTTTCTTCTCTTCCCTTCCCTTCCCTTTTCTTTTCTTTTCTTTTCTTTTCTTTTCTTTTCTTTCCGTCTGGCATAGTTTTCACGTATTCTGCTCTTTCCCTCCTCCGCACCCCGCTGTGTGCCTTGTATCCCTTTTCTTCTCTTTCAAGCGATTTTGCATTTGGGTAATTTTTATTTACTTCCGGGTGATTATCAAAATATTATATTGTTAGAGAGACTTGATATTTAAAATGCCAGTTCTTTTAAATTTAGAAAAGGATGACGGAAGTTGACAGCTTTCTGCTTTTAAAAGGGATTTTATTTCATTAGCGCCCCCAGCGGGGGGAAGGAGGAAAGGTCAGCATTTCAACAGTCCCAGGTTAGAAATGGGGAACCCGAGACTGACATACTGAATCAAGCCTCTTGATTGGTGCCATCTATTCTGACCCTAAGATCAGAGATCCTGACATTTTGTTCTTTGTTTTGTGCATTCGGCCCTATGCCAAATTTGTAATGCTCTATGCAGTGTTTGTTTCCTCTGTATTTTCCTCCGGTGGTCTTTTTACTTCATGCTCCTCATTCATCAGTGCCACCAATGTCAGTGATTTATGAACGGTAGCTACAGCCAAACTCCAGTCTGTGTGGCCTTTGAAACGAATGATGTTGTGTGGGTTTCTCCTCTTCTATGGTATAGGTATTGAAAAGGACCTGACACTGTGGGAAGAAGCAAGCCTGTTCAAGAAAGCCCTGTAGCCTACACAGTGCTTTGGTTACATCTGACCATCAAGAAAACCCTCAGTCATTAGCAGGTCTTAGCATAAGACTGCCAAGTGTCCAGATGAATTGGGAAAACCATTGCAGTCTAGCTCCAAGGAAACAAATAGCCTCTTCAGCGAGTGCCCGGGGGCGGCCCTGGAGCGCCTCACTGTTAGCCCTCAGATGTTCAGAGGCCGGCCAGGCAGGTCTCCAACGCTGGCCCCTCCAGAAAGCAGATCTTTACCAACTGCAGTTTGCCTCGCTATCTTCTTACCCCCGGCAACCCAGGTGACGGGGAAGGGATTACTAGTACACAAAGGACTAGTTCTGTCACAAGGAAGAGCCAAATTGGAAGATCCCGCTGTATTCCCTCTCCACGAATTATCCAAATAAAGGGAGATAGTATAGCAAATCCAACTAGAAAAAGCAGTTTATCTGAAGAAAATTTCCAGCCTCCTCCATATGCTTTGAGTTAAATTCCTCACAGTTTGGGGGTTTTATATGGATTTGATTTTTCCTAATAGTTTATATTTTAGCTTAAGTAAATATAACTGTCCTATCTCTTTGGCTGTCATATCCGTTGAAAATCCCACAAGCTTGGAAGCATTTGGAAACAGTTAAATTACAGCATACTAATTTTTCACTAGTGGAAACCATGATTTGGGGGGGAAAATATTATACATCTGTGATTTCTAAGCGCTTAAGGAAACCAATACTTTATTTCTAGCTTAACTTTTGTTTTGAAATGAGCATTTTTTTTTAACTCGCTCTAGCTTAATTTTTGTTTTGAAATGAGCATTCTTTTTTTTTTTTTTTTAACTCGGTCAAAGTGCTTTGGAGTATACATCACAAGTTTTAAAAAATAAGGTACATTTAATGTTTTATGTTTTAAACTTTTCATTTCAGTGAGGGAAAGGAATGTCAGAGTTGAATCTGGTCCCAGCAGGGCTTTGCCCATACCTAGCCACTTGAACTTAAGCATTTCCTTGAGCCCCTCAGGCTTTAGTTTCTTTATTCATCAGATTCGCAGAGGATGTCTTGCCCTCCGGTTGTAGTGGAAAACCAATTAAATGAGATAATATATGGAGAATCTTTGAAGTGTTAAAAAGAATGTCCTCCAAAAGTTAGGAACAAATGTAAGCTTTATTCACACGTATTTAGTTATCCTTTAAACACACATGTTCTCCTAGAATTTATCATTTCATGATATCTCAGGATTTATTTCCAAATGTCTCTGGCCATGTAGTATAAAAAATATAACTTATCCAAACTAATGAGTTGTTTGACAATTTTGACCACCAATGTTTAGATGGATTTGGGATGTATGTTTAATTTGATGTTAAATTTCTATGATTTAAATCTCAGTGATTACGAGTGCCTGATAAAGGTCTCGTGAAAAGCACAAATAATGGAAAATTTACTAATAATGTACAAGCAAGGTGAGAAAGAAAGGCTGCATATAAACACTGGGAAAAGACAGGTTAATGAGCTATACTCTCTCCATAAAATATTTTGAAGTCCATGTGTTAGATCTTCATACAGATTTATAGAATACAGAATTGGTGACCTTTTTCTTAAACTAACATATTTATAAAATTAATAACAAAATTTTACGGATCTCATTTAGCATTCTGTCCTAAGTTTTAGTTAGCTATTCCAGGTGGTTATTCATTTATGTGACTTAAAATCCACTTAAAAGAAATATTGTTGCCTTGAAAAAATGATCTCCTTCCAAGGAGAAAGTCACCAGACTGACAACCCCAATCAGCATGGTGGGAGCATAGTAAGGATTTGGTGTTATTCCCAGGTTTCAATACTCTTCATGATTCATCTTCTATCGTTCTTTCTTTCTCCTTCCCCTGACTTTTTCAACTTCTATTCCTCTTTGCCTCTAGGGAGAAGCCTCCAGTGGAGGACAGTCACTGAAAAACTACCTGGAAGAAGTGAGTTTTAAGTTAGCCTTGTAACATAGTCTGAAATCAGTCTATCATATAGGACGAATTTCGCTTGGGTTTTCTCGATCTGCTCTACAGTTTCCAGTCTGGGGTATACCCAGTCACACTGGTCATGCCCAACAAAACAGGATGATAAATAATATTTCATCAAAATGTTGTTTTTTTCCTTGTTGATAGAGGGATACCTTATAATAATTTAGTCATCCTGAAAATGATGTGTACAACTGCACAGGCCTAGGGCTATCATATATTTTCACTCACAAACATTTGTTGATATCCTAAAAAATGAGAAACACGTGCACAAAATAATAAGACATGATCATTGCTCTTATGAAAAGAACAATCTGTACCAAATTGGTGTTCATTCCTGTGATAAATGTTCATCAAGGACATTACTTGTACAAGCCATTAAGCAAAGTGCTGTCTTGACAAATAAGATATATGGTAGATTTTTGTTGGAAAACCATTTAGATGTCTGGATTTAGTTTGGAGATATCCAAGCATGCTCTGTGTCACAGGACATGTCTTTGGACTGTCTACAAATGGTATTTGGGAACTTGCTGATAAACCCGGGGATAGAATCCACAAGACTTGATCTGAAGCCAAACCACAGTGGTCACTAAATTAGATATCTGAATCTGTTGTAGGTGAAGGGGACTGGGAAATAATCTGGTGATGATGTCAAAGAAGTACCAAATATTTGGTTTGAATATTCTCCTCAGAAAGATAGAATATCTTTATCTCTAAATATTTTATTCTTGCGCGCATGCATCCATTTAAGATCCAGTTTGAGTGGCCTACTGAATGTGCCACTCAAAACTTCCTCAGAACAGTGTACCCATACTTAAACTCACACTTGCTTCCAAATACCACTCGGAGAGGAAAATGAGAGTATATAGCACCCCTTTAAGTCCCTAACATCTCTGGTTTACAAGCTTGGAGCTGATTGAAGTTTTGCCAAAGGCACCTGGAGAAGAGATAACGAAAGGAGAAGACCAGGTTGGTTGTCTGGGTTCAGGTTAGAAAAATCAAAATATATGCTGCAAAAAATCGGAGAGTTAGAGTACCAACTTTAAATTTCAGTTTAATGAATTTGATGCAGAGATTGACTAGAATACATTAAAACCATTAATATTGCCGAAGAGAGGCAGACACTGTTTTCGGTGTGTACCCAAGTAGAATTTCTCTTTAGGATTCTGTGGTTGCTAAAGCTCTTGGCTCAGCATTCCCTACTTGGTGGTGGCCTACTTGGTGGGCCTGGGATGGTGGGCCACCTCTACAAGAGGGGTGCCTGATACCCTTTGTAATGTGTCCTGCACCAGTCTAGCGCTGTTGGAGGAAGAAGAAAATTGAGGTGCCAGTACAGGAAATGGGCCTCATACAAGATGATGGAACTTTAATTTGTGCAGTTCTCATCCGAGAAAAAGATCCTTATGTGCAATCTAAGCATACATGTTCTACACGATTATAAATGCTTAATGTGATAACAAGGTTGAGGATTTGTGCCATTTTGTTGGAGGTTCTGGCAGGGCATTGCTTCTCGGTGTGGTCCTCTGACTAGCAACACAGACAACACCTGGGGGCTTGTAAGATATGCAAAATCACACCAGATCCAAAGAATCAAAATATGTATTCTAACAAGATCCTCATGTGATTTGAAGCACCCTAGAGTTTGAGAAACACTGCCCTAAAGTGTTCTTTCCATGTTATTTCTAGAGAGTAACTACATACATCATGCAAACCCTTCAATTTTGTATAATACGGGTAGGGAGGAAAATTTTATTAATACATTTATGAGTTTTGTTTATTCATTTACTCTCAAGAACAATATTTTTGGTTGACTAGGGCTATAAAATCTCCCCAGCTTATGAGATTCGTTACCGATTCTCAGTTTGAATTTATAAGTATGTGTATGCCCATAAGCATTTTTTAGGAGCTCAGTATCACATAGCTTTTTTGTGTTTTGTTTTTGTTTTGTTTTTTTGTTTGTTTTTATTTTTAGAGAGGGAGAGAGAGAGGGAGAGAGAAAGAGTGCAAGCAGAGGAGAGGGACAGAGGAAGAGAGAGAATCCCAAGCAGGCTACATGCTCAGCGCAGAATCCAATGTGGGGTTCAATCCTAAGACCCTGGGATCATCACCTGAGCTGAAATCAAGAGTTGGACATTCAACCAACTTGTCACCAGGTGCTCTGACATAGTGGTTTCATCTAATATTGTTTTATATTTAGATTTAAGCTCTTTTTTAAACCAACATGTGATCATTCTTTACAATAAAACTCTAAGTGTGATCTTTAAAAAAAATTTTTTTTAATCTTTCATTTATTTTTGAGAGAGAGACAGAGTGTGAGCAGGGGAGGAGCAGAGAGAGAGGGAGACATAGAATCTGAAGCAGGCTCTAGGCCCCGAACTGTCAGCACAGAGCGGGGCTGGAACTCACGAACCGTGAGATCGTGACCTGAGCCAAAGTCGGACGCTCAACCGACTGAGCCACCCAGGTGCCCCATCTAAGTATGATCTTAATTAGCGAGCTCTTAACTTATTACTAGTTTGTTTCTTTTTGCAGATATTAATTCATTTGGTCTCTAGGAAATATATACTCAAATTCTTCTCCATGGAGAGTATGTTGAGAATGTGAGCCATAAAATGATAATTTTTTTCTCTCACGTCTACTCTTTTTTCACGTTTGTTCTCTTTCTGCTTCTTAGTAGAGTCACAAACGATAAGGAACAATTTTTATAAATGTTAGAAGCATTGAACTTAAAACTGGGCTAGCAAACATTTGCTTTTATGTAGTATATACACTAAAACTTGAATAAACCACAGTGTTTACATTTTTAAATATATCTAACATTTCTTTTTAAAGTTTGGACAACTTTTTGCAGATCAAAGTCTGCTTTTTTTCAATTTAGTCTTATAATTAGACAAAATTATAACCACATGACACTAAGTCAATATTGTTTAGACCTAAATCGAACTAAAGGGACAATACGGTCTCTTCTACAAGCAAAATTAAAATGGAATTTCCATTCAACATTTTTTGTTGTTTAATATATTATTTTTCCAGAATAGGATTTGTATTTTTGAGCAAATATAAAATGAGATATTTTTAAATAGTCTACTTTTCCTAATCTTCAAAATCATTCTTATGGTCAAAATTTTTAAAGACATTATGTGTTGTTCACTTGTAAAACACTTGGTAACTCAGGTAGGAATAAGAATTTCAAGTCACAGAAATTTCAGTTTTGAAATAATACTAACAGTTATTCAAAAAATGTATAGAATTTGAAACACCTTATCAAAATCAACTGCTTCCAAAGCTTGATTGTCACACTTTTTACAGAAAAGCTAATGTGTTTAAAACATCACATTCCCCCTATGTGTTCACTCTTATGTGGATCCTGAGAAACTTAACAGGAACCCATGGGGGAGGGGAAGGAAAAAAAAAAAAAAAGAGGTTAGAGTGGGAGAGAGCCAAAGCGTAAGAGACTCTTAAAAACTGAGAACAAACTGAGGGTTGATGGGGGGGTGGGAGGGAGGGGAGGGTGGGCGATGGGTACTGAGGAGGGCACCTTTTGGGATGAGCACTGGGTGTTGTATGGAAACCAATTTGGCAATAAATTTCATATATTTAAATAAATAAATAAACAAACAAACAAACAAATAAATAAATAAAAATAAAACATCACATTTCCCATATGAATAATTGGAAAGTAGCATAGTGCACTCCTTACAAATCCCCTAATCATGAGAGATTTATTAATTTAAATGTATATGCTTCAGAAAAGTATTGTCAACCTAAATGGGTGAGAAGCTATAAAGAACTAAAGACTGAAGTTAATGATTTTTTGAAACTTTGTAAAGAGCAATTTAGAGCAGCTCCTCACGTCTGCAGGAAGCTAGCTGGTGAAGGCCGGAGGCAACACACACAGGAGTGTGAACTAACTCAAGGTGTCAAATGGCAGATTGGCAATTGCTAAGGGTGTCAGACAGGAAAAAAAGCATGTAGAGCAGGCAGGCCCTTTTCCAAATCTGTGGAGGTTGGTTTTGCCAGCTCTACGATCTGAACCGGAAAGGAGGCCGATTCTATGCAACACAGTATCTTAAAATCACTTCTCATGCCTATTTTGGCCCGTCTTGTTCTCTGAGTTGTACTATTGCGTGATGGCGACTGTCATGAAGTTCCAACTACACTTCTATGGAAAGTGCATGCCATTATCCTGTCATAGATAAGATACAATTTATTTTTTATCATGCACAGGGATTCACTTTTCAAAAACCAGTATTATTACTTGTGACATAGTTTCATTCACTTAAGAAAGGAGGAAACAATTTTTTTCAAGGAAACCCTATTTTGTCTTTGACATTCATTTAGAACTGATACATTTTGTTAAAGGATAACTTGTTTTTGTTTTTTATTTTTTAAAATTTTTTTCAATATATGAAATTTATTGCCAAATTGGTTTCCATACAACACCCAGTGCTCATCCCAGAGGTGCCCTCCTCAATACCCATCGCCCACCCTCCCCTCCCTCCCACCCCCCTTCAACCCTCAGTTTGTTCTCAGTTTTTAAGAGTCTCTTATACTTTGGCTCCCTCCCTCTCTAGCCTCTTTTTTTTTTCCTTCCCCCTCCTCCATGGGTTTCTGTCAAGTTTCTCAGGATCCACATAAGAGTGAAAACATATGGTATCTGTCTTTCTCTGTATGGCTTATTTCACTTAGCATCACACTCTCCAGTTCCATCCACGTTACTACAATGTTTTTTGTTTTTTTTTTTAAAGTCTTAATCCTGGTTTTCATACAGGTATAAAATGAACACATATCAAAGACTTACTCAACTCATTAATTAGTAAGGGGACCAGTAAAGTGTTATAACCAGTTCAAAGGATGGTTAAACCCTTAGATATACAGTCAAATAGGAAATGCTGAAGTTATAAAGAGATGGAAAAACTGGGAAAACTGACCAATATCTGTAGGGTACCAACCAATCACGTTCAAATGGGTACAATGTATGCGCTAGAATCATTTGCAGTACTGGCAATTTCTATAAACAATGTCTATGAAAAGTCCATGAAAGACTCAGAACCTCCACAGAATCAGGAACTAGAAGGACATGCTAGGAAAAAATGATTTATTTTCCATTGTCTGTACTCAGTAATCTCTCCTCCATTTCAAAACCTTACAATTTTATCCCATAATTTCCTTGCAGAGAAATATCACCAAATGGCATGAATTAGGACATAAAATGGAGCGCGGTCCCAGTGCACAGTGTAGTATAGCAAGTTTGTCACATAAATTTATTTTAGCACCTTGCATCTATTTTGTAATGTTTTCCACAATACACCGTATTTTTCTAACTTCATCATTGCTTTTTTCTGTTTTCTTTTCCCAAATTCTATGAGTTCAAACTTATAGCTTCCTAAACTTATTACTTCCCTCTTTTTAGGTTTTAATTGACCTTTTACAATTCCCAAAAGAAATGGGCTGTAAAAATATAATTTACTAAAAAATCATGGATCTCAGTCTGAGAATACAAGACATTTCATTAACAAATACGAAAAGAAAGGTACTTTCAAACTTTACTGCCATACCTTGGTGATATTGTGCGTTCAGGTCCAGACCACTACAGTAAAGCAAATATTGCAATAAAGCTGGTCAATGAATTTTTTGCTTCCACAATGCATATAAAAATTTTGTTTACACTATATTGTCTATAAAATGTGCAATATGATTATATCTTTTAAAAGTATACACTTTAATTTAAAAACATTTTATTGCTCAAAAATGCTAACCATTACTTGAGCTTTCAGCAAGTCATAGTCACTGATCACAGATCTCCATAACAAATAAAATATTAATGAAAAAGTTTGAAATATTGAGAGAATTAGCAAAATGTGACAGACATAAAGTGAGCAAATGCTGTTGGGGAAACGGCACTGATAGACTTGTTGCACACAGGCTTACCACAAACCTTCCATTTGTGAAAAACACAGTATCTGGGAAGCACAATAAAATGAGGTATGCTTGTATTAATTTACGTATGTAAGTTATAAATGGAGAAATTTGTTTCAATGGAAGTGTAGAATTAATTCTGCGTCAGAGAGAGCAGTCTATTAAATGTACCTGAAGAGGAGGGCAATTTTGTTTCACTTTACATGCAACATGCTTCCGGGATTTTTATTTTATGTGGATCCTATGGTTATAGAAGTAAAAATGAAAGCGATTAATCCTTTTTGGAAGATAGAAGCTGATGTTTTGTGCATTGTTTTCATATTTATCCAAAGGAAGAGGGATATTCAGTTGTCTCAGGATTGGAGTATCCAATGGGGAAAGTTTAAGCAAAAGAGCATTTTTTTTTTCTCTAAACATACTGAACTTCCATGGCCACAGATGACATAAATCACTGATTGATTGCATTTAGAGAATCCAAAAATAGGCTATCCATGTGGAATAATACTACTGCTGAAGTTTATAAAGCACTTCCTCTGTTGGCAGATACAATGATATGCTGACATACGGCTGGCAGCCGGTTTCCATGTGATGCATATCACCATTCCTCAGCACTCCTAGTCCCTGGGTGTTTACATACTTACGGTGAAAGTGTTTTAGAAAAAGGATGAATGGCATTTCTTCTAAAAGCAACCCCAGAACTTGCTCTTGGGTGTATGAAACAGTTTGTACTATGGTTGAGACATAGTTTAATATTCCTCTAGAAAAATTGTTGAACAAGTTGGCACAGAACATATCAGCTCCTGTTTTCAGAAATGTTCAAGATTTCAGCTTCTTGTCCCCCTCAAAAAGTCTGATGGGTTTTAGTTTGAACATACATAGTATTTCCTGTTGACATGGATAAAGCAAACAGGTGCATTAATATTATTAAACCCTATTTTAGGGAAAACCAAAGTAAAACATTTAAATGATCTATTAATAGTAATGTTTGTACTATCTCTACGATTCCAAAAACTTACCATTTTAGAGTTCTTCCCAAACTACATGTTTTACTGAGCTAATGTTCCATTTTTACTTTATATAATTTACAATAAACAAAGGATAACTGAATGTTTATTATCTTTGCAGGAGTAAAGCCATTAAATCTGGAAACCAATCAGTAGGATTGCTTAATATTCTGAACTATTATGGGGAAAAGTAACACAATTGACTTATTAGCTATGTCTTTTCTTATGAAAGCAGGTTTTAGTATTTGGGACCAAAAGGTAAATAACCAAAATGCTTTTTTAACTAAAAATATTTTTTCATGGTCACTTTAAAATTTTATGTTTTAAATGAGTAAGATTTAGCCGTTTTGATTTTACCTTACAAAGCCAAAAGGGTACTTTTCATAGTTCTTTCTTAAACATCAGAGATTGTGTGTTCTATTTTTGGTAATTTGCAGGGATGTGAGTTCCCTCTCTATTACACAAAAATTTCTGAAATTATATTTCTGCTGTCCTGTATACTGTTATGGAGTTTTAAATCCAAGACTTTTTTTTTTTTTTGCATTTATGCTGTTTCTTAAGGTATGGCCCTGCAAAACCAGATCCAATAATTGAGAAAATTGAACAAAAAATAAGTTAAATTCCAAAAATAAACACTAATTTACACCTAAAGTGTATATTTCAGGATTAACTATCTTTATTTTTTTCTTTGCCAGCTTTCCTTACAGTAGTTCATCTAGTGCCTCTCACAATCTGCTGGCTATCTAAAGAATCTAGACCCAGCAATTTACCACTTGTGAAATAATAGAGGTCATCTTATCTAGTATTTTCATCTACTCCATTCCATCCAAAGAAGAGAAGTGACATGTTCTAAATTAACTATGGTAAAAGACTGTGACTCTCAACCCTGAGGCAAGGACTTTTCAGTGCAAAGCCCATCTCTTATATTATAGCAATATAAGTTTTGTTTTTATTTTTTCCAATTTTATTGAGAAGTAATTGACATACATCCCGTTTAAGTTTAAGGCATACCACATGATGGCTTGATTTATATATATTATGAAATGATGACCGCAATAGGTTGAGTTAACATCCATCATCTCATATAGATGCAATAAAAAGAAAAAAAATATTCTCCTTCTGATGACAACTCTTAGGACCTACTGTCTGGAATTTAAGTTTTAATCTGATTAACAGACTATTTTCAAGTTGTTGGTACTAAAAAAAAAAGTGCTTTTATTTTAAGATTGAAAATCACTTTAAAATGTTATTTTGCTTATTTTAATTTTTAAATAAACCTTTTTATTTTAGAGCAGTTTCAGGTTCACAGAATTGTTGACAAGGTAGTTCAGAGGGTTCCTATGTACCTCTCACCCAGTTTTAATTGTCATTAATACCTTATATTAATGTATTTGTCACAATTAAAACCAATACTGATACATTATTAGTAACTAAATCCATACTTTACTCAAATACCCTCAGTTTTTGTCAAATGTCTTTTTTCTATTCCAAGATCCCATCTAAGATATCATATTACATTTAGTAGTGGTATCTTTAGGCTTTTCTTGGTTGTGACAATTTCTCAGACTTTCCTTGTGTTTGATGATGGTAAGAGTTTTAAAGAGTACTGGTCATATATTTTGTTGATTGTTTCTCAGTTGAGATTTGTGTGATATTTTTCTCATGGTTACACTGAGATGATGTGTTTGAGAAGGAAAACCATAGAGGTCAAATTCCATTTCATCACCTCCTATCAAGGTTATATACATACTATGAATTATTGCTATTGATATTCACCTTAATCACTTGTCTTTAGATAGTGTTGGTTAGGTTTCTCCACTGTAAAGTTAGTCTTTTGGCCCTCCTTCCCATATTGCGCTCTGGTAGAAAGTCACTACCCATAGCATGCGCTTACAGATTAGGAAGTTATTCTCCACCTCCTTAAGAGCAGAGTATCCATATAGATTATTTGAAATCCTTTTGCATGGCATATTTATCTATTCTTACCTATTAATTTATTTAGTCAAACATTTATTTTTGTCAGAATGGATTCACAGATATTTATTTTATATTGCATAATAACCCAATGCTATCTTATTTATTTTGTGGTATAAGTTGTCCTAGCTTCTGCCATTAATAGATTTTTCACTTGGCTCCTTTATCCCTTTGATATATTCCCATTATTGTGTGTGTGTGTGTGTGTGTGTGTGTGTGCGCGTGCGTACATGTGTGAACACTTTCTTGCTTTCTGGCACCACAAGATGCTTCAGGCTTATCTTGTATCTTTCCTGCCTCAGTCCTAGAATCAGTCATTTCTTCAAGAATTCTGGTTCTTTCATTAGAGAATGGTATTAGGAACCAAGATATGGGTGGTAGCTGTGTTCTTTGCTATTGGGATGTCATCGCTTCTAAGCCCTCTCAGCTGCCAGAGTAGGGAGATATATGTGTCTGTAGTAACCCATGTATATATCAATATTCATAAATATTTCGATATTTGGCCTTCTGTATATGTAGTGAGCTCAACATGAGTTTATGCTGACGTCTCCAACTCTAATAATACATTATACATGGATCAGTCTAGCCTTGCTTTCTATAAACTCCCACTTCAACAGTGAGAAATTTGGCTCCCTGCATCTGTTATCCATTTGCTTCATTGTCCAATTCCAGAATATATGTAGCTTCAGATTTGTTAACCTATATGTACATGGAAAACAACTTTATCAGTTAGTATACAGTATTTGTGAACAGTTCTTTTTGGTTTTGGTTTTATAGACTCCATTCATTTTCAAAGTTATTTAGGTTAGCACCTTATTCCATCACCCCCTTCAGTTACATTTCATACATCTGTAATGCATCTAGATGCTTTATTAGTGTTTTGCTTTCCATCTTGGGATCTTCCAACCTCCTAATTGATTTTTTGTAGCCGTGCACTGAAGAAAGTTCTCAGACAGACTAAGCGGGCGTGCAAGGTGCCTCTGCCAGCGAAATAACAGCAGCAGCAAACTGTACATAGTCTTTATTTCATGTTTGCCAGGTATAAACATCAAAGAGTGTCAATGCATGGGAGGAAAACACAAAGAGCCTCCAGACATAGACCAAGTACACATCTGGTGTTTATGGGAAAGCATGTAGGGAAGATGTGCAGTTTCAATGACAGCTAGGCAATTACAATGGTCTGGTCTCTGACTGGCTCCTGGGAGATCATGGGGCTCTGTTCTCATAGTGCTATTGCATTCGACAGCCTTGAGACCAGAACATTGCTGATGTTTCAACAATTACCCATTCCCTCTCCCAGGGCTTGCAAAACACTCTGTAGAAATAAGTCCACAATATTTTTTTTTCATTTGTATACCCTAAGTTTTACTCTATTGTGTGAAGTTCTATAGGTTTTGACAAATGCTAGTGTCTTGTATTTATCATTATAATATCAGAATAGTTTCACTTCTTTAAAATATCTCCTCTGATTCACCTATTCAAACCCCTGCCCCCCTCCCAAACTCTAGAAAAATTGTGACTTTTTGAAACTCTAGATTGGGACTCAACATCTCTAGAGTTAACTGCCATAATCAAGGGAGGGCAGATATGATGTTTCTTTCACACAGGAGTTGTTGTAAGCAAAGTGGAAATTTAATATATAGCAATATCCACTTTCAGGAGTTGTGGGCCCTTATTTTTATCTTAATAGTATTTGTCTGAACAAAATAAACAAAATACCTCAAGTTACAGAAAAACATTACTAAAAGAGGGGAGAGATGATGGATGAATTTGAGTCATCAAGAGAGTAAATCAACAGGTCATATTGATTTTGTCTTAAAATTTCAAAATATGTTTGAAAAGATTTTCTTAATTCATGGCTCAATAAATTTGAAACTGAAAGGTGACCAAAGTTATCCATGTCCTTAGGGACCTTCCAGATTATTTTTGAGGGAGGGGGATATGAAAGGACAATTACTATGCAGTAATTATTATGTTGGCACAATAGCCACACGGCAAAATACAGGAGTAGTTCTGTCTTCCCTGAGGAAGACTTTCAGTAGAGAGGACATCTGAGCCCTGGGAGAAGTGTCAATGTCTGAAACAGATAAATAAATGTAGTGTATTCTAGGCAGGAAGTGAAACCTCTTGGCATATCAGACAGTGACAAAATTGAGGAGCTACCTGTTAACTCTATCTGAAGTGCAAGGGTTAACTGAGGTGAGCTGGAGATGAAAGTGGTGGTACATCAGGGTGGACCAGGATGGATCATGAGGAGCTTTTGAGTTTAGATTTTATCCTGGGAATTGGGAAACCACTGTAGGACTATGGAAAGGTAACGAGTACCTCATATGACATCTTAAAAAGCCCACTCTGGCAGGAAACTGGTAGGGAGAATTAGGAAGGGTATGAAACTTGACCCTAGAAAACTCATAGATGGTGATTACTGCAGTCAGGATGGGAGATGATGAGGGTCTTGTTGAGGGCAATGAAAGAAAGCATAGAGCAAGAAGGAATTATGGAAAATATAGTGACAAAAATAAGGAAGTAAGAAGAGGAAGAAGACAGTGAAATAAGTAGCACTGAAAGGTAAAGTTGAGAATGTTCTCTAAATCCTACTAATCTTTATTCTCATTAAAAGGAGTTTGAAACTTTGATGGCAAACAGGCACATTTTGTGCAATTTTATATTGAATATTTCATTGTTATATTCCTAGGCATGATTGCCAAGATCTCCATAAAAATATTAATTCAGGAAGGAACAGAGTCTAGATATTTCTTCTTATTAAGACATTAAATCTTATTAAAAGGGGAATATAAAAAAAATTAGTTCAGAGTTAATGGCATGTCTTTGACATGAAAATGAATTTAAACTTAGGACTCTTCTCTGTTGTGAGGAAATTCTTCTCTCTCTCTCTCTCTTTCTCTCTCTCTCTCTCTTTTTCTTTTTTTGGACATATAATTCATAAGACTAAAATGTTCACCCATGTTGGTATTCATGATATGCATCTAGAGTTTAATCCAGAATGAAATTTGTCTTTGGCAGGACGAATCTTTAAAGCAATTGCAAGTAGTTCATCAGCCGTGGATCTTGCCAAGTGACACAGAAAGTGAAGGAGTAGAAGCAGAACAAGATAAACGTGAGTAGACGTGGCTGTTTACTGACAAATTGTCTTCAGCTAAAGGAAATCCACAAGGCAGGCATTTCCTGTTCATAACATTACACGTCTGCAAAAAATGCAGGCTTGTTTAGGGAGACCATGTAAAGATGAGCTCTACTTCAGGTTAAATGTTGATTCTGTGATGTTTTCATTGTGGTGCAGAGTCCTACAAGCTGACCCTGCAAGGAAGAGTATGTAACACCTCAAAGGAAGTGAACTGTTTTTCCTGAAGACCAACACAGAATGTCTGTTTTGCAATGTCAATCTTCTATGAATATTGTGGAATTATAGCAGTGATAACTTGTGATTATCAAACAATTTTGAAGTGTGTTGGGATCATCTCATCATTATTATATGTGAGATTATCGTTATTGGTTAAATGAATAAGTGCATGGACAGAGAAACCATTGCTAAGTTTGCAAAACAAATAATAGTATCACAATATTTAAAGCATATAGAATATATAACTCTTGATTTAAATCACTAGGTTATAATCATAACAAAAAATGGATTACTACACTTTGGCATGACTCAGTGTGTGCTTTCCAGGGGTTTACTGACATTGTCAGATATATGGGCTCAGCAATCCAGATGAGAGGTTGGAGTCTGGACTATATGGAAATAACATCACTTAAAAAATAATAACATATCCAAAGTTACTTTTTTAAATCAACGATAGCCTGCAGGGTGGAATAAAAATTGTAATTGATAACGTAGCTCTCATGATAATTGGTATGAAGTGATTCATTAACAATTCCCCTATGCCATAGCTACCAGAAAGACCAATATGTTACATGGCTAACATTACAATCCTGTACCCAGGGGGATCTAGCAAATTACTCTTCTGGGTTAAAAGGCCTTAAAAAAAATTCTTATCCCACTTCTGTAGCTGTAAGCTTATGTGGCCAGAGGAAACACATCCAGGAGAGGGATTAAGAGCAGAGTGCTCAGGTGAGAACAGGCATACAGAAGTGTCACTCAGCTGGCACGTTCAGAAACACAGTGAATAACACAGTGACATTTTACAGATTCTATTGGAATCTGTACACCTACTTCAGACAAACAACTGATGAGACTCAGAAAGTGGGCTGTACTTGAACCTAATATAAAAATAAAGAGACTATTTTAAAGATCGTCAATGCAACGGATCCTAAGTGAAATGATCTAGGATAAAAGCAGCATGAGATGCAAAGAGGAGAATACACCCATGTAGGAAAGCATTAACAGTGGCCCCAAACTTTTATGCAAACAAATGCAAACCCAGTTATACTCCCTGTCTACTCTCCACTCACTCAAATGTACATAGACTCTCATTCTACACTTTGGATCACTTTGGTGATCATTTTCACCATTATCTTCTTGAGGCCTTAATAAGTTTTGTGCTTAAAAAAAAGGCCTTCATGGTAATGTGTGTTGTATAAAGACAGTATATATAATTTTGCTCTGACTGTTGTTAGAGTCAATACACAGGTGCCTGAAGTGAGGAAGTCAAGGTGAACAACATCCTTGCAGGATCACAGTGTGTTAATTTTATGAGCGGGCGATAGCTTACAATGAGCTGAAACCTAAAAGAACACAGCTGATCAAAAGAGTCTATTTAATCCATGTGCAAATTTAGACTTATTTTTTGTCCTTAAATCCATGTATCTCCAATCAATATTAAGTCTAAAAAATAGCTTAATAATGCAAAGGAGATAAAAATCCCCCAAATTGTCTTTAACTCTTGTCATCTAATCATATTGACTTTCTGCATATAGTTTCACATGATTTTGGTAAGTTGCAATAATTTCCTCTTCCACTTGGATGCGAAGTCTTTGAGAGAAGGAATCTATTTTCTTTACCACATTGAGGTACATAATAAGAACTCAATAACTATCAGAAGGATGAATGAATGAGTGAATATATTTCTTTGATACTTTCTAATTCATTTATCAAGACAGTTGGAAATTTTAACAAATAAAATAAATAATAATTGTGACTGAATACTTGCAATAAACATTATTTATAGCTTTTTAAATTTTAATATTGGATTTATAGTTTAGCCATGGCTTTTGCCATATGGTCTATCAATCACTCTTAAAAAAGCCATTCCTGAACTCTCCTAACCATAGACCTAGCACCAAAAATATTTGATTTCAGCAATGTTGTACTTGGAGGTGACCCTTGACAATGGTAAATTGTTTGAAATAAAATCAGGGTTTAAAAGTAATTAGGTAGTAATAAGAGCCATCTGGAAGTGGAATGCTAGCTAGCATTGTAGCCAAGCTCCGAGCACAGAGATGCAAATACTTTTCAAGAGCAGCATCTAACATTCAGGTGCGGGGACAAGTGTGAGATGAAGCGACAAGTGTGAGATGAAGCCACTGAGGCACTAGCATCTCCACTGGTACTTGTACTCAACGCGTTTGGTTTGTGAAAGAGCTGGCAAGGTAATGTATCTACCTCTTGATTTCCTCAGTGAAAGAGAATTAATGACATAAATACATATGAACCCAATATCTGATTTAGAGTCTAGAGGCTCGTATACTAGAAATTTATGAGTGAGGAAAAGGACAAGATTCATCATTCCAAAAGTAACACCTGTTTCTTGACTCAGCTTTCTATAAATTATACCTAGGTAATTTTATAGCATTTTCTCATTTCTCCTGAGACAAAATTATCATGGCAGAAAGTTTCCAAATAATGTCAGGATCTTTGTAGCAGTGCATATTTCCTATTGCATCATTTAAAAATAAGACAGCTCAAATAAGTTTTATAAAAGAACACCTTTTAGGAAAAGATGTCTTGAATAATTAAATGGGAAGCTTTAAAAACTTCTATTGTAAATAAGATAAACAGAAACCTTAATTAGATTTTTTTATTCTGCTTTTTTTTAAGGTATAAATCACAATTTAAAAAACCTCATGTTAGAAGTCTGTTTTTAATCTCTCAGATTATAGGGTGAAGTCACTAAATAACTCATGTCACAGGGGCTCCTGGGTGGCTCAGTCGGTTGAGCGTCTGACTTTGGCTCAGGTCATGATCTTGTGGTTCATGAGTTGAAGCCCCGCGTCAGGCTCTGTGCTGACAGCTCGGAGCCTGGAGCCTGCTTCAGATTCTGTGTCTCCCTCTCTCTCCCTGCCCCTCCCTGGCTCGTGCTTTCTCTCTCTCTCTCTCTCTCTCTCTCAAAAATAAACATTAAAAAAAAATTTAATAACTCATGTCACAGATATTTGAATCTACTGGGATACTGTTTGGTGTTCATATTACTGGGCTTCACTTCAGACATACTGAATCAGAATCTCTGCATGGGACCCTGAATTCTGAATTTTTTTTTAAACATTTTTTTTTCAACGTTTATTTATTTTTGGGACAGAGAGAGACAGAGCATGAACGGGGGAGGGGCAGAGAGAGAGAGGGAGACACAGAATCGGAAACAGGCTCCAGGCTCTGAGCCATCATCCCAGAGCCTGACGCGGGGCTCGAACTCACGGACCGCGAGATGGTGACCTGGCTGAAGTCGGACGCTTAACCGACTGCGCCACCCAGGCGCCCCTGAATTCTGCATTTTTAATAAACCCCTCAGGCAGACCTTGATTATTCTAAAGATTGGGAACTACTGGATGAAAAGTCCAATGAATCAGAGGGTTGTGAATTGTTTCCATAGTGTTGTTAGATTTTAGACCTTGTGTCTCTAGGCTACTTTTCCCATCTGTAAGTTAAGTTTGGATGTAAAATGTGAGAATGGAGAAAGAAGGCTGAAATTTGATGGAACAAATGTGGAGTGAAATTGAGGTACAGGCCATCCAGTCGGTAGATTCATTATCTACATGGACATAAAGTCATAAAATAGCTATCGCCAACACAGCCAGTACCTTCTAATTATGCTGTGAACTTTTAAAACCTGAAAAACTAAGGTAAAACAAACACACAAGCTAAGAAAAAGAAACAAACAAACAAATGAAATAGTAGAGATGTCCAAAATAAAGAAATGAGAGTCAGAGTTAGAGGTGCTAATGCAAGTGTGACTTGTTGAGACCTAAGATATGGATTCAGGTTTTAGACCCTGGAGTCTGAGGTCTTAATAGCTGTAACAACTGGTGATTTGGCACTGGGTCTGCCTAAGGCAGGGAAGCTGGTATGAGGGGCCTGTATAAATAAAGCCTGACACCTGGGGGAACTGCCACAGGTATGAAACAGAAACAAAATACCTGTACTCTCCAACTGTGCAAAACAGGAAGAAGTTGTCTATCTGTTCTAGGCTTTGGATGAAAAATGTAAATGTGTTCATCAGAAATCAAGATCTCAGGTCTGTACGTCAGTGGTTGGGTCCAAATTTAAATTATGTATAGTGTTAGGAACCCAAAGATATAATAAAAAATGGGCAGCATTATTAAAATTCATATCTTCTCATGTATAAATGCAAGAACTGGGGCATTTACAACTCTCAAAGTTTTAAACATGGACTCCTGCTTAAGATGAGCTCTCCAGCAAAATTGAAGATCCTTTGTATATGCTGTGTTGTTTCTCTCTGCTTTCAAGATTCTTCCATGGCCTTTCTCTTTTGATAGAGTGATATGTTAGTGTGGATATCTTTGACTTTATCTTACTGGAGTTTCTTGGATATGTAGATTAGTATTTTCATCAGATGTGGGAAGGTTTCAACCATTATTTCTTCAAATATTTTTTGGGACTGTTTTTTCTCATTGCTCCTTTGGGGACTCTGATTATATGCATTTTGGTACACTTGATGGAACTGTTCATTTTTCTTCTTTTTTTTTTTTTTTTCTGTTCCTCAGACTGGATCTCAATTGACCTATCATAAGTTCTTTGATTCTTTCTTATGCAAGCTCAAATCAACTGCTGAGCCCTGGAGTGATTTTTGTTTTCATTTTAAATCCAGAATTTCTATTTGTTTCCTTTATATTAATAGTCTTTAGTTGGTGAGAATTTATTCTCATAATTTCCTTTATTTAACATGATTTATTTTAGTCCTTCAAATATATTTATAGTAGTTAAGTCTTTGCTGAGTAAGTCCATCATCTGGGCTTCTGCAGGGAGTTTCTCAGGACTGCTTTTATTTCCTATTTAGGGGCCACAGTTTCATGTTTATTGGCATGTATGATATGATGATTTATAAAGCATCTCACTAATTTTTTGGTTTGTTGCAAACTGGATACTTAATATAATATAATGTGGAAGTTCTTACTCTGGAAGTTAGACCCACCCCGACAGGGTTTGTTACTGCTGTTTTTCCTTGTTGTTATTGTCCTTACTACTTTTTATTTAGTGGCTTTTCTGAACTAATCTTACAGAGTCTATATATTTTTTTGTATACAATTACTTAAGTTTCTACTCAGCTTAGTAGTCAGCTAATACAGGGTACTGAGGCAGGCTATGGACACTGCAGCACTTCACAACTTTGCTTACGTAGAGCTTCTAGGTTAAGCAGAGGTGAGAGACAGAGCTTTATCAGGTTTTTTTTTTCCTGGACAGGTGCATGGTACTACACATGCATGTTGTCTTCTAGATCCTCAGGAATATGTCAGAGCTTTTGAAAGCTTGTTATGGGCGTCTCATCCACTAGATTTATTATTATTATTATTATTATTATTATTATTTTATTTTTATTTTGTAAACTCCTTGGTTGCCCCAACTGGTATCACTGCCTCAGGCAGCTGCTGTGTAAAACTATTGCCCCTAATTGTTCGTGACAAATGTCATAGGGACGGCCTTTCTCACTGCGTGAACTCTAATCCAGGGCAAATAAAGAAAAACACTCAAATGAGGATTTTGCAGACAGCTTCTATATAGGTCAAATAATGGCAATTCTCTAGATATGGGACATTTGGGAGGAGCTCCAAACCCGTTCTGCCCCCTCTAGTAGATCATAGCCTTCTTTTTTCATAACTCCCATCACTGTTCTTATGCACAGCTCTCTGTTCTTATTGAGATTCAGCTGCTTTTCTTTTAAAAATGTTCTATGGAGGGACACCTGGGTGGCTCAGTCAGTTGAGTGTCTGACTTCAGCTCAGGTCATGATCTTGCAGTTAGTTTGTGAGTTCTGTGCTCACAGCTCGGAGCCTGGAGCCTGCTTCAGATTCTCTCTCTCTCTCTCTCTCTCTCTCTCTCTCTCTCTCTGCCCCCCCCCCCACACTCTGTCTCTCTCTCCTTCAAAAATAAATAAACATTAAAAAAATTTTTTTTTAATGTTCTATGGATTATTGCAAGCCTTTGGTTACTTTCTAGAGTTGTGAAAAGTTGATTTTGGTGATTTTTGCTAGTGTTCTCATTGCTTTTTAGAAGGGGAGATTTTTGGAGATCCCTACACCACATTCCAGAAGTGCTTCTCCTCTCCCGTTTTTCCAATTTCATCAACATAGTTTTCTCTTTGTTCGAAGAATGGTGCATTTTCATAATGAACTATGGTACAAGATGTCTGCTTCTTTAAGTTCCAATATCATGATAAGCTATTAAAAACAGTTTTGTAGTAAAATAAGTTTTGGGAATTTATACGTATCATTATATTTCAGAAACTCTCAGGTGTAAGAACCTGTTCTACCGCTGACAGAAAAACTTTTCAAGAGGAACAAAACAGCTCTTCACTTTTAAATGAACAGATCAAATATAATCAGCATCCTGGCTTAAAATGAGAGAAAGTATTGTCCATTGTTGACTTGAAGAAATGCTATGCAGTTTGTTTTTTTTTAAATGTCGCTGCGTGGTCTTGCAGCAAGATCTGTTTGACTGTGTACAGTCCAAAGTTTTTTGCATATTTACTTGAGCTCTTTTTGCAGAATGCCTTTTCTTCTTAAAGTCTGTTTGTTTGTTTGTTTGTTTGTTTATAGAGAATGTGTGGAGGGGGGAGAAGCAGAGAGACAGGGTGAGAGATCCCAAGCAGGCCCCAAGCCATCAGCAGAGAGCCCCACAGGGGGCTTGAATCCAGGTACCATGAGGTCAAGACCTGAGCTAAAACCAAGAGTCTGACTCTCAACCAACTGAACTACCCAGGTGCCCTTGCCAAATGTATATTAATTCCTATTTTCAGAATGCTTATAATTTCCAGAATGCCTATTAACTGCTGGAAGACCAGATGTTCTGGGATTTTAGCAAGTGCTAATCTAATCTAATCTAATCCTCTCAATCTCAGTTCTCTTAATTTAGTGAGGAAGTTGGTTCTCTCAGAGATCATAGGCTTGTTCGTGTCATGTCAGTAGCAGAGGCCAGGAGTATAATCAAATGTTCTTGTTTGGACCCAGTGATGTTTACTCTTATTGCTTCATCCTTTACTCATGACTTCCCTTAATCCCCCTTACCAGGGGGTGACACAGTTTCTGCTGGGACTCTTGAGAGCCAAAGTGCTTGGGGAAGTAAGTGGAGCTACAGGATTCTATTGTCCACTGAGGATGTGGTGTGGCCTTTATTCTCCTTAATCTAACCTCAGGTTATTTCTTTCCAGGTAGCCTCCTAAGATTTATATTTGAGCAATGCTTGAGTCAGTGGTGTTATTGTACCACAGCTGATTATCTCACCAGGCCCAAGAGAAGGTACTAACATCCTCTCAACTGAAAGAGTAGAAAGGGGTGTGTTAGGGGGCAGTGGTATATAGATAACACAAAGACCAAAATGAGTTAAAAGCCAATTAAGTCAGATGGGTGTTAGGACTTCATGACCCTTGGAACTCAAATTTTAAATATTAGGGTTATGACGTAGAAATAAGGACTAGGAATATATACCTCAGGAGATAAACAAGACAGGACTTCAGTATTTTGTTCTTATTTAAAGGTCAACTAGGCTATCCTACACAACACATGTCTTTGTAGAGAAAAGACCCACATGCTTTGGAAACAACCAAGAATAAAAGATAGTAATAGTAACAGTAATACATAAAAATAGCTCAAGAATAACTAGAAAGATGAGCTCTTAAAGTAAAACAGACAAAAACATCTGACAAACTGTATTAGGTTCTTTTTGAAGACCAAAAGAAATCTTGATGACTTTTAATCTCACTTTTCACATTCAATCTTCTATGAGTGTTCAGAAAATTCTAAAGCTTTTCTTAAAAAAGTCAGGGCATCCGAACTCATACGAGGCAATAAATTCTATAAATTAGGCATTTGCATGTTTGGTACCTGTTATTATAAATATTTAAGGATTGACCTTTAACCAACAAATATAATAGTAAGTTAATAATTACTGTGAATTATCTGTTACATGCAAAATAGTCCAATGTCAAATTGTAATTTTCCATTATAATACTGTTAGAGAATTAGTTTGATTATAAATAAGTTTTTGCAATTTCTAGAGGACACATGTCCCTGAATTATTCATGTGCCATTCTTACTTTGAAATGTTTCCCATGTCTGTGGTAAAACCCTGATATTATGAACGTTTCAATTGATTTCTAAGCTCCTAGAAAAAATGTAATGGGTAATAGTTAATAACATAAAATTTAATCTCACCGAGTAAACTATTATTAAGTGTAATGGAAAAATGTGTTCTACAACATATAAGGTTACATGCTTCAGAATAGATACAAAGCTTACCTGCTTTATTTATTGAAATTTCCTTGTCATATGCAATAATAGTAGTCAGAACATTCCATAACAAGTATCAGAGAAGACTGTATTTAAACAACAGAACTGATCTTTTGTGATACAAAATTCTTTGGATTAGAGTATTATATGAAGTTGAATTCTTTAAAACTGAAAGTAGGAGATACATGGTCCAATTTTAGGTTATTTAAAAAAATCAAAGTTATAAATGAGTAGCATATGTTTTTAATCCTCTTACTAAATACTTTTTGTTTGTCTTGGAATATTCTTATAGTTGCTCTAGATATAGCCTGAAACTACAAAATATAATAAAGAAAACGAAATGAAGGGGAATCTAGTTCATTCTTTAACCTTGATGGATTTAGCTTATAGGTAGTCTTCCATTAGATGGGATGTATCTTTCACAAATGAGAAGAATGTATTGGCTTGTTGCAAGTAAAACCTATTTGTTCTTAATGAATTTTGTTCTGTACATTTTCAGTAACTGCAAGAACTTCAGCATGTTTATATCAGGCAAACTGTTCCGTAATTTCTCCTGGCTTGTTTTGCAACATTGACCTGCCTCACCTTCACAAATTAAACGGACCTTGGCATTTTTGTCCCAAACCAGGATTTTTATAGTTAAGATTCTCCAATGTTACATATGCTCCATAGACCAGCTTACCTCCTTAGAATGTCCTTAGAATCATATTTACATATCTTAAAACGCACACATATAATGAGAAACTTCTGTGTTGGGTTCTATTGCATGGGAGATACAAAAAAAAAAAAAACAAGAAAAAGGTTACGATCTCTTTTCTCTAGTAAGTTAAACAGAAGTGCATAATAGCATAAGGTATACTATTTAAGAGATAAGTAGAATGTTAAGGAAGCCGAAGGAGGGGTATATCGCATGGAGTTAGCAGTAGGAACATGAAGAAACAGTGTTTGAACTAAGAGATACATAAGATTTTGAAGTACAAGATGGACAAGAATGTCATATGAGCAAGAAGAACAGCATGGGTGAGGACACAAAGATAGGAAGAGCATTGGTTATGTTTGGTGAACTGTCAATTCATACTTTTAGGGGAAGACACTAGACACAGGGGATCAGGGAGAAATAAATCTAGAAAAGTTAAGTCATGAAAAGAACATAGTGGGTGCAAATTATAAGCATAAGAAATGTGAATTGGTAAAATAAACAGCAGAGAAATCTTTACATAGGAGGGAGCCCTGATAAAAACATTCATATTCCTAACTTTGGATAACACTAACACAAAGGAGGCCCAAGTGTTTAACCCTTTACATATTTCTTAACTTGAGAAGAAAATGAGATTTTTTTCTTTTAAAATTTTATAATGTTTATTTACTTTTTGAGAAAGAGACTGCATGTGTGTGCAAGCAGGGGAGAGGGAGAGAGAGAGGGATAGAGAGAATCCCGAGAAGGTTCTGCACTGACATCACAGACTAGTTTTCTTGGGGCACCTGGGTGGCTCAGTTGGTTAACCATCAGACCCTTGATATCGGCTCAGGTCATGATCTCATGCTTCATGAGATCACACCCCACATTGGTATCAGGAATCAGATGCTTAGCCAATTGAGCCACCCAGGTGCCCCAAGAAAAGTGGTTTTTAAACTGTCTGTGCACTAGTGCTATTTTAACTAGAGATCATCATCTTCCCAAGACATGCCATTTTAAAAAAACTGATAAAGTTGTGGTACACACACACACACACACACACACACAAAATGGAGTATTACTCAGCCATCTAAAAGAATGAAATCTTGACATTTCAATGACATGGATGGAGCTAGAGTGTATTAGGCTAAGTGAAATAAATCAGTCAGAAAAAGACATGCCATATGATTTCACTCATATGTGAATAGAATTTAAGAAACAAAATAGATGAATATATGGGAAAAAAGAGAGAGGCAAACTATAAAACATACTCTTAACTATGGAGAGCAAACTGAGGATTGCTGGGGGGTGGGGAGAGATGGATTAAATGGGTGATGGATATTAAGGAGGGCACTTGTGATGAGCACTGGGTATGATATATAAATTATGAATCACAAAATTCTGTTGAAACTAATAAGACACTGTATGTTAACTAACTGGAATTTAAATAAAAACCTAAAATAAAAATAAAATAAAATAAAATAAGTCTCTAGTAGGCAGAATAAATAAATAAATAAATAAATAATAAATAGCTTTTAAAAAAGTTATCTACTTTACGAGGCAGAGATGGTAAACAGGAAATACACTACAGCACAACTTATTGAAGGAAAAATAAATCATTGTTGAAGTGCATTTTAAAACTTTGTTTTGAGTGTTGTTAATCTATCAATTAAATATCAGTAAATATACATAGCCCAAGTTTATAATTTTAATTCTTTAAAACAAACGTTATTTTTTAATTTTACATACTACACCCAGGTCTCATCACAAATGCCCTCCTTACTGCCCATCACCCATTTAGCCCATCCCTCCACCCACTTCCCTTCCAGCAACCCTCAGTTTGTTCTCTGTATTTAAGAGTCTCTTAATTGTTCTCCTCTCTCTGTTTTTATCTCTTTAAATTTTTTTAAAAAATATTTATTTTATTTTGAGAGAAAGAGACAGACCATGAGCAGTGGAGGGGCAGAGAGAGAGGGAGACACAGATTCTGAAGCAGGCTCCAGGCTCTGAGCTGTCAGCCCAGAGCCTGATGCAGGGCTCTAACTCACGAGCTGTGACAGCATGACCTGAGCTGAAGTCAGATGCTTAACTGATTGAGCCATTCAGGTGCTCCTCAGTTTTTATCTTATTTTATTTTTTCTTCCCTTCCCCTATGTTCACTCCGTTTTGCTTTTTACATTCCACATATGAATGAAATTATATGATATTTGTCTTTCTCTGACTTATCTTGCTTAGCATAATATACTCTAGTTCTATCCACATTGTTGCAGATTGCAAGATTTCATTCTTTTTGATCACTGAGTAATATTCCATCACATATATATATTACATATATGTGTGTGTGTATATACATATATGTATATATACGTGATATACATATATATGTATATGTGTGTGTATATATACATATATGTGTGTGTGTGTGTGTGTGTGTATATATATATATATATATATATATATATATATATACCACATCTTTATCCACTCATCAGTGGATAGATATGTGGGCTCTTTCCATAATTTGGGTATTGCCGATAGTACTGTTGTAAACATTGGGATGCATGTGCCCCTTTTATTCAGCATTTTTGTATCCTTTGGATGAATACCTAGTAGTGTGATTGCTGATTGGAGGGTAGGTCTATTTTTAATTTTTTGAAAAACCTCCACAATGTTTTCCAGAGTGGCTGCGTAAGTTTGCATTCCCACCAGCAGTGCAAAAATGTTCCCTTTCTCTGCATTCTCACCAACATCTGCTGTTGCCTGAGTTATTATTTTAGCCATTTTGACAGGTGTGAGGTGGTATCTCACTGTGGTTTTGATTTGTATTTCCCTGATGACGAGTGATGTTGAACATCTTTTCATGTATCTGTTAGCCATCTAGATGTCTTCTTTCAAAAAGTATCTGTTCATGCCTTTTGCCCATTTCTTCACTCTATTATTTGTTTTTTGGGTGTTGAGTTTGACAAGTTCTTTATAGATTTTGGATACTAACCCTTTATTCATTATGTTATTTGCAGATATCTTCTCCCATTCCATTGGTTGCCTTTTAGTTCTGTTGATTGTTTTCTTTGCCGTCAAGAATTTTTATCTTGATGAGGTTCCAGTAGTTCATTTTTATTTTTGTTTCCCTCACCTCCAGACACATGTCTAATAAGAAGTTGCCGTGGCTGAGGTCAAAGAGGTTGCTGCCTGTTTTCTCCTCTAGGATTTTGGTGGTTTCCTGTCTTACATTTAGGTCTTTCAACCATCTCAAATTTATTTTTGTGTGTTGTGTAAGAAAGTGGTCCAGCTTCATTCTTCTGCATGTTGCTGTCCACTTTTCCCAACAACATTTCCTGATATCCATTGGCTATCCATTGGATAATATTTCCTGCTTTGTTGAAGATTAGTTGGCCATACGTTTGAGGGTCCTTTTCTGAATTCTCCATTCTGTTCCATTGATCTATGTGTCTGTTTTTGTGTCAGTACCATACTGTCTTGATGATTACAGCTTTGTAATAGAGCTTGAAGTCCAGAATAGTGATGCTTCCAGCTTTAATGTTCTTTTTAAGGATTGCTTTGGCTATTTGGGGTCTTTTCTGGTTCCATACAAACTTTAGGATTATTTGTTCTAGCTCTGTGAAGAATGCTGGTGTTACTTTGATAGAGATTGCATTGAATGTGTAGATTGCTTTGGGTAGTGTAGACATTTTCACAATATTTGTTCTTCCAATCCACACGCATGAAGTGTTTCTCCATTTCTTTGTGTCTTCTTCAATTTCTTTCATAAGCTTTCTATAGTTTTCAGTATACAGATGTTTCATCTCTTTTGTTTGTTCCTAGGTATCGTATGGCTTTTGGTACAGTTATAAATGGGACCGATTCTTTGATTTCTTGTTCTGCTGCTTCACTATTGGTGAAATACAACTGATTTCTGTACATTGATTTTACATCTTATGACTTTGCTGAATTCACATATAAGTTCTAACAGTTTTTGGATGGAGTCTTTCTGGTTTTCCATGTAAAGTATCATCTCGTCTGTGAAGAGTACAAGCTCGACTTCCTCCTTGTCAATTTGCATGCCTTTTATTGCTTTTTGTTGTCTGATTCCTGAGGCTAGCACTTCCCGTACTATATTGAACAACAGCGGAGTGAGGGGACATCTTTGTCATGTTCCTGACCTTAGGGAGAAAGCTCTCAGTTTTTCCCCATTGAGGATGATGTTAGCTATTGGTCTTTTATATGTGGGCTTTATGATGTTGAGGTAAGTTCCAAGAAAGTATCCCTATTTTTTTGAGAGTTTTTATCAAGGAAGGATGCTGTATTTTTCAAATGCTATTTCAGCATCTATTGAGAGGATCATGTGATTCTTATATTTTCTTTTCTTAACATGATATGTCACATTGATTGATTTGTGGATATCGAACCAGCCCTGCATCCAGGAATAAATCCCACTTGATAATGGTGAATAATACTTTTAATGAATTGTTGGATTCAACTTGCTGGTATCTTATTGAGAATTTTTGCACCCATGTTCATTAGGGAAAATGGTCTGTAATTCTCCTTTTTTAGCGGCATCTTTGTCTGGTTTTGGAATCAAGGTAATGCTGGCCTCATAGAATGAGTTTGGAAGTTTTCCTTCCATTTCTAGTTTTTGAACAGCTTCAAAAGAATAAGTATTAACTCTTCTTTAAATGTTTGGTAGAATACCCCTGGGAAACAGTCTGGCCCTCGACTCTTTTTTGTTGTGAGGTTTTTGATTACTGATCCAATTTCTTTGCTGGCTATGTAAAACATAATTACTTTTAGAGTGAACTCTTACCTGAAGTCTCAAAACATGCATTATTTATGTATTTTTTATATTAAACTCCTTATCAACAATATGTTTTGCAAATGTTGTCCCCAATCTGTAGGTTACCTTTTTATTTTGTTGTTTCCTTTGCTCTGCAGAAGCTTCCTAGTTGGATGCAGTTCCACTTCCTTATTTTTGCTTCTGTTGCCTGGGCTTTTGTCATATTTAAAAAATTATTGCTAAGACCAATGTCAAGGAGTTTCTCTCTGTTTTCTTCTAAGTTTTCTACAGCTACCAGTCTCATATTTAAGTCTTTAAAACATTTGAATTGATTTTTATGTACATTGTAAGTTAAGGATCCAATTCCATTCTTTTGTATGTGGATACAGTTTTCCCAAAACCATTTATTGAAGAGACTATACTTTTCCCGTTGTGTGTTGTTAGCACTCTTGTTAAAGATTAGTTGACCGTATATGCTTGGGTTTATCTTTGGACTCCCTATTCTATTCTACTGGTCCATGTGTCTATTTTTATGCCAGTACCATATAATTGATTACTATAACTTTGTAATATAATTTAAAATCAGGAAGTGTGATGCCTCCAACTCTATTCTTTCTCAAGATTGCCTTGGCTATTAAGAATCTTTTGTGGTTCCATAAGAATTTTAGAATTGTTTTCTATTTCTGTGGAAAATGCCATTGGAATTTTTACAGAGATTGCTTTGAATCTGTGTATCATTTTGTATAGACATTTTAGCAATATTAGTTCTTCCGATTAGAATTAAACAAGAGTCCAGGCCAGAGGGCTTTCCAGGGTTATTCTACCAAACATTTAAAGAAGAGTTAATACTTATTCTTTTGAAGCTGTTCAAAAACTAGAAATGGAAGGAAAACTTCCAAACTCATAATATGAGGTCAGCATTACCTTGATTCCAAAACCAAAGACTCCACTAAAAAGGAGAATTACGGACCATTTTCCCTGATGAACATGGGTGAAAAAATTCTCAATAAGATACTAGCAAGTTGAATCCAACAATACATTAAAAGAAATATTCACCATGATCAAGTGGGATTTGTTCCTGGGATGCAGGAATTTTTTGATTGCTGATTCAATTTCATTGCTGGTAATAGATCTGTTGAAATTTTCTTTTTCTTCCTGATTTAGTCTTGGGAGGTTATATGTTTCTAGGAATTTATATCTTTTAAATTTATTGGCATATAATAAATTGGCATATAATTTTTCATAATGTTCTCTTATAATCATTTGTATTTCTGTGATGTCAATGGTTTTTTCTCCTTTTTCACTTGATTTTAATTCCTCTCTCTGTCTCTGTCTCTGTCTCTGTCTCTTTCTCTCTCTCCCCCTCTCTTTTTTCATGCGTGTGTGTGACTAAAGGTTTATCAATATTGTTGATCTTTTCAAAGAGCCAGCTTCTGATTTCATTGCTCTAATCTTTTGTTTTCTTACTTTCCACTTTTCAAAAAATTTCTGCTCTAATCTTTGTTATTTCCTTCCTTTTACTGCTTTTGGGTTTTGTTCGTGCTTCTTCTTCTTCTTCTTTTTTTCCGGCTCCTTTAGGTGTACGGTTAGGTTGTTTATTTAAGATTTTTCTTGTTTCTTGATGTAGGCCTGTATTGCTATAAACTTTCTTGGAATGGTTTTTGCTGCATCCCGAAGATTTTTAACTGTTGTACTTTCATTTTCATTTGTCTCCACATATTTCTCAATTTCATCTTTGATTTCCTGGTTCGCTCATTCATTGTTTAGTAGTATGTTAATTAACCTCCATATATTTGTGTTCTTTCCAGATTTTTTCTTGTGGTTGACTTTTAGTTTTATAGAGTTGTGATCAGAAAAGATGCATGGTTTGATTGTAATCACTTTGAACTTCTTGAAACTTGTTTTGTGGCCTAGCATGTGATCTATTCTGGGGTATGTTTCATGTGCATTTGAAAAGAATGTGTATTCCATTGTTTTAGGATGGGATGTTCTGAATATATCTGTTAGATCCATCTGGCTGAATGTGTCATTTAAGCCATTGTTTCCTTGTTGACTTTCTGTTTGGGTTATCTCTCCATTGATGTAAGTGTGATGTTAAAATCTCTTACTATTATTGTATTACTCTCAATGTCTTCCTTTATGTTTGTTATTACCTGCCTTACATATTAGGGTGCTTTCAGTGTTGAGGTACCTAAATATTTACAATAGCAACATCTTCTTGTTACACTGTCCCCTTTATGATTCTGTAGTATCCTTCTTTGTCTCCTGTTACAGTCTTTGTTTTAAACTCTATTTTGTCTGACATAAGTATTGCTACCCCAGCTTTCTTTTCGCTTCCATTTGCATGATAAATGTTTTTTCATTCCTTTCTCTCAATCTGCATGTGTCTTTAGGTCTGAAATGAGTCTCTTGTAGGCAGCGTATAGATGAATCTTGCTTTTTTAGCCATTTAATTCGTTCTTATGCTTCCTCTAGTCTATTATTTATTCCCTCTAGTGTATTTTTAATTTCAGTTATTGAACTCTTTTCTCTCATTCGTACTTTTTTATGTTTTCTCTCTTTTTAAGCGTCTCACTGAGGTGCTCCACTCTTTTCCCCACTCCTTTCCCAAGTCCAGTGAGTATTTTATGACTATTACTTTAAATTCTGTATCAGGCATATTAATGATCTCTGTTTCCTTTACTCTCTTGCTGTGATTTTGTCCTGTTCTTTCATTTGGGACATAGCCTCTATCCGCATTTTGTCTAATTCTCTGTATCTGCTAAGAAAGTTAGGAAATTCTCTGTATGTTAGGAAAGGCAGCTATGTCTCCTGCTCTTAAAAGTAGTGGCCTATTGAAGAAGAGGTCCTGTAGTGCCCTGCAGTGCAGTGGCCCCTGTTCACCAGGACCTGGTGCTTCAGGGAACTCTTCTGTTGTTTTGCCTGGCCGCTTTTTCCTTCAATCCAGTCATCTGCAGTGGTTTGCTTTGCCTGCTGTGGTCAGTGGTTGGTCCTGTGGGGTTAGTGAACCAGTCTGGGCCGCCTTGGGCTTGAGTTGGGTCAGACCCAATGTTGCCAGAGCTGTGGTATCACCAAACTGCAGGATGCTCTCCCTATGTTGGCCCTTGATAAGCTTTTGCTGGTGGGTGGGGCCTGCAGTCAGACCCCAGCCCACCTCTGGGGTTGCAGCTGAACTGGTATGTGTGGTTTACTTTTCCTCTTCCTGGGGTAGGAGTCAGTTCTGTGTGGTGTTGGCAGACATGGTCCAAAGGAGAGGGTGTGGGCAGGGTGAGCTGTTAGCCAGTTACGTGGAGAATATTTGTATTGTGCTGGTTCTGACAAGTGTCTGTATTTCTAGGCTGGGGATTAGGGGAGGGAAGTGACACCTGTCAGCTCTGTTGTTATAGGAGAAATCTTTCAAAGATCCCCACCCTTTTAGCACAGGCTCTGAGATTAGTAAACAACAACAACAACAACAAGAACAAAAATCTTCCTGTATACCCCAGGTGTTTTTTAAACTGCTGTTTCTATGCCTATTCTCAGTGGGGCTGTTTGTTATGCTGTCTTTCTAAGGGTGGGGGCTAAGTTTCCAATTGTTCTCCGTCTCTCCCAGACCCATGCCTACTGATTTTTAAATTTCAGCTGTTAAGCCTCACTGATTGTAATAACTTGAGAGAGCAAGCCCCTTTGGTTTTCAAAGCCACATGTTGTGGGGATTTGTCTTCCCAGTGTGGGTCCCCTGTGCCTGGGATGCCTGTTATGGAGTCTGTTCCTCTTTCCAATCTGCACCCACTGTGCCCCTCCCACCCCCAAAGAGTCCCAAGGGTCTGTTTGGCCCCCGACTATATCGCTGCCCTTTCTACCCTCTTCAATATGGCCTATTCTCTATACTTAGTGGTGGACAGTCTGTTCTACCAGTCTTTGGGGCATTTTCTGGGTTATTCACATGATGTGGGTGTTATCCAGGTGTATCCCTGGTAGAGGTGAACCTAGGATCCTCATACGCTGCCATCTTTCCTGGAAGTCCCTGTTGATTGAATCTTGAGTCACATTTCTTTGACCTAAAGAGTACCAATTAATATTAATTTTGATTTGTGATTCTTGGGATGAATTATCTTTGTCTTAAATTTCTTTATTTCTTCTTTATTTTTGATGGGTATTTTCACTGGGTGTAAAAATCAAGGCAGCTTTTTTTTATTTCAGCACTTTGAAAATATCCTTCCATCAATTTATTGCTTATTGTTACTTCTTCAAGTGTTTTTAAAATTTTCATTTTGTCTATTATTTTTGCAGCTTTACCTTGAGTAACCTAGATGTGACTATTCTCTGATATACCTTGGGTTCTTTGTGTTAAACATGAGTGATAAGAATGCTTCTAAATCTGTAGCTTTTGTACCTTTGGCATCTTTGGATTTTCCATATTCTTTTTCTGTCAAGTCTTTGGCTTCTTTTCTAGTCAGCTGTTGCTGCATAAAATAATCACCCAAAACATTAGTATCTTAAAATAACAATCATTTATTTAATTCATTCATGGGCAATTTGGTCAGGGTTTAGTAAGAAAGGCTTATATCTTTTCCATGCAGCATCAGCTGGAGTGATTTAAGCAGGGGTGGAGGATACATTTACAAGATGGGTAACTCACATGCTTAGATGTTGATGGTCACTGTTGCCCGAGAAGTCATTCAGGACTAAAGGTCAAGGACCTTGATTTCTCTGCATATAAAACTTTCATCATGCATCTCTCCATGGCATGTTTAGGCTTTCTCACATTATTGTAGCTGCCTTAGAAGAGTGAGTATCCCATAAGACAGGAAGTGGAATTTTTCCATTCCTTAAGGCCTGAGCCTGGGAACTCACAGCACTACTTCTGCCATTTTGTTGCATATACAGTCAGAGATTTTTTTTAATGTTTATTTTATTTTTGAGAGAGAGAGAGAGAGAGAGCATGAGTAGGCAGGGAAGAGAGAGAAGGAAGCAGAGAATCCAAGCAGGCTCCATACTGTCAGTAGAGCTTGATGTGGGGCTCCATCTCACGAACCCTGAGATCATGACCTGAGCTGCAATCAAGAGTCAGACACTTAACTGACTGAGTCACCTAGGTGCCCCTGCAGTCACAGATTATAGATTCAAGGTTAGTGGACATGGTTCTAGCAAGTTGGGAAAAATACGAAAGAATTTGGGCGGGGTGTATGTTTTAAAATTGCCACGCCCACCTGTTAACATGTGTTAGATACTCTAACTGTATGTAAAATGTGCCCCACCTCTGTTTTCCATCCATTTGTTTCTGTGTATCACCAGGGATATTGTATTCTGATCTATGCTCAAGTTTATTATCTCTGTCATTAATGCTATCAAATCTGCTATTTAACACATATATTACAAAATCGAGAAGATTTTAAGTGGGTTTTCTTCATTGAGATGGCTGGTTTATTTCTATTTGCCCTTACTCTTATAGTGTGACCCTTCAGAGTAGCAACCCCAAACCTAGGGAATTAAACTGAGTCGCCTTCCTCAGTAAGCCTCGGGCTCCAATTTTTGTCCTGTCTGCCTATGAACCTTTTGCAAGTTGCCAGCCTCTCAGGAATTTCTTCTGCAACTGGTAGCTACCTTTAGAGGAATTGTGTCCCCAAATTCCATGCTCATTTCTATTTATTTCCTTATTCTTCTGGATATTGACCGTTTAATACCATATTATTTTGCTAGCTCCCTGATGCCTTCGCAGAGGCTTTAAAAATATTTCACCCAGCTGTTATAAATGTTTCTAGTAGCTGCTTTATCTGAAAATTTTACACAACCAATCCTGGATATTAAATTTCTTACTCTGATATATTTCAGTAAATGTGGGCAAAATCAGCACATTTTCAGATAATTTCCTTTAGTTTCCATAAGACTAAGAAAACATTTCTTTTTCATTACTTTAATTTGTGCCAAACATAGTGCCAGATACATAGTATATGCTTGCTAAATATTAGTAAGTTCTAAGGTTTTACTTTTAGGCTAAGCATACATCATATAAAATGGTTTCTATTTATGCAAAAAATGATGATTTATCTTCTATCCCACCAGGACTTCTTCTTGCTTCTTATTAGGTTTCTATTTACCTTTGCTTATGTTATTATTAATGACATTGTGTTTTTACTCCTGTGTGGAATTTGTTCCTAGACACTTGCTAGGTTCTCACTATGACTGACTATTGTGAGCATATGCATGTGTCATTTAATTTTCTCAGTGGGAGGCTAATTTTTTTTCTAGACATTATGATAGAATGAGGAAAAAAAAACCTAGGAGTCAGAAAACTCTAAGGTCCTCCTTCTTCCCTGTGGTTCCCAGGCTAGTATACTGCAGAAAAGGGCTCACACTCAGATGCATCTACAGTTGCCCAGTTCTCAGACTTTAACTATCAGAGGTATATTAACTACATGGGAATAATACAGAATGCTTTCCCTCAAGTTTCTCTGCCAAACAATCTTTGCCTTTTTCTTACTAACCAAAAATAATTTATCTTTTCACTTAGGAAGCCACAGTTCATTTGTCTTATTTTTCTTAATTATTCTATGGTTTTTGCATTTAGCTTGCTGCCTCTAGTATGCCTTGGAACTAGCAGAGGAGAGAAGGATCTTATATTCCCATTTTGGGGCCAAAAGCATGACCTCTCCCTTAGGTGGGTTCATGGGTGGTATGATCATCTTATGCAATGTGCTTTCTTATGTATTCTCCCAGGCTGGAAGAGTTCATTTCATATCTACTAATTGGGGCACCTGCATCATTGATCCCAGCCTACCTTATTATTTCCCTCTCCTTTTTCCTCCTACTTCAAACTTAAGTGCTTATTTACCTCAAACTGAAGGGGAAAAAAATCAAGGAACAAACTATCTCCTCCAGAAGATGCTATATTTCCACTGTGTGAGCTAGACTAAAAGTTGACCAGCATAGTCTCCTAAAAGGTAGTGGAATATTTGTTATAAGGATCTGACAGGAAATTGTAGCCTGAAGATAGGCATTGTGGGTGAAGAAACTACTTGTGTAGGCATAATAAAGATGGTATATGAAAAAAAGTGGAGTTCTACGCATGGAACTTCAAGAATGTGGCAAAATAAATCTTTTCACTGAGAAAGTTAGCATATATTCTAATAGATATATAATTTAATAATGAATTAGGAAAATTGTCACATTAGGCTAACATAAAATAGAACTACAAAGTCTATTTGAGTCATTAGAATTCTATTATTCCATTTCTCCTTAAAGCCTATTATGAGTAATTGACATTTTAGGCTTATATAGAAACACATGCATCTTCAAAAGAAGAGAAAATGAAAGAGGACTGACACTTATGACATTTTTGCTGGTAGGGGCTATGTAGCATCTCCTTTAATCCTTGTGACAACTTAATATGTAGGTGATATTCCTCTGCTTTTACAAACTCAGATCTGTTAAGTGTATCCTGTCCCAAGGATACATAATTAATAAGTGCAATTTACAGTCTAGCTCAATCCAAGGCCATATGTTCTGCTCCAAAACGTCATTCCATCTCTATAAGCTAAAAAAAGGAGGGAGGGGGAATGTGTGCATAGAGAGTATCAAGAGAGGAATTATTTCACCGAACACAGAAAGAGTTTGTATCATAAAGTGCTATAAAGCTTGAAAATAAGAAAAAGTGACATATAAAGAAACAAGCAGTAATACATTTGGCCAGAAAATCTGCTTTTAATATAAACTTCAACCTTGATTTAGTTAAATTTACGCTGTGTTCCAAATTGTTATCCACAGGCAAAGTCATCCAGAAAATTAAGGGAGGCATACGTGATAAACATAAAAATTAAAATTTTGACAGAATAAAATAAATAACGTTTAGTAACTACATTAAGCGTGTTTAAAATCTCATAGTTCGATATTAAAAATAGAACAACTGTTCAAAGCATTCTGCCAAATTTCTTCAGAATGAGTTGTTTTGAAATGTTGACTAAATATCCCAAAACTATATATCAACTGCAGTATAATTAAACATTCTTCAGACCAAAAACATAGCTTTTCTTTATATTCTTAAACATATGTTATATGTGACTTTCTCCTTCGTATTAGGACACAAGGAATTATCCATTTGTTAACATTTAAAAAAAATTCAGCAAGTTTCTACTAGTTATGCCAGGCTTTATAATTTATAAATTGCTTCCACGTATTTAATCTCCAAAACTAACCTATTAGGGAAAATTTCTTCTTAATGTTCCTATTTTATATTGTAATTATTCAGCACGTATTTATTTAAAAAAATATTTGTATATTCACTGTTGATTTACTTAAGAAATAGTTACTGAATGAATTGGAGGAATGAAGGAATGAAGAAATTTAGTTCATCTTGGTTAAGTGATCCTTGAAGATCCCTTGAGGAGTAACTAAGCCTAAATCTCTGTCTTCTGATTATTCAGGGAGACCACAATGTCTAGCAACATAGACAAATAATAAGTGGTTTATCAGTCTACACAACAACACATGATGTGTTCGATGACATTCCATATGTTCAGGGTGTTGTTCCTCAGCAGTAATGATAATTCAATCAGAGTTGCAATGAACACAGAGCATTAATGCAATATTTACATCAGTCCCTACGTGTCATGTGGGATCACTGCCTGAGGTGATTTGTGTGGCTGTTTTTCACCGAATTAACCTGTGCCTGTGGCATTTAAGAAGAAAATAGGCAGGTTCTATGCTGTAAACAAAATATTATCTTTATTTCTCGACTTTATGGCTACTCTTTTGCTTGCTTTTTCTGCCCCCACCAAAGGAGCTTCATTTCTTACCTCCCCGTAGGTATGGGGAGTAATGGGCCATCCTCTGGATAAGCTGTGCTGTTTCACAGAGGGAAGCAGTGTAAGGCTGGATACCTAAGTCAGTTGCCATATAAGAGTAAGGGTCATGCAAAAAGTTCAGTTCAGAAACTTGAGATCAGTTAATTCTGTCTTTCATTTCTGTTATCCTTGGGCACTTTGCCTTGCCCCCCTGCCCCTTATCAAAATAAAATCTCCTCATGTATTTGTTTTCTTAAGCACTGTGGATGTATTTCCCAGATTTTTCCACTGTGCCCTATGGAACTGGAATTTTATTTGCAAACTGATTGTCTGGCAGTGCTATCCAAAGAACACTCTTCATGCCCCTCCTTATTTATATTTATTTATTTATTGGTCTTATTCAAAATGTTTCCTGGAAGACACAGCTTCCCTTATAGCCTTTCCCAGGGGAAACTCTCTTTCTTTCAGTTGCCCTGTGTTAAGCACCATGAGGTAGCATTATCATTCTACCTGAAATTCCCCTCCTTTATAGGCACATGCTATTTGTCTAGCTGTCCTGTTTCTTTCCTTGTCACTGTAATCCTACCAATCACGCCTGTTCTTTCATGTGGGGTGCTTACATTTGAGTCATTGCTTTTCTCTCTGCCCCAATCTTATCATTAAGAAAACTTAACTCCTACTTGGGAGACTTATCCACTGTCTTACTATTATAATTCTTTGGCCCTCTCAAATGTAGCGATCTTCTAAGGCAATGTATTTTTTTTCTTGTCTAATGTGAAATAGCATCCAACTCTAAAATCTTAGACTACTGTAATGCATTCTCTGTCCCAAACCTTCTACCCTTAAGATTATCTATTTCCTACTAAACCTACACTTCAATTTTATTTTCGTACTTAGACACTTTGCTACTCCTTCTCTTCAACTATATGCAACTACATCTGGCTTCATCCTTCACCCAAAAGTCCATGCCATACAGAACAGTGATACACAAAGTGCGGTCCACAAACCAGCAGCATCAATATTAGCATCCGCGTCTCTTTGGAAATTACAACAAATGCAACCCACAACAACTAAGTCAGAAACTGATAGCAAAGCCCAGCAACCTGTGTTTTAAAAAGTCCTTCAGATGATTCTGATACACTTAAAATTTGAGAACCACTAAGAGAGATCATTAAATGCATCATTATTTTATTCAAAACCCTTCCATGTGTAAGATTTCTAAAAGTTTATCAAGTTCTCCAGCTTTATTCAGCATCCATTTTCCACATATAATCACCACTTTGGATCCAAATTTTTCTGTAGTTCCTACTTATCTGAATTTGAATACCGCAAAACTATGAAATGCCTACTGCTTAATGACTCTTGCAAAGGTGTTTCCCTTATAACCATCCTCCGTGGGGGATCCTGAGCTAACTTGCTCAAAGTCATGTATATACATAAGGGTGAAACCAGAATTGGAACTCAGGTGTGTCTGAGTACAAAACCCATGCTTTTTCAATTTTGCTGCTGAATTATGTGAAACAGCAACTGTACTGATATGAGTCTTTCACTCCAGTTGGAACAGAAGTTACCAATGGATCTCTACAGATGTCTTAAAAAATGAATTATATGAAAATCTATTATCAACTGATAAATATCAAGTTATGTAGGACTTCTAAGAGCCTTTGATATGCTGGTGTACAAATTTCGATCCTCCAAAAAGCAGATATGGTATGTTTCTGTCCCAAATTCCTTAACCAAAGAACCATTTTTTGTGGATCATTCATAACAACACCATGCAGGGCGAGCATTCCAAGATCTGCTTTAGAAAACTTGGACTTAATCTATTTCCTTTCTCTTCAGGAAATGTGAATGGCTCATGTCCCTTAATCCCTTTATTTCATCTGCTTTTATCCTCCATTCTATTTCCCCACTCTTTTAAACTAGAATACTCTTTGCCTTTGTTCCACAAGCCACTGCTCTTTTCCCTCAGGGATGCATTCAGAGGAATTACATTCAGCATGTGATGTTATGTGCCAGGCATTATGAATAGAGTGTATATGTATTTATATGCACTACTTTTATACATTTCATAATAATTTTGTGATGATGATGATGTTAAATTGCAAATGTGATTGCGTAACAACTCTGTGATGTATATATACCCAATCCTGACTAAGTTGTGTGAGGATAGCAACCGGAATAGCAATCCTTTCCTGCCTAACCCATGCTGGCCTTAAGAAATGAATGTGATTTATGTGAGATCTTCTTGAAGTCCACATGTATATTCACAACACTATCTGGAGGCTGGAGGGCATCTTGCCCTAGAATTTATTTCAAAATCAGCAGAAGTTTAAATTGAAAATGACCAGTGTATGGAATAAGAATATACATACCATGAAGCAAGTTAACTTATATGTAATTGCAGCTCACTATATACTGTAAGTGTAGTTTTTTTGATATTAATTTTGATTACCCTGCACTAGAAATTGTTTAAACTGCTAGGAGATTGTGTTTAATAGATTTTTTTTCCTGGTCCAGCATATTCTCTCTTTTTCTTTCACTGTGCAGGTTCTGCTGATCTTCTCCTTTGTGTCCCATGCTCCTCTTGTCCTACACTGGTCTACTCTGGTATGTTTGCTCAGGGCACTTAATACCAATGTCAGGTAATTATCGGTGCTATCTTCAACTGCTCAAAGTTTGGATTTGTTTAATGTACAGTTCTCATGGCCTATCATGAGAAAGAGGCTTCCCTCCTACTCTGCATAATGTTTCCTTTTTCTTTTTGTGATATTCTATGGATCTCAGGCTTCTCATGAAGTCTGTATTCTCCTATGCTGAAGTGAATTGAATCCTTCCTCCTTGGCAGGAAAATCCACTTCAGATATATTTGAGATGAAAACATGTTCCCCCGCTGTGAAGATCATGAACTTTGTGACACCATTAAATATATCTTGGAGATACAGAATCTCAGAACAATTTTACATCCATGGGCATGAGATTACTGTATGAACTGGATATGTAAGATGAAGAATTTGCAGTTTCGTCTCCCACGTATGTCACAGAGAGAAGCGAAAGGTTGAGTTTGTCCTTAGCAATAACAGAATCACAGGATATCATATTTAGAAAGAACCATCTGCTTCTCTCCCAATTTAATGCTGATCTCTTCTCCAGAATGCCCCTATGAAATGACCATGCAATCTTCACTTGAACATCTTGAATAATAGGAAGTATTCTACCTCCTGTGGCTGTTCATTCAATTTTATTCTGGTCTAATTGCTCATCAACCTAATATTGAGAAATCATCTAAAGAGATAATTTCTGCAATGCATCGCTGTGTAGTTAGCAAAATATTATGTTCATTGCGCATGTTTTATAATAAAACAAAAAATGTTTTATATTAAAACATGGAAAACATGTAGAAAAATGTGGACAGCCCAACGACCAATAAAAGATGATTTATTTAAAAAGTATAGCAATCTATATAATGGAATACTGTACATCTTATGAAGGTTGAGATATATGTTCATTGGATAAATACATATATTTATACTGATAGTAACTGGATCCATCTATCTATATCTATATATATTCTGTTGTGGAAAAATTTTATAATACTGTTACATGAAAAATGAGTTACAAAACAGTATATTAAATATAATTCACTTTTTGTTATATACAATGGATAGACGCATACACGATCATATATTTACATCTGCAGAATACTGTCTGGATGGTTACAAACAAAAATGTCTTGAAAAGATATCTGTATCCCCATGTTCAGTGGTATTATTTACAACAGACAAGATATGGAAAAAACCTAAGTGTCCATCGACAGATGAATGGATAAAGAAAATGTGGTACACATATACAATGGAATATTATTCAGCCATAAAGAATGAAATTTTGCTAATTGCAACAACATAGATGGAACTTGAGGGTGTTTTACTAATTGGAATAAGTCAGACAGAGAAAAACAAATACCATATTATCTCACTTATATGCGGAATCTAAACAACTGCAACAACAAACACTAAGCTCATAGGTACAGAAAACAGATTGGTGGTTGCCAGAGTCAGGGATTGGGCAAATAGGTGAAGGTGGTCAAAGAGCACAAACTTCCGATCATGAAGTAAATAAGTCATGGGGATGTCACATACAGTATGGTGACAAAAGCAGACAGGTAGGCAAACAGTAATGCTTAAGTTGTACAAAATGTTCAAAACCTACTTTAAATGAAATTACTTTCTGTTGCTCCAAAATCTGGATCCTTGTAGTTGCCTTATTTCTGGTTCTTTCTGTAAAACAGACAAAAATTTTATCTCTCGGGGCGCCTGGGTGGCTCAGTCGGTTAAGCGTCCGACTTCGGCTCAGGTCATGATCTCGCAGTCCGTGAGTTCAAGCCCCACATCGGGCTCTGTGCTGACAGCTCGGAGCCTGGAGCCTGTCTCAGATTCTGTGTCTCCCCGCTTCATGCTCTGTCTCTCTCTGTCTCAAAAATAAATAAATGTTAAAAAAAAATTAAAAAAAATTTTTATCTCTCTTCCACATAATAATTCTACCATTGTAGGAACACAAAAACCATGTTGTTCTCTTCGTTAGTCCTTTACGTGTTCTTTGTATGACTTGCAGGTATACGGCCCTTCTACCCAAGAGATCTGAATAAGTAAATCATTCATCCGATTCATATTTAATAAAGAGCTCCAATGAAACAGGAACTACGCCAGAGAATGACATGTCACTATCATGTGACGAAATCACACACTGAACATTGTTTACATAAAAGACTCCTGATTATCGTTATATAGGCATTAGGGTGAGATCAGTGCACGCAGCAGGAGAATTCTACCTTGACTAGTGGTTGAAGGGGACTGAGAAAAGTGGTTTTTAAGGCTAAGTCCTAAAGGAGTAGGAGTTAGTTAGATAAAGGAGGTAGCTGGGGTTGGTTGGAATAAGTAAGGCATTCCAGAAAGGGAAAAGTATGTGCAAAAATAACTGGACTCCCTTCTTTCCTCTCTTTCTTCCTTTCTCCTCTCCCTCTTTACCATCAAACAAATACTTACTGAGCAAACACCATGTGCAAAGTATACTTTCAAGTCCTGTAAGTAAGTTGGAGATTCATATTTTTCTTTCAAAGTATTTATGGTCTGGTGAGTGAATCAGAAATATTAAATATAGCTCAGGTATGAAGCAGAAGAAACAGGTATTATCAAGTATTCTAGGAGCATGGATATTTCCCTTGCCCTCCTATCATAGTCTCCTGGGGGAAAAAAAATAAAGGAATTATTTTCAGTCAAGAAATATGGGCACCATAGTTCCAGTGCTGAAGAAAGGACTTGTGCAGCCTAATCTATCTTATGCCTCTCTAGCCTTCTAAATTCAGCTTTCATAATTCCTTTCAAGATAGTAAATGTGTACACACCTCACAAGTATTTCTCATTGGCCATATTTAGAGAGCAACCATTCTATTTTAATCGTCCAAGATATCTGTAGAATATCTACTTCTAATTATATATACAAAAAAGGTTTATACAGATTCCAGAAATTGACATCCTGGCAGCAAAATCCAGTTGATAAAGGTAGGACCTAAGGTCAGTGCCATGGTAAAAGTTCACACAGGGTATAGGAAAGCATTAAAGTCCCTAACTTTCTTTTTATGCTGCACTGTAGAAGTATTATTAAGCACATTATCCTTTGTTTTGTTTCTCCCCTACAGGTCTGTGAAGCAGGCAGAAGTTCCAGGTGGTCCTTAAAGAAATTGCAATTATTCAAATCCTTATGTATAGTTCTAATTTTATTTACTATGTGTAATCACTTAGAGAATGGTTATTTTTATAATATCAATAATAAACAAGTACTCTTGTAACCAGGGGGTGCCTAAAGGTGTAATCAGAGAACACTAACCCTGGCAAAGGATTCTGGGGTGGTCAGGATGTCTGCTGCCTTTTGACATGGTTAGTGTCCTGGGTTTAGATTACTTTATACCCAGTTATTAAGATTACTATTTGATACATTAAATATTGCCTGATTCAAATAACTTTGCTTAAAATTTTTCTGTATTTTAACTTGTGTAGGGTTTTCTACTTCTTATATTTTTATAATATTTTCTCATTTTTTAGATTAATAAACATTATACTTATCCACATGTGCCAAGATGTGCCATTTAGGTCTCTCTGGGAGTTAGCTGTTTGGTATCATCACCTGCCATGTGTGTTTTGTGCAGCAGCAAGAAGCATATCCTCTACCACTGCTCCTTCCTATGATTATCTTCCCTGTTCCTATCAAACAAATAACTGATATGTTAATTTAATAAAGCAGATCAATAAGGAATGAAATGCATGCCCCAGATCATATGCAATGAAAATTGTTGGACCATTTATCCAATTATTGAACCCAATTAAGGTTATCCATTTTGCATTTGATGTATGCTCGCTTCTGGAATATATTCTGCACTGAAGCTAAGTGAATGGATCTAAGTAAATCTATTGAGTATCTCTATTGTCTGTTTTATCTTATTTGTCTGAACAAATACCTTATCTTATGTTTCTGAACCTTTAAAGGCATATGGTTAAATTATAAAATTGCCTGTATTACTGTGAAAGAAACAATGTTAAAGGCAAGAACATGGCTAAAGAATAAACAAAGAAGTTCTGATTGTATGAATGGAGTTACATTCCTAAATCAACTAATATAATAAGTTTTCTTACATTAACATTTTCATGTGCATAGAGACTCAAGACTAATTTTCACAAACGTTACCGGTTTTTATAGGTAGAAACAAATTAAAGGCTTAAAACACAGTACATTTTTGCGCAGAAAAGAAAGTAGGCAAGAGAGTAAGTTTATGAGAACAGAACATTCCTCTATTTAAAAATCCTTGTGATAAAGAATATCTTCAAAAATATTTAACTGAGGATCGAAATATTTTCTCTATTAGGGATAGTCTTTCTTTAATATATGTCATCCCTGATGCCCTCATCCGAGCCAATTTGCCTCCAGCCTTCACTTGCTCAGCTTTTGTCCGCCTCTTGCCCCCTAACATTTTCCTGGAGACAATCACTCTCCTAAGTGCCACATCAGCCTCAGGAATCAGATCAGCCAGGATATCGGAATGTATATTGCTAAAAATGCTACCAAAGACCTACAAACCTGGGCACTAACTAAAGTAGTAAGCGGATAGATTTTAATCCATGGTAAACTATTGCAGCAGATAAGAACTCTGAACTGAACTCATCTTTGATTTGTGCAGAGGTGACTGCATGTTCAAAGGAAGAGAGGGAAAGTAAGGCTGCGAATTGCCAGAGCTTGAGAAGAGTCGGGAAAATGGAAATTTATAAAAAGCAGACAGGGGAGTTAACCCATGCGAAACTCATTTGGGTTTGCTAACTGTGCTTATTGAAGTTTGACTTTTGTCCTTCCACTGAGACTGGGAGACAGGGGCTCTATCTTCAAGTGTTGGCTGGAAAAAAAAGTTGGCTGCTTTTGGCAGTCTTGTACTTTCCCAGGAAGGAACTTGACGGGGCTGGGGCCATCATCATGGAGATGCTGCCTTGACTGTTAGAAACTAAGTTTGTGTTTGTTCATGTCTTCTAATGTGGGAGTGGGTTGGAGTGGAGGAAATCATTTGTACTCAGAGTCTGCAGTATTTATAGGCCAACGTTGAGGTCTGGTCAAGAAAAGAGCTCAGAGGAGACAGGCTAGAGTTTGCTTTGTCAACTCCTATAACCACTTTTGGAGGACAAGGACAGAGGCCAAGGCCAGTAAACAGCTAGAGCCCATATCAGGAGATTTCTCCAGGTTGCTTTTCTATCTCCTGTTTTAAATTTCACACATGAACTCTGAATCTCTTGGCACTCACTTTGATTCCCCTTATTCATTTTACTTTATTTGTGTTTTTCTTTCTTTCTTTCTTTCTTTCTCTTTTGCTTTATTTGTGTTTCTTAACACAGCTCCAGAGTTATTGCAATTTTTAGGGCTTGAAAACCCCATACAAAAAGCGCTTCTAGAAATGCTCGTCACAACCCCCACTTTAACATCACTACTATAGACAGATAGCTTTCAGCCCTAACTCATGCCACCACCTCCAGGTGTCCCTGACTGATAATCTCTGCCCTCTGGACATGGAAGCCAGACCCTTATTCTCAAAGATATCATAATCTAGTGGGGGAAATATGCATATGAACAGTTAATTTAAATAAAATGTGGTAATGCACAATGATGAAGACATTTACAAGCTAGGATACTATGGGAGCACCAAAGAACAGTTGGGAACCCATCTGAGATCTGGTCTTGGATGAGGATCAGTGGTGGGGTGAGCAGAAAGTCAAAGAAGATTCCATGGAAGAGGTAATGCCTCAGCTGGTTCCTTAAAGATGAGATCAAGTCAACTGAGAAACAAAAACAAATAAGAGGGTTTTAGTGGGAGCAACAGAATAAACCTAGTATAGAACTCTGAGTGGGCAGAGTGTGCATGGGGATAACAAATGTATTTATTATTAGAACATGTAGAATATGAGATGATGTGGCAGTTGATGGGGCAGAGAAGTGGGTATATATGGGGCTAGGAAAAATCACATGTTCTATCCAGTGGTCTTCAAGTCTGGTGGCTCATCAGAATCACAGATACAGATACTTAAACCCTACTCTCTGGGATTAAGATTCAGTTGGTTTGAGGTAGACCCCAGTACTTACTGAAAAGCTTTTTATTTGATTCTGAGGAATATCCAAGGATGAGAGCCATTGCTAAAGAGAGCTACTAAAAATTTTCAGCGGTAGAGAGTAGAATGACACTATCAGATTGATGTTAGGATAGCTTGCTCTGGCAGCCAGTAAAACTGCAGAAATAGTAGCCACAGGAAATGAGAAAACCTAGAAATGGGGAAACCAGTTAGGAAGTTGTTGTAGGAGTTAAAAATAAAAATAAAGTCTTATTTAGATTTATTAAGGCAAAAAAGATTCACAATCTAACTATAGTTGGTATACTCTGGAATCGAGGGAACAGATAGAATCAAAACTTATTTGAGGGCTAGAATTGTCAGCTCTTATGGAATTATTGCACATAGATGAGGACAATAAAGTATTGCCAAGAATGCCCCCCAGGCTCATGGCTTGGGTCTAGGGGCGGCTATAAAACAATGAAAGGAAGAACAGGGGAAATCAGCTCTTGAAGATGATAACTACAGTGTAGATATGTTGAAGTGTACTTGCCTATTTGATCTCAAATGCCAAGAACACATTGAGGCCAAGTACAGGGCTAAAGATACAAACTTGTCATTCATGTGAATATATGGGTTTACAAAACTATAAAAATGGGTCACATTGCCTGAGGAGAACCTATGGATGCCTCTAAAGAAGCACCTAAGAACACCTAAGTTAAGGGGCAAGGCCAAAGAGACTGCAGGAAGGAGACAAGAAAGAACTGTTGAGAAAGATAAGGGATAAAACCAAAGCAAGGGGTTGCCAATTACAAGAGAATGGATAACCATGATTTTCATGCTGTTTTCATGGTAGCTTTCCCCACTTAGATTTAAATCTTTCGTGTGACCTCAGATGCACTATACATTCCCTAAGATATACTTCCTTAAGCAATGAGTTATTCTTCCTTTAACTTTTGGAAGGCCAGGAAAATGTTTGCCTTGAGTGGAGCCTCCAGGGATGAGACAGGCAGTACATCCTCATGTGATGTCAGTACAGAGTATGATAAGAGGCAGAGTATGATAAGAGAAGAGATATAACACATGAACTGGTAATTTTTCTACCTCCTTTAGGAAAAGGGGACATTTCCACAGGCTTTTGAGAATGTCAAACCTTCCACCCAGATTCATCTAACACTTACTCAACAATGCTTAATTGCCAAACACCCACTCTGTAATACCAGATTAGACTCTGAGGACTCAGCAGTAGTGGGACAGTGTCCTTGCATTCTTGAGCTTTGGTTAACCTGCAATCTAAAGGAATAGGGGGGTCATTCAGGTGAAATTGGGGAAGGTGGAAAGGAATTAGGGATAGCAATGGAGAAAGGGGTTGAAGACTATTTTGAGACAACAGCATGTGTAAAGATCCAGAGACAAGGAATAACAAGGTGTATCCAGTGAAATGAACAATTGAGCATGGCTGGAATAGAGGGGATGCACAGTATTGTCTGTAATGCAGATGAGAAGTAAGCAACAGCCATACCACATGTAGTCAAACTATAAAGAGTATTATAAGATATCTTACATTCAGAGGGCAGTGAGACACATGGAAGAGTTTTGAGCAGGTAAATACTAAGATTTGCATTTGAGAAAGGTGGTGTTTCACTTCACTGTGGAAAATGGATCATAAAGGAACAAGGCTGGCGGCCAGGAGAATGGTTAGGACACTGTTGGCAGTGGTCAACATGAGACAGGAAGGAAGTGCATGGATAGAAGAGGAACCTAGATGGGTAATAATTAAAGATGAGTGGGAAGTGTTTCAGACAACGGTCAGGTTTCTGGCCTAAACACCTGGTAATGAACTATGTTTGGAATGAGGAGAAGATGCTGAGTTCATCTGGGGGCATGTAGAATTTAAAAAGACTGGGACACATCTGAGACGTTGAGCACCATCAACATAAAAATGATTCAATGGCACACAACAGAAATCAAGGCAGTAGATGGCATCACGCAATGAGAATGGGTGCAGTCAAAAGAGAACGGAGCCCCAGGAACACACCAGCACTTAATGGACTGGAAAACTGATTTCAAAAGCAAAGATTTTATGTACACTAGACAGAGTGGGTGGCCCACACAATGTTTCTAGGAAGTAAAAGGTCAAAATCAATGCACTTCAAGGTCCCTGGTTCCTGTAAGCACAGCTGGATTTCAGGAGTGAGACAAGCCTGGGCTCATTTGTTGAACAACCTTTAGTAGTCTAGTTTAATGAGGCTGTAGAAACTTCCTGTGGGTGGATAGATGGAAAAACAGCTCTGTGTGTGTGTGTGTGTGTGTGTGTGTGTGTGCATGTGTGTATGTAAGGAACATAGAGTTTCCCCTATTTAGGAAGAAAAATTAAGGCATTACCAATTTGAGGTCTCTTCAGTCAGTGTATAGAGGCACCTACTTTGAAAATTTATTTTCTTGGTCAATAGGGATCAAGAGACAGCTAAAGTCTTTAGGAAAAGCTTAAGAATTAGTCCAGCTGCAACGTTTTTACCTTCCCTTTTTTTCCTTCAAACTAATCACACATAATAACCACTGCCAACTGCTGAACTCAGAGTCTTAAACATCACTCCTTTGAGGGAACATCTTTCCTGAGTCCTAGGGACAGAGCACTCCCCTGCTGCAAATTGTGGCTTGCCCATACTATAAATATTTGTTGGTTTTTCGACTTGCATTTGGCTCTCTTACCACTGTTTTTTCTATTTTTTTGGATTTTTAAAAAAATGTCCATGGTAATTTCTTGTCTCTTTCAAGTCTTTGATGTTTCTAGAACCCATCTCTGTGAAGCCAACGTGAGTGACCTTGGATGTGAGCAGAAGCCATGATTTGGCAACTCCCTTCAGCATTATAAGCATTTAAAATTTGCCTGAAAATCCCCAAGTGCTACATGCATAAGACCAGTGGTAAAATGATCCACTATCTGAAAAAATACAGTAGTCACACAGCAATTTTCTCTCAGAAACTGCCCAGCTTATAGCAAGGGGAGTGAATGGCTTTGTGGTTATACAGTGTACATGTCTTCTCAGGAGAAATGGCCAACCTATAGCTTAAAAATGGAGGCTTTGAAAGAACTTGCAACTAATCTGATACACTTTCATTTTCCAGCAGCGTGCATTATAGCTGTGACTGAAGGCCCCTTTGTAAACTTGCAACAAGCATTGGCCTGAGTGACCAGCCCAGGGTTTACCACCTGGATTCTGAGTAAAAGGGGAAACTGTTGTGTTTGTAGAAGTTTTATTACTGTATTTTGCAAAACTTTTTAGACAAAGATACGTGATATATAAGAATAAAGATACATGATATATGAGAATATAAGGAAATATTCCTTAGAGCATAATCAACCTCATATTGTCAGTGGCTCAAATTGAACTATGGACATTTATATTTCATTGTGGAAAACAAATATGTTTATGTCTTATGAACCAAGGTTTTAGCATCTTTTATACACTTATTGTTTGAATTTCCTGTGAAATATCTTTCCTGAGGTCTGTATTGCTCAACCTCTGTAGTTCTCCTTATCTTCCTGGACATCTGGGAAGATTTCCCAGCCCCCTATAGCTAGGGAGGGTTACGTGATCAATTCTGACCAATGGGCCATCAGTGTAAGTGATTGTAGCTTCTGGTCTGGAGCAGTTAGCAGAGGTGTGACTTCTCCACACTCTCTTTTCTTTTGCTGCAGTGACCTTGCATGTTATAAACTGAGGTGGATTGAGGTGGCAGTGTCTAAAAATAAGCTCCTGAGGTTAGGAGTTCATTTGTTACTACTACAGAATAGTAAGGCTCATTTTGGTAATATTAGATCAATTCTCTACTTGCAGAGGATGATGGCTCCAAAATTTGCAGTACAAGGTCATGTTCACTTAGGCTTTGTAGGAATTCCTGAGCTTAGAGTAAGTATAACTAATCATTATCATTATCCTTTTAAAGAAACTACCAGTTATACTTTGAGAAAAGGAGATTGCAACTAGGTGCATTCATAAAATAAATTAAAATGTCCATCTAAAATAAGTCCTACCTTGACTTTTTCTTTTTTGTTTATGGTATTACAGGATTTGCCTCACGTATACATAAACATATATGCAAGACAGTCATATAATTTCATTTAGGATTATATTTCATAAATCTTTCTGGGATTTTAGATTTAAATGACTCTAGAACTTCGAGATAGAATCATGTTTCAGATGTCAAATAAGGGAGTTGGCTTCCTAAAGCTATAAAGTTTATCAAGTACAGTCAAGGGGATATTACATTTCCATAGGCAGATCCAAGCCATAGACCAGGTTTTGTGGAACTGATTGTATAATTTCATGTGTATTACTGATACGTTTTTAACACCCTACTTTTTATCTTTGGTTTATTTTGTTCCCAAAACAGAATCAGATGCCTTGCAAAAATCTTTTGTTCCTGACAGTAATAAAAGTCCTTGGAAAATTAAGTTTACAGCAGGGATCTTTGCCAATGATAGCCAGATTTAGACATAGCCTTCATATTAAAAGAACTGTTATGTGCCAAACAGACATCTGTTGAAGGAGCAAGGCAAGGATAGTGTATTATAGTAATAAGACCATGTGGTTTGTTGTTAAGGATGTATCTGAAAACCCCCCTACATTCATTCCTCAGAAGCTGTGTAAATTGGGTAACATAACTAACCTCTCTGAGGGTCAGCACAATAATAATGTTGCCGTTATGGTTGCGATACCTCACAGGGCCTTCTGCTATACCCGGTATGCATTTTCTCATTCAGTCCTCGCCACAGTTCAAAGAGGCTTACAGGAGTTGAGGCTCACACCTCTTCTCTTGCCAGCAGTGTGGACACAGAAGCGCAGCCCTGGTGTGCCTTCGTCCAGTGCTATTCGTCACTTTGCCAGGAGGGTTATTTATCTACAAAATAGTAATAGCCACACTTAGATGAGACTGAATTCAAGATTGGGGTGCCAGCATGATCTGGCCCTGGGGAGAGTTTTTGCCTGGTGTGCAGAAGGCCACATTTTTACTAAGTCCTGCAGAAGAGGGAAAGACTTCTGGTGTCTCTTCCTCATTTTGTCAAGGCACTAAGCCCATCATGTGGGCCCAACCCTCATGACCTCGTGAAAACCTAATTGCCTCTCAGATGCCGCACCTCCAAATACTATCACGACAGAGGATAAAGCTTCAGCATATGAATTTCAGGGCTGGGGGACACAAATTTTCAGTCCTTAACAGATAAAGTAGTAAATAGTGATTGTAATTACTGTTTTTTTTATAACCTGTTTTATTTTTAATTTTTTTGATTTACATCCAAATTATTTGGCATATAGTGCAACAATGATTTCAGGAGTAGATTTCTTAGTGCCCCTTACCCATTTAGCCCATCCCTCCTCCTTCACCCCCTCCAGCAACCCTCAGTTTGTTCTCCATATTTATGAGTCTCTTCTGTTTTGTCCCTCTCCCTGCTTTTATATTATTTTTGTTTCCCTTCCCTGATGTTCGTCTGTCTTGTCTCTCAAAGTCCTCCTATGAGTGAAGTCATATGATTTTTGTCTTTCTCTGACTAATTTCACTTAGCATAATACCCTCCAGTTCCATCCATGTAGTTGCAAATGGCAAGATTTCATTCTTTTTGATTGCCAAGTAATATTCCATTATATATATATATATATATATATATATATACCACATTTCCTTTATCCACTCATCCATTGATGGACATTTGGGCTATTTCCATCCTTTGGCTATTGTTCATAGTGCTGCTATAAACATGGAGGGGCATGTGTCCCTTCGAAACAGCACACCTGGATCGTGTGGATAAATGCCTGGTAGTGCAATTGCTGGGTCGTAGGGTAGTTCTATTTTTAGTTTTTTGAGGAACCACCATACTGTTTTCCAGAGGGGCTGCACCAGCTTGCATTCCCACCAACAATGCAAAAGAGATCCTCTCTCTCTGCATCCTTGCCAACATCTGTTGTTGCCTGAGTTGTTAATGTTAGCCATTCTGACAGGTGTAAGGTGGTATCTCATTGTGGTTTTGATTTGTATTTCCCTGAGGATGAGTGATGTTGAGCACTTTTTTATGTGTCGGTTGGCCATCTGGATGGCTTCTTTGGAGAAGTGTCTATTCATGTTTTTTGCCCATTTCTTCACTGGATTATTTGTTTTTTGGGTTTTGAGCTTGATCAGTTCTTTATAGACTTTGGATACTAACCCTTTATCTGATATGTTGTTTGCAAATATCTTCTCCCATTCTGTAGGTTGCCTTTTAGTTTTGCTGATTGTTTCCTTCACTGTGCAGAAGCTTTTTATTTTGATGAGGTCCCAGGAGTTCATTTTTGCTTTAGTTTCCCTTGCCTCCCGAGATGTGTTAAGAAATTGCTGGGGCCAAGATCAAAGAGGTTTTTTCCTGCTTTCTCCTCGAGGATTTCGATGGCTTCCTGTCTTGCATTGAGGTCTTCCATCCATTTTGAGTTTATTTTTGTGTATGGTGTAAGAAAGTGGTCCAGGTTCATTCTTCTGCATGTTGCTGTCCAGTTTTCCCAGCACCACTTGCTGAAGAGATTGCCTTTATTCCATTGGGTATTCTTTCCTGCTATGTCAAAGATTAGTTGGCCATAAGTTTCAGGGTCTATTTCTGGGTTCGCTATTCTTTTCCATTGATCTGAGTGTCTGTTCTTGTGCCAGTACCATACTGTCTTGATGATTACAGCTTTGTAGTATAGCTTGAAGTCTGGGATTGTGATGCCTCCCGCTTTGGTTTTCTTTTTCAAGATTGCTTTGGCTCTTTGGGGTCTTTTCTGGTTTCATACAAATTTTAGGATTATTTATTCTAGCTCTGTGAAGAATGTTGGTGTTATTTTGATAGGGATTGCATTGAATATGTAGAATGCTTTGGGTAGTATCGACATTTTAACAATATTTGTTCTTCCTATCCAGGAGCATGGACTCTTTTTCCATTTTTTGTGTCTTCTTCAATCTATTTCATAAGGTTTCTATAGTTTTCAGTGTATAGATTTTTAACCTCTTTGGTTAGAGTTATTCCTAGGTATTTTATGGTTTTTGTGCAACTGTAAATGGGATCGATTCCTTGATTTCTCTTTCTGTTGCATTATTGTTGGTGTATAGGAATGCAACCGATTTCTGTGCGTTAATTTTATATGCTGCAACTTTGTTGAACTCATGAATCAATTCTAGAAGTTTTTTGGTGGAATCTTTTGGGTTTTCCATATAGAGTATCACGTCATCTGCGAAGAGTGGAAGTTTGAGCTCCTCCTGGCTGATTTGGATGCCTTTTATTTCTTCGTGTTGACTGTAGAGGCTAAGACTTCCAATACTATGTTAAATAGTGAGAGTGGACATCCCTGTCCTGTTCCTGACCTCTCGGTTTTTCCCCATTGAGGATGATATTAGCGTTGGGTCATTCATATATGGCTTTTATGATCTGGAGGTATGCTCCTTCTATCCCTACTTTCTTGAGTGTTTTTATCAAGGAAGGATGCTGTATTTTGTCAAATGCTTTCTCTGCATCTGTTGAGAGGATCATATGGTTCTTGTCCTTTCTTTTATTGATGTGATGAATCACATTGATTGTTTTGTGGATATTGAAGCAGCCCTGCATCCCAGGTGTAAATCCCACTTGGTTGTGGTGAATAATTTTTTTAATGTATTGTTGGATTGGGTTGGCTAATATCTTGTTGAGGATTTTTGCATGCATGTTCATCAGGGAAATTGGTCTATAGTTCTCCTTTCAGTGGGGTCTCTGTCTGGTTTTGGAATCAAGGTAATGCTGGCTTAATAAAAAGAGTATGGAAGTTTTCCTTCCATTTCTATTTTTTGGAACACCTTCAAGAAAATAGGTGTTAACTCTTCCGTAAGTGTTTGGTAGAATTCCCCTGGAAAGCCATCTGGCCCTGGACTCTTGTTTTTTGGGAGACTTTTGATTACTAATTCGATTTCCTTACTGGTTATGGGTCTGTTCAAATTTTCTATTTCTTCCTGTTTCAGTTTTGGTAGTTAGTGTATATGTTTCTAGGAATTTGTCCATTTCTTTCAGATTGCCAATTTTAACGGCATATAATTACTCATAATATTCTCTTATTATTGTTTTTATTTCTCCTATGTTGGTTGTGATCTCTCTTCTTCCATTCTTGATTTTATTTATTTGGGTCCTTCCCTTTTTCTTTTTGATCAAACTGGTTTATCAATTTTGTTAATTCTTTCAAAGAACCAGCTTCTGGTTTCATTGATCTGTTCTACTGTTTTTTGATTTCAATAGCATTAATTTCTGCTCTAATCTTTATTATTTCCTCTCTTCTGCTGGTTTTGGGTTTTATTTGCTGTTCTTTTTCCAGCTCCTTAAGGCATAAGGTTAGGTTGTATATCTGAGATCTTTTTTCCTTCTTTGGGAAAGCCTGGATTGCTATATACTTTCCTCTTATAACCAGCTTTGCTGCATCCCAGAGGTTTTTGGTTGTGGTATCATCATTTTCATTGACTTCCATATACTTTTTAATTTCCTCTTTAACTGCTTGGTTAGCCCATTCACTCCTTAGTAGGATGTTCTTCAGTCTCCAAGTATTTGCCACCTTTCCAAATTTTTTCTTGTGGTTGATTTCAAGTTTCATAATGTTGTGGTCTAAAAATATGCATGGTATGATCTCAATCTTTTTTGTACTTACTTAGAACTGATTTGTGTCCCAGTATATGGTCTATTCTGGAGAACGTTCCATGTGCACTGAATAAGAATGTATATTCTGCTGCTTCAGGATAAAATGTTCTTAATATATCTTTTAAGTCTATCTGGTCCAGTGTGTCATTCAAAGCCATCGTTTCCTTGTTGATTTTTTGATTAGATGATCTCTCCATTGCTGTGAGTGGGTGTTGAAGTTTCCTACTATTATGGTATTACTATTGATGAGTTTCTTTATGTTTGTGATTAATGGATTTATATATTTGGGTATTTCCACATGGTGCATAAATGTTTACAGTTGCTAGGTCTTCTTGGTCTATAGACCCCTTGATTATGATATAATGCCCATCTGCATCTCTTGATACAGTTTATTTTTGTTTATTTTTTTTCAACCTTTATTTATTTTTGGGACAGAGAGAGACAGATCATGAACGGGGGAGGGGCAGAGAGAGAGGGAGACACAGAATCGGAAACAGGCTCCAGGCTCTGAGCCATCAGCCCAGAGCCTGACGCGGGGCTCGAACTCCCGAACCGCGAGATCGTGACCTGGCTGAAGTCGGACGCTTAACCGACTGCGCCACCCAGGCGCCCCCAGTTTTTATTTTAAAGTCTAAATTGTCGGGCTCAAGGGAGGATGGCGGTGTAGGAGGACGCTGGGCTCACCGCGCGTCCTGCTGATCACTTAGATTCCACCTACACCTGCCTAAATAACACAGAAAACCGCCAGAGGATTAGCAGAACGGAGTCGCCAGACCCAAGCGCAGACGAGAGGACCACAGAAGAGGGTAGGAAGGGCGGCGAGGCGGTGCGCGCTCCACGGACTGGTGGGAGGGAGCCGGGGCGGAGGGGCGGCTCCCCGGCCAAGCAGAGTCCCTGAGTCTGGCTTGCAAAAGCGGAGGGGCCTGACGGACTGTGTTCCGACAGGAAGCACGACTTAGCGTCTGGGAGGTCATACGTGAACAGCTCTGCTCGGAAAGCGGGAAGGCTGGAAGACAAAGGGAGGGAGAGCTGCTGAGCCCCCGGACGACAGAGCTCAGTTTGGTGGGGAACAAAGGCGCTCGCCAGCGCCATCTCCCCCGCCCATCCCCCAGCCAAAATCCCAAAGGGAACCGGTTCCTGCCAGGGAAACTACTCGCTCCGCGCAAACACCCAACTCTGTGCTTCTGCGGAGCCAAACCTCCGGCAGTGGATCTGACTCCCTCCCACTGCCACAGGGCCCCTCCTGAAGTGGATCACCTAAGGAGAAGTGATCTAAGCCTGCCCCCCCTGCCGCCGTGCACCTTGCCTACCCACCCCAGCTAATACGCCAGATCCCCAGCATCACAAGCCTGGCAGGGTGCAAGTAGCCCAGACGGGCCACGCCACCCCACAGTGAATCCCGCCCCTAGGAGAGGGGAAGAGAAGGCACACACCAGTCTGACTGTGGCCCCAGCGGTGGGCTGGGGGCAGACATCAGGTCTGACTGCGGCCCCGCCCACCAACTCCAGTTATACACCACAGCACAGGGGAAGTGCCCTGCAGGTCCTCACCATGCCAGGGACTATCCAAAATGACCAAGCGGAAGAATTCCCCTCAGAAGAATCTCCAGGAAATAACAACAGCTAATGAGCTGATCAAAAAGGATTTAAATAATATAACAGAAAGTGAATTTAGAATAATAGTCATAAAATTAATCACTGGGCTTGAAAACAGTATACAGGACAGCAGAGAATCTCTTGCTACAGATATCAAGGGACTAAGGAACAGTCACGAGGAGCTGAAAAACGCTTTAAATGAAATGCAAAACAAAATGGAAACCACCATGGCTCGGATGGAAGAGGCAGAGGAGAGAATAGGTGAACTAGAAGATAAAGTTATGGAAAAAGAGGAAGCTGAGAAAAAGAGAGATAAAAAAATCCAGGAGTATGAGGGAAAAATTAGAGAACTAAGTGATACACTAAAAAGAAATAATATACGCATAATTGGTATCCCAGAGGAGGAAGAGAGAGGGAAAGGTGCTGAAGGGGTACTTGAAGAAATAATAGCTGAACTGGGGAAGGAAAAAAGCATTGAAATCCAAGAGGCACAGAGAACTCCCTTCAGACGTAACTTGAATCGATCTTCTGCACGACATATCATAGTGAAACTGGCAAAATACAAGGATAAAGAGAAAATTCTGAAAGCAGCAAGGGGTAAACGTGCCCTCACATATAAAGGAAGACCTATAAGACTCGTGACTGATCTCTCTTTTGAAACTTGGCAGGCCAGAAAGAATTGGCACGGGATTTTCAGGGTGCTAGACAGAAAAAATATGCAGCCAAGAATCCTTTATCCAGCAAGTCTGTCATTTAGAATAGAAGGAGAGATAAAGGTCTTCCCAAACAAACAAAAACTGAAGGAATTTGTCACCACTAAACCAGCCATACAAGAGATCCTAAGGGGGACCCTGTGAGACAAAGTCCCAGAGACATCACTACAAGCATAAAACATACAGACATCACAATGACTCTAAACCCGTATCTTTCTATAATAACACTGAATGTAAATGGATTAAATGCGCCAACCAAAAGACATAGGGTATCAGAATGGATAAAAAAACAAGACCCATCTATTTGCTGTCTACAAGAGACTCATTTTAGACATGAGGACACTTTCAGATTGAAAGTGAAGGGATGGAGAACTATTTATCATGCTACTGGAAGTCAAAAGAGAGCTGGAGTAGCCATACTTATATCAGACAAACTAAACTTTAAATTAAAGGCTGTAACAAGAGATAAAGAAGGGCATTATATAATAATCACAGGGTCTATCCATCAGGAAGAGCTAACAATTATAAATGTCTATGCGCCGAACACCGGAGCCCCCAAATATATAAAACAATTACTCATAAACATAAGCAACCTTTGATAAGAATGTGGTAATTGCAGGGGACTTTAAGACCCCACTTACAGAAATGGATAGATCATCTAGACACACGGTCAATAAAGAAACAAGGGCCCTGAATGACACATTGGATCAGATGGACTTGACAGATATATTTAGAACTCTGCATCCCAAAGCAACAGAATATACTTTCTTCTCGAGTGCACATGGAACATTCTCCAAGATAGATCATATACTGGGTCACAAAACAGCCCTTCATAAGTTTACAAGAATTGAAATTATACCATGCTTACTTTCAGACCACAATGCTATGAAGCTTGAAATCAACCACAGAAAAAAGTCTGGAAAACCTCCAAAAGCATGGAGGTTAAAGAACACCCTACTAACGAATGAGTGGGTCAACCAGGCAATTAGAGAAGAAATTAAAAAATATATGGAAACAAATGAAAATGAAAATACAACAATCCAAACGCTTTGGGATGCAGCGAAGGCAGTCCTGAGAGGAAAATACATTGCAATCCAGGCCTATCTCAAGAAACAAGAAAAATCCCAAATACAAAATCTAACAGCACACCTAAAGGAACTAGAAGCAGAACAGCAAAGGCAGCCTAAACCCAGCAGAAGAAGAGAGATAATAAAGATCAGAGCAGAAATAAACAATATAGAATCTAAAAAAACTGTAGAGCAGATCAACGAAACCAAGAGTTGGTTTTTTGAAAAAATAAACAAAATTGACAAACCTCTAGCCAGGCTTCTCAAAAAGAAAAGGGAGATGACCTAAATAGATAAAATCATGAATGAAAATGGAATTATTACAACCATTCCCTCAGAGATACAAGGAATTATCAGGGAATACTATGAAAAGTTATATGCCAACAAATTGGACAACCTGGAAGAAATGGACAAATTCCTGAATACCCACACTCTTCCAAAACTCAATCAGGAGGAAATAGAAAGCTTGAACATACCCATAACCAGCGAAGAAACTGAATCGGTTATCAAAAATCTCCCAACAAATAAGAGTCCAGGACCAGATGGCTTCCCAGGGGAGTTCTACCAGACGTTTGAAGCAGAGATAATACCTATCCTTCTCAAGCTATTCCAAGAAATAGAAAGGGAAGGAAAACTTCCAGACTCATTCTATGAAGCCAGTATTACTTTGATTCCTAAACCAGAGACCCAGTAAAAAAGAGAACTACAGGCCAATATCCCTGATGAATATGGATGCAAAAATTCTCAATAAGATACTAGCAAATCGAATTCAACGGCATATAAAAAGAATTATTCACCATGATCAAGTGGGATTCATTCCTGGGATGCAGGGCTGGTTCAACATTCGCAAATCAATCAACGTGATACATCACATTAACAAAAAAAAAGAGAAGAACCATATGATCCTGTCAATCGATGCAGAAAAGGCCTTTGACGAAATCCAGCACCCTTTCTTAATAAAAACCCTTGAGAAAGTCGGGATAGAAGGAACATACTTAAAGATCATAAAAGCCATTTATGAAAAGCCCACAGCTAACATCATCCTCAATGGGGAAAAACTGAGAGCTTTTTCCCTGAGATCAGGAACACGACAGGGATGCCCACTCTCACCGCTGTTGTTTAACATAGTGCTGGAAGTTCTAGCATCAGCAATCAGACAACAAAAGGAAATCAAAGGCATCAAAATTGGCGAAGATGAAGTCAAGCTTTCACTTTTTGCAGATGACATGATATTATACATGGAAAATCCGATAGACTCCACCAAAAGTCTGCTAGAACTGATACATGAATTCAGCAAAGTTGCAGGATACAAAATCAATGTACAGAAATCAGTTGCATTCTTATACACTGACAATGAAGCAACAGAAAGACAAATAAAGAAACTGATCCCATTCACAATTGCACCAAGAAGCATAAAATACCTAGGAATAAATCTAACCAAAGATGTAAAGGATCTGTATGCTGAAAACTATAGAAAGCTTATGAAGGAAATTGAAGAAGATTTAAAGAAATGGAAAGACATTCCCTGCTCATGGATTGGAAAAATAAATATTGTCAAAATGTCAATACTACCCAAAGCTATCTACACATTCAATGCAATCCCAATCAAAATCGCACCAGCATTCTTCTCGAAACTAGAACAAGCAATCCTAAAATTCATATGGAACCACAAAAGTCCCTGAATAGCCAAAGGAATTTTGAAGAAGAATACCAAAGCAGGAGGCATCACAATCCCAGACTTTAGCCTCTACTACAAAGCTGTCATCATCAAGACAGCATGGTATTGGCACCAAAACAGACACATAGACCAATGGAATAGAATAGAAACCCCAGAACTAGACCCACAAACGTATGGCCAACTCATCTTTGACAAAGCAGGAAAGAACATCCAATGGAAAAAAGACAGCCTCTTTAACAAATGGTGCTGGGAGAACTGGACAGCAACATGCAGAAGGTTGAAACTAGACCACTTTCTCACACCATTCACAAAAATAAACTCAAAATGGATAAAAGACCTAAATGTGAGACAGGAAACCATCAAAACCTTAGAGGAGAAAGCAGGAAAAGACCTCTCTGACCTCAGCCGTAGCAATCTCTTACTCGACACATCCCCAAAGGCAAGGGAATTAAAAGCAAAAGTGAATTACTGGGACCTTATGAAGATAAAAAGCTTCTGCACAGCAAAGGAAACAACCAACAAAACTAAAAGGCAACCAACGGAATGGGAAAAGATATTTGCAAATGACATATCGGACAAAGGGCTAGTATCCAAAATCTATAAAGAGCTCACCAAACTCCACACCCGAAAAACAAATAACCCAGTGAAGAAATGGGCAGAAAACATGAATAGACACTTTTCTAAAGAAGACATCCGGATGGCCAACAGGCACATGAAAAGATGTTCAGCGTCGCTCCTTATCAGGGAAATACAAATCAAAACCACACTCAGGTATCACCTCACGCCAGTCAGAGTGGCCAAAATGAACAAATCAGGAGACTCTAGATGCTGGAGAGGATGTGGAGAAACGGGAACCCTCTTGCACTGTTGGTGGGAATGCAAATTGGTGCAGCCGCTCTGGAAAGCAGTGTGGAGGTTCCTCAGAAAATTGAAAATAGACCTACCCTATGACCCAGCAGTAGCACTGCTAGGAATTTATCCAAGGGATACAGGAGTACTGATGCATAGGGCCACTTGTACCCCAATGTTCATAGCAGCACTCTCAACAATAGCCAAATTATGGAAAGAGCCTAAATGTCCATCAACTGATGAATGGATAAAGAAATTGTGGTTTATATACACAATGGAATATTATGTGGCAATGAGAAAAAATGAAATATGGCTTTTTGTAGGAACGTGGATGGAACTGGAGAGTGTGATGCTAAGTGAAATAAGCCATACAGAGAAAGACAGATACCATATGGTTTCACTCTTATGTGGATCCTGAGAAACTTAACAGGAACCCATGGGGGAGGGGAAGGAAAAAAAAAAAAGAGGTTAGAATAGGAGAGAGCCAAAGCATAAGAGACTGTTAAAAACTGAGAACAAACTGAGGGTTGATGGGGGGTGGGAGGGAGGAGAGGGTGGGTGATGGGTATTGAGGAGGGCACCTTTTGGGATGAGCACTGGGTGTTGTATGGAAACCAATTTGTCAATAAATTTCATATATATATAAAAAAATAAAAATAAATATAGTAAATAAACAATGTTAAAAAAATAAAGTCTAAATTGTCTGATATAAGTATAGCTACTCTGGCTTTCTTTTGTTGACCATTACCATGATAGATGGTTCTCTATCGCCCTATTTTCAATCTGAAGGTGTCTTTAGGTCTAAAGTGGGTCTCTTGTAAACACAATATAGATGGATCTTGTTTTCTTATCCATTCTTTTACCCTAGGTCTTTTGATTGGAGCATTGAGTCCATTGACGTTTAGAATGAGTACTGAAAGATATGAATTTATTGCCATTATGATGCTTGTAGAGTTGGAGTTTCTGGTGGCGTTCTGTGGTCCTTTCTAATCTTTTGTTGCTTTTGATATATATATATATATATATTTTCATCTTTTCTCCCCTCACAAAGTTCCCCTTAAAATTTCTTGCAGGGCTGGTATAGTGGTCACAAACTCCTTTAATTTTTGTTTGTCTGGGAGACTTTTTATCTCTCCTTCTATTTTGAATGAAAGCCTTGCTGGATAAAGAATTCTTGTCTGCATATTTTTCTGATTCAGCACATTGAATATATCCTGCCACTCCTTTATGGGCTGCCAAATTTCTGTAGATAGGTCTGCTGCAAACGTGATCTATCTTCCCTTGTAGGTTAGGGACTTTTTTTCCTTTGCTGCTTCCCCAATTCTCTCCTTGCCTGAGTATTTTGTGAATTTGACTATGATATGCCTTGTTGATGGTCAGTTTTTGTTGAATCTAACGGGAGTCCTCTGTGCTTCCTGGATTTTGATGTCAGTGTCTTTCCCCAGGTTAGGAAAGTTTTTCGCTATGATTTGCTCACATAACCCTTCTACCCCTATTTCTCTCTCTTCCTCTTCTGGGACCCCTGTGATTCTGATGCTGTTCCTTTTTAATGAGTCACTGATTTCTCTAATTCTAAATTGTGCTCTTTTGCCTTAATTTCCCTCTTTTTTCTGCTTTATTATTCTCTATAAGTTTGTCTTCTATATCGCTGATTCTCTGTTCTGCCTCATCCATCTTTGCTGTCGCTGCATCTATAGGTGATTGCAGCTCAGTTACAACATTTTTAATTTCATTCTATCTTTTACTTTTATATCTGCAGAAAGGGATTCTAATCTTTTTTTCGACTCCAGCTAGTATTCTTATTAACGTGATTCTAAATTCTGGTTCAGACATCTTGCTTTTATCTGTGTCAGTTAAGTCCCTGGCTATCGTTTCTTCATGCTCTTCCTTTTGGGGTGAATTCCTTCGTTTTGTTATTTTGAAGGGAGAAAAGGAATTAATGAGGTAGAAAAATTAAAATTAAAAAATTAAAATTAAAAAATATTAAAATCAAAAAATTAAAACCACACACACACAAAATATACATGATGCTGGATCCTAGGTTTGTTTTGGTCTGGGTGTTGAAAGTGGTTTGACAGATTAGAGAAAAAAAAGGGGGAAAAAAGGAATTCATTAGCGAATTTGAAAAAATGCTACACTGAAGTAGACTAAAATGGGATGATGGGAGTAAAGTAGGATTTGAAAAAAATTAGACAAAAGTAAAGAATATAGTAGAAAAAATTAAAGAAAAATATTTTTAATAAAAATTAAAAATAAAAACAAAATTTTGTCTTTCTGTATTCAAGAAAAAGAAAAAAATGAAAAAGAAAAAAGAAAATAAAAGAAATCATTTGAAAATTTGAAAAAGTGAATACACTGTAGTAGACTAAAATAAATGATGGAAGTGAAATGGAATTTGAAAGAATTTACATAAAAGCAAAAAAATAGTAAAAAAAGTTAAAGAAAAATATTTTTCATAGAAATTGAAAGTAAAAATGAAGTTTTTCTCTTTCTGCATTCAAGAAAAAGAAAAGAAATGAAAAAGAGAAAGAAGAAAAAGAAAAAAAAGGAAATCATTTGAAAATTTGAAAAGGTGAATACACTGAAGTAGACTAAAATAAAATGATGGAAGTAAGATAACATTTGAAAAAATTTACACAAAAATAAAAAATATAGTAAAAAAATTAGGGAAAAATATTTTTAATAAAAATTGAAAATAAAAATGAATTTTTTCTTTCTATATTCAAGAAAAAGAAAAGCGTAAAAGAGAAAAAGAAAAAAAAAGAAAGAAAATTGAATAGATGAACCTGCTAACACATTGAAGTAGGACTGAAATTACTTCGTTTTCCCCTAGAAGCACTTTATAGTCCATAAACTAGGCCGGCGGTGAGACTTGTGTTCTTGAGAGCAAAGTTGGCCCAGGTGGGCAGGGCTCAGTGTAACAGCTCCGCTCTCCACTAGATGGCGCTACTAGCCTACTGGGGTGCATTGTTCCCGCGCTGGTAGGTGCGTAAGCGCATGCGCGGGAGCGGTAAAATGGCACCACCCAGCTACCTGTCTGTTCTCCCTGATCAGCAATCGCGTACCGGTCCTGTGTCTTCAGCTTTTGTCCACTCCCCGCGTCTTCACTGTGTGTGAGCAGGCCCCAGGCAGTGCCTCTCTCCCGAGTTCTGTCTCAGATCGGCTGTTTTCCCCGGCCCCTTACTTCTGAAGGACTGTGGCTTTGACCCCTTCCGCCCCTCTGCGGGAGGGTCTCACCGAGCACTGGCTGAATGAGCAACGGCCGAATGTCGGCTGCACCCAGGAACGCTGGCTGAACCCTGCTGCTGCTGGTGCCCTGAGACTGTGGCCAGGTGCCAGCCCGCCCCAGAAAAAGTTCGCGAGATAGTGTAGCAGCAGCATCTCAGGGATTATGGAAAATCACAACACACATCTGGCACCAGGCTTCACCCTCGACGACCTTGTTCCAGCACCAGTGAATGTGGGAGTTCTCTGGGGTCTGCTGGGACCAGGTGGCTTCAACAGTCTCCACCAAATGTCCTTCCAGCAGTAGAACCGCTTTTCCCCGTGTGGCCTGAGAATCTCCCGACCCCACTCTGTTCCTGGGGATTCGCCCTTCGCACCAGAGCACCGCCAGGTATGTTGCAGGCTTTGCGCTCTCTTGTTTACAATCTCAATGGAATTTAAGCCCTCTCCTTTCTCCTTTCTCCCTTTTTAGTTTAGTCCCTGCGGCTGTTTCCAATTTTCCACTTTCTCTCCAGCTGCTTTTTGGGAGGGGTGCTTTTCCCGTATTCTCCCAGTCTCTGTCCTCTCTCTGCCTGCAAAAGTGGCTCCCTGCCTGCCTCTGGCTTCTCTCTCCCCAATTTCACCTCTCTGCGCCACGTATTTGCTGAATTTTGTGGTTCAGGTTGTGCAGATTGTTGTGTTAATCTTCCAATCAGTTTTCTAAGTGTGTAGGATGGTTTAGTGTTGGTCTGGCTGTATTTCATGCACACGAGACACAAAAAACTTCCATGCTGTTCCGCCATCTTGGCTCTTCCCTCTACTCTTTTTTAATAGTAGTGCTATTACTGATATTTATCTTCAAGAAATGACTGAGAAATGTAGGTGTCAGCTATGGGAACCTGAGTCTTCAGCAATCTCTGAGAGTCTAGCAAATAGATGTGATCGATTTAACACATCTTATGTCAAAAAACTGGAATTCAGGGGCGCCTGGGTTGCTCAGTCAAGCATCCGACTTCGGCTCAGGTCACGATCTCACCGTCTGTGAGTTCGAGCCCCGCGTCGGACTCTGTGCTGACAGCTCAGAGCCTGGAGCCCGCTTCGGATTCCTGTCTTCCTCTCTCTCTCTGCTCCTCCCCTGTTCATGCTCTGTCTCTCTCTGTCTCAAAAATAAATAAACATTTAAAACAAACAAAACAAAACTGGAATTCAGTTTTAGTGCCATGTCTTTCAGCATAACCTAGTTGACTGTGGCTCCCTTTGTCACCCATAGCAGCTGGACAACAAAACAACGTCGGACTGGAGCATGTAGGTCCCACTTAACTCGGTATGGACCAACTTGTACTTTTCGTGCTTCTAACCCAAATTGTTCTCAAAATGAACTGTGCCTACTGATTGCATGCAGAGAGCTTTTTAAATACTTGGGGCCCGATCCAATCCCAGAACAATTAATCAGAATATCTAGGGGTGAAGCCCAAACATGAGCGTTTGCAGCTCTCCTCAGATGATTCTTAACATGCAGCCAAGGCTGAGAAACACCACAACCCGAAGTACTGTTAATAGTGATGTTGCTTTTTAGAGAGTTGAAGTCTCCATTGTTATTTAAGCAAAAATTAAGCGTACCTATACTATCTTCGTGAAACAGATTTGTAGTTACACATTTAAAAATAATCTTTTATAGGGGCGCCTGGGTGGCTCAGTCAGTTAAGCATCTGACTCTTGACTTTGGATCAGACCATGATCTCCCATTCTCCAATGGGCTCCGTGCCGGCAGCGCGAAGCCTGTTTCGGATTCTGTCTCCCTCTCTCTGCCCCTTCCCAACTTGCTCTCTGTCTCTCTCTCAAAATAAATAAAAATAAACTTGAAAAAATAGAAATAAACTTATAAAAATATTATTTTTTGTTAGTAATATGTACTGGGGGCTTCTCACATATCACCGTCTTCCCTAAGCAGTCTGAGTATTATCTAATCTTCGCAGCAGCCCTGAGATGTAGTACTATGATTATCCCTATTTTATAGATGAGACAAGCGAGATGAAGGGAGATCCGAGTTAACTTATCTGGGATGACGCTGTAGGTTTTGGGGTGGGCCTATAAACCTCAAGTCTCCAAAAGCCAAGACTTTGCGCTGTGCGCCACCGGGATGAGGGCGGAAGCTTTCCAGAGCTTATTATAATTTCACGAAGCTGAGTAACGGAGAGACTGTTGACTTGACAATTCTGGAAAACAGCCTCTGAGAGTTATGTCATACTGCTATTTATACGGGATACGTTCCTGTTGTATATACAGGGTACAGCACGTTGTGCTTCGCCTGGAGTTACGTAGAGATGAGCAGGAGGTATCAGCCATGGTTTTAAGAAACTTCACTAATGACGGTGCCTAACTCATTTCCTAAGGTTGGCTGTTTCTTGAGGGAGCAATCAGGAGTTTCTACCCACTCCCCCAGAAGAGTGGGTACCACATTTTATCACCTTAAAAATCTAGCAGCTAGGTTTCAGGCAATAGGTTTTCTCATGTTGGAAGGGCTAATGACAAGAACAAATAAAAGGGTATTAATAGTAATATTAATAGTCCGGGTGTTAATTAAAAACAAATAGAATTAAACCAAAGAGCCAGAGCTACAAGGGCTACTGCTGTTTGTTGACGGGATGAGCCAGCTTTTCTTGGGAGCACCAAGAAAAGAAACAGGTTGGGATTGTGAGTAAGCTGCTGCAATGTCCGTAAACAGTTGAATCTAGCCTGGCATCCTGAAACCTGGGCCTCCACTGATTGGAAACATTGTGGCCTGGAGGCATTTTGTTTCAAAAATATATTAGGAGCAGCTTCATTTGATATGTTTAGGAAAAAGAATAGCTACCCACATTTATTACTTACTGTGAGACAAACATCGTACCGAGTCCTTCACATGCACCAACTCACTTATTTCCTCAGGGCAAATCAGTCAGTTATTATCTTCCTCATTTGATGGATGAGGAGACTGAGACTTAACGCTCAAAGGCTTAATGCCCATGCCAAGACGTGGTGGAGCCCCGATCTGAACCCCAGTCGTCTGATGTGCGTAGCCAAGGATGTGACCATTACACTCTGCTTTCTCTTCAGTAGTGTGTGAGTACATTGCCTTGGCTACAAAGAGCAAGTGTTCAGCTGTACGACGCACCGAGATGTGACCTCGGTTTTCCCGTCCCCTCCTGGAAGACCCTATACATGATTTTTCCCTTTGATGAGTCTGAATAGCATGGAATTCAAAGTAAAGATTGGTGATTGTTCTCTGGTCTTTAAAGAGAGAATTCTTGGTCCTCTCCATCTTTTTATTTCAGAGTTTCTGTCAGACTTTGAATACGTGTACAATTCAAGGCAGGCCGAAGTTGTACAGGTATTCAAAGGCAGGCTGTGGCTGAAAGGTATGGTAGGTACCACTCTGGAGGCCAGGAGGCCCAACTCTGCATGCAATGAAAGCAAAGGATTTCCCATGTGGAGCCACAGCCAGGCATCTTTGAACTTTGATGCTTCCAAAGAAAGAGATTATGGTCAATCCTGGCCCATCTCCCAACTTGGTACCTCATTCCCTGACATTCCTGGCTGCCTCCATCCAGTCACACCTCATTTTTTTTTCTTGAAAATTGTGGTAAAATGCTTAGGAGTTTTTGTTTCCAGGTGGAAGTTAATGGTACATTAGAAAGAACTTTTAACTGGGAAGGAGACGGAGTGACTCTCTGAGTTACTCCTGCTATTCTGTTCTGTTGTACGTAACCTGCTATGAGATGAACATCTATGGCAAAAGCAGGATGAGCTAATAGATTTGCCCTTTGATTATTTTTTAAGTTGCATTTTCAACAGAGCAGATAATCTTCAGGGAGAAAAAAATGTCTTGTGTGTTCTGATCACAGATGTATGGGAAACACACCAAACTTGCTTTCACTACAAGTTGAAGGTCTTCATCTGCCAAGTTGATTGGTTCCAAAAGCAGGTTCACTATTGCCTGCCAGTGTTCCTCATCTGAGCTGACAGAAGCCAAGGCAACATATTTATGGCATCAACTCTGTATCTCTGCACTGAAATCTTGCCAAGTAGAATGTGAGGGGATGAAAATGAACGGAGGGAACTTAAGTTGGCCTAAACTACATGAGAACACTTGCCATGAAAATCAAACCAGATCCTTGCTGAGGGTTAAAGTCATTCATCAAATTCCCTTCCTGTTTTCTTTTTCATGCACTTTGTTTTGTTTGTCTGATCCTTTGACTTCATGGTTCTTATGGAATCGGAAGTTAGGCAATACCGCAGAAGAAAGTGAACCAAGCTTGTGGTGTCTCTCCCTGAGCCAAACCCAAGAAACACTGGAAATATCCATTGCCAGTTTGAGTTTGTGAGATTTCCAGCCTGATAGCCAGACCAAAGAGGTTTGGAGTGATGTGTGGGCCTCCTCAGTATAAACCACTGCAAGGTTTGTGTTTATTATTTCACTCATCTGTCAGCGACATTGACTTTTTTGAGTTAACTTTTCTTTTTCTCAGAGCCATTAAGTAAATACACTTCCAGTAGTCCAAAAGAGAGAGCTTTATAAGTTGTGAAGTATTCTGTTAATTCTTTCCCCTCTGGCAGATATCAGAGTTCAGTCGTAACCGGTCTGCACGTGTGATCCTGCGTTTGTTAAAGACCCTTAGGCTGGTGTAAGTGCAGGGGATGAAGAGGTGCTAAGGTCGTACTCAGTAGTGTATTAGGAAACATTTCCCAACCTGATCTCCCCTAACAAAGGGCCCAGGTTTGTAGTGTATGTCCTCCACACCGTGTACCCTACCTACACCTGATTCCTAGCTTTACTGTGTCATCACTGACCGTGTAGTAGGGAAGAGACGTTAATAATAGACCCTTACCAAGTGCTATGAACTGGCTCCCAAAACACCAATCACACATCAGGCCTGGCTTGGTCTCGATAGCAGATGCTTGGAGATGTTAGGTTCCTTGGCCTTCTTGTGGGCAGATTGGGGAAAGACCTAGGGCTAGGAGGGGGAGGCATGATGACTTCATGCAACCTATATATTCATTGTCTATGATGTCATATATACCCACACTGTGTTTTCTGGGTTAATACACGTAGCTTATGGAAACTTGAAGGAGAATCAAGATTTGAGTCTCTGTTTTTTTTTTTGTGTGTGTGTGTGTGACTATTAAAAAGCTAAGGAAAGGTTTCCAATTTGGGGAAATGAAAGTTGACCACTTGAAGTTAAACTGGGTCTGACTTCTGATGTGCTCCCTGGTCCTGAGGACAGGGGGGATGGTAACTAACCTAATATTTCAGTTTTATTAGCCATGAGACTACAACCTTTCTCATTACTCTCTGAGGCCACTCACAGTGGGAGAAAGAATTTCACAGCCTGTTTATCTTCAAGTAACCATGCTACTAGGCAATATTCCAGTCTCTTAATGTACGTTATCTCTAACCCTCTTTCAACCGTGTAAGGCAAAGATTATCTGCATTTTAGAAATGAAACTGAACCCAGAGAAATTAAGTCCCCAAGGTTTACATGGACAGACCAGAGCTGGGATTCAGAGCCAGTTTTCTCTGAAGTCAAAGTCTTTCTGTCTCTTTCTAAGAAGGTGTTGTCTCTTGTGTATATTTATTTGTATAAAGTGCTCTTTTAAGCCAAATACTGGGCCAAGAATAAAGATGACAATTTTTGCCGTGAGTCTGGCATCCTTTTTCCAAATGATCGACACTGGAGGAGATGAATTTGAGGCAGTTCAGAGTCAGTGGGTGCTGCTCATTGAGCAGTTCTGGCCTGATGATGTTCTGAGCACTCACAGCCTCTCTCCCCTGGGAAGTCTGGCAGGAGGCTCTTTCTCCTGCTTCTTCCTGGCCTGATGCCCGTTGTCACAGTCAATGACATGAGAAGGATACTGCACAATCAATTCAGGGTCAGGTTCTGTGTCTGAGAAGTATAGTTATGCAGACCTCTGAGATGATGAATGATCATTTATCTGAGGAGAGAGGAGGCCTTGAGTTCTCAGCTCTGGGGTAAGCACCTGAGCTCTTAGAGTGGCTCTGAGTCTACACGAGCCTTTCAAATACTAGCATTGTATTAAGTGATAACTTAGTGGTATTATATAAAGGCACGCGAGCATGGCTTCTGCCACACCATGGTTCAACTACTCTTTATTAAAGATCAGTCTAGGGGCGCCCGGGTGGGCCTCCGTCGGTTGGGCGTCCGACTTCAGCTCAGGTCATGATCTAACGGTTTGTGAGCTCGACCCATGGTTTGTGAGTTCAAGCCCCACGTCAGGCTCTGTGCTGACAGCTCAGAGCCTGTAGCCTGCTTCACGTTCTGTGTCTCTCTCACTCTGCTCCTTCCCTGCTCACATGCTCTCGGTCAAAAAAAATAAATAAAGGGGCGCCTGGGTGGCTTGGTCAGTTAAGCGTCTGACTTCGGCTCAGGTCATGATCTCACGGTCTGTGAGTTCGAGCCCCGTGTCGGGCTCTGTGCTGACAGCTCAGAGCCTGGAGCCTGTTTCAGATTCTGTGTCTCCCTCTCTCTCTCTGACACTCCCCCATTCATGCTCTGTCTCTCTCTGTCTCAAAAATAAATAAACGTTAAAAAAAATTAAAAAAAAAATAAATAGTTAAAAAAAAAAAAGATCAGTCTACCTTGGGTGGGTCGATGTCCTTATTTTTGTGGTTAGATTATTTGAGCAACAGCTAAAGAAACTTGTGCTACTGAACATAGTTTAGTAACCATGGTTGTAAAAAGATCTGAACAAAGAATCGAACTAGAGCTCAGCCCTAGTGCTTTTGCTAACCTGTGTTATTTTGGATAAGTTACATGGGTTCTCTGAGTTTTCATTTCATCTTTAAAATAGGATTATGACCTATCAACTAATGAGGCTATCAATCAAATGTCAATCAAATTACCTACAATATAATGAGATTCAAATTAGTTATTATACATCCAAGTGCTTTAAAAATTATTAATAGCTATGAAACAAATGAAATTGGTATATGTGTGCTAAATGCATGCTAGGTGCTTATAAAATATGAAGATCTATGCCACAGTCCCTGAAATCAAGGACCTTACAATTTAGTTACAAAGGAATGATATAAACATTTAAAAGGTTAAGGAGATAAATAATATCAAAACACTAGCAATGTCAGGCAGTAGTCGTGATTAATTTACAAATAAATGCCCCTGACAGTTGTCATAGGAGCTCAAAGGAAGACCAAAAAAAAATCAATGACTTATATGTAAACTGTTTTGGGGAATAATTTGGCAGCCTATAGAAAGAGAAAGACATTGATAAGTCAAAGACAACCCAGAATGGATACACAGGTGCTATGGGACTGAACTATGTTCTTCCATAATTCATACGTAAAAGCCCTAGCGTGGGGCCCTAATCCATTAGAACTGTTCCTCTTATAAAAGAGGAAAAGATACTATCTCTCTCTCTCCTTCTCTCTCTTTCTCTCTCTCTGTCTCTCTCTCTCTCTCCCCGACATAATGAGAAGGCAGCTGCCTGCAAGTCAGAGAGTTTTTACCAGAAACTGAACCCTGTCAGAGCCTTAACCTTGAACTTTCCAGCCTCCAGAACTGTGAGAAAATAGATGTCTGTTGTTTAAGGAACCCAATCCCTGAGTTGACAAAGACAACAGGAACTATGTAAATAAAAGAGAGGGAGAAGGGATGTAGAATACTCTTACAAAGTTTTGTAATTGACATTTTGACCAGTAAATAGATAATATTAGAGTTTAATATTTAGAAAGTTATAGGGTGAAAAGGACAGAGAATAACTCGGAGTCAGGTTTAAAATGACTTCGAATGCCACTAAGAAGTTAACACTTTATCCTGTAGCAAATGTGAATGCATCTTAAGTTTTTGGACAGGAGACCATGGTAATAAAGTAACATTTCAATAAGTATGATCCTATAGGAATGAGAAAGATGAATTTTATAGAGCAGAGAGACAAGATATAAGATTGTTGTAATCATTCCTTTAAAGTTTGGTGCTAGACAAAAACCATTTTTAATCTACTTCAAAAGTGACCTTTCTAACTCATCACATTCCTGCAGTTCTGCCAAGAAACTCAGCAAACACAGCAATTCTTTTTTCCAACTTATTTGTTTCTCTTACTCCAACACACTGCTTACCTGTGTTTTAGTAGTTTTTCTTCTTAATTCAACAAACATGTAATAAAACCTACTAAATGTCACACTCTGTTCTAGGCGAACAAAACAGCAATACAAAACAAAGATTTCCTGCTCCTATGAGCTTACCTTCTAACAAAGAGAGAGGGACAGACAATGATTGTAACAAAAAAGGAAGCAATGTCACATATCAGAGGTTATATAGTACAGAGTTTATAGTACCTAATTTTGTTATATGCTTCTAATATATAGTAGAGTGCTGTCTCATAAATTCTCAGGGGGAAAAAGAAAAAAGGGAGAGAAAAGTAAGAGCAAGATAAGGGATATTGGGTAGTGTCAGGGGAAAGTAAATGGCAATTTGGTGGTCAGGGCAGGTCTTCCTAAAAGGGTGACATCTAAGCAAAACCTTGTGCCTGTATCTCATATTGCAAATCAATAAGAACCTTCCTTTCAAAGATGGAGAGTTTAAAATAATACATAAAAGGAAAATTTCAGTAGTCAAGCCTGCAATGATAAAAGCCTAGACGAGTGTTTTAGTGGTGGTGAAAAGAGATCAATGTAAGGGAGATTGTTGAAAACTAATTGACAGCTAAATGACTAACTCAGCCTTTGCTTTTGCTCCCCATAGTTAGAAAGGTGGCTGAGCTTTTAGACTTAGGTGAAAGAAAGACTTACAGCTTCATTAATAAAGGTAGGGCTCTCAGGGAATGATGGTAATGTACTTGTGAAATCTATGACCCTTGTTGAAACCAACCCAAAAGAACAGAAGGAAGGAAGGAAGGCAGGAAGGAAGGAAAGAAGGAAGAAAGGAAGGGAGGGAGGGAAGGAGGGAGGGAGGAAGGGAGGAAGGAAGGAGAGAAAAGAGAGAAAAGAAAGAAAAAGAAAATTCTGTTTGCAGTGAGGATGGAAAAAGTCTATTTCCCTAAACCACATTCTATGCAGAATATCTGCCAAACATTCTGAAATTCAGATGAATTGAGGAAGGTTGCTGAAAGCCAAAATAAATGAATATCTTCACATTTTGAATGAGGTATAAAATCCTCTAAAAATAAGTGAGAATCCTAAGGGAGTATGGGTGGACTGAAGTAATAAACATCTCTGTGAGATGCAGGTTTCCTTAAAATCTGGGCTCCTATATGGGAGGAGTCTGGGTATGCAGTAAAGTTAGAAATAAATAGAAAATACTAGCTTCTGATCAGAGTCAATAGAGCATCATTAAAATAAATTCAATAAGCTAACAAAATATAAACAGGATGTTTAATTTTGAGCTATATCAACCTGCCTAGATGATCTGTTCACTTCAGGACAAATGAGCTCCCAAGACATAGGATTATGTTTGAGATAACGCATCTCATTTAAACTGACAACAATCCCAGATTACTTCTGCTACTCTGTAAATTATTCCTATTATACAAATAGTAGAAATAGAACTTTCTCATTCAAAAATGAGTAATAGGACTTCCACTTCTAGCCAGTGTGGGATAACAGGGACCAGATTAACCCTCCAAACTAAAAAAAATAAAACAGTGGACAAAGTATAGGACATAATAGGGCTTAATGTGTTAGACATCAGGCAATAAAAGATAATGCTCAGTTAGAGTCAGGAAACAAACAAACAGTTGTTCCAGTTTACTACCTGGAGAATGTTTCCAGTTTCCAGACAGTGACACAATGAGGGAGAGAGAATGAAGGCAGAATGTGTTCATTTCTCTGAGCTGAGGAGACAGAGCTGGGAGTCTAGGAAGGTTGAGGAAGCTTGAATTCACAGAGAAGAAGACGGACAGAAATTGGAAAGAGAAAATTCCAGAGAATCCCAGACCATTTCTATGTTGGATTGTAACCCAAAGTAGAAAATAAATATCCATGAGTCCATACGAATGCAAATAAATAACTGAATAAAATGATAAATCAGAGAGAAGAGACAAACCTCCTATGAAAAGAATTCCAAATAATTTATGTAGCTACTCTAGCCTCAGGATTTGGTTCCCCACTCAGGTTTGGGCTGCACATAGTGACTTCCACCCAATGTTTATAGTATGGAAAAGGAGGGAAATAGAGTAACTTTATAGTAAATAAACCTGGCAACTACTACCTCAGCCAGGTGATAAAGGCCAACACCATAGACATAAATCATGTTGGTAGGATGAACACTTGATATGATGTAATGAAAATGCCACTTTACCTCTGTGGTCTTCCACCCAGTAACCTCTGATCCCAGTCTTATCATCAGGAAAACATTAGACAAATCACAACGTGGGGCATCCTACAGAACACCTGATCAGTACTCCTTGAAGCCATGAAAGTCACCAAAAACAAGGAAAACCTGAGAAATGGCCCACAGCCAAGAGAAGCCAAGAGACAAGACAACTAAATGTAATATGGAATCCTGGCTAGGATCTCGGAACAAAAAAAAGTTGATTAGTTAAAAACTAAGGAAATACAAATAAACTATGGACTTAGTTAATAATAATGTATCAATCAATATTGGTACATTTAATTAGAACACATGTATAATAACAATGTAAGATGTTAATAATAGGGGAGATTGTATGTGACTATATGGGCACTGTCTGGACTCCGAATTTTTCTATAAATCTAAAACAGTTCTAAAAAAAAAATAAGGTCTATTTAAAAGTAGGGGTACCTGGGTGGCTCAGTCAGTTGAGCATCCGACTTTGGCTCAGGTCATGATCTCGTGGTTCGTGAGTTTGAGCCCCGCATTGGGCTCTGTGCTGACAACTCAGAGCCTGGAGACTGCTTTGGATTCTGTGTCTCCCTCTCTCTCTGCTCCTCCCCCACTTGCACTCTGTCTCTTGTTCTCTCTCACTGATAAATAAACATTTAAAAATGTAAAAAAATTCAATAAAATGAAAGTAAAAGCAATTGATAGCACAAATTACATGAGAAGAGGAAGAACGTAGAGAGTTGTAAGGTTCTTATATTACACATCTAAGGCCACTTGATAAAAATACCACTTGAATATACACCGTAGTAAGCTAAAGATGTATCCTACACACCCAAAAGGATCCACTAAAATCACATAAGGACATACAACTAATAAACCAACAAAGGAGAGAAAATGGAATCAGTTTCTTAAAAAAAGTCAGTAGAAGAAAATAAACAAAAAGGAGAAAATGGAACAAATAAAGAATTAACTTAAAAGTACTAGACAGCCAATTGGACAAAAATCATGTTCCAACTATATGCTCCTTATAAAGGGAGCATTTAAAATGTAAATAGGTTAAAGGCAAAAGTTGGAAAAAGATATATCCATGACATTAATTTCAAAAATGCTGGTGTGGTTATATTAATATCAAACAAAGTTGCTTCTAAAGAGAATAAAATGACTAGTGATAAAGAGGGACATTTTGTAATGACAAAGCGGTCAATTCATCAAGAGGACATAATGCTAAGTGCTGATGGACTTAATAACAGCTCAAAATGTATCAAACAACAAAAAAAGTGAGTTTTCAACCAATATTTTTTGACCATTTTTTCAGCCCTGCCCACTTTCTTCTGTCTTTCTGGGACACAAATGACATGACTATTAAATCTTTTGTTATAGTACTGTAGGTCCTGGAGGCACTGTTCAATAATTTTTCTTTCTATTTTTCTCTGGTTGTTCAGATTGGCTAATTTCCATTTTCCAGTTCACAGATTCTTTCCTTTGCTGTCTCTATCCTGCTTTCCAGCCCATTCACTGAATTTTTAATTTTGGTTATTGTATTTTCCAATTCTAAACTTTCCATTTGATTAACCATACAATTATAGACAGAAGATCACACATATTTTTACTGCACATTCACAAATTATTGTAAATAGTTCTGACATAGTGATTCTCAAAGTGTGATCCCAGACCAACAGAGACAGAAAACTTGTCAGACATTCACACTGAGTTCCCACCCTAGACCAATAGCGTCAGGAGTTCTGAGGTTGGAACCCAGCGACTTTGTTTTAACAAGCCCTCTAGTAATTCTGATCTAAGCTAAAGCTTGCTTCCATTCTCCTGAAATCGATTTCTAATATTTTCTTCCTACTCTTCCTGACACATGTGCACATGCGCACACACGTGTCATGGCTTCTGCTGGACCTTGAGCAATGTCCACTTGTCTTCAAGTCAGACAGCCATGCCTAGCCTGAACTAGGGCACAGGGTAGCTAGTGGAAGCTTCTTAATGGGACCATAAACTGGTTTGGCTCACATATAATAAGTAATGGCAAATAAGAGAACTTTTATTCCTCACTCACTTATACTATTAGTGGTGCTACACACGCTATTGACAACACTGAGATTTTTGAAGGGGCTGAATGGTTCTTAAACCGTTCTTTGAATGGTTCTTCCTCTGATTGCTTCCTGCTCCCAGGTTCTGTGTGATTTGAGAGATCTGACAAGAGCATGAACAGCTGGAGCCTCAAAGTCAACTTTACAAGAGACCCAGCCTACTGAGTACAGAAATGCACGTGTTCACACCCAGCCCCCCCCCCCCCCCCCCCGTACAGACCTGGAACTTCCCACCCAAGTAAAAGTTCCAATACACAGAGCATGCCCATTACTCAGCAATTTGCCTCCCACCGGACCTGATGAGGAAGAAGGAGAAAAGAGCCTCAATGGCCATGCTGGGAATTATTGCTACTTCGGCCTTCCCATATGAGAAGCATAGGCAATGGCTGTTACTCACTTCCTTGGTAACAGTGCTTCACACCATAGACAGGAGTAAAGAATCGGGGAAAGATCCCAGAGTGTTTAGGAAACCAAGATAGCCTGGACAGCAATAATAATTGTTGACATTTACTGACAGCTTATCAGTAACTACTCTTCTTTGTGGCTAATATATGTTTACCTTTTTGATACTTATTCTTTTAAAAATATATCGATTTAGGTGAATGTACTATTAAACCCATTTTGCAGGTGGGGAGACTGATACTAGGAAGTTAGAAATGGTTCCTGCATTGGTTTGGAAGTTGAACTAATAAAGGGAATCCAGTAGCCTCTGCTTTTACAGCCACCTTAATGTTATAAATCAGTATGCATAAATCATGGAAACCAAATAGTCAAAATAAGAGTTTCTTAGTAAGGGTAAGTGGCAATTTGAAAAACCTGATAAAACTTGGTAGAGAAAACATTAGCAGCTTGAAACAGAGTCGCATAAGCTTTTATTTGAAATATCTTATCGCTCTTGGATATTCTTTTGCCTTTCTTCTCCCTGAAGAGCCTTAGTAGTTACAGGTATAGATATTCTCTAGTTTTGTTTCTGTTGTCAATCCATGAGTATCTGTGAAAAGACTGAGAGCCTTGGGAGAGAAGGATATCTGTCCTCAGTTTCCTATTTCCAGTGTCCAGAATATACTTACTGATGTTTTCTTGAAGTATTCATATTTTAAACAAAAATAAGAGCTTCTTATAGAGTTTATCTTCATAGGTAGCCCCAGAAACTTGTTTTCTCTGATGAGCCTAATGCAGCCACCATATACTGAAGATTTCAGCTAGATTCAGTGCTAAGGCCCTTCTGTTATAATTAATTGAACACAATGTCTGAGGCCTCAGACTTGCCTAACCTTCAATTCCCTTTATTGCCCTTGCTTTATTGCTTCTAGAACAACTATCTCTATGTGCTCCCCCACTGGGAGTGCTCTCACATAATTTAGCTCTCCCTTCCCAGAACTACAAGTGCTGAAAACTGGAAATGATCTTGTCTGGGGCATGTGAATATATGTGCTCATGAGAAATCAACTGAGCTGGGAATATCCACTCAGGCCATAACTTTAAATCCACTGTGTGCTAAGAAAAACAGGCTCCATGGAAGGGTGAAGCCTGCATATGCTAACAGAGCCATTGTTTTTCCAAATTTCTGATTCTTATCCAAGCAAACCCACTCTGTTCTAATATATTACGTTGTCATAAGAAATGTGCAACATTACAATCTGGTTCATCTCTAAGTGTCTTTAGGGTATTCTTTGTTTCTCTGTCAATTTCTTGGCTTTTTCCTAGAAGTCAGATGGATATAAATACCCAAAGCAGAACTCCTTGGGAAATGCCTCCATGACCAGACTTGTGGGAAAGTTCAGGACCAGATGGTATTAAAGAAATTATGATAATTTCCCTCAGATACCCTTTAAACCAGACCAGCCTCCTGGAATACACGAAGAATGGGATTTGTGTCCTAGCGCTCCTAAAGCCAGATCTGTACCTCTTGTTCTAGAAACATAGGGTGTGTGTGTGTGTGTGTGTGTGTGTGTGTGTGTGTGTGTGTTTCTGGTACTTAGGACAATTAATTCATCAAAGAATCTCTTCTCTTGGGTTCTACCTGCTGTCATCCAATGAAATATATATATATATATATATATATATATTTAATATGTACATGTGTATATATATAATATATATAATATATATATTATATATATACATATATATACATATATATATATACACACACACAGCTTTGTTTGTAATTATATATAGCTTATCTCTGAAAGGTCCTATGTTGCATTTCTAAAAGGTCAGTTATGTAGGGAATTAAAAGAAATTTTTTATGAGATCTATTTGCTATAATGCCAGATTAGAGACTTCTTTTTCAGTCAGGTAGATTTAAATATTGCTTGGCTTTGCACACTCCCATTAACCCCTTCAACAATAATATTAATATTACAATGAACTTTCTTTTATCCCAGTAGGAAAATGGAAATGTTGTTTTCTTACTAGAACTTAATCATGGAAGATTTATTCACAGATGCACAGGGATCAGATTATGCCTTTCGATCATGCAAAGATGTTCATCTTACATCCCTTAATGTCTTAGAAAGGCGACCAATCTGCTACCGGTTCAAGGGCAAAGCTGATGTGAATCTCAAGTAAAAAGAAAACAAATTCTGGGCCATCTGGGTGGCTCAGTTGGTTGAGCATCTGACTTCAGCTCAGGTCATGATCTCATGTTCGTGGGTTTGAGCTCCACATCGGGCTTGCTGCTGTTAATGCAGAGCCCAGCATGCTTTAGATCCTCTGCCCTCCTCTCTCTCTGCCCCTCTCCCACTCGCACTCTCTCTCAAAAATAAACACTGAAAAAAACCCCAAATTCTAAAGCTGGCCTGATGTTTTACAGATCTGCCTAAGTAGGTCAGAAGGAAAGATCTATGATAATCCAAGAAACCTAGGATTTGGTTCTCAGATGAGTATGTCTATGAACCATTCACCAGCTCTTGTTGTTCAATAGCCACCTCTGGTTACACTAGCAAAATATCTATCTTTATCTATCTATCTATCTATCTATCTATCTATCTATCTATCTATATCTGCCCATTCTCTCTTACCAAAAAAAAAAAGAGCTTTTCCCTCTTCACTTGAACTGCCACCCCCTGAGTCCTTGCCCTCCCACCCATCTTCTGGGCTGCACAGCCTGCTTCCTCTCAGTGCTGTTCCAAGTTCTCTTTCATGGAATTGCCAGTAACTTCCTTCAAGCAAAAAAAGAAACAGAACAGAACAAAAAATAAAACAAACTAGCCATGTTACTTCTCTAAGAAACACTCTCAGCAACCTGTTGCCAATGCCTGTTGCTCATCTCAAAAGGAAAAGCTTTTGGTTCTCCAGAAACAAAAGCCAGAGAGTCTGTGACTTAAAGCCTGAGAGGCCTTCCTGGAATGTCAGTTCAGCCAAAATGCAGAATCAGGATATTGTCTACCTCTTGTGCCTCAGACATAGTAAATGTCATCTCAAGTTTTCAAATTAAAAAAAGGTAACATAAAATTTTAAGGTAAAACACATGAGTCTAGATTAACTCAATTTTTTCATTGAAAAACACAGGATACACACTGAGACTCCCTGAAGCATTGAATGTACTTCCTCTACTATGAGAAATACTTCAGAAAATCATAAAAACTCCAATCCCTTCACCAGGACCTCAGAGTTGTTCCAGACAAGACTCTAAATTACATTGTCATTGCCATCCCACAGCTCTACACTGCTGTGCAGATGTCAAACAAACCCGTGCACAGCGTTAGCGCCCTAGATGTTGGGAAACGTGCTTTACATGTCCTTCACCTACCTCTTCCTAGCTGACTCACTTTCGTTCTTCAACATTCATTTCATGTATCACTTCCATGGGAACTTTTTATAATTCCCTGAATCAAATCTTGCTTACTTTTTATCTTACAGGAAAAAAAAAAAAACTTCATCATGATTTTTTCTGCAAATTCATGTCAGGAAAAACCAAGACAGACCTGAAATGGGGGAGGGGGATGATCACTGGTATCCCTTAGAGTGTACCTTTCTAGGTTAGCTGTGCTTTGCACTGTCTCTGAACTATTTAAGACTGATCATAATGTAGATGATTCTTTTTTAAATTTTTTTAAGTTTATTTATTTTTAGAGAGAGAGTGTGTGGGAGGGGTAGAAGAGAGAGAGAAAGAGAGAGAGAAAGAATCCCAAACAGGCTCTGCACCATCACTGTGGAGCCTGATGTGGGGCTCGAACTCACAAACCATGAGATCACGACCTGAGCTGAAATCAAGAGTCGGCCACCTAACAAACTGAGCCACCCAGGCGCCCCTGTAAATGATTCTTTTGGGAAATGCAAAGAAATTGGGTCCTAGTGGAATGCAGTTGACTATTGTCCTATGGATAAACCAGTTTGCACTGATTTATAGGTTTTAGCATTCTTTGTTGCCTGTATTTGTGTATTTTTGAAAATTCTGCTCTGAACTGATTGGAACATCTTACTGATTCCCCCATTAATGAATTTAAAAAAATGTGTTCATTTAACGTTTTTTGACAACCATGCATTTTTTATCTCTTAAAATACATTATCCTTTAAGGTGCATATAACCTTAGTATTATAATTACAAACTGTTGCACTAAATTGCAGTTTCCTGATGAGAGGGGTGTCATGGTAAGTACTCAATAAATGTTAGATAAATACAAAGCATAAATACACTGTTTTTGTGCTTTGCAATGTGCCTTGAAACAAGAAAAGTCAGCAACTCAGCTTTTTGCCACATTTTTGAAAGTACAGATTTCTTTTGAGAATCTGTTCTAAGTGTGGAACTTTACCAGAAAAATACGCTTATGTATAGACAAATACAATACAGCACATGTGATTTTAGTGGCTTAATGGTATTTTCACACCCATTCTTCTTTTAAAAACTGCTTTAAACATTGTGTTTTGCCAGTTTTGTAAAATGAGCCATATTTTGAACCCCTCATCCTCAGTTTTCTCTCTTCATCTAAGAAAAACAGTTCAACAAAAACAAAACAGTAGCTTCTGTCTAACTTTAAAAACATCGTGCTACAATAGTCATGACAACAATGTTCTTTAGAGCAGAGATATTTTTCAACAGTCCTGTCCTCACTCAATTCCTCCACAATTGCTTAAGACCAAATGACTAGATAGGATTCAAGTACATGGATAAACATGATATATGCAGAATATGAATGTCATAAAAAGATACAGTGACAGCTTTTGGAAAGGAATCAAATGCCTCAGTGAGAAGGGACATTTGCCTTCTAAAGATGTCTCAGTTTTGTAAGAAACATATTAGGGGTCCTATGGACACTGTTGTAGAAATTATATTATCTGTCAAAGAAGAAAACAAGAGCCTAGTCTCCCAGGGAACTTAGAATACAGGCTCTGTTCACTATTAGTGCCTCCACATGGTATTCTTGTGTAGAAAGGTGAATGTGCGACATGCCAGGAATAGTCTAAACCAACACAACTCCATAGTAACCACAAGGTTTAGTTCATTGTTCTCCTGATTTTCAAAAAGAAATGCTAGGTCTTTTGGTATAGTGGAATCGACAGGATTCATTCCTTTTTGTTGGAAAATAATTCTATACTGTTAACTTTATAATATGGGGTTACTTTTTATTTCCTTTGATTAAAATAGAACAAACATGTATATACTAAACATCATCCTGAGCGTGGCACTGTGGCATCATTTTCCCTTTCTGAATTAACCTTGATGGTATCTGTGGAGCTGACTAGAAACAGTTCAAGGGTAAGATAAATGCAGTAGTTTTGCTTGGAGAAAATGTCCACAAAAGAAACACCATTTTAGAGCATTTGATGGGATACAGGAGTGCTAATGCATAGGGGCATATGTACTCTATTGTTTATAGCAGTGCTTTCAACAATAGCCAAATTATGGAAATAGCCTAAATGTTCATAAACTGATGAATGGATAAAGAAGATATGGTTTATATATACAGTGGAATACTACTTGGCAATGAGAAAGAATGAAATCATGCCATTTGCAGCAATGTGGATGGAACTGGAAGGTATTGTGCTGAGTGAAATAAGTCAGCCAGAGGACAGATATCATATGTTTTCACTCATATGTGAATCTTGAGAAACTTAACAAAAGACCATGGGGGAAGGGAAAGGGGAAAAAATAGTTACAAAGATGGAGGGAGGGAGGCAAGCCACAAGAGACTCTTAAATACAGAGAACAAACTGAGGGTGGATGAGGGGTGGTGGGGGAGAGGGGAAAATGGGTGATGGGCATTGAGGACGGCACTTGTTGGGATGAACACTGGGTGTTATATGTAAGCCAATTTGACAATAGATTATATTAAAAATATATAAAGCATACTATATTCTTTTAGCAAGATCTATAGCTTTAGAGCTTATTAAATCATGCATTTTTCTTAATTGAGTTTGAATCTGTCATATCACTTATTGAGTTCTGATTTGAATTGCTATGCTCATGTCAGGGAATACATTCAGTGATAGAATACAGAATTAGATAGAGACTATTCACTCCTCAGTGCCCTTTAATACCTAAGGAGCCAATGAAAAGATCTTTCCTTTCTAGATTATTTACTAAACTTTTATAACTGAAATATAAGAGTCAGTAGTACTTTTATTTATATGCATAAATGATCAGCCAATTGGAAATTTTATTTCTATTTCCCCTTCTCTCCCAAATGCTGATGAGTTCAAGCAAAATCAATGAGAGATTTTTTCCCCCTCTTTGGAGGAAGGTGAAGAAGGTGTTTGTTTGTTTGTTTATTTATTTATTTATTTCAGATGCATAGGATACCAGAGATACTCAGGCAATTAGCTCACACTCCAAGTTTGGATCAGAGGCCATTTTTAATAAAAGGCCTCATGAAACATATATTCTTATGATCCTTCATTCTCTGTTCTTCTGTATACATTATTCCTTATATCCATTCTTAACTACTTTTCGGGAGGCCGTCTTCTAAGTTAGCATCTCTCCTCAATACTTAATTGTTGTGGTAGGCACAGTAATATGTTCTTATTAGTTTAGTAACCAACCAACCACGCAATTTGTGGCATTCTAATAGTACAGCATTTTATCATCATTCTTGCCCCTTTGATCTTCAAGTATTCTTAGATTTCTAATTTCTGGGTTTGTGTAATTTATTACATGGGATTCCCAAGTATTAGCCTTTACCTATGTTCTTTTATATTTATTCTCTTAGCAATTTCTTCCAATTTTATGTTTTCAACTGATACCTTATATTTCGGTGATTCCTAAAACCTCAGTGTTATGGACTGAATTGTGTCTTATTTTCCCCTCACTCCAACGTTGAAGTCCTGACTCCCAGAACCTGAGAGTATAATCATATTTAGAGATAAGATCTTTACAAGGGTGGTTAAGTTAAAATGACCCTGTTAGGTTAGGTCTCTAATCCAATCGGACTAGTTTTTGTAAATCTAGGAAAAAACACCAGGATGCATGGTACAGAAAAAAAGTCATGTAAGGATGCAATAAGGAGGTGGCCATGTGCAAGACAAGGAAAAACACCCCTCAGAAGAAGCCAATGCTATGCTCTGAATGTGCCCCCAACCCAGCTTCCAAATGCATAAATTAAAATCCCAACCCCAAGGCAGTGATATTAGGAGGTAGGGCTTTGGGGAGGAAATTTGGTCATGAAAACAAAGTTCTCATGAATTTGATTATTGCCCTTAAAATAGACTCCAAGGGCACCTGAGTGGCTCAGTAGGTTGGGCATCCAACTTTGGCTCAGGTCACGATCTCATGATTTGTGAGTTTGAGCCCCACATTGGGCTCTGCACTGACAGTGTGGAAGCCTGCCTGGGATTCTCTCTCTCTCTCCCCCTCCCCAACTTGTGTGCTCTCTCTCTCTCAAAATAAATAAATAAACTTAGAGAGATCCCAGAGAACTTGTTTGCTCCTTCCACCATGTGAGGACAAAGCAAAAAGTCAACATTCTGCAACCCAGAATAGAATGTTTCTCAGAACCCAACTATGCTGACACCAAGTTCTTGGACTTCAATTCACCAGAACTGTGAGAAACAAATTTCTATCATTTATAAGTCACCTAGTCTGTGGTATTTAGTTATAGCAGCCTGAACAGACTAAGAGAGCGCTGATACCCTGATCTTAACACTTCTTTTCTCCAGGACTATGAGAAAATAAATTCCTGTTGTTTAAGCCGCCCAGTCTATGTTATTTTTTTTTGAAGCAATTCCTAGAAAACCAATACTAATAATAAGTTTTAGCTTTCTGTTTCTAGAAATCTTTTAAATATCTTCAATATCTTAGAGTGTAATTCCAGATGATTTCCATATTTTCAGTATTGTCTTTATCATTGTCTTCTTCCCGATTAGACGTAAGATTTCTGAGCAACACTCTGTCACCAACTGGTATACTGAAGTACAATTCTAATACTACCTACCTGATATAACCTGTGTCAGACTCTACAGGCTAAATGGCATGATATCCAATAAGAGTATCCTCACTTCAAACACCAGCTACATTTTAAAGGTCCCCAGGTTTCATACACTTCTTTCCAACTGCAACCCCCCCCCCCACCAGGTTCAATAATTTGCTAGAAAGATTCAGAAAACTCAGGAAAGCACTATGCTTACACTTTTATTATAAATTATATAAATCAGGACCAGCCAAATGAAGACTCAAAGGGCAAGGTCTAGGAGGGTTCTGAATGCGGTCTCTGTGCTGTCTTGTGGAATCAGTTCGTGACACTTTCCTGCAATGTGTTCACCAGCCAGGAAGCTCCACTGATCTTCAGCATCCAGGGTTTTTATTGGGATTTCATTATGTAGGCATGATTGATTGAATCATTGGCTGTGACTGAACTCACTCTCCAGTCTCAACTCTGTTTATGTGGTTGATCTTTCTGGTGACTAGCCCAAATGCTGAATCATCTCATCTCTTGGCATAAATTCAAGTGTGATCCCAGAAGCTCACAAATCACAAAGATACTCCTATTACTTGGAAAATTCTGAGGATTTAGAGTTTCCTTTCCAGGAAAAGGAATAAATGCCAATCAAATTCTTTATTATACAACAGCAACCTTTGACGTTATCCTCATTTTGTGAAACAATACTCAATTAGTTTCCGAATTACCTGATAGTTTTTTAAAAATAATCCAGTAATTCTTAGATAATGTGTATTATTTTCAAGTTACTTCCTCTATTATTCCTTGCTTAGACTACTATAATAGCTTCCAAAATAATTATCTTTAATTATATCACTGTCCCTAATCCAAACACCACAGATTAATATTCAAGGCAAATTTGCAACCGTTTTACTATATTTCTAAGGGTTTTCTTCATTTTAAAGATAAATCCTAGTTTTTTCTTTTTTTTTTTAATTTTTTTTTCAACGTTTTTTTATTTATTTTTGGGACAGAGAGAGACAGAGCATGAACGGGGGAGGGGCAGAGAGAGAGGGAGACACAGAATCGGAAACAGGCTCCAGGCTCCGAGCCATCAGCCCAGAGCCCGATGCGGGGCTCGAACTCATAGACCGCAAGATCGTGACCTGGCTGAAGTCGGACGCTTAACCGACTGCGCCACCCAGGCGCCCCAATCCTAGTTTTTTCAATCAAAGCTTTCTTATCCCTGACTTTACCACACAGTTCCAGCCTTAACTTGAAAATGAACTACTACCTCATTTCTACAGACGCACCGTACCTACTTGCAGTCCACCTAGTGCGATGTTACTAGAGTGACTTTAAAATCAGACAGACCATGATTCAACAAGAAAGACTAAATTTATTTACTAGTTGTCTGACTTTAAGTAACTTACCTTCTCTAGGCCTTGGTTCTCTATTTTATTAAACGGATATAATGTTTACTCCACAGGAACACTTTAAGGATTAAATGATTAAAAATATTTATTAGAATGTCTGGCACATAGTATAATGTCAACATTTTATTTTTATTTAAATAGAATAAAATGCTCATAGAATTCTTTTTCTTTATCCCTGAATGGAGGTTTGCGACCCATCTTGCTAGATCCAATTCAAAAATCTCCTCCTTTCTGATGTTCTTAATTTTTTCCTCCAACCAGATATGGATTAAATTGCAAAGCACTATTGGGGTGCCTGGGTGGCTCAGTTGGTTAAGTATCTGATTGTAGCTCAGGTCATGATCTTGCACTCTGTGTGTTCAAACCCCACATGGGGCTCTGTGTTGACAGCTCAGAGCCTGGAGCCTGCTCCAGATTCTGTGTGTCTCTCTTTCTCAAAAATAAATAAAAACATTTAAATTTAAAAAATAAAAATAAAAAATAAAAACTGTAAATCACTCTCAATTCCTCTCAGGTAGTTTTCATGATGTTGTGTTTATAATGTCTTCATTGTATAATGTCCTTATGCTGTCCTCTCACAACATTGGAACATATGGTCCTTGAGGGCAGGGTCCTTCCAGTACATCTTGAATTTCTCATGACACTCAGTGCAGTCTTCACACTTGAAGGTCATGGTTGGGTTGAGTCATCTGTAATCCAAAATTTGTGAAAATTTTTTCATATGAAATATATTAACTTAAATGTTACAACTAAAAATTCCAGGAATATCTTATTCCCTTCTCATAATCACTATTTTTCCTTTCCTTTCCTTTTTTTTTTTTTCCTTAATAGTACAGACAACAAGTCACAACTATTTTTTGGTGACTCTTTTGCTTTAAATGCATGTATACTCATAAACAAAAGAGCTATTTATTTTTTTTAAAAAAACCTACTAGATGGATGGCTTTATTTCTAATTTTCAAAATAATTATTTAATTTGGAGTATGGTATGTACACTTACAGATGTAAAAATAAGATTTTGAGGAGTTAAGTAAACTTTCCTAGGTTGTTCAGTAAGTGAGTGGTAGAGCCAGATCCCAAATACAGCATGTCCATCTGACCCTAAAACCCTTCCCATTTTCAACATTCATTATAATGCCTCTTGGCAAAATTCCTACATGCTTTTGTATAACACATGTAAAGGAAACAGCCTTTAGGCTAAAGGCCCAGTTAAACCTCTAAAAACAAACCAGTCAGGGGAGTGAGTGACAAAATAAAAACAGAAATGCGGTAATGCTTCCCAGGGCTCACAGTGGTATTGTGTGGACAGGAAGTGATGAAATACCTGCATCCCATAAGAAAGGCTGAATTCACTGAGGGGACATAAGACTAATGTCTCGGGCTTAGCCTTGGCTGAGAGCCAGCCTGCAGGAACTCTAACACAATGGATATATTGATTGAAAACCATCTCTGCATTGAAAGCACCAAGTCCAGCGACAGCATGCTGGAAGGAGACTGGTTTTCTTAGGATGGTGATTTGTTGATTGTTATTGGTATTTATAACATTTCAAGCAAGGTAGTTGAAGCTCACGACTTGCTGAGCAGATTATCACAACTATGTCTATCTCTCTGGTTATGAACATGTTGAGCTACACAATGAAACATCTAGGATTCTTTTGGGGCAGTGTTAGAGAGCCAGTGGGATATGGCATGTCTACTACATGATAAAGTCAGTTGGAAATATTATTTATGGTTATACATGTATGAATGAATAATAGACCAATTAAGTTAAGATACCCTTGTGATGAGAACACTTAGACAGTGGACGATAACCCTTGCCTATGAACCTTAGGTAATCCGGGGGGATCCAAGAAGTAGGCTGAACTGATTAAGTGCATTTAAAGCTCTTCTGGGGACTGGCCATATGGGACCTCATAAGCAACTGACTCTGAACTCCTTCTGTGATAGCCACAGTCACCTAGTAGACATTTCGTTTTCCCTGACACAGCAAATACAACTCACATCCAATTCTGGTGGTCCTAATTCCAATCCAAGTAACCCCAGTGGTATTTTCTCCTGGGGTTATATGAGACATAAAGAGGTTCTCATGCAAAAGACAAACCCATTACAAACTGCCTCTTCTACTTAACTCAAATTGAAAAGTTTGCATAGTTAGACAAGTAGTACAGACTGTACCTCTTGACTGTATGTCAAACTGTCCAGAGAATGTGTATTCAACTAATTCTTTCTAGTGAGCAAACAGAAATGTGTTTACATAAGGCACTACGCAGGTGAAGCTAAAACAAACCATTCTTATTCCACTTCACAAATATTATCTTTGGCTTGCAATATTTTCATGCAACATTATTATATACATGATAACTACTTTCATGACACAATTTAAATTTACGCACTGAAAATATTCTGTAAGAATTGAATTATCTTATACTACTCTTATACCATTCAACTTAATTCTCTTATGTGTTGTACAGGCATCATTCTGTCTAAATTCCTTCTTAAAATCCTTGGTTAACTCTTAAATGACTATGGGAATATATCCTCACCTTCTAAAATGTATTTGCTTTTAGAGAGATATAAAATTCTTTTTGGATTTCCACCTTTGAGGATGTGATATATACACAGTTCTACCATTTGAATATCTCTTAAAGACTACTCCTAAAACCAAGAGAATGGAAACACACATACACACAACATAGACAAAATTAAAGAAGTTTGTGGAGGGTTGGGGGTGGTATAAATAAAGTTGATTCCTCACTTTATACCCAGGAATCAATCCATTAATTTAAAAGCTGGCAAATCAGGTAACTAAAGTGTGTCTTCTTAATGTTGTAAAGCTAAATACTAAAAGAACCAAGAAAATAGCATCAACTATTGTATTGGTAGCAGTGAGAAAAAAGAAAAAAAAGAACTGAGAGGAAGTAGGTAGGATATGTTAATTTCTTGTGACCTCTTAGTGGAGAGTCAGTTGATACTATCCAAATAAATAAAATATTAAATATTTTATATTCAGTTACAGTTACAGAAGAAAGTGCTAAGTGTTCTAAAAACAGAAAACAACTCTCCCAAATTATAGGGTCATCATACAAACTCACAAAAGCATAAATAAAGGACACATCTAAAACAAAGCAACATAAAAGAGTGGAAAGTAAAAAAGATGAAAAAAACATTTTAGGAAATGAAGAAAAAAAACAGCAGTGGCCACAATTTCAATACTAGGCTAGTAGAATTCAGAGTGAAAATATCAGACAGGACAAATAAAAGCCCATCTTATGATACTAATGGACATAATCTGTCAAGATTTAGACTGACCACATTAAGATATTAAGGGCAGAATACTTTTGCTTCTTGTTTTATAAGCCAAATGAAGGTAATAGAGAAGACCTAAGTAACGCAATAAATTTTATATGCATATGTATAATTCTATAATCTAAAATCGAGAATGTATCTTATTTTCATCAACTATTAATACACATTGACCAAATATTAGGTCACAAGAGATCTGAGGAAATTGGAACAACTTATGACATAGATAACATTCTCTGATTATACTTCAATTGGCTGATGGTCTCATATTAATTAAAATGTAGAAAAACAAAACCCTGTCAATTAAATAGCTCATATCAAAGATATAAACAAAATTGAAATTTCAAATATATAGAAAAAAAGCCATTATGAAAGCAAGTCGAACTATGTGTGCTCTGTAGGGAAAAGTCTTACATAATCACATTAATAAATAAAAAAAATTAAAAACTAATAGATCAAGCATTTAATTAAAGTGGTTTGAAACATGAAAAATAACAACCAGTGAGTATAAAGAAGACATTAAAGAATAAGAAAACAGAAAAATGGTAGGACTAATACAATGAAGGGTCAATTCTTTGCAAAATAAGTATCCATATAATGGCAAGGTTATTAGCCAGTTTAATCAAGAAAAAAGGGAACAAGTATAAAAATAAATGTAAGAATAGAAAACAGCCATAGATACAGAAGAATTTACAGAATTATGGATGAAATCTTTGCCTAACTCTAGGAAAATAAACTTGAAAACCATGATAAAACATATTTTTCTAAGAAAATGTAACAAATTAAAACTGACACAAGACAAGTTTTCCAGAGGAAATAATGTTTGCAAAAAAGTCTTACTCATCTCTAAGGCATCAGCATCATAGTTTGCTAAGAGGACTATGTAAAACCTTTAAATAATAAAAGAGAAACAGCTATTTAAACTGAGGCAGAAGATGGACAAGGACAGTTCTCAGTCCTTTTTATGAAACCAGTATAATGTTAACCATAAAACTCAAAAAGGTACTACATGGAAAACATTTATGGATATTAACTTAATAATCTGAAATATTATTAAGAATAATAGCGCCTGTCCAAGAGAGGTTTATATAAACATTTTTACCATAGCTCAATATTAGGAAATCTATTAATATGATCATCTCCAAAGATGTTGAAAAGGCATTTTTTCCCATTTTTGTATTTATACTTTATTTGGAAAAAACATCTTGGGGAACTTGGTTGGCTTAGTCGGCTAAGCGTCCAACTCTTGGTTTCAGCTCAGGTCATGATCTCACAGCTGCAGGATGGAGCCCTGAGTCAGGCTCTGTGCTGGTGCATGGAAGCTGCTTGAGATTCTCTCCCTCTCCCTCTCCCTCTCCCTCTCCTCCTCCTCTGTTCACTCTCTTTCTCTCACAATAAATAAATAAACATTAAAAAAACCTCAAAGAAAAACAGGAATAGAGACAAAGTACTTTAATAAAATGTACACTTTGTCTCAACCCAAAGATACTGGAAGTCTTTCCATGGTAATGAAGAATAGACAAGAATTGCGGGGCGCCTTTGTGGCTCAGTCGGTTAAGCGGCCGACTTCGGCTCAGGTCACGATCTGGCGGTCCGTGAGTTCGAGCCCCGCGTCGGCTCTGTGCTGATAGCTCAGAGCCTGGAGCCTGTTTCAGATTCTGTGTCTCCCTCTCTCTGACTCTCCCCCGTTCATGCTCTGTCTCTCCCTGTCTCAAAAATAAATAAAAACGTTAAAAAAAAAAAAGAATTTCACTATCACCACTACGGTGTAACATTATTTTGGAAATAGTATCTGATATAGTTCATGAGAAAGAAAAGAGAGGAAAAACTGGAAAGGAGGAGACAAGAACTACCATTGTTTGCAAATAATGCAGCATGATATCTTCAAAACTACATATCTGAAACATTATTCAAATCAGAGAATTCAATAAAGTTTGAGTATGAAATTAACATATAAATCAGTAGCTTTCTTATTTATAAATAATGTATAGTAGAAAAGATAATGCAAGATAAATCTTATCCTTAATAGCAAGTCAATGTATAAAGTGCCTGGGAGTAAGCTTGAAAACAAATAAGGAATATTGAAATAAATTTAAGCTTCCCCAAACCTTTTAAATGCATTCAATTTATACAAAGAAGATTAAATATAGAAAGGGATATACAGTGCCCTGTTTGCAAACAAGAAGAACCAAAATTACTAGGAAGCAAAGTTTTTTTCTAAATTGATCTGTAAAAGTAATGCCATATCAATGAGATGAAAGGCATCGTGTATGTATATTTGTATTTTAAATCCTACAAAGTGACTTTGCAGTTCTGTGTATATATTTGAGTTTGTATAAATATATATGTATATATGTGTATATATATATTTATATATTTTATACAGAGTGGGAAGACCTCTTCCCTTATGACTCAAAAAACAGAGGCATAAGATCAATAAATTTTGTCCTAACATGAAAAATCAGAATACAAATGACCAAGTCAGGAAAAATATCTGCTACACATAAAACTAAAATGACTGCTTTAAAAAAAAAAAAAGTTTATTTATTTTGAGAGAGAAGAGAGTAAGAGAGCATGCGCATGAGCAGGGGAAGGGCAGAGGAGAGAGAACACCAAGCAGGCTTCATGCTGTCAGCACAAAGCCCAACGTGGGGCTCAGTCTCCCCAACGGTGAGACCATGACCCTAGCCCAAATCTAGTCAGATGCTTAACTGACCGAGCCACCCAAGTGTCCCCAAAATGACCTCTTTTTGTTTATAAAAATGTTCCTTTAAAAACTAACAACTGAGTGGAGAAAAATGACAAAGAGCAAGAGAAGGTAATGAGATGAGGATGCAAACTTTGCTGCATAGTAAGTAACAAATTATATACACTTACTAAATGGCAGGATATTGTGAATATTATATAATTTACCGTACAATGAATAAAAGGAAAAACAAAACAAAACAAAAAAGTCGGGTAGGGAGTGGGGATTGCGAGGCATTAATGCCGGAGGGAAAACTTCAGTATTACAGGTTATTTAGGGTGACTTTCATTGAAGAAGTAAAATTTGAGTCAACATGTGCAGCGGGTGAGAATTAGCCAGGGAGATAGCTGGGAGAAGCAGGACAGCCAAAACAAACTTTCTAAAGCTCTCCCGGCAAGCTTCGAAGACAAGGCTAGAGCGGGTGGGGGGACTGGGGGACGGGAGGGGGGAAGGCAAGGGAAGGAGCAGCCAGCGCGCTGAGGCCGGAAGCGGAAGTGCGCACGCGCAGAATGGAGGAGGGCTCTGGGAGTCACCTCAGGGAGGTGGCTTTCCGCTCAGTGAACGAGATACTCAGTGGGAGGTTTGCTGAAGCCCAATGTCACGTGGACTTAGGTTTACCTCGGTTGGCTCTGGCAGTGAGGTTTCAAATTGACTGTAGTGAGGGAAATGCAGGAGCAGAAAACACAAATGACTCTAAAACGCAAATTTGGAGAAATATAAAATTAATAGTTAATAAACCATTGTCATTCATTAGATTGGCAAACAGGTTTTTTTTTTTTATGGTAAACGACCATGGTTTGTGTAAAGAAACAGACATTTTTTTTTCTAGTGCAAAGTAAATTGATTTGACAGAAACTATACAAAAAAATACAACATAATTCTGCGTCTATGAATCTAGCTTATAGGTTTAGAAGAAAATGCCTGAAATTATACATAATTACACATAAATATATGTAGGTAATTATACACACATACACACACACACACACACACACACCCCTATACAAAGATATTACCTGTGTTTAAAAACGTTAGAGTCATTCAAGAAGTCCATGAGTATAAGACTAGTTAAATAAATTACAAAAATATATCCAATAGAATATTTTACAGTAAAAGAAATTATGACTATTGGTATATTTGCACTTAGTGCCACAAATTTTGTTTGTGTGTGTGTGCATCTTCTTTTCACATTTATTTCCTTTGCTGCTGCTTTTTCTTTTTTGTTTTTCCTCTTTTCCCTTTCTCTATTAGGTTAAGCTGATTTTCTTTATTACTTCATCCACCCCATGAGTTTGTAGAATATCCATTCTACTTCTGTCCTTTTAGTGGTTTCCCTTAAAATTTCAATCAGATCCTAAAACTCTAGCCTCAAAGGCCTTAACCCAGATCTACTTTCTCTGCAACTGTAGCTTTTGGTTTGCATTCACTCTTCATTTCTGTAATAAAGAGATTTTTCTTTCCTTCTTTTTTTCTTAAAGTGTATTTATTTCGAGAGAGAGAGAGAGAGAGAGAGAGAGAGAGCGAGGGAACAGGGGAGGAACAGAGAGAAAGAGAAAGAGAATCCCAAGCAGGCTCCGTGCTGTCAGCGCAGAGCCTGACACAGTGCTCAAATTTACTAACCATGAGATCATCATCTGAGGTGAAATCAAGTCTGATGCTTAACCTTCTGAGCCACTCAGGTGCCCCTCCTTCTTTCGATCTTGACTGTATATTGAAAATTATTTTTGTGTTATATTTTATCTAACAGTTTTGTTTGTCCGGAAGAGGTGCCACCTAGGTGATTTCTACCTATGACAGTATCTGGAAATCAATCACTGAGATAAAGATTTTTTAAGATCTAGAAGTTGATAACACCTAGTCTTTCTTAAAAGAGAAATATGAGTATGTTTTCCTGAAATCTAATTTTTAATCACAAAACAAAAAGCAGGAAGACAACTTAAGAGAAAGGAACAAAGGAATAAATATCTTATAAACTGAAAACAGCCAATGACTTGCCTAGATTATAGAGCAAGATAGAATATGAAATCATTTGTGAATATAAAAATTCACTTAACAAAATGGAAAAACATATTTAGCCAATCCCTGTATTAAAATGCCAATCCCTATATTAACCCCACTAAGTTCAGAATATTTAAATAACTTGATAAATATCATAGATCCAATAAGTATTTGTTTTGAGATACAATGCCAGCCATAACTGAACTGCACTTTTTCCATTTTAATATTCAGTATTAATATTCAAGCTTGGGAGTCTGCAGATGTATTCTGAAAATCCAAGAACATATAAGTTGCAAATACTGACTATGATAATTCACAATTGAAAGCCGTTTTCATGGAATCCATTCTTCCTTAAGTCAGTGTTTCTGTAGCTGGAGTCTGAGAAACCTTGAGAGTAGAAGAACTGTCCTTAGATACACTCAGGGACAGGACAGAAATATCGACAAGCTTTTATGGGCTTCTTATTTTATGTTCCCTGAGAATTTTTTTTTTAATTCCAATCTTGTTGGTGCTGCAGTAGGTTGAAATGGATTTTCTCACCATCTTTTTTGGGGGGTAGGAAGGGAGATCAGTGTCCCCAGGGACTGGCTGGCCTATTTACAGAAACTCTCAAGAAGGTCCTGTGCTGGGTCCAATCCAGGCCTGTGGGAATGGGGGGGGGGGGGGGGTGGGCAGCCTAGAGGCTGTCCTGCCTCAGCTTGCCTCCTCATGGCTGATGTTCTGGCAACAAGTACAATCCTTGTGCCCTCTTCCCTCTCCCACTAAGATCCAGCATATAAATTTTTGAGGCTCAGAGACAAGGCCAACTTTGTCAGTACTTAAGTATTTAATCTAATCTTTATCTAAACTCTATTTTTTCTTTTTTAGTCTTTCTTTCTGTCTGGTTTCCTTTTCATGTGTTGAATTATTGTGATAACTTGCCTCCGCACCCTCTTTTTTTTTTAACCATAAAGATATTGATAAGATTGGGGGTGTTTAAAAGGAAATAACTAAGATAACTGAGGGTGTGGACTTATTTGTGTGGGAAAACTAAACCAGAAAGGAGTCTTGTCACTTAATACTCTCAAAGCCCCTCAGCTCTGGAGGAGGGGGGGCTTAAGATATTTTAAAAAGCAATTTTATTTTTGTAGTTGTTTTTGAGGATTTGTAGATTTTTCTACAGAGATCAAATATCTGTGATTTTCAAAATGCTATAACTTACATTTGCAATCCTTTTGTTTCTTTGTTAGTTCTTTTTCTAAAACATGAGCTTTTCTGATACATGGAAGAAATGGACACTTATGCCTACCAGTGAGTTTATGATAATGAGCATCTGTGTGGACTGTGGCCAGGAATGACGGACACACACAGGTTTGAAGACCTCCTAGCCCACAGTTTTAGTCTGTGGGCCAACTGGACTGCAGCCCCTTGCTTCTGGAGTGAATAGGGAAAACATGGCACTAGACCCAGATCCCACTGGCCTATTCAAGAGATAATCAAAATGACTTTGCCACATAAGACTCACAGCTGACAGAATGTCTAAATACAATTTCATTTAATTACCACAAAGATTATGTCATGCAGACTCTCATATGTCACATTGACTTTCATCTGAAAATAGAAGACTGAAGCCTCAGGAGATATGTGCCTTAGCAGACTATATAAGTATGTAGCAAAACTGAAACTAAACTCAAGTCTTCTAAATCCATATTCAGCTTTTAACTACAAAGGAAAAAGAAAATGTGAATTTACTCTTATTAGAAATTCAGGCTGCTGAAGCTGATTGTAGACTATGTGCACTGCACAAAGGTTCTCAATTGAGGAGCCAAGTCCAGCTGAAATTGTACTCCATCCTCTCCTGTCTACACCTCGCACCTTATATTGGCACAGAGGACTGCATCTATCAGAGAAAAAGGTAACTATTTCTTCTCCAAATGTGCCCTCTGATCTCCCAGCCATGTGCTCAGAATCATCGTTTTCCCAAAAGAGTGGTATTTATTTCTCATCAAAGGGGCTCCACATAGACTAGAATAAGCCCTGGTTAGAATTCTATTAAAACTTCTCTCCTGAGTGGAAATTTTGAGGGCAGGTATGGTAGCTGCCAATTTCAGTCAATGATGTGGTCATTCTACAGATTGTACTTAATGGAAGAAATTCAATACATTTGTGTGTGTGTGTGTGTGTGTGTGTGTGTGTGTGTGTGTGTGTTTAAGTGAAAGAAAATCTCTTAAGGCTGATGCTGTATCTAGATAAGGGTTCCCAGATAATGGCTATCCCACCACCCCATTTTGTGCTTCTCTTTTCTTGAGTCTACGGGGTTGCTTGGATCTTTGAATTTTCCCGCTGGTTAATACTTAACTTTCTATTCCCTTCTTGGTAATCCAAGATCTATATTGCCCTATGTACCAGGATCTACTTCCCAAATTACTAATTACATAACAAATCCATGTAAGATGTTATCATTCCCACAGTTGAATCATTTTGGATAATGCCAATTTTGAAGTGCCAATTTTTGAAAGTTAGGACTTACCTAAGAAAATGAATCTCTGATGTGGGAAATATAGGTATTGTTATATGTAGGTATAGTAGGCAGACTTCTAAAATAGCACCCAGTGATCCCTGCCTCTGGTATTCTCACCATCGTGTAATCTGCCCTTGAGTATGGATTGGACCTACTGAGTTAATTTATAAAAGATTGTGGCTTTTTCTCTCTGACTAAGCTTGGGTGCTTACCCTGATGGAAAGGACCACTTAGCAACAGTCAGTGAAGAACTGAAACCCTCAGTTAAACATCCTACAAAGAACTGAATCCAACCAACACCTCATGAGTGAACTTGGAAGCTGATCTTTCCCCCATCCACCCTTGAGATCAACTACAGACCTGTCTAACGCCCAGGCTGCAGCCTTGTGAGGGACCTTAGAGCAAAGGACTCGGCTAAGCCATGCCTGGATTCCTGACCTAACACATTGTGAGATAATAGATACATGTTGCTGCTAAATTTCAGAGTAATTTGTTATGCAACAATAGATAACTAATCCAGTTGAGTGCTTAGGGAATATTTTGATAAATGGAGTTTTTCTGACATCCTATCATTTAGAAAGAAACTACCTGGATGGGGGCAGGTAGCCAAATTCTTCATTCATATAGGAAATTTCAGATAGCTCTCCTGAGGTATATTTGAAATTGGAATTTAAACTATGGCAGATTCTCAGTGATTTTTATCAAGATTAGTTGAAACAAGACTGTTACTTTAGAATTCCAAGAGTTCAGATTATGCCTCAGAGAAGGAAGATAAAATGTGTAGAGAGAACAAAGAGTTAATCATGTGTTAGTGGAAAAATTACTTAACATTTTAGAAGCTTCAGTTCTCCTATGTTACAAAAGGGAGCAATTGGATTAGAAGATCTCTAAGGCTCTTCTGAGTTTAAATTCTGTGGATGAATCTTAACTGCTTCTAGAGTTACTGCCCCCAACCTCCTCAAAAAAAGAAGACAGAAAGGAAGGAAGGAAGGAAGGAAGGAAGGAAGGAAGGAAGGAAGAAAAAAGGAAGAAAGGAAGAAAGGAAGAAAGAAAGAGGGAGGCAGGGAGGAAGGAAAGAAGGAAGCTTTACACCAAAGATCTAATTTTTCTGTGTAGTATTCCCCTATGGATCATTTATTACCCTTGGAAATTGAGGCTTCCCTGGAATAACCAAATACAAAAATCCATGAATTGGATAAATGAGATATTAGATGGCCAAAACAAGATCACTCTAGAGAAGGGGTTACTTCTAACAAGACCTGGAAAAAATTACATACACGTAGGAGAAAATCCTTGTGCCCTTTGAGAGAGCCAAAAATGTTGAGACAGCATGAATGCTTAAAGAAGGAGTATGTAAGAAGCATGAATCATAAAACCAACACAAAATTGATAAATTAGAATATTAAAATAAAAAAATTGATCTTTGAAATACATTACTCATAAGTGAAAAAGCAAGCTACAGAATGGGAGATAATATTCACAATATACATTCTGAAAAAGGACTGATAGCAGAATATAGAAAGAACTCTTACAACCTAGTCATAATGAGACTAACAACCCAATAAAAAGATCAGCAAAAGATTTTAATACTTCTCAAAAATAGATACATTAATATAAGCACATGAAAAATGCTCAATATGTAGTCATTGGGGAAACACATATAATACCCACATGAAATGTCACTTCACACTCATTGGAATGTCCAAAATGAAAAAGACTAAGAATACACCAAGTGATAATGAAGATTGGGAGCAGATGAAATCACACATTGATAGAGGGAATATAACATTATATGGCCACTTTGGGAATCTTTGGCAGATTTTCAAAAAGAAAAACATCTATTCACCCCATGAACCAACAATCTCACTTACAGGTAGTTAACCAAGAAAAATAAACATGTCAACACAAATCTTTATTTCCAAAAGTCAAAACCTAGACATGACTCATAAGTTCATCAGCAAGTGAATGAATAAACAAAAGCACTATATCCACACAATAGAATACTACTCAGCCATAAAAAAAAAAGAAAAGAAAAAAAGTATGGACATATACAAAATTAGGTGAACCTAAAACTTTAAGTTGAATGAAAGAAGACAGGCACAGAAATGTACACATTGCACAGTTCCATTAACATGAAAAACTGAAAATATAAACCAAAGTGACAAAAAACAAATCAGTGGTTGCCCACATCCAGAGGCTGCAAAAGGGATGGCTGGTCAAGGGACATGAGAAAACTTTTTGGATAATGGATATAAATATTTTGTATTTTTATTGCAGTATATGTATGTGCCAAAGCTCTTTGAATTATACATTTTATTAAAAATTTTTAAAGTTGGCTTTTATTTATTATTTTTAAATTTTATTTTAGAGAGAGAGCATGAGCTGGGGAGAGCCAGAGGGAGGAGAAAGAGAATCTTTTTTCTTTAATGTTTTTTTAAGTTTATTCATTTTTGAGAGAGAGAGAGACAGAGCATGAACAGGGGAGGGGTAGAGAGAGAGAGAGGGAGACACAGAATCTGAAGCAGGCTCCAGGCTCTGAGCTGCCAGCACAGAGCCTGATGGGGGGCTCAAACTTACGAACCGCAAGATCATGACGTGAGCCAAAGTCGGACGCTTAACCAAGTGAGCCACCCAGGCGCCCCAAGGAAAAAAGAATCTTAAGCAGGCTCCACATTCAGCATGGAGCTTACATTGGAACCCCGATGTGGGGCTCAATCCTATGACCCTAGGATCATGACTTGAGCTGCAATCAAGAGTTGGATGGTTAACCAACTGAGCCAGTCAGGCACCCCCCGAATTATACATTTTAATTGGATGTCATTTATTGCATGTAAATTATACTTCAATGAAGTTTATTTAAAAATGACCTGGGGGTGCCTGCATGGCTCAGTTGGTTAAGCATCCAACTTCAGCTCAGGTCATGACCTCATGGCTCATGGGTTTGAGCCCTGAGCCAGGCTCTGTGCTGACAGCTCAGAGCCTGGAGCTTGTTTCAGATTCCACGTCTCCTCTCTCTGCCCCTCTCCTGCACACACACACACACACACACACACTCTCTCTCTCTCTCTCTCTCTCTCTCTCTCTCTCTCTCTGTCTCTAAAATATAAATAAACATTACATTTTTTTTAATGATCTAAAAGTAGGACAAGAGGGGAAAACAATCATAACATGCAAGGTCGGTGACTGAGTGGGATTTCAGATGAAAAAGGCCGTGTTCAACAGGCAGTAAGATTGAAATGGATTTGGTTTTGAGTTTTCAAAAGTGCTTCTCAACTTCCAGATTTAAGACAGGTTTTTCCTTACTTCTCAAATGTCTTTATGTGAAGCTAAATTCTATAGGTCTGGGTTACTTATTCTACCTTTTTTTTTTTAACTGATTTACTTTCTACATGAGAGCCTACTCCTGAGGGGCTTCAGACTGTTCTAGATCTGTAAATGGTTGTAGTCTCGGGTTTACTATATCTGACATTAACAGTGAGAGACATAATAAAGCCACCAGGAAAGACAGGTAATTTTCCAAGTACTTATGATTTTTCTGTTTGAGACAAGAAGACAAATTGCCAATATATCATAAAGGGGAGAGTAAGAGAAAAAAGATATTAATATCATCTCAGAGAAGAAGTCTTTTGAAACTTATCTGGAGGATTGGATCAATAAGTATATAGCATTCACCAGGCAGGGTGTTTGGCTCTTAATCTGGAGATGATCTAGATATAGATCGTGAGCTAACAGAAGCCTTGTTGGCATCGTCGTCATATGAGGAAACATCAATTTGCTTTTCAAGAATTCAATTCAGGGTGCTTGGGTGGCTCAGTCGGTTAAGTGCTAGACTTCAGCTCAGGTCATGATCTTGCAGTTTGCGGGTTCGAGCCCCACGTCAGGCTCTGTGCTGGCAGCTCAGAGCCTGGAGCCTGCTTCAGATTCTGTGTCTCCCTCTCTCTCTACCCCTCCCCTGCTTGTGCTCTGTCTCTGTCTCTGTCTCTCTCAAAAAATAGATAAACATTAAAAAAAAAAGATTTCAGTTCATACCAAGCATCACAACAATTGAACATTTTGAAAAGAATCAACCCTTAACCCTCAGTGTGGGGGTGGGACAGGGGGAAGGAGTCTGTGCGTATTTTAGTACCAGTTTCTGTCTCATCATTTCACTGCCCTTCTCCCATCTAACATGTCTGGCCTCTTGGACAAATCTGCCTGATTTAAAACCTGGTCTATGTGAATGGTATTTAGACAGGAACCGCCCATTTCAAAATAACGGCTTTTGTATAAATAGAGCAATAAGGACAGGTAATATTTTATCACTGCTTCTAGTTCACACTCAGTTCATAAAACTACTTGCTGAGAGAGCCAGCTTCTTGAGTCATTCAGATTCAATAGGGCTACTCACTGGGCGATCTTGAAAGAGTAGGCTTGAATTAATTAGGCAATGGAAAACCTTGCTGGGAATAATGGGGTGCCTATGTGCATTTGGATAGCTTTGATAGGCAGCCCCTTACCAGAGAACAGGAGCTCCAATGTAAGCCAAGAGGTGCAGGTCCTGGCCATACAAAGCAAGCATGAGCCTTGCTTTTCTAACCTGCAACTTTGTAAGTTTTAATCAGTCGGTGGTTTAATGAGTTCTATGTTTTTAGCACTCGGTAAGAGGTTGATGCAGATTACAAAAAAATTATAAGATATGGTTCTGTTAATGATCTTATGATTGCAATGATATGCAAGAAATACAAGCATTTAAACTATAAACATAAATATAAGGGCATTCATAGGTGCCCAGTGAGTATTACGACTGTTAAAATGTTTCTGAGAGCTGAGTGAAAGTTGCCAACATTTAGCTCTTCTTCCTAGGCTAGGAAGACAGGGACCAAACTCTACTAGAGGCTTGGGGGCCACTAGAAGGTATTTTTTTCGCCCTCTTTCCTTTAGGCAAAACAGGTCTCCCAGACCTATAACATATTTGTCTCCAAGTTGTAAGTGTTCCCTGGTTAGTTATAAAAAGTGCTGCCAAAACTGATTGCGCCTCCAACTAAAGAAAGTAAATTATAGAATACTTTGCACAAATAGACATAGTGTGAAGCTGATCTCTTATGAAAGAAAATACTTAATGGGAAATTTGTGGATTTGTTAGAACTGTTCATGACATTTGTAAATAATTTTGACTCATGACACATGACATTTGAAAGTTTCAGGACATTTATGATAATATTCTCTTCAATATTCTTGCCATTCTGTTATCCCCTGTTGTATCTCAGAAAATCTAGATTTTGAAAATGTGAGACGTATTTTTTTCTTCAGAAACCACAGGATCACTCGTGGCCTTTTATGTAAGGATTCTCTGGAAGGTGGAGCTCACACTGTTTTCTCTCTTTTCCTCCCTTTCTGAGCCCAGGTAGCCATACTTAAAAGAAAGGATCCCCTCAGCTGACCTTTCCAGGGCCTTTAAAAACCACCCACTATGCTTCTCTATGCCTCTTTGATCCTTCCCGATGTGCAGTGAATTTTCATATCAGAATGTTTCCTGGAAAATAAAATTTTTATTACCCTATTGTCTTTTAAAAACTATCCCTTTGAAGTCCATGCCATTGGGCTATACTCCCTCTCCCCTTTTCCCATGTCTGAGGACATTTACCTCCACTCCAACACTTTGGTCACCTTGTGTGACTCATTCTCCACATGGATGACTCATGCATGACCCTAGATCTTTGTCCCCTTCACTTCACCACTTTAGCCGAACAGTCCCAGTCACATCTGGATCTGTAACTCCTCCACAGCAAAACCTTCCGTAGAGCTTCTTGGCTTACCTACCCTGTGACTATTTCTATGAGGATATTGAGATCTTCATCTGATGGGGTGCTTGGGTGGTTCAGTCGGCCAAGCATCTGGCTTTGGCTCAGATCATGATCTCACTTGGGCTCCGGTCATGATCTCATGGTTTGTGAGTTTGAGCCCCACGTTGGGCTCTGTGCCGTCAGTACAGAGCCTGCTTGGGATCCTCTGTCCCCCTCTCTCTCTCTGCCCCTTCCCCACTCATGCACACATGCTCTTTCTCTCTCTCTCTCAAATAAATAAACATTTAAAAACGTATTTATTTATTTGAGAGAGAGAAAGAGAGGGAGGGTCAGAGAGAGAGGGAGACACAGAATCTGAAACAATTTCCAGGCTCTGAACTGTCAGCACAGAGCCCCACACAGAGCTTGAACTCACGAACCATGAGAGCATAACCTGAGCAGAAGTCGGATGCTCAACCAACTGAGCCTCCCAGGCACCACCCAAAATAAACATTTTTTCAACAATAAATGCAAAGTCCTCATTTCTTCCAAATCCTTTAGGCTTCTCGTTTCTCCACTTCTGTCTTTCTCCAGGAAAGAACTCATAGTTCATCATTTCAGCAAACTTTCTTCAATACAGCATTCCCCCCTTATCTGTGGTTTCTGGTACCTGTGGTCAACCATGGTCTGAAAGCAGATGAGCCTCTTTCCAACACTTTGTCATGTCAGTAGCAGCCTAACGCTGCATCATAATGCCTGTGTCATTCACCTCACTTCACCTCTTCACGTAGGCATGTTGTCACCTCACATCATCACAGGAACAGCGAAGATAGTACAGTAAGATATTTTGGGAGAGACAGAGACCAAATTCATGTCACTTTTATTATAATGTATTGTTATAATTGTTCTATTTTATTATTAGCTATTGTTTTAATCTCTTCTTACTGTGCATTATTTATGTTAAATTTTCTCAGAGGTATGTATGTATAGCAAAAACATAGTGTATATGTATATATACACACACTATATACACTATATACATATACTATATATATATATATACACACTACACTATAGTATATATATATAGTGTATATAGTGTGTGTGTGTGTATATATATGTATATAGTGTATATATATATATAGTGTATATAGTGTGTGTGTGTGTGTGTGTATAGGGTTTAGTACTACCTGTGGTTTCAGATGTCCACTAGGGGTCTTAGAATGGATCCCCCACAGATAAAGGGAGGTACTATACTCCAATCTCCTTGGTTTTCAGGCTCTTGGTCACTTATGTTTCATTTAAGTTTGGAATTTTGTGGGTATAACTTTGTAATTTCAGTCTTCTGTTAATTTTTTTTTTTCAACATTTATTTATTTTTGGGACAGAGAGAGACAGAGCATGAACGGGGGAGGGGCAGAGAGAGAGGGAGACACAGAATCGGAAACAGGCTCCAGGCTCTGAGCCATCAGCCCAGAGCCCGACGCGGGGCTCGAACTCGCGGACCGCGAGATCGTGACCTGGCTGAAGTCGGACGCTTAACCGACTGCGCCACCCAGGCGCCCCAGTCTTCTGTACATGAAGAAAATATCGGGCTGGTAGGCTTTTGATGTACATTTGTCAACACTATTTTTCTTGACAGCAAAGAGAAATCCTCATGAATCTGTCTCCAATATTTTCTGTTAAATGACCTTCTAACTCAGGTGGTTTTACCCTTCTATGCCGTGGAACGCTTTGGCCAGCTGGTGAAACCCACAAGTGTCTTCTCAGAAAAAGTTGCTAAATTCCCCATATAAAATACCTAGGACTACAGAATAAAACAAATTACACTGAAATGCAATTATCAGAACCATAAAAAGCACATTTGTGATATGGTAATCTATGGGCTTTTTATTAACATATTAAGTAACAAGAGGTAATGTGAGGTCAAATAATTCTTAAGTGTATTTCAAAAGATCTGCAACAGTTTATTAATAACAACAATGATGGCAATAATAATAACAACAACAACAACAACAACAGACCATTGCTAACAGTATGATGGTTTGTTGCCTCCATGAATTTGAGTTCATAAAACTTCCTGATCCTCTACATGGACTTCCAGTGTCCCCAAGTTACAAATGCTGAGCACCTGGGTTAAGTGCCACTGCAGTAACTGGGGCTAAATTTGACCCTTTGAATCTGTAGCAGATCAAAATGACCAAAATGTAGAAATTGAGAGAGAAGCAGCACAGGTCTGCAAAATCAGCCAGCCAACAATCATATGGTGCTGTGTCCAATGGATCAATTTGAGAACTTAATCTACATTTTTCCCCCAAACAGAAAACATATGGTAAGGGAATGGTGAAAGGGGCTAGCTAGCTGCTGCTGACACGTTCCATAAGGAATTCAGAGATCAGAACTGGAAGACAAAAACGTTAGTAGCTCAAATACATCTTATGCTCAGAAAATACTCATTTGGAGCTAATACGCTCTGTGTTCTGGATGATGACCACATTACTGGGAGCTTAATTACAGCTTGACAAATGTTCATTGAATGTCAGAAACCTAATAATAAACTTATCAATAAGGCAAATTAAGATGAAAAGTAGTGAACAAATAGCCTTATAAGAAAAAGAATAAAATCTGACATCATTTGATGCAATCCAGCCATCTCATTATTCAAGAGCTTGAGAAGAATAGGAGTGGGAAGAAGTGAGATGTCCGGTAGACTACAAAACTTTCTACCATCATAATCACAGGAATTTTTAAAGATCTCTAACGATAGTTGTGTTTTCAACATCCAAGAATCAAGCTGGAAAAGCATGTGCTTGCGTATAGAATTTGTCTTAAAAGGACTATTTCAAAGTTGTGTTAAAAACTGGTTATGCTATTTCAAATAGCTGGAGACTATCCAGAGAACCTTTTAGCTAATCTTTTAGCTCATGAAAAGATTTTTGAAGTAAACCCACGTTAAGATACTTTCAGCTGATTGGCAACAGGTAAAGTACTTCTATATTTACTTCTATCTCAAGGAAAAAAGAAGACTGTTTCAAAGTCAGATATTTATTTCCATTGAAATCTGAAGGTGACTTACAATTGCCTGGTTCCAAAATGATCTGCTACATGAAAGTGCTTCTGATATTTTATCTTCTGAAAGGAGATACCCACGCTGCCGTCATTCGTAAGTGCCTCAAAGACAGAGAGCATAAACACATTTAATTTCTGCATTAAAGATACTGCTTGAATGGGAATAAAATGGGATCACTTATAAACAGCCATTTCCCTTTTGGTAACAAGGTATCCAAAACCATTCCCCAGTCTTCAAATCCAAAATATTTCCTGTGTAATACTTGTCTTTGGTCAAAAATAAAATCAATCAGTCAATAAAAGAAAGTTGTCCATTACTTATCATATCATACCTGCCTCTATTCACTTATTAAATAACTTTTTTCAGTTGGGATGAGCACTGGGTGTTATATGTAAGTGATGAATAATTAATTCTATTCCTGAAATCATTATTATACTGTATGTTGACTAACTTGGATTTAAACAAAAAAAATAAAATTAAATGTGTAAAATAAAATAAAAAAGAACTTTTTTCCTATAAACCCTAATAGAAAAAATAGCCAGAGTTGTAGCCATTTCTCTTGCCTATTTTCTTAACAAATCAAGAAAATTAGAGAAACCTTACTTTTACTAGCATAAACCATATCAAGAAAAAATCAGTGCAAATAAGAGAGAAAGCAGTGGAGTAATATTTCTTTTATAAAACGTTACCTACATTAGTTACCAGTCAAATGACATGTTCAACAATAGGAAAAAAAAATAACAAATTTGTAGATGTAGTGTAGGTTGTCATTCTTTTCTCAAAGTAATAGTTTTAGAATTTAATAAGAGTTCTATGCTTACTAATAGCCTCTGTGAAGGAAGGCATCATTTAGCCTAGCTAGCCTGATGTGAATTCACAACTTAAAAATTCAAACAGCTTACTTTACTGATTGTCTTTAGGGTTAATGTGTTTTCATTAGAAAGCCTCCAAGGTAGAGAGCAAGGTGACTTATACACAACACATAAATATCTTCTGCTGTAGTGTTAGAGGCATTTGCTGTGGATCATTCTGAAGGATTCAGAGCAGCATTGCACATGACCCCTCAGTTCTAGTCTCTAGGATTTTCTCATGTTCCACAATAAATTTCTTAAAAATATAGTTTATTGTCAAATTGGCTAACACACAGTGTATACAGTGTGCTCTTGGTGTTGGGGGTAGATCCCTGTGGTTCATCGATTACCTACAACACCCAGTGCTCATCCCAAAAAGTGCCCTCCTCAATGCCCATCACCCATTTTCCCCTCCCCGTCATCAACCCTCAGTTTGTTCTCTGTATTTAAGAGTCTTTTATGGTTTGCCCCCCTCCCTCTCTGTTTGTAACTATTTTTCCCCTTCCCTTCCCTCATGGTCTTCTGTTAAGTTTCTCAAGATCCACATATGAGTGAAAACATATGATATTTGTCCTTCTCTGCCTGACTTATTTCACTCAGCATAATACCTTCCAGTTCCATCCACATTGCTGCAAATAGCATGATTTCATTCTTTCTCATTGCCAAGTAGTATTCCATTGTATGTATGAACCACGTCTTCTTTTTTTAAAATTTTTTTTTTTTCAACGTTTATTTATTTTTGGGACAGAGAGAGACAGAGCATGAGCGGGGGAGGGGCAGAGAGAGAGGGAGACACAGAATCGGAAACAGGCTCCAGGCTCCGAGCCATCAGCCCAGAGCCCGACGCGGGGCTCGAACTCACGGACCGCGAGATCGTGACCTGGCTGAAGTCGGACGCTTAACCGACTGCGCCACCCAGGCGCCCCGAACCACGTCTTCTTTATCCATTCATCAGTTGATGGACATTTAGGCTCTTTCCATAATTTGGCTTGCAATACAATTTTGAGCATTAGACTAGATTTAGCGGTATTGAATGGCTTGCCTTGCTTTCTGAAAGTGTGTGAAGCATTACAAAGAAAAAGATACGTATGGACTATGAGTACAAATGAAGATCTATGTGTAGCGTTTCAAATTATTGTAATTTCTGTAAATAGTGTTAAAAAATGTTTCCTAGAGGGGCGCCTGGGTGGCGCAGTCGGTTAAGCGTCCGACTTCAGCCAGGTCACGATCTCGCGGTCCTGGAGTTCGAGCCCCGCGTCAGGCTCTGGGCTGATGGCTCAGAGCCTGGAGCCTGTTTCCAATTCTGTGTCTCCCTCTCTCTCTGCTCCTCTCCCGTTCATGCTCTGTCTCTCTCTGTCCCAAAAATAAATAAAAACGTTGAAAAAAATTAAAAAAAAATGTTTCCTAGAATACAAAGAGGGGAAATATCGTAAGATTTCAGTTTGTGATCTGTCTACAAATACTATAAATTTTAACTGTTAGTGGCAGCAGTGTATGTCTGGTTTACTTACACTATTTGTTTTTCTTTGAAAACATAGTGTGTGCAAAAGTTTTTGGGTTGAGTTTGGCAGAGTGGGGAAAACATAAATGAAACTAGAAAAAGAGCTTCCAGTGATGAATATTACAGTGTATAAATTAAATTCCTAATGACATAACTTGGGGAGTTCTTTTCTCTTTCAACAAGCTTGTGTGATGTAAGCTTTATTCCTGTGGAAACTTAGCACATTCGGTAGTTTGCTCATTTGATTTTACCTTCCAATAACTGAGAAAAGATGAGCACTTGGATGTGGGTTTCTATTATATAAATGTCTAGGTAAAGTTAGCTAATGGCAGCTGCTGATGAAACCTGGCTGTATACAAGGAGATGTTGTTCTTTCATAGAAATATACCCTCATTTGGAGTTCTTGATAGCAATTTCTCCCACTTTTATTGTGCACATAACTATGCCTCTTAGTTTTTTCCACAAAGCTATTCAGCTCTTCTAATTTTCTCTTTTTGGATCCTGTTCTGAATAGTAGTTCTCTGGGCATCAAGGATAAATGCAGTAATTCAGGCTCCAGTTTTTCTTGAAGGACAATGGCATTCTCCATAATATATTTAATAGACAATCATGTTCTCATGTCTAAAATAAATATAAATCATCAAAGGATAAGATGGCCTACTGAATGATTTTACTCATAATTCTTCTTTCATATGATTTCTTAAGGACTTAGAAGTATCAGGTTTTAACTGCTCTGTAACTTAAAAAAAAATCTGTGAAAATTCTTCTAGTTCTTCAAACTCCAGGCTGAGACATTTTATAAGAACTTTGTAAATGTCTATGAACTATGTTATCCAGGCCAGTTTTGTTTTATTTGGAGAAAATGATTTATCCAAATCCTATATTCACTAGCACAAAATACAAATACTCTCCTTATTGTTGTCAAACACTTCACAGAGCCCCATTCCATTGATTTGTTGAGCTCAGTCAATAGCAGATTCTGTGTTCAAAGTTTGATCACTCATAGACCTTATGATTCCTACTTTTTGTGGTGTGGTCTCAAATTGTCCTATAACTCAGGCAAATTATTTGGCAACTATGTCAGGAAAGAGGGCTAAATATTTTAGATGTTCCAGCTGGATAGTATCACCACTACTAGAAGAAATAAATGCAGTATGTATCCACTGATAGGTCAGTGAATAACTTTTGCTTCACTTACATAGCCTGATATAGCATGCACATATTTATTGATACACACACTTTGCTATTCAAAAATTACTTGAAGCACTTTATATTAAACTTGGAAATATAATAAGCTTTAATTCATATATAAAGAACAATGCTTAATTAATTTTATCTTCTTTCCACTAATAGAAAAAATTACCTAAAGAAAACTATCGCACTACGTATAAAATTTAATTGTAAACTTTTTGCAAGCTAAAACAAAACAGAAAATTCACAATGTTGCATGAAGTTCATTGCATCAAAAAAGTAAGAATGAGTTTAATTAATGTCTCTGTAAATGCCACTATGGACTCACTGTTTAAGTACACTGTAGGTAGAAAAGCTTAATATATATGAAAATATGTCCATAAATTAAATAGGCTTCCTTACCTTTTTTTTTCAAAATAATTTTAAAAGTTCATTCTATGAAACAATTTCAAAGGATATTATTCCAAGAAGCACACACCTTGTTGGGATGGAGTTTCCACTTTCAGATACTACATGTATCTACTCAGAATGATCTTACAATTTACCACTGAAAACTTTCAAAAGTATCAGAGATCATAGATAATTTAAATGACTGGTTGTTTTTGCAAATAACATGCTTGGAATAGTTTTTTTTTCATGGTGTCACTAGAATGCTCCACTTATTCTGATGTCATTTCAAAAATAGCATATATTTCTATAATAAAGTATCATTCATTTTTGCATATATATAATGTATAAAAATATATGTATATATGTGTATTTTTCATAATACTATCTGACGTTTTGTCATTTAAAATAAGGCATACTTCAAAAATATGTAAGGCTAACTATAAACTTGGAAAAATGATAATTTCCACAAAAATTAAATATAATAATAGTTGCACTTTAAAAATAAGGGCTTATGATATTCCACGTACATATACTTATTGATTCAACCTTCACAAAAATGCTATGAAATCTTACTATATTTTAATTTTTATTTTGTATTCTGATTTTTTTTCTAAATAAAAAAAACTGGAAGCTCAGAATGACCAGGTAACTTATTCAAGGTCACGTAACCAGTGGATCTAGAATTTGAATCCAAGTCTGTCTGATCCTAAGTTTCATGTCCTTCCCACTATGCTTTACTGTCTCACCATACTTTCAATGAAGTGCCTGGAAAATAATGCAACACTTTCACACTGACTACTTGACCTGCATTGCAAATTTGCCTGACATTAATACAGTTTTCCTACTTGTTAATGCATTTGGTTTGAATTTATAAGCTGACTACCTGACTCTAACTTCCTCAACTTTTCTGATTTTGTTATGGGAAAACAACAACGACAACAACAAAAACTAATGGTGGTTCATGTGCGCTATACCTGCTGGATGAGAAGAGATGCTGTAACCAGGGAAATAGTGCCTTAGAATGTTGCCCCCAAGCCAATGGAGCAGATAGGCAAGTAAGGAAGAACATAGGCAACCTCATACACAATAGAGTCTCTCTAGACACTCCATTCTACTGAGCAGGCTAAAAACACACCCTCTTTGAAGCTAGGGCAGGTATTTTTGTGATGTCATAGACGAGGTGTATGGAACACCTCTTCTCAGAAAGCCTTCTTCTATAACTACTTTTGGGCTAGATGGAATACCAACATCCAATGTGGTCTTGCCTAATTCTTATTCTTTGGTATCTACTCTCTGATCAAGTAATATATTCTGCTACATTTCTTTCTTGATATTTAAATATCTTAATCTTATGTGAGCTTCCTAAATTTCAGCCTACATCACCTATGGGGGACTTAAGTGGGCAGGACAGCATTAGTGCCTAAATTATTCTGCATCTGTTGCTTCATTTGGAATCCCAGTAGATGACTTATAGACCCCTTAGTTGTTCATGTACTCCAAACCCCATAGTCACGAGTGATCAAAATGGCACCCAAAGTCAACTCAGCAATGAAATTAAACCCCATAGTCTTTATTGAGTTGTAATAAAATGTCACATAATAATCTGTATCCCATTTTATTATAGTGATTTGTCAAACTACAAACAATACCTGAATTAATATATTAGAAATAAAAAGTGTGATATTTATTTAACACAGAACTTTGTTAATAGTTATTAATACTTCCTTCTATTAGGCTATTGCACATTATAATAAAATAATTGATTATGTAGTCATCCTTTTAGTCTTGGAATTTCTAAATATTTTCCATTTTCACCAGATATCATGTCCAAGTCTACTTTTATCAGCCATGGATTCTAGGCAAGATCCCAATTATCTCTTAACGATCTTTCTTATATAAAATATAAAAAGTTAATTTGACAGCTAACTTGAAGAGGATTATCTGCAGTCCCAAGTAGATTTGGAATATAAAAATCTCGTTAAATGTTTCTGTTTCTAGTTACTCTATATTATATATCAATGTAGTTTAATAGAACAGTCACTTTTTCTTTGTGGAATACAGACTTTGTTCTTTGTGAGTATTAGGTCTGAAGTGTTGGAAACATAAACCAGCATTCTCACTGTGCTGCTTTTGCTCAATTGTGACATTATTCTAAGATTTGCCAAAGAAAAATGTGTAGTAATCATAGGAAAATTGAGAATGCTTGTCTGGTTCCCAGCTATCTAGGGTAAATCTCAGGATGTCTGTGAGACTGCATCTGTATCAAAACTTTTTTTTTTTTTTTTTTGGCTGGACAGTCCTTAACTTCCAGTCAGACTGTTCCTAATAAGAAGGAGGGACCCAATTATCTTGTACGTCCATACAGCTATATTTAGGATTTGTCCCTGCTTCAGAGGGATCTGTCGAACCTGTAAGATTGTTTTGAAGGATTCTAAGTTCATTTTGAGAATTTGGATATCACTTGAATGGTAACATAGCTCAAACTTCCACCCACCTTGGTAACCCTGTAATGACAGGAATGCCACCCTCTTCTCGTTATCACCAACACATCACAAAGTTTTCCATTTTTATGCACTCAGTATACTATGTGTTGCACAAAGGAGGAAGGTTGCTTTGAATGGAGAAGGAATCTAGTCAGTCTGCTCAATCTTTTGTTCAAAAACATCTCTTACATACATTCTATAGGATAGGCTCTAGGCTAGACACAGGACATACAATGCTGGATAAAACAAATATGATAATGTCCTTCATGTTGCTTTTCCAAAGGACCCTGAAGAGTTCTACTTAAAATCGAGAGTCTCCCTTTGATTTCCCAGGCCAGCCAGAAACAGTTATCCTTACTCTCAATGGGGTCTGGGTTCCCCTCTGCCCATTGCTCAGACTGAAATATAATCCAGATGTTGTTTGGTGTTGTAAATTTTGAAGGGGAAATAAAGCTTCGCAGAGAATCCGGGAACATTTGTGCTGTACTATAGAATGTTCTGGAAGCTATTGTGGCAAAATAAGACCTCTGTAAGATTCTGTTTGTAAGTTGCATCATCCTAGCTCCAGTACCAAGGGCAGGGCATGACCAGTTTAGCATGCTTTCAAGTAAGGGTTCATAGAACCAATTTTTCAGACACTCTAGCTCTGGCCAATGTCTCCTTTGTGCTTGTTATTTGGCTCTAACCTATTGACTTCAGAATATCCTGATATCAAGCTTCATGCATCTTCATTCTCTGGAAAATTATTTATGACCCTCAATTCAACTGCTCCATCTGGTTTGTGGACTAAAAATAAGAAAAAAAGGACATCAGGAATTCATTAAGATCTTTTTTTTTTTTTGCAACTGGAAATATTGTAAATGCTGTGGGCATTTTATCTGTTTGAAAAGTGTCAAGATTTGGTTAAGTGAGTTCATTTGTATTCTCCAGCCTTCCTTTGCTCTCTGTAACTGCTGCTTTACTATGAGCACCCATAATTTGACCAAACACTGCCAATTTCCTGACACTACTTTAATATAAGTAAATGTTCAGCTTAGCCTACATAAAACATACAAAATCACAGGAGTAAATAATTTCCAAAGATACATTTTTAAATCTTCCAAAATGACGTTGTAAATATAAAAACATAAGCAACAACAGCACAGACTAAGGTAAGTATTTTTATGTAGTAATTTTAAATTACCAGAAGCAAAAACTTAAACTCGATCTTAAAATTAATAAAGATGGATAGGTACTAAAATTCTTAAGGAAAATTGTTTTTAAAATGTGAACAAGAAAAAAAAAAGAAAGAAAATAGGTGTAACAAGGAGCAGCATGGATGAAATCCAACTAACATCCATAGTGATTTGATAAGCCATATATGATCACAATTAGCCATTGTTAACAGCCTGAGAAAAACGAAAAGAACCTGAATAAAGACATTGGTTTTCTTCCTGAAGTGATCACCTGCTGATTACATCATTGTAAAAAAAAATGAGTAAAAAAAAAAAAATCAGTTTTGAGTGAATATGTTGAGGGTAGGGGGGAGAACAAGTCATAAAGGCTAATTGAGAGTATGAATCAGTGCTTAGGGAAGAAAATCTCCCCAAATTCCCTGAAATTTTATTAATATCCAAGCCCAGATCAAGGCCTTTTTTAATGCAATAAGAAGTACATTTCAAATAGATTAGTTTATCTATTTCTCTACCTCAGTTTAATTTACAATTGGAAATTATAAGTATTTCATTAATCAGTTAACAAGGCATATTTATAAGGCATATTAGTTCATAAGTTACAAGAGCAAACTGACTTATTTTAAAGGCAACCCTGGTGTTTTAGCAAGGAAAGACTAATGCTGTTTATTCCAGGGGTCAATCTTGTTTTTGTTTTTGGGTTTTTTTTTATGTTTTATTTATTTTTGAGAGCAAGAGAGACAGAACATGAGCAGGGAGGGGCAGAGAGAGAGAGAGAGAGAGAGAGAGAGAGAGAGAGAGAGAACTCGATGCAGGCTTCAGGGTCCGAGCTGTCAGTGCAGAGCCTGACGCTGGGCTTGAACTCACAAACTGCAAGATCATGACCTGAGCTGAAGTCAGACGCTTAACTGACTGACCCACCCAGGCGGCCCTACAGGGCTCAGTTTTTTAAAAAAATAAATCTTCTTGGGATTTTATGGGATACTGTGTTTTGCTATGGCCACAGGTGAAACACAATGAAGGTAATACCTCTTTGAAACAATACTGTAAGGAAACAATGAAGAATATGGGTATAAAAGTAATAAATTGAGAACCAAAATCTTATTTGTGTTCCTGCTGATAGAAAAGCCACAGGTCCCATGTTGATATTATTTGTCATTTAAGAATATGCAAATGGATCATATGAAAATGATCCTTGCTATGAGAACTTGCTAATAAGGGCAAGGACTCTGTGGCAATGACCTCTGTCATGGGGGGCAGACTACCTGGGCTCTTGATGTCTAAAGTTTCTTGACTTTTCTGGCTTGTATCTTTACCTTTTCCAAAACTTATTTTCCGGTTCACTACTTCTTAATACATTGTCATGTTTTCCAAAGATGGAGAAATGGGATTAAATAAAGTTGGTAGATAAGAAAGAAAAAAAGTGGCATCCTAAGAGAAAAAAAATGGTATGAACAGTGATAAAATGGTAATTTGAGAACTGTCTATAAGTAGGCACTGAATATCAATTCACTATGTTTCTGTGTCTGTTCTATCTATTACAAATGCTTTGGAAAAATTCTAATTAAAAGTATGTAGCAATAGAGAAGCCAGAAATAAGCCCTTAAATTTATTGATTTTTTTTGGCAAGGGTGCAAAGACAATCCAATGGCAAAAGAATAGTTTTTTTCAAGAAATAGTGCTAAGACAATTGAATACTCATATGCAAAAAAAAGGAAAGAAAAAATCATTTAGATGCATACCTCACACTATATACAAATATTAATTCCAAATGTATTATAAATCTAAATATAAGAGCTAAAATATAAAACTAAAAATGAGAAAATATGGTAACCTTAGATTTGCCAAAGATGTCTCAGTTATGTCCCCCAAAGCAAATTTCATAAAACAAAAAAATGGATAAATTAGATTGCATCTAAATGAAAAACTTCATCTTTCAAAAGACATAATTAGGAAAATGAAAAGATAAGACATACACTTGGCTAAGATATTTATAAGTCATATGTCTGATAAAGGACTATATGCAGAGGAACTTTTACAATTCAATAAGAAGATAATTAAAAATCGATCAAAATATGTTAATGTCTATTCGTATATTCTTAGTCCAAAGAATATATAGGAAAGACTAATAATAACCATCTGAGAAAATGCTTAATATCATTAGTCACTAGGGAAATGCAAATTAAAACTAAGGTGCCACTTTTTACACCAAGTAGAGTGGCTATAATCCTTAACATTGAAAATACCAACTGTTGGTGATAATGTAAAGAATCTAGGAACATCTAGGAACATAGAATCTAGAATACATTCCTTCTAGTGGGAATACAAAATGGTATAACTACTTTGGAAAACACTTTGGCAATTTCTGAATAGTTAAACATGTACGTACCATATGACTCAGCAATTCCTGTTCTAGTTATCTACCTGAGTTATGTATATGGATTTTCCTAGCAGCATTATTTGCAGTAACCCCAATCTGAAACCAATCTTGATGTTTATCAACTAGTGAATGAATATATAAAGTGTGATATATTCATGCAATGGAATTTTATTTACTAGTAAAGAGGAATGGACTCCTTTTACACACAGCAACATGGATGAACCTCAAAAACATACTAAGTGAAAGAAGCCAGACACAAAGGAAAACACAGTGTATGTTTTTGTTTATATGAAATTTCTAGAAAAGGTAGATTCATGGAAACGTAAAGGAGGTCAGCAGTTGCCTGAAGCTGGTAATAGGAGAAAGATTGATAGCAAATGGGAGTGAAAGAAACTTGGGTGGTGGAAATGTTCTAAAATTGTATTATGGGGGTGGCTGCACATTTATATAAGTTTAATAAGAATCTTCAACTTTTATACTTACAATTGGTGAATTTTATGTTGCATAAATTATACCTTAATAAAGATACTACAATTTTTAAAGGTATGTGAAAGGCAAATCTCCACTAACATACCTATTTTTTCATACTGTTAAGAATAAGCAAACCATTGAGCCTACAAGGAATATAATGTTATAAAGAAAAAGTGAGTGATTTACTTCTACCTGTAAAAGTTATTTCAAAGTTTAAGGTTGTCATTGTTTTCTCAGTAGACTGTTTTCACAGAAACTAAGTCCAAGGAACATTGTCCTTACCCTGGGTTTTCTGTAAATACACACCGTAAATCCAGGAACTTAATAAGATGAATGAGGTTTTTCCCTTCTTATTGGGTACCAAGGACTACTTGTCATCTGTCAATGTTACTGAAGTGCTACATGCAAATTACCTGCACATCAATTGCTGAAGAATCTTGAATAAAGACTAGAGAAGACCAAGGATTATAAATAAAGTCTTAATAAAGCTTAAGCAGAGAAAGAATTTTTTTTCCTCCTCAGATTTACATTTTTTTTGACTCATTATGACAGAGGAGCTATCAAGGAAGATGTGAAGAAGGGAAGGAAATGAGAGATGGGGGCTATACTTTGGATAATGTTCAACAATAAAGAATGCAACTTATTTTAATATCCATTACTGATTCCTTGACATGTTGCTTTACTTAGTTGTCTTAATTCAGTAAAACAAACTATATCCATTTTCAAATATCAGGCTATTGTTTTGTCATACCCATCATCAAATGATCCTTTCACTATCTTTTATTTGGTTTTAACTAGCCAAGGTCCATTGAAATTCAGTTCAACTCTGTGTTAGTGGAGATTGCAAGACAGTGTTTATGGGAGAGAAGGCAGGGTGTGTTATTCTATGTTTAATGTAGATCCTGCTCCAGTTAAGAAAAAAACTGTATTAGTACGAAGAAATTTGCCAGCCTGGAATCCACTAAAAAAGGAAGACAAAAGAAAGAAAGAAAGAAAGAAAGAAAGAAAGAAAGAAAGAAAGAAAGAAAGAAAGAAAGAAAAGAAGAAAGAACGAAAGAACGAAGAAAGAAAAGAAAGAAAGAAAGAAAGAAGAAAGAGAAAGAGAAAGGAAAGAGAAAGAGAACTTTTTATGACAGTGTTTCAGTTTTGACATATAACCTGATGGGAGTTATAGGAATAATAGAAAAAGTAAGGGAGTATCATTTATAGAGTCTATGGCTAAAGTTTCAGAGTAGGGAATGTTCACATTTGAAGGCTATGTCCTAAATTAGCAGCGGTATTTGGAGGCTTTGGAAAATATGGACTTTGTCACAGGTTCAATCCCTAGACTGGAAGAAACTAGGATATTGCCTCCGTAGAAATGTACATAACTGGGGGGTGAAAGCTTAGAAGTACAATCCTGTGGGTTTTTTTAAATATGACCAGCCTTAGTATTTCTATAATTGTTTTTAAAATTGACACAAGATTTTGTTTGTAAAGTTATTCTTTATTTCTCTAGAGACTATTGGGGAAGTGATGATTGCCTTGAACTAAGTCATTTTCCTTTTGATTATATTTTCAATGAAAATTTATGGTGGAATATGAACTTACTGTTGAAGCTGTCATCACAATTACATTATTATCATGTGGTTAGAAATGTATGTCTGATATAAACTTATTAAGTAATTAAATCTATTAACTGTTAATAATGACTTCACTATTTAAATTCCATATTGCTTTTTAGATTCCTAAAATGAGTTTCCTACATCCTAGTATCCCATGTAGTTAAAGAGCAGGGTATGGACAAAAGAGTTTCCAAGTTGTCAAAGACATCTCTATACCTCTCCTCATTTTTTTACTAAATCAAATTAATTGGCTTTTACTCTCCTAACATATGAGGAATTATATTTTTTATTCTTTTTTTACATTTATTTATTTTTGAGAGACAGAGACAGAGCACAAGTGAGGGAGGGGCAGAGAGAGAAGGAGACACAGAATCTAAAGCAGGCTGTCAGCACAGAGCCTGAAGTGGGGCTCCAACAAGCGAACTTCAAGATCATGACCTGAGCCAAAGTCGGACACTTAACTGACTGAGCCACCCAGGCACCCCCATATGAGGAATTATATTAAACATAAAACTTGAGAGAAGCTTTGTCTGGTATTCATAATTTAAACTCTTTAATCTGTTTTAGATTTTTCTATTGCATTCTTCTACCTAGTTCTTATAAATCAGCCTGCAAAAGAACATATTCCTTATTAACTTGCACATTAACAAATCCAAAGTTACAAACTACAGGTAGGCTAGCCCACGTTGTACAGGAACAATTTTAAATACAGTTAAGAAAACATTTTCATTCCATGCCAGAACTGTTCCCAAACATTCATTAGTAGATCGAAATGTGCCTTCTAGACCCTATGTGACTGATCAGGGTTCATGATGTCTGAAGAAAAACAAGGAAGACTCATGGAAGCATAAATACCGTTTTGAGAAAATACTGTTCCTTTTATTTTCAAAAGCATCTACTGTGCATTGTAGAGGATTTTGTGACTCATTAAGTGAAGATGCAATAATTAGGATCAAAATGTATATTTTGTATTGAGATTAATTACATTTTGAAAACTGGCTTATGGACAATAAACATTTTCTTACATGAAACACAGAAAGGATCTGAAAGGTCCAAAACTGAATTTTACTCCACAGCAGTTGGGAAATCATTCAGTAAAAGGGAAATGGTAAGGTAATGCAGGCTATCATAAAGGTTTTCTGGCTCCATATAAACTTTCTCTTTGGTCTCAAAAACATTAACCAACACAGAGCTGACTGCGGCTGAGCTGGGTGTTCTTCCTCAATGCTTTATTACCTTCTTGAAGCTGACAGCAAAATGCTTCAGCAGTTGATTCAACATTAGACTCGAACGGTCTTAAGTCTAAGAGAAGCTGGTAACTGCTTTGCAAATATTAAAGATGGAAATGGCATTTTCAAAATCTAGATTTTGTTCTTTCTGGTTTTTATGTGTTTTTCCCAGAGGTAGATTTTTTAAGAAATATGAAAGTTGTATTTTGTAATTTTGCCAGGAATGTATTCATGAACGTAAATAGAAAGAGATGGGATGATAGCACGTGTTTGTATTTTAGGAGAGTATAAAATGAAAGTATGTGGTGTCTGTTTTCTTCGGGATACAATATGTCATCTAGTGAGCAATTTTTATATATGTTTTGCCATCTATCATCCTCATCCTACTTAAGAATAAAATTAGAGTTGGCTGTATCCCAGTGTTGTTTTAAACACACAGATTCACAAAGGATACTGTCTTCTTGGATGTGACCTAGGCAGATGTTGTTCATGAAAAGAAATTAGAAATAGAGAGATGGGTGTTAGAATTGAAAGGAAGGTGTTTTATTTGGTCCATCCAGTCAGGACAGTCTAGATTATGCTTTGGTGATTAAAAACACCACCTCAAATTTTATCATGTCAGAAGTTTCTTTCTCATGCACATTACCCATCTAATATGGACTAGCAGGGAGTTGGACCCATTGTGGTTACTTAGACATAGGATGACAAAAGCTTCATCCTGAAGCAATTCCACTTGACAGTAAAAAAGGTTTGAGGGGCGCCTGGGTGGCGCAGTCGGTTAAGCGTCCGACTTCAGCCAGGTCACGATCTTGCGGTCCGTGAGTTCGAGCCCCGCGTCGGGCTCTGGGCTGATGGCTCAGAGCCTGGAGCCTGTTTCCGATTCTGTGTCTCCCTCTCTCTCTGCCCCTCCCCCGTTCATGCTCTGTCTCTCTCTGTCTCAAAAATAAAATAAAAAAAAAAAACGTTAAAAAAAAAAAAAGGTTTGAGGCAAATCTCAGCCTGGCCTTTAAAACATCTGCTTAGATTTCATTGGCCAAAGCAAGTTACTTGGCCAAGTCTAACTTCAAAGAAGATCGAGAAGCACAGTTTTATCACATGCCCCAAAACAGAGAGCCAGAAATATATAATGAACAGCACAGAGGACTTAAACAGTATTATAAATAATATTCAGGGAATGATTTGTTGGAGACTGAATTGATCACAACTTAGACAATCAGTTTTACCCGCAGTGACTTACTTCAGTTTCTTCAACTAATCTATTTATTGGTAAAACAAACACTGTTATGATTTGAGAAGTCCCCTCTGGTATATACCATTTCTGTGTGGTCTTCTTGTCATCAAGAACTATTTTGATTTCTATTTGAAGAAAAGAAAGTGATTTTCAAAGATATTGGTCTTGCTCTAAATAATATTTTCATAAAATTTTCTGAAATAAGTCCAAGGCACATATTTCAGTAGGCATGAGAAGGCTCTAGAACATTTTGCTCTGCACAGATAACCCTTATAGAATATAAATTATTCTCATTATGTTAGGAGTGGTGACCTGCGGCCAGGTCTTGATCCTTGAAACTAAACAAAATTATAATTAACATAACAATTATACTCTTATCAGTTGTATCTGTTTATTAAATATCACATATCATATCCCTATTATGGATCATTGAACACAACCTATAGGAAATTATTGCTTCACAGCCACATACTTGCACCATGCTCTAAAACATGGTTACTAGAGGTCAAGGTTTTGAGGTATGGATATTTTGACACTAACTAAAGCTACCATATTTTTCACCCCAATTGTTAGAATACTTTTTTTGGTGCCACTTTTATGCATAGAAAGTAGTCTATAAAACAGAATTTGGATGTTAAGAACACAGTAGTTCCTCAATAGAGATATGAAAATAAATATAAGAAGGCTTAATTTTCTGAAACATTTTCTTTACTGGAGAAAGCTGTACTTGAAAGTATGTGATTATCTCCAAAGTACATGACAAATACATGTTGCAACATCCATCTGTCAGCATTGCTAGCAAAGTAAAATGTAAAGAACATATTTTATTTTGTTAATGGGTCAGTATTAAAAAGAAATCTGAAGTTATTTCTTCCATACCTTTTCACAATAGTTCCCTAGCATCAAGATAGGATGGACTAATTTACCTCAGTTGCTTTAATGTAGGAAGTACTTAAAAAAAAAAATGAAAATCCTTCAGACATTGAAGAGAAAGAACATACCCTCAAATAATTAAAAGAAAAAAATCAGACATCTAGGGGCACCTATATGGCTCAGTCGGTTGAGTGGCTGCCTCTTGATTTTGACTCAGGTCATGATCCCAGGGTCATGGGATGGAGCCCTGCATGGGACTCCACATTAAGCATGGAGCCTGCTTAAGATTTCTCTCTCTCTTTATCTCTCCCTGGGCCCCTCCCTTTTGCCCTGCTCACACACTCCTCCTCACATTCTCTCTCCTTTTTCCTTTCTAATAAATCAATAAATCAATACATCAATAAACAAACAGAAAAAGAAAAACCAGAGCTCTAGTCAGGAATAAACAGGACATCATTTAGTGATATAGGATGGCAGGGTAATTCACTGTTTTTATAGTAGAATTTTTAAAATCACAAGGCCCCCTATATTGGACTAGAAACTGAATAGGAAACACAAATTTCTTTTGATTTGGGAGTCAAAGGAGTCCTAAGGCTGAGATTTTAAACTCCCCAACAGATTTTTGGTTTTACAGTAGTTGGCAAAGTTATTTGCATATGTCCCCTGAATTAATAGTAGTATGTTTCATTTGAAAAATAGAGAAAAATAAACATAATAGAAAGTATAAATCACTCATAGACTTAAAAATTTATGTAGACTCTGAGGTGCCTGGGTGGCTCAGTCAATTGAGCATTTGACTTCAGCTCAGGTCATGATCTCCCAGCTTGTGGGTTCGAGCCCTGCATCAAGCTCTATGCTGACGGCTCGGAGCCTGGAGCTTGCTTTGGATTCTGTGTCTTCCTCTCTCTCTGCCTCTAACCCACTTGCATTCTGTCTCTGTCTCTCTCAAAAATAAATAAACATTACAAAATTTTTTTTTAAATTTATGTAGACTCTGAAGTAAAAGTCCCTTTGTCTTCTTCAAACTAGTATTTTTTTCTCTGTGTTTATGCATACACGTGACTCATAGCTGTGTAACTTTTAAAAAGAGGAAAGGGCATATTAAACACATTGATTTTTAAGTTTTTTTAATAGAGCATATCATGTACACTTTTAGTCCATACATCTCAAGTTACCTATTGAGATAACTATTTAGTATATCATTGTACTATTTTTCCCTGATTTACTCAGTCATTCTCCTACTGATGGACATTTTTGTGGTTTCTAATTTCATATTATTCCAAATAAAGCTGGAGTAAGTGTTTTAAATATTGCGAATACTTTTTAAATGTCTTAAGTATAAGAATCAAAATATCTTAGCTAAAAGAAAATGTATTAATTACAAGAATCATGGGACCAATAGGAAGAAAACAGAAAGACAAAAGATGGTTAACACAGAATCTCTGTTGATTAACAATCAGCTGGAGAACTCAGAACATACTGCTTCTCTATGGAGTTGTTTTCAGAAAGTCTGTATGTGATATTTTTGATGCATTGCGATATTACTGAGGTAATGCATTCTAACATCATGCCACTGATTCTCTGGGATCCTAATAAGTGTCCTAATTCAAATTTCAATGAGCACTTTCAAGTACCACATGACCTGGGAATGAATGTTGATTAGGTGAATTACCCTAATGACAGACAGTCAAGGCTATTTACTGTCACACTATAAGATTTCTGTTTGGTTGTAAACCCAATGAAGAAAACTGACTCATGTCCAGATGCTACTGGAGAAAACATAAACTTTATATTTTAGTGTCCAACGTGTAAACCCAGATGATATGTACTTCACTGTTTATCACCTAAGGTTTATATTGGAGAGACTTAGTTAATTTACATGGTATAATTATTTTCTATATTTTCCATGAAGTTTTCTTTTCCAGTAATTTGCAAAAACAAAATGAAAAAACTCAAACTGAAACTTTGTTGCAGAATAGAGATAACTCTTTATACATTCAAATGGATTTCATGATCAAACTTGGAAAAGATTGAAAGTTATTTTTAAAAATTACCTATAGGGGCACCTGGGTGGCTCAGTCAGTTAAGCGGCCAACTTCGGCTCAGGTCATGATCTCACAGTCTGTGAGTTCGAGCCCTGTGTCAGGCTGTGTACTGACAGCTCAGAGCCTGGAGCCTGTTTCCGATTCTGTGTCTCCCTCTCTCTGACCCTCCCCCATTCATGCTCTGTCTCTCTCTGTCTCAAAAATAAATAAACGTTAAAAAAAATTAAAAAAAATTACCTATAGAGTTAGGCTTTGCCAAAATCCATATTTTATTGTAAACGGATTCTGGAACATTTTAAATTATCTCAAGTTCACCTAATCTTAATCGCGGTGACTGTGATGTGTATGATACCTCTTACTTTTACATGTATCTTCTACCATTAATTTTATTGTTTAGATCAGATTTCAGGTGGTTGTGATTTTTCCCCAAATACTTAACCACTTTACATTCAGAAATTGAGAGATTAGTTTATTTCAAGGTCATTGGCTCTGTGCTCTCAGTGCAGAACCCCACATGGGGCCTGATCTCATGAACCATGAGCTAATGACCTGAGCCAAAATCAAGAATTGAACATATAAACAAATGAGCTACCCAGGCACCTCCTGCTTTATTATTTTAATGATAGATCTTGCAATGTATTGAACTCATTGAATCTGCTGATTAAAAATATGCCTTCTTTGTCATCTTATTCAACATTTAATAATTCTAATAACTTTATAACTTCTAGTACCTTTCTGAGACTTAGTCCCAATTTGACATTACTAACTATGCATATCCTACTCTTACCTCTGAAACTAAATGCTTAGTTTAAGAGCTTATAAAAAGCAATTTCTTTTTTATGACCTGATTTCTAAAATGCTTCTTAAAATGTAACTCATCTTTGTATAGTGAAACATAAAAGCCAATATGTTCTTATTCAAAAAGGTTGTTTTGAATTTATTAAATAATGCAGTAAAAATTAGGTGACAATTTTAATTTAATAAGAATAATATTTCTATAAATATATTGGAAGCATGATGTGTAAATGAGCATTGAAAACCAGGAGGACATTGTATATAAATTTGAGACACAGATTGCTATGTAATTTTAACAGATAGAATCAATTCTGAAACATGAATTGGAATTTCTATTACAACTTTATAATGCTTAATAAAATTATATGATTGTTGTAGCTTAAGACTTAAAATATTTATCAACATGTCTGCCCTACATACTGTTGAGAGGTCCTGATTATTGGCCAATACATGTATAGTGATTTATTATCTGTATTAGTGTTCTCTTATGTTTGGTAACTTAAATCACTTAGCAAGAGTGGGAATAGGTGCTTCAGAAAATAATCCTAAAAGATTTTGTATTGCTCTAATGAGATTCTTTGCTTTGAATAGGGCAGAATTTGTTCTAATTTAAAAAGAAGACAAATAAGGATGATGTAGGAAATTCTCTTCTGATGCCCTTTTATATACATCAGTATCCTTGTCAACCTACATTAAATAGCAACATTTAAATAAATAACAACCATATCAACAAGAGAAGTTATTTACTATTATTAGGAGACAATTCTCCATGAGTCTTTCACATTTCTATACTTCTTACAACCACTCTGATGAACAGCACACAACTGCCTTTGTTCTCAGCTATATTTTCAAGGAAGTTTATACAGCAAAGAGCCTTGGAAGACTGAGCAAAGGGCAAGTTTGTCTACTGTTTAATAAATAAAAGTCTTCCTTAAGGGCAAAGTTCCGACAAGCTTACTGTCCATTATAAAAGATTTGGTTTCCCTAAGCTCAGGGCTCCCTTCCTGTAATATGACCCTTTACATGCACAGGCATCACCTGGTCCTTTTAGCATCATTCTGTGGAATTGGGACTCAAGGAAACAATACAAATTGTTGATACTCTGGATAGTGCAATTACTGTGAGCCATAAACTGTCTTTTGTATTTGTCTCAGGACTCTCATGCCTTTTTCCAGCATCCTGGAACTGGCAGGACTACCTTGTTAGCTTGCAAGTAGAGTAAAAACTCTTTGAAACAACAAAACTAAGATGCTTGTTTTTTTTAACTTATGATCGATGCTTTATTAAAAAATCCCTTAGTTCTTCAGTGAAAGCATATTATGTGCAATGTTCTGTGCTAGATGCTATAAATGGAAAGAAAATTGTTTCTACCCTCAGATAAATGAATGTCTAGTGAAGAGATAGATGTAATATAAATTTTTAAGTATAAAAGGAGCTTTGGACCATTGAATACCTAATTCTGCTTGGGTTGAAAAAGTTTCACAAGGAAGGCTTCTTAAGGAAGGGAAGGCAAAGAAAAGACGTGGAATATGGAAATACATCTTTTAGAAAGTTACAAGCAGGAAAAGTTCCCAGGCACTGAAACCAGAATAATGACAGAATTTATTTGTAAGGCTGAATCTATCCACCCAGAGAAAAAGCCAACTAGGTCTGCTAGCATTGTGTGCCAAGGAAAAGAATTTTGATTTTATTTGGAAGGCAATGGAGAGTCATTGAAGGATTTTGATAAGCAGAAGAAATGCTTAAGTATCCCTCTTTATTTTTTCACATCATTTATCACAACTTGACATATTATAGATTTCTTTTATTGTCTTATCTTTTAAAAAAAATTTAAATGTTTATTCGTTTTTGAGGGACAGAGAGAGACAGAGCATGAGTGGGGGAGGGGCAGAGAAAAGGAGACACAGAATCCAAAGCAGGCTCCAGGCTCCAAGCCATGAGCACAGAGCCTGACATGGGGCTCAAACTCATGAACTGTGAGATCAGGACCTGAACCTAAGTTGGACTCCTAACTAAGCCACCCACTCACCCCTTATTGTCTTATCTTAAAATATACATTCCATTAGAGCAGGAGCATTTTGTTGTCACTGTTCACTGAGGTCCTCAATGCCTAAAATGATACCCAACAGATAGTTCATAATCTCTTAGTATTTCTTGAATGAATAAATAGGAGCCACGTGGAATATGGATTACAGATAAAGAAGCATGAGATCAGAGGCATGGTATGCAATAGTGACTATTACAATACCCGGATGTGAGATTATAATGGCTTGAAAAAACACATTCTTTGAGATAGGTATATAGAAACAGGTCTGGAGGAGATAGTAAATTTATCTTAGCACATATCAATTTTGAGATACAGCAAGACATCTATGTGGAGATAGCCAGTAGGCAGTTGGATATATGGCCCTTACACTGTGGTTAGAAATCTTGGCTCGATGTAAACATTAGAAAGTCATAAGTAAGTAGGTGTTATTTAAAGCTATGTGCAAGGCTAAGATCACCTACAGAGAGGCCAACTGAGAAGCAAAGAATACATTCCTTTAAAACAACAACATCTAAAGGGCAGGCAGAAAAATAACCTGAGGATAAGGAACTAGGGAGGTAGAGAAGTAGGAGGAAAAATTGCCAGGATTAATAAGTAATGTATATTTTATACAAAGCGAGAATATCTAAATAAGTAATCTTTCATTTATGAGGGAAAACCTTCTGGAAAAAAAATTTATGATGTGGTTCACCCTTTGAAAATGAAAAAGAAGAAATCATTCTATTTGGGATCTTGGGAGAACATGTGATCTGGTTATGTTAGATTAGCTATAAAAGAAGCACATTTAGAAGATTCAGCTAGAATCCAAACAACCAAATCTCACTTGAGAAAACTTGAGTTCCTGAGTCAAACTGAGAGTGAAGCAATCACTTCATGAGTCTTAATTAAAACATGAATTATTCTCCTTCATTGTTGTTAGTAAAATTCTATCCTATTATTTACTGTGTACTTAAATACCAGAGAGTAACGACCATTCTCTTAGCTTGATATTCAGAACAGGCTAATCATGAGAGGCTCACTCAAGTTAGAAGCACTAAGCAAATGAAAATAGAGGGGAGAGGATCAGAGATGTTTCAGGTCAGTTGGCCAAGCTCAATTACTAGATCAAAGAATCTAAGGAGTTTCATGAAGATGACTTACCAAGGTCTGCCTATATCAGGAGCTCTAGGCAAGACTCCACTTGAAGGGAGGGAAAGTCATTCTTGTTGAGACTGATATCTGGATACTGTCTTTTTAGAAATCCCATGAAGGTTTTCTGTATCTGTATTTTATTTTAATAAACAGTTGAAAAAAAACCCATGAAATCTTTCTGGTGAACCCGTGAAATGCCTTATTTGCAAATCCTTTCTTATCAAAGTTGACCTGTCTATTTTCCTGCTGGCTTTGTCTTGTACTTTCATATTTGATTAATATACCATTTACTGGTTTGGGACCTAACATTTTGTTAAAGTGCAATTACTTTTGTTTTCCTGTTTTTCTTGGTCTCTCCACCTCCCTTACATTTTGTCTAAGTATCTGTTCACTGGCAGTCATTTAAGATTAGACCTCCATCGAGGTAATTTTGGCAAGTGTATTTCAAAGACAGCTCTACATAAAAAGTGGTAGACATGTAAAATTATTCTTGGCTCTTTGCCATGAGAAAAATATACAGAGTTGTCCACAAATACCAACTCAGACCTCATAATATTTCTGTCAAATGAGGTGTGAAGCAGTCACAGATATACATCAACTAACAGAGAGTGACTTTGAGTATTTTGTTTTACCAGAAACATAAGAATACTTACAGCTTAAATCATGAAATGTTTGAGTCCTTGTATTGATGTCCTTTTTACAAATTGCAAAAGAAGTTTCAAGGTTAATAGTGGATTTGCGTTACTAATAAAGAATTAACAACACAGTAACATTTTTACAACTGGAATATAACGCTCATAATTTTAGTGCCTTAGAAGATGGGAATTGAAAATTGTCCCAATTGTCTGAAACAGACTAGGCTATTTTTGATTATACATCATAAGTCATCTTTCGTAAAAACTACACATGGCAATGTTTTTCTTTTTTTTCCTTTTTTTCTCCCCAGCTTTATGAAGTATAAATGACAAATAAAATTGCGTATATTTAAAGCATACAACATGATGGTCTGAAACATTGTGAAATGATTACCACAATCAGGTTAATTAACACATCTATCACCTCACATAATTACCTTTTTTATCTTTTCTTTTCTTTTCTTTTCTTTTCTTTTCTTTTCTTTTCTTTTTTTGTGTGGTGAGAATGCTTAAGATCTAATCTCTCAGCAAATTTCAATTATACAATACAGTATTATTAACTATAGTCACCATGCTGTTCATTAGATCTGTAGAACTTACTCATCTTATAACTGAAGGTTTGCGCCTTTTGACCAACATCTCTCCATTTCCCCCACCTCCCAGCCCCTAGTCACCACCATTCTATCCTGTTTCTATGAGTGTGACTTTTGAAAACACTTTAAGATTCCATATACAAGTGAGATCATACAGTATTTATCTTTTTCTGTCTCACTTATTTTGCCTAACTTAATGCCCTCCAGGTTCACTCATGTTGCCTCAGTGGAAGATTTCTCTCTTTCTTGTGGCTGAATAATAATATTCCATTTGTCCACTCATATCTTCTTTGTCCTCTCATCTGTCAATGGAGAGATAGGTTGTTTCCATATATTTGCTATTGTAAAATAGGCTATTTTGAATTGAAAAATATTGAATAATTTCAGAAGTATGTCATTGGCATTGGATTTTTTGTGTTGCTGAAGTACTCTCATTTTTCTCCCTAATGTTTATGCACTTGTCTATAAAAAGTTCTATTATTATTATTATTATTATTATTCATGGGTATTTGTATTTAAATGTTTGTCTTTTCTTCTCTTTTATTTTATTTTAATTTTATTTTTAATTTTTTAAAATTTACATCCAAATCAGTTAGCATATAGTGCAACAATGATTTCAGGAGTAGATTCCTTAGTGCCCCTTACCCATTTAGCCCATTCCCTCTCCCACAACCCCTCCAGTAACCCTCAGTTTGTTCTCCATGAGTCTCTTCTGTTTTGTCCCCCTCCCTGTTTTTATATTATTTTTGTTTCCGTTCCCTTATGTTCATCTGTTTGGTCTCTTAAAGTCCTTATATGAATGAAGTCATATGATTTTTGTCTTTCTCTGACTAATTTCACTTAGCATAATACCCTTCAGTTCCATCCACATAGTTGCAAGTGTCAAGATTTCATTCTGTTTGATTGCCGAGTAATACTCCATTGTGTGTGTGTATGTGTGTGTGTGTGTGTGTGTGTGTGTGTGTGTGTGTATACACACCACATTTTGTTTATCCACTCATCCATCGATGGACATTTGGGCTCTTCCCATACTTTGGCTATTGTTGATAGTGCTGCTATAAACATGGGGGTGCATGTGTCTCTTCGAAACAACACACCTGTATCCCTTGCATAAATGCGTAGTAGTGCAATTGCTGGGTCATAGGGTAGTTCTATTTTTAGTTTTTTGAGGAACCACCATACTGTTTTCCAGAGTGGCTGCACCAGCTTGAATTCCCACCAGCAATGCAAAAGAGATCCTCTTCTCTGCATCCTCACCAACATCTGTTGTTGCCTGAGTCGTTAATGTTAGCCATTCCGACAGGTGTGAGGTGGTATCTCATTGTGGTTTTGATTTGTATTTCCCAGATGATGAGTGATGTTGAGCATTTTTTCATGTGTCAGTTGGCCATCTGGATGGCTTCTTTGGAGAAGTGTCTATTCATGTTTTTTGCCCATTTCTTCACTGGGTTATTTGTTTTTTGGGTGTTGAGTTTGATCAGTTCTTTATAGATTCTGGATACTAACCCTTTATCTGATATGTCATTTGCAAATATCTTCTCTCATTCTGTAGGTTGCCTCTTAGTTTTGCTGATTATTTCCTTTGCTGTGCAGAAGCTTTTTATTTTGATGAGGTCCCAGTAGTTCATTTTTGCTTTTGTTTCCCTTGCCTCTGGAGATGTGTTGAGTAAGAAGTTGTTGCGGGCAAGATCAAAGAGGTTTTTTCCTGCTTTCTCCTCGAGGATTTCGATGGCTTCCTGTCTTACATTGAGGTCTTCCATCCATTTTGAGTTTATTTTTGTGTATGGTGTAAGAAAGTGGTCCAGGTTCATTCTTCTGCATGTCGCTGTCCAGTTTTCCCAGCACCACTTGCTGAAGAGACTGTCTTTATTCCATTGGGTATTCTTTCCTGCTATGTCAAAGATTAGTTGGCCATAAGTTTCTGGGTCCATTTCTGGGTTCGCTATTCTTTTCCATTGATCTGAGTGTCTGTTCTTGTGCCAGTACCATACTGTCTTGATGATTACAGCTTTGTAGTATAGCTTGAAGTCTGGGATTGTGATGCCTCCTGCTTTGGTTTTCTTCTTCAAGATTGCTTTGGCTATTTGTGGTCTTTTATGTTTCCATACAAATTTTAGGATTATTTGTTCTAGTTCTGTGAAGAATGCTGGTGTTATTTTGATAGGGATTGCATTGAATATGTAGATTGCTTTGGGTAGTTTAGACATTTTAACAATATTTGTTCTTCCTATCCAGGAGCATGGAATCTTTTTCCATTTTTTTGTGTCTTCTTCAATTTCTTTCATAAGGTTTCTATAGTTTTCAGTGTATAGATTGGAGATTCTTCAACAAAAATTTTAGTTTATCCTGGCCCTATGAAATAGATATAATTCATTTGTAATTACTATATCAATATCTGGCATTTACAAGATATGGGCTTGACATATAATACTTTAAAACTGCTTATTCATATGATTTGATGATACTAATTTTTAATTACACTCTGGGGTATTTACTCTGGATGCCCAGGATATTTTCTCTTGTGTTAGTTTAAGAAGGAACTGAGCATGAAGATTCTTAGAAGATTCTCACAGACCAGGCCAGCTCTGGAAGTGAGTGAGTGTGGGTAGTGGAAGATTTTTTAATGACTTCTACCATTAGAGGTTGGTAAGGTTCAGGTAGGTGGGTAAAGCTCATGATCTTTAAGGAGCCAGTATGATTCTCTGAGTTCCTAAAGAGGCCCTGTAACAAAGCCAGTAGAGTCGAGACTTTCAGGCCCCTATAGAGTGACCTGAGGGGCCATGATGACTGCTGGATAGTCAAAATCTCCAACTCAATAGTTGTCTCTAGACATTACATAGCACTATGTTTCCTTATTTTGAATCTCTCAACTGCCTCCCTCTTCCTTAGATTTCTACCTTTAGACCATTTTAAGTCCATTTCAAATGTCATTTTCCTAAGAAACATGAAGAAAATTATTTATCAACATTGTCAAGATTTTAACTTATACTTCAAGTTCACCAAAGTTTCAGAATACCATTTGTGTAGTTTTCTAAATTTTTTTTTTAACGTTTATTTATTTTTGAGACAGAGAGAGACAGAGCATGAACGGGGGAGGCTCAGAGAGAGGGAGACACAGAATCTGAAACAGGCTCCAGGCTCTAAGCTGTCAGCACAGAGCCCGACGCGGGGCTCGAACTCACGGACCGTGAGATCATGACCTGAGCCGAAGTCGGCTGCTTAACCGACTGAGCCACCCAGGCGCCCCTGTGTAGTTTTCTAATGACACCATATAGATTAGAGAGATCTCTTTGAAATATTTAAATAGGTGCAATGAATATATATTTTATGTGTCGCTTCTGATTCTACTTGATATATTTCCCAACATCTGTCACATGTTGGCCCTGGTTGTATTTGTTGAATGAATGTAATGTTGGTTATTTATCTGAATAATGCAATGAACACATTGCTGAAATGTGAAAGGAGGCAAAAGTTAGAGCTTTTAATTTTTAAATGCAATGAATTCTATGCTATGTGTAGGCAGGTGAAGTTGTAAAGAATGTAATTAAGGCTTCCTCATTTCTGACAAATCACTGAATCAGTTGTGAGAATGACAATGTCTTCCTCAATGCCAATGAAAATGACAAAAATTTTAAAATATTGTATTTTTATCTAAGTGTTGTTTTTTTCCAAAGGCAATAAAAACTGAGAAATTGAGGAATGACTGCATCTAATATGACATGCTGTCTTTTTTTTTTCAATTCAAAATCCTTAATAACAATAGTTTTAATTTTTTTTTTACTATCTATGACTTAATAGTAAATGATATCAAGGTTTATCTGGTCAAAATGAATCTGAATGCCAAGGAGTAATGCCAGGTAAATGCAAACAATATGATCAACTCTGTAAATGTTGACTGGATGATGAACAGCTTCAGATTCTTATAAGTGCCACAAAGTAACAGCTATTTTAGGGCCCACATCCAACTAAAGTGTTACTCCTATACTTCTGCTATGTTCCAAAAACAGAAACGAATGGAATGCAAACACCTAAACACAGAACCTATAGGGCCTTTGATACTGAGCCCAGGGACTGCTACAGTTAAGAGTTCAGGCTACTGGCATTTGGGTAAGATACATCAAAATTTAGCCAAGAGATTTGGAGCCTTTGTGGATCTGAAACAAATGACCCTAAACATTCACACATGGGCTAATTTAAGCAAAGGTTTGTTTGTGTTGTGTTGAGAGACAGGAATCCGAGAAGAGAGGAAGTTTCGGGTCAAATGGTAGAAGCACTTGGGAGTTTCAAAGCTCCAGGATATTTACAAATATATAATGCTTCTCTGAGGGGTCTTGTTGGGGCTCAGGAAGTAAATGTGAGGGTGGCAGGGTGGTGATAACAAATGCACAAGTGTACAAGGCAATCTGCTTGGCTTTTTGAAGTTGAGACTTGGTTGGGAAGAGATGCAATCTAAAGTTGAATCTACAAGTTTGCCTATTAGATCTGATTGTAGAATTACATCTAAAAGTGTTTGAAGAATTATCACATTTTTCCAGAATGATATAATTTTTTGCAATGACCTTCAGTTTTGAGAGACTGATACCATTCCTTACCCAGTGTAAATATAGGACACAAAATGCATTAAGCTAATTGCAAATGAAGATGAACACAACTTGCAGTGTTGTGTATGTGAGTGTGCAGATGGAATGAAAATATACTTCAACAGATGGATGATGAAACAAAGGGGCACTTGGTCTGCAATGCTCAGGTTTTGAGAATTCCTGAAAGTTATAGCTCTGAGTTTTCCACCTCCCTATAGTGATGAAATTAACCCTTTAGGGCTATAAGACAAGGTGGACCGAGTGTCCTGACTGCCTACACATGACCCATTTCAAGTTCTCAAAAACCCAAATGCAGACTCTCCTGTTGGGACTTGGAATAGAAGGAAAGGGTCCGCTTCCATTCTTGCAAATGGAATCCATGGCTTTCTTCTTGTTCCTCCAACTAACTCATTTAAAGCTAAGAAAAATATTCTTAAATATGTATTATGTGATGAAGGATAAGGGATGGTACCCCTTACAAACTCAGATGGAAAAGGAATAAATGCTGAATGGAAAAGAAATCACTGTGATCATTGAACTTGGATAAAAATAGTCTTATTGCAGCTTCAAGAGCTGACATGATACTCTAGAACCTAACAAATAGGAAATAGGAGTTTTTTTTTAAAGAAGGGATACAATTTTTAAAGTTTATTTATTTTGAGAGAGAGAGAAAGAGAGAGAGGAAATGAGCAGGAGAGGGGCACAGAGAGAGAGAGAGAGAGAGAGAGAGAGAGAGAGAGAGAGAGAGAGAGAAACTCAAGCAGGCTCTACATTCAGTGCAGAGCCTGATGTGGGGCTGGACTCCACACCCGTGAGATCGTGACCTGAGCTGATGCTTAACTGACTGAGTCACCCAGGCACCCAGAAGATGTTTGAAAATAATTAGAAAGTGATGAATTTTGTATGTCTAATACCTTTGTTTTTGGTATAGAATATACTTACTTATAAGGATTTTTTGATATGCAAAAAGATGTACATAATTAGTGGACAACAAGTTGATGCATTTGGAGATAAATATACATCCATGAAACTATCACCAAAATCTATACCATAAACCCATCCATCTCCTCCCAAAATTTCCTCCCTCCTTCTTACTTTTTAACTGTTTCTTATTGTTATTTTATTCTGTGTGGTAAGAACACTGAACTATCCTCAGAAAATTTTCAATAGTTATAAGCTTTTATATTTCATCTTTGTCATGGCTGTGCTTAAGAACTAGCTTGCAAAATTCCTGAGGGCTGAGGCACCAGCTCTCTGAAGCCAGTAAGCGCCCGCTTCAGTACGTCCCTACTTTTACCTCCCCCTGGTGTAGATGAGACAGGTTCAAACTCTGAGACTGCATGGAAAGAACCAAGATCCGTCTGGAGAAAGGAAAATCGCCAAAGTGGGAACTTGTTTGTTCAGTCACATAAGCCTCACTTTCAAGGGAGACCAAAATACCTTCATTGCTTCTGATTGCCATGACTTCTCCACCAACCATAAGCAAGACGCTGATCATATGAACCACATTCAAGGAAAAACGCTTTACAAAATTATGTGAATTGTGGAAATAATACATATAGGGCTCTAAGTTGGTTTGAATTCACTTGAACAAATTATGGAGATGAGTAAAAAGTACTTTTATTTGTGGTAGAAATTATGTTTTAAAATGACAAATCCCTGACTGCTGCTGGATCCTGCTCTTCAGTCTGAAAATGAATTCCTATAAATAGCTGAAATCTGAGAACAGAATCAATTTGAGTGTTTGTGTATGTGTTATACTTATCTCTGTGTGTTTCCCTATAATCTTTCAGTGTCTAGACACATTTATTTCAGTAAATTAGAATATAAGTTGACTTTTATTTGTGAAACATATGAAATGATATGAATTAGACGAAAAACATGTTATCAATTAAAATTTCATTCATGAAATCCTATACACGTTCATGACATAAATAACTGCTTGTTTTAATTTTCTCAAGCTAACCTAAATTAAAATGAATCACAGTAAAACTGAAGCTATAAAATATTTTATCATGTATTTTATGCCGATACTAGATGCACTAAAATGAACAGAACTCTAAATATTTTTCAGGCAGCATCTGTTACCCAGATATTTATAAAGATTCTGCATCAATACTGTGCACAGTATAATTTAAGAGGAAGTTCTTTGATGCTGTCACTGTTGATCCATGTAATCCCATTTATCTTTCTCTGCCTTTGTTTATTTCTAGTTCACAGTGTTCTCTTTCCTCTTTTGCCTTCAGCCTAGTTGCTGAATTTTCCATAACATCCATGCTATAGTCAGAGATTTTCTTAATATCACCAAATAAAAGTCAGTTCATTCAAATATCATATGTGATTTTTAGTGATTTTAGTAAAAGTATACTTACTTCTGGAAGAAAATTGGGTTAATGATGGCTGCCTATTTGGCACAAATCGATAGTGCTAGTTTTGTGAGGCAGATTATGTTAGCGTTCCAAGGGCCTCTTCAAGGGCATTCACATCTGAAGGTGGAGACTACTTCTGACGGTGAACAGATCCTAAAGGTCCAAGAGAATCAGCTATAATGGTGGATTGATAGGCAGTATTGGTGTATTGATTAGGCTTCTAATTTGCTAACGGAGCCATAGTGATGACCACTCGAATGAAACAACATGATAGTCACCTGCTCTTCCTATAAATGGGGTCATACTTGACTAAAATCCAGTTCTGGGACCACTGAGCTGAATTGGCTACAATACAGTGAGGAGTGACATAGGGGAAGGCTATAAAAGCACATTAACAGAGGTTGGCCTGTGTGTCCTTTCACATAATCTTTTGAAATTGCTCTTTCCTGGACGTGAAATAAATATTTAGAATATTTTTCATTAGTCATCAACATACTTTTAAAATGACCTATGTTGCAATGACTGTGTTCTCATGGTTGATGTTAAAATAAAGGTCTGGAAGGCTGACTGGACAAGGAGCATTGGTGAGGTCTGATTGGTTGAATTCATATGTGGTCTCCTTCCTCCAGACAATAATCACTGATGTACTTGCACAAGATTGCTTTTGTGGTCACTACTTCTGTAATAAAGTTTTTTTTTTGTATGAATTTATATATTTTATATAGCACATGTTTATTCTAGGAAATTTCTGAGATGTCAAGTTCAAAGAATTCTGCAGATATCCTTCAAATAGCATCTCCCCATGAAGACCAAATGGTGTGGAAGATAGAAGATAGTAATGTGTGACAATTAACTGTTTCTTTTGCTGCCGTGTCACTGAGGAAGATTTTTACATCCATTAATGAGCCCCTTGCAATACTGAGAGGCAGTTCATGCCCACAAAGTAGAGCATGGGTCACTGCTCTTCTGAAACAGGTGGCAATGAGATGTTTGATTCAATTCTAAAGCAGTGAGGCAGTAGTCCTCAGAATGCCATCCCCTCACCGGTGGCATTATCATCACCTAACAGCATGTTAGGAACACAAATTATTTCCTGGCCCCATCCCAGACCTACTGAATCAGGGGCCTCTGGGGCTGAGAGCCCGCCGTCTGCAGTTTAACAAGGTCTCCAGGTGATTCTAGTAGACATCAGAGTTTGATACTGCACTAGAGCATCCCTTGCCATCGGGAAATGGCTAGGAGGCAGTTCATTGGCAGCCGAGTATGCGCTGGAGACGATGAGACAGCATTGACCTAATGCAGGTATAGACTATAGTTTGAAAGCCGCCGTATCTTTGATGGTTCAGACCTGGTGTATTTTCATTCTCTCCATGGTTGTCTCATAAATTGAGAATTTATTATAGCTTAGGCCTCCCCATGGCCCCGAAGAGGCCAAGCCTTGATTTGCGCCCCCAGTTCCTGCCATCTTGTCTAATCCTGATCCTAGCTTGCAGACATTCTTATTTTGTACCAGCTCTGCTGAAATCCCGGTAAATAAAACTTCAGTCTCAATCCCTTTGTAGTGTCCCCCTGCTCTATTACCACAAGTGTACCAATATTGCTGGGCACACGGTTTGCAAGGGTAACTAGCGGACCCTTGGCTGGAGGATCTAGGAAGGCAGAAATCCTGTCAATTTTACTTACCCCTCCAGCCAGTGATATGCTAGCAAATGTTTAACAACTGACTCTAAACAAACAAGCCCTGATTTATAGTGTTGCTGATTGTGGTGGTGTCAATACACTCACTCAGGCTAATTTCAAGTGACCAGCGTGACGAATTGGGAAGAGACGTGCACAACTGGATCTCACACATCTATAGGAGCTGGCTCGAGGACACCACAGCCTCTCTTCTCAGTTCCTACCTGGATGCCTAGTAAACAGCAAGTGCTTAATAAATAAATATTTAATAAATGAAAGAAAGTGATAGGTCAGTGTGGACCTTTCTTCACCACCACTGGAAAAGCAAGTCAACCTGCACGTACCAGTGGTGAGGAAACACAACATCTGTATATGTGGGTGGTACATTTTTGGCTTTATGTTCTTATCCAGCCTTGGAGAATAAACAGTTGATGTCAAATTGCATAAACATTTGTCACATATTCAAAAACAGTGATGTTCTTGTAAACAGGTATAACTCAGCTATTCTAACTCAACCCCAGATAATTCAGACAGGTAAATTGATAGGAGTATATAATTTCAAAGCAGGAGTGGGCTATATTTTAACATGTTCAAGTGTTTGAACTTGTCATTGAAGTAGGATAATTAAATTGGTGACATTGACACTTGTAGACATGACTTTCTTTACCTTTTTAGCTCTGATGAAGGATATGTGACGTGATATGAAATTCACTGTTTAATAAAGCCATAGTGTACTTCCTTTAACATTACCAAGTGCGATGTGCAAAGAAGTCCTATTTAAAATGGCAGTGCACCTGTTGGGATGAGCACTGGGTGTTGTATGGAAACCAATCTGACAATAAATTTCATATTAATAATACATAAATAAAATTGCAGTAATATCATTTGATAAGGATTTTCCCCCTGAGCTGTTTATTAAGGGGCAGAGTATCTGTCAAATGTTTTCAGAACTGTCTGTAATTTAGTACGGATTTATAACCCTATCTGAAAGAGGAGTTGTGCCTTCTTTTTCTGTAGTAGAGCTGATTTTTGTGACTTCAAAACATGGATTTTGACTACAGAGCTTTTGTTAACATCTCTGCCATTAGATAATAGAAATCACTGCTGTTCTTCATTTCCCTGCTCTGTTCTTCACTTTCTAAATGCTCCCCGTGGGTGTTCATGTTCACTGGTATTTTCTTTCAACAATTCCTGTAAGTTACCCTTTCTTTGCGGATAAGTAAGAGTTTGCAAAACTTTACACCCTTATTCTTCAATTAAATACTGACATGGAGCAGCGGCGTGGTGCATGCTAATCACCAGGACCTCCCTGTGGGAATCTGTGCTGGAAGACTGGCTCACATTGAAGGCAGACAGCGCTGTTGACACTGGCTGTCAAAAAGGCCTCATGTCTTTGAAAGGAAATCTTAATCTTCTTTATTCATGTGTGAACAGGTCCAGGCCCCCATCCCCGGGACTCAGATGCATTGGCTGGTTAAACTCCAGGTTGCTAGGTTTTGGGGTAGAGTCTGTTTGCCGTGTCTAGTTTCCCCGAATGGATGAGGATTGAAAATTAAAATCTGTCTGACACAGACCATGGTTTTCCGTCTCTGTTTGAAGAGACATGGCAACCTAGGGCGAAATGAAAAGGAATTTTATTGAGCGCAAAACCACTCAATGTTTAAATGTTGGACGGGGAGCCGAATGGTGATTTGGGGCAACCGGTAGATTGTTTATAGACAGTGGGATGGCTGTCAATCAAGGCACAATGGCAAAACTTGTGTCAGGGGAAAAAAAAGCGCTTTTCTAGTGGCTGAACTCCCGTTTCCTGTTGAAATGCTCAGTGCCACGAATAAAAAGCTTTTTTTCTTAGGTTTCCAAGAGCAAAAATTTCCGAATAACAGAGATGCCTATACTGTTAAACATCGTTTGATCTGGGTGGCACAGCACTTATTAACAGTTTAAAGCTAAGTTCTATCCCAAAGATCTCCCATACAGATTGTCTGCTGCATTTGAAATTTCTTCCTCTTGGTTTTATCTCTTCTTGCCACATTTTTCACAAATAGAAAACAGAAGAAACAAAAATGTAACTGCCGATTGGAAATCATCAAAGATATTTGGGAACAATATGTACAGCAAATTTTAGAACCCTAATACAAAAAAGATCTTAAGCATACATTTGATTTGCTTTTGGAAACCTGTTTCTTTCTAGAAATCTGAAATTTTCTTGAGTGTTCTTTTAGATCATTCATGATGCATTTTTATTGCTGGTAGCATTTGAAAAAAACATATAACAAAGAAAAAAACCCTGCCAGTTAGCAATGCAAACTAGCTTTTCAAAATAAGTTTTGACTCTATGTTCCCAGAGAAATCTTAGGACATGCAAGCAATAAATGTTATATTAGCCTAGTGTCTTAGTCAAATGAGTTTCTTCATTTAATTTTTTAAAAATCAAGATTTGAGAACTTAGTAGATAATAATAATAGATTCCAATATAGCTTCTAATTCTCTGAGTATGTCTTAGACTTCTGTGTATCTGTAATAAGCTTATCCTATATATATATATATATATATATATATATATATATATATATATGGAGACATTAGAGCTGAATTATCAGAAAGGAGATATCCATCCATTGGTGCTGTGCTGGGAGTGAGGACAGTAAATTTGCTGTGTTGCGTCATTGGCATTTCAACCCAGCTCCCCTTTGGATTCATGTCACGTATTTGTAAAATGACTACCCAGGGATATGGGTCCACCCTTGACAAGGGAAAGGAGCAGACCTACAGGAAAGAAGGCCAGCAAAAACATTCTGTTGTCATTTTTGGTTTTGGGGATTGTTGATTCATCGTACTTCTTATTCCCAAACACCTCTGAATGGTTCTAGAAATAGTCACAGGACTATTTATTTAATCCTGTGATTAGAAATTTGACCAGGCCGATGTAGAGAACATATTTGTTCCCAAGTCTCAACCACGCTTGTCATTACTTCCTTTGAGAGCACTTCCCTGAGTAGATTAAAATGTCAGTAAAATGTTATCCTTGACAGCCCTGAGTAGGCACAGCAGGTAAGGAAAATTAGAGTTGCCTAATCACAAGAAATTTTATGAGATGAGATTGAACATGAGGCTGGGGGAGTGGAGGAGATCGCACATCCTAGGAATATCTGGGTTGTCCCGACTGCCATCAGAATCACTGCAAAATAGAATGGATATTTACCAACCTGGTCATTTTTACTCCTCATAAAAATAACAGTGGGAGAGTTGGAGCCATGTGAGGGGGTCTGACAGTCCCCACTTGGAAAGGACCTGACCCCCAGATTCCCTGACTGCTGCCTGCTGCCCTTCCCACCCCCTCAAGCATCTCTGTCAGCCAGCTGGTGGGAAGAGGTAAGAACACTACCTTGTCTCACCACAAAGTAGAGAATTATTGGCTCCGGGACTCTGGCAGTTCCCTGAGACTATGAAAGTGAAAGTAGGTTTCTATACATAATCTCAACGTTGATCAGAACTGCAACACGTGGCCTATAAATATTGCTAGAACCAGAATGATAAAGGATAGAAAGATCCTTGCAATTTTCCATAGTCCTTCCAAACTTCAAGAGTAATGAAAATTTAAATGGTCTATGCATACATATTCCCTCAGGAACTGGGAACAGCAAGCTATCATGTCTTTATGTTGGCATTTGGGATTACTAGCTTTGGCCAATTTAAAGTTACAAAATCACCTGGAGCTTCAAGGAGGCCCCCCCTAAAATAATTGTGAATGTAAATAATGTTAATACAGTAATAATAATGTGGATGCCTTGGGGATTAGGAAGAAATACTTGAAATTCCACAACACAAAAAGGTTTTTGAAACATATATTTGTCTTTAGGGTGAGGGGTGGGAGGGGGTGGTGTTTAACCAAACTGTCTTCTGCCATTTAATTTCCTTGTTCCAAGGCTATCACTGCATCCTTCAGGTGCTTCCCTGCACTCCTTGAACCCCTGAAATTAAGGTTCACTGTGTCATTACAAAGGACTGGGAGAGGTGTACAGTCTTGGACAAGAAAAACACTCTGCTCTATTTTCTGGAACTATTATATCTGCCATTTCTGCACCCGTGTCATCTGGGCCTCATGGCATGGAAAATGTTTGAGTGATGTGATGACTATAATTTCCTGTGCTTTTCCAGATTTCAGCCTTTGATTGTAAATCAACCTTAAAAAAATTAACCCAGCATTTGAAATTGTCTATGTCATTACTATTGATTCCCCCTCACTTTACAAAGGTTCTTTTTTTCCCTCATTGTAGACATTCCAAAGACCTTCTGAGTAGCCACATCAGGGACTGAAATGAAAATAAAAATAAACTACCCTAAATTGAAAATGCTAGAAGGGAAAAATTATATTAGATTTTCCATGCTTCAAATAAAATGCAATAAATTTGTCTTAAAAACAAAAACTGGAAATGAACTTCTCTGTATTTGAAAATTATAAAATATAGTAGTCAAATATTTTTTTAAAATAAAATGATAGCTCTAAACTAAATACATACGTGTATGGGAAAATAATCCTGACCTCCCTCCTACCCCTGTCCCCAACACACACACACCCAGCCAGAATCCCCTGAACAAGAAAGAAAGAACAGAGCATTTTGTCTTTTTTTAAAGTTTATATATTTATTTATTTACTTTTAGTTTTTTAAAATGTTTATTTAGAGAGCAATCATAAGCATGAGTTGGCGAAGGAGCAGAGAGAGAAAGAGAGAGAGAGGGAGAGAGAGAATCCCAAGCAGGCTCTGTGGTGTCAGCACAGAGCCCAATGTAGGGCTCAGTTCCACAAACTGTGAGATCATGACCTGAGCCGAAATCAAGAGTCAGACGCTTAACTGACTTAGCCATCCGGGTGCCCCATTTGTTTGTTTGTTTGTTTGTTCATTCATTCATTCATTCATTCATTCATTCATTCATTTATTTTTAGTAATCTGTACACCCAATACGGGGCTCGAGCTCACAACCCAAGATCAAGAGTCACATACTTTTTCAACTGAGGCAGTCAAGTGCCCTAGAATTTTGTCTTTGACAAAACCATCACATTGGTTTATTTAGCTGGTTACCTATTTTTTCCCCTGACCTTTGGTATCTGTTTTTTATCATGGCTTTCATCAATACTTTCCCAGTACTTCTGGTGTCTCTATTTTCTCACAAGGGAATTTCCTTAACGTTTTATCCAATAATACACTGATTTTGATGCAGCCATACAACAGGCCTTGATATGGTTATGTTTTACTTGCTTTGGTGAGACAATAACATCATTCCACTGATGTCTAGTTAGTTCTTAAGGAAGTCTTGTTGCATACCAAACTGAGGACAAACATCCTCCCTCTGTATTCAAAGGAAAAAGGAGTGAGTAAGTAATTCTGGTATAAGGTCTACTTCCTAGTGATCACACTTTTCCATAGATAAAATTTCAGGCAGTTCCTTGGCTTTCCTGGTTCTTTTCAGTCGCAAGAACAGTCTCATGTCAGTGATTAAAGTCTCCTCCTAAGATTGCATTTCAGGTTTTATCTGATGGTGAGTTAGCTTCCTTCCCCAGTTCATGGTCACTGTATGCTTGAAAAGTTGCAATGAGTGAGGGGAGTGGCCGGTCAGTGGTTGGCATCCTCATTCTTCCTGGCTCCATGCTCTCTATTCCATGTGGCTGCTGTTGTTTTGGGGTTTGTGGGGACGTGTGAGGGAGGGGTTAGTTTAAATTTAGGGTGCTGGCTCTCACTCGATGGGCCATTCTCGTAGATGCATTGGCAATTCATGTAGGAAGCTCTTGACTACAGTTCTTTTGTTCCAACTGTGCTTTCTTAGGCTCTCATTTCCCTGGTCCTTTAGCATCTAGACTTTTAGATGCACATGCTCATTCAGACCCAAAAAATTCACAACCTCCATAGGTAGGACCCAGGTGTGGAGGTGTTTTATAAGCTCCCAGGTGGTATAAATCCATAGATTGCCATCTTACTTGTGATCCATGAATTTATACTCAGGAGACTTTTCTTATTTCCACCCTCTCCTCTCTACCCCTGCATGCTACAATGCAAAATCTTACCTCAGGGAAATGTTTCCCTCTACAGCTACATACAATGATTTTCTTTTTTTTTTCAATATATGAAATTTATTGTCAAATTGGTTTCCATACAACACCCATTGCTCATCCCAAAAGGTGCCCTCCTCAATACTCATCACCCACCCTCCCCTCCCTCCCACCCCCCATCAACCCTCAGTTTGTTCTCAGTTTTTAAGAGTCCCTTATGCTTTGGCTCTCTCCCACTCTAACCTCTTTTTTTTTTCCTTCCCCTCCTCCATGGGTTTCTGTTAAGTTTCTCAGGATCCACATAAGAGTGAAACCATATGGTATCTGTCTTTCTCTGTATGGCTTATTTCACTTAGCATAACACTCCTCCAGTTCCATCCATGTTGCTACAAAGGGCCATATTTCATTCTTTCTCATTGCCACGTAGTACTCCATTGTGTATATAAACCACAATTTCTTTATCCATTCATCAGTTGATGGACATTTAGGCTCTTTCCATAATTTGGTTATTGTTGAGAGTGCTGCTGTGAACATTGGGGTACAAGTGCCCCTATGCATCAGCACTCCTGTATCCCTTGGGTAAATTCCTAGCAGTGCTATTGCTGGGTCATAGGGTAGGTCTATTTTTAATTTTCTGAGGAACCTCCACACTGTTTTCCAGAGTGGCTGCACCAATTTGCATTCCCACCAACAGTGCAAGAGGGTTCCTGTTTCTCCACATCCTCGCCAGCATCTATAGTCTCTTTATTTGTTCATTTTGGCCACTCTGACTGGCGTGAGGTGATATCTGAGTGTGGTTTTGAATAATTTTCATTACCAAAGAGAACAGTAAACATCTCATTTTAAAACATCTGCATTCAGGTCAATGGTGATCCTCTGTCCTCCATAATAAAAGTGCTTTAAGGGGCATTAGAGTGGCTCAATCACTTAAGTGTCCAACTCTTGGTTTCAGCTCAGGTCATGATCTCGAGGTTCAGGAAATCAAACCTCCCATCAGGCTCTAGGCTGATGGCACAGCACCTGCTTGGGATTCTCTCTCTCCTCTCCTCTTCCCCCATTACCCCACTTGCTCACACTTGCTCTCTCTCTCAAAAAAACATTAATTTTTTTTTAAAAAGATGCTTTAAAAAAATCTTTATTTGAATATTTAACCTGCTGGGTTGAATAACTTTCTCAAAACAAATGAACAGTCTTTTTTAGGGAAAGCAAATTTTAACCCCTCTTCCAACTTTCATCCCTCCAGCCCCTGTTGATAAAGTTTCAAAAAATTACAAGACCTGACTTCAGTGAGGGCACTCCAAAACAACTTATGGCTGGTGCTACAAACACCAAAGTTCTGTCAATTACCAAGAGATGACCCTGCCTCCATTTTTCCTTCTGTAAAGCTACAAAAGAAAAGTCATTAGTTTGATGGCTGAAAGTCACAGAAACAACATATCTGATCAAGGGGCAATGTCTATATAGATGTTTATTTGACTACTAAAAATGAACATTGGATGAGCTATGGCTCATCTACACCAGATATTCTTATAAATGATCTCCTTAACTGATAAAGGTAATTAAGAGTAGTTGATTAGGAATGCCAAGGGAACCTCACAAGCTATCATAACCTTTCTGGAAATGCCAAATGACCATAAACCTAGTTTCATTTAATAGTGTCCTTTAAATTTTTTTTTACTGTTTATTTTATTTTTGAGAGACAGACAGAGTGCAAGCAGAAGAAGGACAGAGAGAGAGGGAGACACAGAATCTGAAGCAGGCTCCAGGTTCTGAGCTATCAGCACACAGCCTGTGCAGGACTCGATCCCAGGAACCATCAGATTATGACCTGAGCTGAAGTCGGATGTTTAACTGCCTGAGCCAACCTGGCACCCCTAATAGTATCCTTTAAAAGACATTTTTAATGTGAGAGGAAGTACCGTGTCAAAGACAGCATCAATACTGTTTATTTTCCCAAATATGAGTTTGCAGTAAGCATTGAAAGTACCTTAAACAAAGGCAGAAGATAGAATATTCCCATACACACACATAGCTCTTTCCATATGGTCCCAGGCTAAACATGATTTTAAAAGCATGTAAATTGCTGGCTGGCTTTAAAGTGGATTGATCATAACTTTGTAGACAGCTGAACTGTACTGTTCAAATGCTCTCTTTTTGGTCAAAACTTCAAATGAGAATCCATGATTTGTCAAATTGAGATAATCCTGGAAAAGAAAATACAATAAGAGATCCACCGAATTCAAAACGAAATGGAAACTGTGGTTCCTGGCAAGGAGAGCTCAAGCCGGATACATTTTATAGAGCAAATCGAGATCTGGCTTCTGGTTAAGATGACATCAACATAAGAAGAAAAAATGTAGGTCATGGGATGTCTGGGAAGGAGATCTCAAAAGAATGCAGGCCGTGGAACCCTGGCCATCTGTTGTGCTTAGAGCAGCCAAGTAAGATGCCACCTCTTTCCCAAACTGCCCTTCCTCTTCTGTCTTCTCACAACACTCTTTCACCCAGAGACATCTGGTTTTGTGCAAGAATAAAATTTGCTGTTTTTTTTTTTTTTCAGAGTGGTTGGGTTTAAGCCAAAAGTCAAGCCTGACCCAGGACGTACTTCCTCAGAGCAAAGAGATACTTTTTCCGGGCAAATCAGACTACTCATTAATACACAAAGAAGCCAATCCTCAAGTATTTCATAATTTTTAAAAATGCTATACTTTACCAGGTGCTTTTACAGGAACAAGGACCTACATAATGAACTAATCTCTCTGAAACCATGAACCTTTCTAGCCAGCATAATCCGTGGTGGCAACCTGTGCCTCTTGGACAAAGGTTGATTGTTCTTTCTTTATGATCATGGGCATCTTGCTTTTTGATATGGCGATACTCTCTGATAGCTATCTGTTTTAGTTCTCTAACTATATACACTGAAACTGCTTAGTTCTGAAGATGAAGAGAGTTGAATTGTCTCAGATGCCACACCCCAACTTCAAGAATGAGGAAAAATTGGGTGAATTCCTCTCTAAGGCACTCAAAGTGAACATGCCTCCCTAATTCTCCTTTTCAGGGTGTTGAGTTGAATTTTTCATGGCTTTTCACAGATACAGTGTTCAGTTCCTCCAGCAGCACACAAAGCATTGATGTGTAAAAAATCACCTCCCTGCTAAGTAATCAGAGGTAAAACTAAGGAAAAATGGGAAATTGATTTTAAGTGAAAAAAAATGCACATATTAAATAGAGAATAATTCCATGCATTGACTCTATTTTTTGGCCAGTGCCAGGCGCAATCTTGTAAGTGTTTGAATGCATTTCTTTCAGTGACTAAAATACTGAGGAGATTGGTATTTACTTTCCATACACTAGAGGTGAAAGAGATGAGGTATGCGAGAGAGTTAACTTGTCCAGGGTCAGATGTCAGGGAGGGACAGAGCCCTGACTTGAATCCAGAGTTGACTCATATAAATGATGCCCAAAGCTGGTTGTTAATTGTGAAATAACTCATGCAGAGATTTCTACAAATATAAACTTTAGCTTAGTCTTAAAACAAGGGGAAAGAGTACGTCTGTCGTATAAGTTAGTTGTGAGAATAAAACAAGATGAAGCATAATTATTGGCTTAATAAAGAGTAGCTACCAGCATTTTGGAAGAAATATGACAATTATCCTCACAATGGGTAAAAGTAACATTCTCATCTAGATTGTTGATATTGGAAAGCTTCGATTCTTCATTTATTTATAGATGTATAGGGACGCCTGGGGGGCTCAGTCAGTTAAGCGTCGGACTTTGGCTCAGGTCATGATCTCGGGGCCTGTGAGTTTGAGCCCCGCATCGGGCTCTGTGCTGACAGCTCAGAGCCTGGAGCCTGCGTCAGATTCTGTGTCTCCCTCTCTCTCTACCCTACCCCACTCACACTCTGTCTCTCTATCTCTCTCAAAAATAAATAAACATTTTAAAAATTTTAAACATGTATAGCTCTGTAGAGAGTAGTTCTGCAAAAATGAGTGAAACAGACACAATTCAAGGAAGAGATTAGAGGGGAAAACTAACAAAAGTGTGTGTTTAATTACAGAATGCTCGGAAAGACACAAATTGGCTGAGGTGAGCAATCTAGTACTTCTGTGAGAGACACAATACCTTCTTGGAGCAAAGGGCATCCCCTGCAGGTTCAGCTGGTGTAACCTGGCACCAATGATCTGCAAGGGTCCCCGTGCATGTGCTTGATGCGTAAGAGAGTGATTACAACAAAGGACAAATCGCATTATTGTGTTTTCCTTCTTACTTAATGTGGTTAGGGACTTTGTCATTTGATCTTTCTGTACAAACTAGAATCAACCTGTGAACCCTGCTTAACCTTCTTCTGATAGTCATAGAGTTAAGGTTCCTTTCCCCCTCTAATTGTCATTGACATCTCAGAAATCTTATTCTCTATCAGAAGAAGTTGGAAATTTGTATTTTGAGGCCAAGGGTATATTTGGCTGTCCATTAAAATGTAGAGGTTGTGAATCCATTATTCTCCCAATATTTCCTAGAGGATTTCCTTTAGGTTTTCTGATAATCATGCCTGGACTGGAAAACTAACCACGTGTAACAACATATACGCTGGTCCTGTAGATGCTTATATTCTCTTTCTCATTAAATTTAGAAATGAACTGTAGTAATAGATGGTTCATAGATTCTAATAGATGTAAGAAATACACATCAAATCCGTGCACTGGACTTTCTACTAAGAAAATAAATAGTAGTCTCTGAAAAAATACTTTTCTGGTTTGTTTTTTTTTCCAAACACCCCTCATTAAATTAGAATAAGTTGATTGATTTGATGCTGTAGTAATAAAAGTTTTAAACTAGCCAGTACCAGTATCCAGTAGAGGGTCCAATTTTATCACATACCGGAATGTTTTATTCCCTAAGATACAGGCTTAATGCCAAATCAAGGACCGATGATTGTTCCACAGATTCTATGCAAGTTGAAAGCAGTTCTTTAGGGACTGCAACTGGATGGCAGGGGATCTTGGGACTTTTCTTAAAGATGGATTAAAGATGGATTACCATTTTCAAGTAAATATTTGTTCAGGGTAGATAATGGACGTTATGGATAACGGAGATTAATAGTAGTAGATTAATAAATATAGATCATAGATAATGGAGATTATGCTAACTAAATTCACCATCCAGCCCAAATCATTCCACAAAACTGCAACTGTCCAAGGCCAGGTGTGTGGCAGAAACTAGAGATGACAGGTTGCAGAGGATGTAATCACACCCCTGTAAGGCTGGTGCTCTCAGGTGATGTCTGAGTATGGAGTATGGGGTATGGAATATGGAGTATGGGGTTTGGAGTATGGGGTATGGAGTATGGAGTAGTGCTGGGGTTATGTGAGGAAAAGTGCTGCCAGCCCTAGAAAGCTTGTGAAGACAAAATCAAAAAATTGGGACAGAGCTGAAGTCTGGCCAGAAGCACTGAAACTGATTTTCTCAGACTTTGCCAGACCTGTCAAGTATAGTATGTTGCTCTTTTTCAGCAATAGATCTCTATTTCTTTTCTAAATGAGTTATTTGGAGTTTTTTGGCCCTGTTATATGGAAAAGCAAAGCATACTTTACTGAGTGTATCCATGATCCTATGACTGTAGTTGTGATGAAAATAATGCTGCTGAGAATGAAACCATGCAAGGCCCCGGCACATGTTCTGAGTGTCACAGTCTTGGGCTGAGTCTGTGATTTAACAGAGCCTATCTGTGCTGTCAGCTATGTCTAGTGGCACAGGGGGCTAACACCTTGAACGCCCTGACACTCTTGGGCAAACGGTTTGATCATGCCAAACTTAGTACATTCGTCAATTAAATAGGGTTCACAACATCCAGGGATGTGATGGAGCCAGTTCACACTGAATCTTGAGGGTGAGGGTTACATTTTCAGGAATTTTGTGAGTTGGGTGATGTCACTATGGCAGCTCTCAACGGGCTGTGGTGGGAACAGTTACATCATAGAAATCAGCAATGCTCAAATCAGGGATGCCTCCCCACCCCACATCCCTAGAGTCAGGGGTGAAAATTTACCTGCACACGGGTGGTACGATCAGTCTTACGGAACTGCTGTGAGAATTGAATGGTATAATCTGTATAAACCGTCTGATCATAGGAAGTTCTCCGACAATGACAGTCATTTTACTAGCGATATTATTTTTCAACATAAGCTGCACGACAGACTGTTTTTGTTTTCCAACTTTCTTTTGTTTTCCTGGTTACCCATTCCTACTGTGTTCATTTCTTAGGGTTGCCATAACAAAGTACGACAAGCTGGGTGGCTTAAGACAACAGAAATTTATTGTCTCATGGTTACAGAGCCCAGAAATCAAAGTGTCAACTGATATATTCTCTCTCTGAAACACGTGGGAGAATCTCGCCTCTTCCTAGCTTTCTGTGATTTTTGCTTTCAGCTATGGAACTCCTGTCTCCGCCCCTATTGTCACAGGCCATTCTGCACCTGTGTCTCCATCTTCATGTGGCTGTCTTCTGATAAGGGCACAGGTCATATTGCATTAGGGGCCCACCCTACTCCATTACAACCTCATTTTAACTAATTACATCTACAATGACCTGATTTCCAAATGAGGTCACATTCTGAAGTCCCAGGGCAGGCAGGACTTCAACATATCTTTTCGGAGAGGACACAATTTAGCCCATAACTTCTATCTAGCACCATTCGAAGTTGGCTTTCAGTGCGTGCCCCTACAGCATTGTTCAGCTCATTTCCACTTGCAGTCAGTCTGTTTCAGTTTGCTCTGAGTGTTCATCTGTAGCCTGATAAAGTTGCAAGACATATTTTAATGTTGAACAAAACATTACTTTGGGTCACTACTGGGGTAGTTTACACCGAAGGAACAAAAATACATTTAGGAAGCATTAAAAATCAGGCATTGTTCTATATGTACAAATTAGAGATGCATGATAGATTAGCCTTCAAGGAACTGAGGAGGGGAAATAGATGTACAAAAACCTCATCTACACAATATGCTATGGTAGGCCATATGCATGTGCATGTGCCTTAGAAACATATGAGGCACCAGCCCTATATGGGCAAGTGGGGAGGGGAGGCCGGAAAAGCTTCTCTGGGAGGATTTAAAATGGGCAAGAAGAGGGAGAGCAACGGTTAAGTATTCACATTCCTTAGCTTCCAATACATAAACAGATATTTTAAAAGCCATTCTTTGCTACTTTTTTTCCATACCCCTTTGGGAGGAGTCATGCTGTCCAAGTAGTAGACACAGGTGGCACTTACCTTTTGAACCCGTGAAAAATGTACATGATCAAGCTTCTTCATGCAGGCTGGGCATCCTGAGTCGTGGGTTCACTGGGTTGTGCTCTAAGGAAGATTTTTCGGGTTTTCCATGTATTTATCAGATGCATAACCCACAATTATTGGCTTCTCTATACAATCTCAAGATCTTTAATAATTTTCATAGTGTATGGAGTTAAATAGCCAAGAATGTCAGAAGTGTTAACAATCAGCTTGTAGGAAACCTGTATCCATGTCTATGAATTGGAAAAATAAATTGGATAGCACATATATTATAGGCAATCATGGAAAAGTCAGTAATAGTATAATAAAGGAGAAGGGCCTTTAGAGTCAGAGAGATCAGAAGTTGAATTCTGGCTCTGTGTTTTATGAGCTGTGTGACCTTTTAATAATGTTATATCATATGGTTATTGTAAAAATCGAATTAAATGACAGAGAGAGACAGAGTGGGCACTAGAATCAGAGTAAAACTCAGATTTGATTTGTTAAGTTCAATTTCTATATCAACAAAATGAAGATAAAGTAATGTACATTATAGAGAAATAGGTACATGCTGATATAATCCATTCTCACATGACAACCTCACCTTGACCATGAGGTCTCTGTCACAACTCCTCAGCTCTCCTGTTATAGCAAGAAAGCAGCATAGACAATGTGTAAATAAAACACATCTATGTAAACATGTCTATGTTCCACAAAAAACTTATGAGCATTAAAACTTAAATTTCATATAATTTTAATGTGGAATGAAAAATTATTTTTTCCAACCATTTAAAAATGTAAAATCTTTCTTACCTATAATTTGCCAAATTGTGATCTATACCATTATGGAACAACACTTGGATCTATAGATTTGATTTTTGGTTGGTGTGGATAATGGCTACTTTTTGTTGGAGTTTTTATTCATTCTAAAAATAATGTTCCTGGAGTATCTGTCATATTTCAGATCCTATGATAATACCTACATTATCTTATTTAACTTTCCTAAGAACACCAGGAGGTAGGCAGTCCTTCCTCTTAGTCGATGAATAAATTAAGGTTGTAATGGCTATGTAAATATTTATTCATTAGTAGATTCCAGGAAATTCTTGGTAGGGTGCAAAAGTTGGCCATATAAATCAGGTTACTGCCCTCAAAGAACTTACATTCTGGAGAGGAGAAATACAATGAACAGATAAAAAATCAAAGTATAAGATCCTTACAGATTATAACAAATTTTATGAAGGAAACAGGAAGATGATACAATAGAGTAGACTAGAGAAAACTAGATAAATCCAGATAAATACTTCAGATAGAGTATTCATGAAAGTTTTCCACAGTGGTGACATTGGAGCAGAGATCCAGAGACTAAGAATTAACCAGCCATGGGAAGAGTCAGGGCAAGCCTCCAAGGATGGCATGGGCTTGAAACAAACAGGTCAGTGTGACAAAGTAAAATGCAGAAAAAGAGTGGGAAGAGATGAGGTTGGAAAAGTAGGTGGGGGCAATTTATGTAGGGCCAATAAGCCATACCAATGAATTTGCTTTTTTATTACAAACATAGCAGGAAGTTATTAACATAACCAGCAGAGTGCTGGTGTGCAGTGAATGATTTACACAAGGTCAAGTTCAGGAATCGGGAGTCCAGTGAGAAGGCTATCATAGCACTCCTAAAAGGGGATGATGGTGGTTTTGACAAGGAGGTGAGATCAGAAACAGCATGGGTAAGTGGATTTAAGACAGAGTTTGACATTGAACTGATAGAACTTGCTGACAAAGTAACTTGTAAAAAAATGAGGGAAAGGAAGGAATGAAGGATGAGCTATAGGCTTGTGGTTTACACACCTGGGTCGATTGTGCTATATACATCAATGGATCAGGTTGGGGTGGAAAGTCAAGACTTTTATTTCAACAGTGGTATTAAAGATGCCAATTATATATTCGTGTGGCCATTCCAAGACAACAGTTGACTATATGATTCTGGATTAAAAAGAGAGGTTAGAACTGGAGATATAAATCTGAGATTCATCTGCTGATGGGTGATGTCAAAGCCCTTTGATCACATGATATCAGCCAGGGAAAATATAAATGGAGGCCCAGAGAAAAGGCTTGGGACATTTCAAATTAAGCTTTTGAGAAGAGGATTGGCCAATGTGGTAGAAGCATATAGTGTTCCAGAATCCACATGCAGAAACTGTTTCAAAGGGAAAGAGTTCATTACTTGGTTAGCTCTGAAATGAAACATACTCAACATAAGTATCAGTAAGAGGCCAAGCTATGTCTTGGAATCACATTCCCTCTCCTTCTACATCCTATGGGCCTTCTACAGTGCCTTTTTTCTGGATTAACTAACAGATTTCCCAACTCGATGGTGTATTCAGGTTCTATATTTCAAATTCAGGTAGTCTTCTTTTTTTTTTTTTTTTTTTTTTAATTTTTTTTTTTTTTTTTCAGCGTTTATTTATTTTTGGGACAGAGAGAGACAGAGCATGAACGGGGGAGGGGCAGAGTGAGAGGGAGACACAGAATCGGAAACAGGCTCCAGGCTCTGAGCGATCAGCCCAGAGCCCGATGCGGGGCTCGAACTCACGGACCGCGAGATCGCGACCTGGCTGAAGTCGGACGCTCAACCGACTGCGCCACCCAGGCGCCCCTCAGGTAGTCTTCTTAATGCCCATCATTGCCTGTCAATAAAGTTAATAATGTTTTATTTTAATTAAAGATTCTAAGTTATTCAGGATACTGTTGATTTTAGGTCACCTCTCTACCTTTGAATTTGGGGGTGATTTATTTATACTCAAATATTAATGGATCATCTGAAATCATTCACTCATTTCTCTAGTTTTTTTTTTTTTTAATTTCATGATAGGACAAAAATATTTTTATATGCCTTTTCCAACTGCATAGTTTTATTCCACTTGAATATTTAAAATAAGAAATATGGAGACCCTCTGGGACGCCTGGGTGGCTCAGTCGGTTAAGCGTCCGACTTCAGCTCAGGTCATGATCTCACGGTTCGTGGGTTCAAGCCTCGCTTTAGGCTCTGTGCTGGCAGCTCAGAGCCTGGAGGCTGCTTCGGATTCTGTGTCTCCCTCTCTCTCTGCCCCTCCCCCACTCACACTCTGTCTCTCAAAAATTAAAAAATGTAAAAAAAGAAATATGGAATTGCTTCTTATTAATCAAAAGCAATTATAATTATTTTAGGAATACTAAAAAAAGAGAATTCTGATGTTGTCCTTTAAGACTATGGTATATATTTTATAGTACTCACCTATAATTACAAATTATGTATCTTGGTTTTGTAATTAAACTGACACTGTGATTTTGTGATTTATGATTTGTGATTATATGAGTTATGTGAGTTAAATACTGCAATTCAATATAACGGTTATATACTTATAAGTAGATTCATAATTGGAAAGTAGAGCTAATTGTATATAAGACAAGAGAGAAAGAAGAAAATTATGAGATGCTATAATAATGACTTCATGGGCTATTGTAAATCTAGTAGGATAATGATGTAACACAACACTTCAGACTTAAAATGCCATTAAGAGATTCTAGTGATCCAACTCATGAGCAAAATAGATTTAAACTACCAGTAAATTACTATTTTAGTTTGAAATGTTCTGAAACATACATTAAAATATTAACAGTTAAGAATTTAGAAAATTCACAGTAAACAGATGAAATAACTGGGTTAAAAATGTAATATATTTTTTAAAAGGATGTGTAAAAAAAGTCACACACACACACACACAACCCTTCAAACCCCCCTAATACAAGTTCATTTGTTTAAATCACTAACATTGATCAACCAGGAAAAATACTTAAGAACTTACACTCATCCCCCACCACTTATGCATGTTTGTATGTGTGTGTATGTGTATGTATTGTATGTGTATAAATGTGTGTATATTGTATCTTTCCATGTAGCTTAAGAAAAATTTTATTCCGTTAAAAATTTAAATTGTCCTCTGTGAAAAAAGAGTTTTCTAGTTAATTGTTTATACCCCTATTCTTTATTCCTCTCTTTACACCTCTATTTTCTATTTTTCTATGAGCTTCCATGTGAGTTTTACCTGTTAAATATTTAACCAGCTTTTTTTAAGCCTTATGTTTTCAAAAAAAATTTTTTCCAATGTATGATTTTGCTTTCAGCCTTCAAAATAATCTCAGGCACCAGTAGGGCTTTATAGGGCTAAATTCTAGTAGCAAATGGGATTGGCATCATTTAATTCCTGCACTTTAAATATATTTTCAAGAGAGGAAAGCTTAAGCCAGCCAAAATTTATTTAAGGTCAGTAAACATTTATTGACTCTCAACTGTGTATGTAGATATCTATCTCCTCCTTGCCATCGAGTTTACACGATCCTTGCATACCACTGAGACCCATGATATAGCCGAAGGACACGTTTACTGAGCAATAAATTAAAAATATTACCTAATAATGTAGCTGAGAATTTGAGCCCATAGATGCTGAAGAGCATAAGATAAGAAACAGCTGATGAAGGTATCCAGGTCCCTTTGAAACTCTTTTCCATATATATATATATATATATATATATATATATATATATATATAAAATCCATATATATATATATATATATATAAAATCCATATATATATATATAAAATCCATGTATATATATATATATATATATATATATATAAAATTGCTAAGAAATAACATTGGGGATTTTCTTGTTCTTGAATGTTTAACATTAGAATAATGTGTCTTTGCTGTTAATGGCAGATTTGCTATGAAATTTGCTATATCTTAATTTATGTAGACTATTTTTACTAATTAGTGTGTTTAAATTTTCCCCCAAAGGTTGCTTACATATTTAATATTTTGTCCAAAATTTTTTAAATTTTTATTTATTTTTAATTTTTTTAATGTTTTTATTTATTTTTGAGACAGAGAGAGACAAAGCATGAGCAGGGGAGGGTCAGAGAGAGAGGGAGACACAGAATCTGAAGCAGGCTCCAGGCTCTGAGCTGTCAACTCAGAGCCCGATGTGGGGCTTGAACTCACAGACTGTGAGATCATGATCTGAGCTCAAGTCGGACGCCCAACTGACTGAGCCACCCAGGCACCCCTGTCTAAAATTAAAAAAAAAAATATATATATATATATGTATATATATATATATATAATTTTAGAAAAAAATAAGAGAAATCAGGAATTAGTAAGTAATATTGGCAGATAGATTGTTGCTATACATAAAGTATATCTGAGGAATGTAACACAGTTAGTAGTTATATCCTAGAGAAAGGAGCTAAGCAAGTGTTGATGTCTTGGTATACTACAGAATTATAGAGCCCAAGGAGGTACTTAGAGATTATAAAATGTGATTCTTATTTTATAGATGAAGAAACTGAGGCACTCAGAAGTGAATTGTGTGTCAGACTTGGTTTTAAAACCGAAACCCCTGGTTTCCAATTCTGAGTTTTCCCCATATCACATGATCAGCAATAAATCTCTGGTGAAAAACTGTTTATCAAAATAATGAATGTTTACATCGTTTTTTGTTCTCTACACGGTGTCAGTGAGAGACTTTTTTCATTCTGTATTATCTTAGTAAGTTCACAAAATGCACTTCTTTTCAATCTTATGTGAACCCTGAGAAACTTAACAGAAGACCATGGGGGAGGGAAGGAAAAAAAATTAGAGAGGGAGGGAGGCAAACCATAAGAGACTCTTAAAAACTGATAACAAACTGAGGGTTGATGGGGGGGTGGGAGAGAGGGGAGGGTGGGTGATGGGTATTGAGGAGGGCACCTGTTGGGATGAGCACTGGGTGTTGTATGGAAACCAGTTTGACAATAAATTTCATATTTAAAAAAATGCACTTCTATTCCAAAATGCATATTATTTTTTTTCTTTAAACTCTATAACGTATGGCGGAATTTTGTGAACTTTGATATTTAATGTTACGTATTGAAAAGCTGTGAGGGCGCCTGAGTGGCTCAGTCGTTAAGCATCTGACTTCAATTCAAGTCATGATCTCTGTGTTCATGAGTTCTAGTCCCACAGCAGGTGAGCTCGAGCCCTACTTTGGGTGAGCTCCACTTCTCTCTCTCTCTCTGCCCCTCACTCACTTGTGTGCTCTCTCTCTCTCTCTCAAAAATAAAATAAGATAAAATAAAATAAAAATAAATAAAAACCTGTGAATGGGCACATATCTGTATATACAATAAAGAAAGCTGAGGGATGGTCCCTTGGTTCAAGCAATGGTTCTTGGTAAATTTCATTACTTTGTGTAAAAGAAACAACTCTTCCTGTAAATCCTATCAGTGTTGGTCAGTTTAATGATCCATATGACCACAATAGGATCAGTTAGTGCTAAATTCTCCCACATGTGTGTTTCTATGAAGGCTCTAGGAAAACCCACATACAAGAGAGTGGCAAGGTCTGTTTTATGAAAAACTTCATGAGATAGGATAAAGAGGAGTACTGTCACAAAGTTTGGGTCTCAAAGTATTTCACCATCTTTATAAGAAAAGGTTTTTTCAGGGTTCTGATATACTTTGATGTCCTATTTTTGTATCTTTAGTCTTCCTATGCTTGCCAAAGAGACTTAGAGAAGTATATGTCTGAAAGTAATTTTGCACCACCACACATTAGCATATTTTATGGAAAATCTACTCAACCTTTACTTTTTAATGTCCATAGAGATGATATTTCTGTAGCTGAGGGTTCATTCTTCTTTAAAAATAAAAAAATATCCAGGAGTAAGTTCATTCATGTATACCCATAATGAACAACTGATAATGACTTATCATCCTATTTCAGAGTCACAGAGGAATTTTATGATGGTACCCTTTTTCCATGTTTAGAAGAAAAGAACAAAAACACATTAAAGGGACTCTAAATAGAAATATGACTTACATCTGATATGTTTGGATGGTCTCCAAAACCACAGTAGAACCTCTCTTCCTCTGATCAACTTCTGGTGCTGATCTTGCTATCATTTAGTTATTCAAAGACTCAAATTCTCTTGTCAAAAGCACATTGATCTATCTCAGAGCTGCTCTTTGTAACTCATGGTCATAATTTTAAGTATTTCTTAGACAGCATGTTGCAAGATCCTTTGTGTGGGGAGTATATGATGAGCCTTTCTGCTTCTTGGTTGAAAAAAAATAGACATTTTAAAAGACCAAGGAATAACCATAGGAATATGACTGCATTTCTAAGTATTTCAGAACTTAAAGAAGCATTTGCTAATTTAAATGCTGTGTATAATATGCAAGTGATGTACCAGTTCATAGGGTCAGTATCACATAACTTGGCATTCACTTAATTAGACAACAAGGAAATAGTAAGATACAGTACTTAGAGCTAGACTCTGGGCCAGATGGTCAACAGCTATATTATCTCAAATATGTATCTTAAACTTTTTAAGGCTCAATTTATTTAGCTGTAAAATTGGGAAAATATTACTCAACTCTTAGGGTTATTGTGAAGCTAAATGAGAATCTATTTATCAATTGATTAGCATAATGCCTGAGAAGTACTGAGAGTAAGTATTCCATAAAAGTTAGTTGTTTTATTATTATTGATTTGTAGATACCAGCTAGATATTTCCAGATACGAGTGCAGTATTGAAAACTAAACAGAAAAATCCACTTAAAGGAAAAAAAATTTAATATTTATTTATTTATTTATTTATTTTGAGAGAGAGAGAAAGAGAGCAGTGGGGAGGGGCAGAGAGAGTGGAGAAAGAGAATCCCAAGTGGGCTCTGTGCTGCCAGTGCAAGGCCTGAGGTAGGGCTCAGTCTCAGGAACCTTGAGATCATGGCCTGAGCCGAAATCAAGAGCTGGACTCTCAACTGACTGAACCACCCAGGTGACCCTAAAGGAAAATATTTTTTTAATCTCAAAAATGGTGGTTAGAAATTGTTCTATCATTTAGCTCAAGTAATCTAGTTTGTTGATATAAGTTCTAGAATTGCATAGTGTTCAGAGAGCTCAGGACAAGATTGAGAACACTGCAGTATAGGCAAGAAGGCTCAGAAAAGATTTTGAATGTAAGAGTATTTTGACTATAGGATGGAATTGACTATAGCACATCAATAATTAGAAAATATGCCTCTGATGATAATTTCTCCACAGTTGTGGAGGCCATAATCAGCATTCTTTCAGATTATAAGGAAAATTAGTTGGTGTCACTTCATCCCAGTGCTAACTGGACAGACACTCATATATATATATTAATTAACCACTCAAGTGTTCCTTCTGGAAGGAAACACCTCTGCTAAAATCATATTTCCTGGCTGGTTGCCAGCTTCACAAAACAGGGAAAGAACATTTTCTCTTTGGAGCACATTTACTGACTGATATTTCTACACCAGTTAGTGTGGGAGTTTGGAGATGTCTCTCCCACCACCACCTAACCATTCTGGGTCACTAACCCAGGATAAGAGAATTCATCTCTAGCTAAAGGGTGAAAAGAGACAGATGCAGCCCAGACGATCAATGTCAGCCAGAGACAGATTTGCTGTGGTTCATTCTGAGGAGGGAACTGGAAGGTCAGCATTTCTTCATTCCATCTTCCTATGAACTGAAGCCACAACCCCCCTCTTTCTCCTCCCCCTCGTAACTTCTACTCCCCTACCAGTTCCCTCAAGCAAAAGCTGGTTGGAATCAGTTAACTGATAGCCTGAGGAAGAAGTGAAAGAAAGGAGAAGCAAACAGGACTCTTAGGCAAAGTAAAGTGGTAGAAAGACAGGCAGGACTTTAGAGGAGAAGAAAAACAAAATATGGTGGTACACTAGTGGGGAAGGACTTACTGTTACCAACCTGAGATAGACAGGATATGGCTTGAAGGGTGGGTTCAGGGTAAACATAAAGAAAATTTACATCATTGGGATTCCTTCCATGTACTTAATTTTCTTTGTGAACATGTCTTTTCAATTATTAAGAACATATCTAAGGACTTTCACTTGTATTATTGTGTTATTCAGCTTGGCTGCTATAACAAGTTCCCGTAAATCGGGTGGCTTAAGTGACATTGCTTTCTCACAATTCTGGGGGCTGAGAAGTACAAGATCAAGGTGCTTGAATATCTGGGTTTTGATGAGGAGCCTCTTGGTTTGTAGATGACCAGTCTTCACATTATTTCCACACACAGCACAGAGGAAGAGAGAGGGGGATCTGAACGCTCCTTCCCCTTATAAGACCACCAGTCCCATCAGGGACCTCCACTCCCATGGCCATACAAACTCAAAGGTTCCACTTCCAAACATTGTCATATTGGGAATTATTAGTGCTTCAGCATGTGAATTTTGGTAGTGCTGAGTGGGGGCCACATTCTGTCCACAGCAATAATGTCATGATGGGCTCACAAAAAGTGAGCGTTGAAGGATGGAGACATCACTGGCCACTAGGGTGCTGTGTGCTGGTGTCAGGAGGATTGACTTTTCCACTTCTCGTCTTTGGTTTCCAGTTTTCCAATTGTCTTTCTACGATGATGTCATTTAGCATATGAAAACAATACACTAAATTGTAAAACATTAAACATCATTTCTTCAATAGAGGAATAACAGAGAGGAATATATTATTAACGTCTCATTTTCCTTTCCTGTTTTCCTTCCAGGATGTAATACTTTTTTTTTCACATTTTCAAAGATTATTAGTGTATTCTTTATTTTCTCTCCATTTCAGAAATACAGTGATCCCAGAAGCATTATGTAAGCTCAGGGATGGAGTGTTCTAAAGCACTGGACAAATCCAGGTTCAAATCCTAGCTCTATCTCTTTCTAGTTGGTTTTACCTCATTCAAGTTGGGAAAATTGAGTAAGAGAATTTAACACAAAATATGTATGAATTAAATGGCACACAGGAAAGCTTTACTGACAGCTTTGTTAGTGTTTTCTGTTTTCCTATATTTGGAAAGGTCTGGCCAATTAAATTTATGCCAGTTTGCAAACATAGACAAAATTACAGATTTGGTCTACTGAGTTGAGCAAATTTACAGTCCCCCTGAAAAAGCATCTAAATTCATATCAACACACAAGAGCAAGCAACCATGATCTCTGTGTAAAGATTACTTCTGAACATTCAAGATGCATTATACATACTCTTAGAGTCTACTTCTGAATTATTTCCCGTCTTATTGGATACTACCATATTCTCTAAAAATTGTCATCTCCCTCTCTCTTCCTCACCTTCTGACAATCAGTCATCAGGTCCTTTTAGCTCTCTCTGTCCTCTGATTATTTTGGAAACCCATCTTCTATACACTCCGCCGTTGTATCATTTCTTATCTGGGTTATCACAGTGGCCTCTCAACCAGTTTGTTTGTTCCACTTGGTTCTCTAATCTATCCTTTGCACCTTGGCATTTTGAAAGAGCATATCTGATCGTGTTTCTCCTACCTAAATCCTACCCAGTGGCTCTCCATGCCTTATGCAATTTATTATATGATTCCTACGTTGGCCTGCCACATACTACTTGTCTTCTAATTACCCATTTTCCCCTTTCCTTTAGTAATAGAACCCCTGCCCCCCATTTTTAGGAGGCACATACCTGCCCACACTGAAGGCTAAATCCCCAAGCTTCCCTTGTAGCTCATCATGACCGTTTGCCTCAGTGCTGGACAGTGGAATGGAAGAAAGAGTGACATGTACCATTTATGCTAAGCGTCCTTAAAGTGAGGCAGAATGTCCGTCTTTATCCTTTCTTTCCTGATAAATAGATTGCAGATATGAGAGTAGGAGCTAGATCAGCAGTTTGAATTTGTGAGGTGGGATGCTAAAGACTGTGGAGTAGCAAAAGAGAACCTAAGTTTACAAGGATCAGAGCCTCCAAACCTACCTTAGCCTGGTTTACTCAGGTAATAACTTGTGTATGAGAGAAATAAACTTCTATCCTACATATGTCAATATTACTTTAAATTAGTGACACATTGAAACAAGCTAAATCCTAAAATATTTAATATCCATTATCTTTCGAAGTCCTGTTTACTTTTCGTATTTCATATTCCATCTCTTTACTACTGGACTTTCTTCTACAACAATACTGACCTTGGAATGGTTTCAATCTTACTGCTTTTTGTTCATGTCGCTCCCTTTGTCTAACATCACATACTTGCACTTCTAGTCTTTCTCATTTGGATTTTAGAATTCTTACTTGATTTTAAATACCCGGTTCAAACATCGTCTCCCATAAGTAATCGCCGACAATCTCCCTTATGCCCTCAAAAGTAATTTTGCTTTTTCTTTGTGTCTTACAACTTCCTCTGTAGTGTAGGATTACATTATTTCACTGTTCATAAACATTGACATTTACTCATTTATGTGTATCCTTTCCCCACTACTCCTTGGGGGCAGTGATTCTACTGTATACATTTGCTGTGTCTAACAGTAACTGGAAATTAGTAATTAATAAAAATTTGGTGTAGTATGGTTTTGATTGTATAGGGCATAACCATATTTCTGGAGACTTTAGATAAAAATAATGGTGCATAGTCACTGTTTCTCAATTCAAAGGAGAAAAGCACATTTCCTTGTTACATGAAGGACTGTTAAAAAATGTTCAATTTCTTTGTGGCATGTTATTAAAAAGACTGCATGACTTTATTTCAGATACTACAGTCTGTTTTGAAATGCTTCATGATAAAGAATGTTGCCTCTGATCAATGCTAGAACATTAAAATAACATTTACTTCTAGTGCAATAAAATTGACTACAATCATAAAAGCAGAACTTTAGATATATCTGTTACCTTTTTAAAACCCAACTTTCTAACAAAGTTTTTTTCTTGTATAAAATTTTGTACCCAACTTTTTTTCCTGAAATGTTTCAGAGCATTTTCCCATGTTTTCAAGTTGCCCTCAAAACCATTAAAAGAAAATACCTGCATAATAGTCACTTTATGGCTTCTATGCTTCATTTAACTACTCTGCTTTCTGTCCTCATGGATGTTCCTAGGCCGGACATTTCACAAAAATGGAATCATGAAATATGTGGTCTTTTGTGACTGGTTTTCTTCCATTTACATAATGCTTTTAAGGTTCACTGATACTGTATCAGCACATATCAGTACTTCATTCTTTTTATTGCTTAATAATATACCATTGTATGTCTATACACATTGTGTTCATTCATCAGCTGATGGATATTTACAGTGGTTCCATATTTTGACTGTTATGAATAAAAATGGCATGAGCATTCATGGACAAGTTTTTGTGTAGACATATGTTTTCCTTTCTCTTGGGTATGTACCTAGAAATGGGATTGCAGAATCATATAGTAACTCCATCTTTAGCATTTTGAGGAGCTATTAAACTGTTTTCCGAAATGGCTGTACCAATTTTCTTTTTTATTATTATTTTTAAATGTTTGTTTATTTATTTATTTGTTTATTTATTTATTTATTTGGGGGGGAGGGGCAGAGAGAGGGAGACACAGAATCCAAAGCAGGCTTCAGGCTCCGAGCTGTCAACACAGAGCCCAACGTGGGGATTGAACCCACGAAGTGTGAGATCATGACCTGAGGTGAAGTCGGACGCTCAACCAACTGAGCCACCCAGGCACCTCAACTGTACCAATTTTCATTCCCACCAGCAATGTATTAGCATTCCAATTCCTCCACATCCTCACCAGTGGTTTTTGTTGTTATTGGTATTTTGATTATAGCCATCTTAGTGTGTATGAAGTGGTATTTTCATTGTAGTTTTAATTTCTTTTCCCAAACAACTAGTCCATGTTGAATACCTCATCATAAGATTATTGGCCATTTTTATATATTTGAAAAGTCTAATTTATTTCTGTAACAAATCTCACCAGTCTGCTCATAGAATTTACTGTGCAATACCCCAGGGCTAGTACGTTCTGGAGGGATTCCATGTCACAAAGCTTAACATGGGGTAGGAAAGGAATTTTCAAATGAAGTACCCCTAATTTATAGTTAAATGAATTAATAGCTAGAGAGGTTAAGTAATTGCCAATTGAGGTGAAGCAGCCTAGAAATCGAAAGCAATGATTACATTCCAACCACTATCGTCTCTTTGCAAAACACAAAGAAGCAGGGTACTTGGCAATGATATAAACTCTCATTTTACACTTGAGTGTTTTGGTAGAATTTAATATAACAGATAGTAGAAAAGCATTCTACTTTAATTTTAGCTACTGAAAAAAACTGGTAATAGTTTGAATCTGTACAATTTATCTCAGTTGATGACCTAGACCTAACAATTCATCCTCTGTCCGTAGCAAAGCACAGTACTAATAGATTTCAAACATATCACTCAAAGAAAGATATTTAGCTTATCTATTGCTGGATTAGGACCAGGATATCAGATTCTTAGATTCTTGACTCATTGGATTGATAATCTTTTAGCTAAACACTACGCTGCACCCTCTTTATTGGATCTTTCCAGCAAGCAGAGTTGTCTGCAGTCCTTGATGCAATTACTCTGGGAATTGTTCATCCTAATAAAATCACACTCAGGAAATGTTAAAATATTAAAAAAAAAGGCATGTTCTATATAATTTGCTGTTTGCACAGATGAAGTTGTACAGACTACACAGAATATTGACATGCAATCCATTAGAATTTATGGCTGACTTGTTCTTTCCCAAAGGTTAGTATTCAGAATTTCTAAACCTAAGACATGTCTGAGATTCACAGGAGCAGTGGGGCTTATATTCAGTGTTGTGTATATCAAAGCTATTTTACTGTCAAGTATAAACAATTTTTTCAAATTGCAAGAATTAAACATAAGTCACATTTATGTAAGGGAGCTAGCTTTCTTTTTTAAAGTATTTATTTAAAATCCTATTAGTTAACATACAGTGTGATATTAGTTTCAGGCATGCAATATAATAATCTAACAATTCCATACAACATCCGGTGCTCATCACAAGTGCACTCCTTAATCCCCATCACCTATTTCACTCATACCCACACCCACCTCCCCTCTGGTAACCATCAGTTTGTTCTCTATAGTTGAGTCTGTTTCTTTGCTCCCCCTCTCTTTTTCCTTTGGCCTGTTTCTTTTGTTTTTTAAATTCCACATATGAGTGAAATATGGTGTTTTTCTTTCTCTGACTGACTTATTTTGTTTACCATAATACTCTCTAGCTCCATCCATGTCATTGCAAATGGCAAGATTTCATTCTTTTTATGGCTGAGTAATATTCCATTGTCTATAAATATATACCACATCTTCTTTTTCCATTCATCAATTGATAGACACCTGGAATATTTCCATAATTTGGCTATTATAGATAATGATGCTATAAACATTGAGGTGCATGTATCCCTTCAAATTAGTATTTTCTATCCTCTGGGTAAATACCCAGTAGTGCAATTTCTGGATCATAGAGTAGGTCTATTTTTAACTTTTTGAGGAAACTTCATAGTCTTTTCCACAGTAGCTGCACCAGTTTGCATTTCCACCAACAGTGCAAGAGGGTTTTCCCTCTTTTCTCCATATTCTTGCCAGCATCTGTTGTTTCTTGTGTTGTTATTTAGCCATTCTGACAGATGTGAGACAATATCTCCTTGTAGTTTTGATTTGTATTTCCCTGATGATCAGTGATAATCAACATCTTTTCATATGTCTGTTGGCTATCTGTGTATTTTCTTCGGAAAAATGGCTATTTATATCTTTGGTCATTTTTTAAATTGAATTTTTCATTTTTGGGGTGTTGAATTTTATAAGTTCTTTATATATTTTAGATACTAACCCTTATCAGATATGTCATTTGCAAATATCTTCTCCCATTCCAAACATTGCCTTTTAGTTTTGTTGATTGTTTCCTTCCTTGTGCAGAAGGTTTTTATACTGATGAAGTCTCAATAGTTTACTTTTGCTTTTGTTTTCTTTGTCTCAGGAAACATATCTAGTAAGAAGTTGTTACAACTATGTCAGGAAGGTTATTGCCTGTGTTCTCCTCTAGGATTTTGATTGTTTCCTGTCTTGGATTTAGCTGTCTCATCCATTTTGAATTTATTTTTGTGTATGGTATAAGAAAGTGGTCCAGTTTCATTCTTTTGCACGTTACTCTCCAATTTTCCCAATACCATTTGTTAAAGAGATGTTTTTTTTTCCATTGCATATTCTTTACTGCTTTGTGGAAGATGAGTTGACCATATAGTTGTGGGTACATTTCTTGGCTTTCTTTTCTGTTCCATTGACCTATGTGTCTATTTTTGTGCCAGTACCGTACTCTTGATCACTACAGCTTTGTAATATAACTTGAAGTACAGAATTGTGATGCCTCCAACTTTGTTTTTCTTTTTCAAGGTTTCTTGCCTATTCAGGGTCTTTTGTGGTTACATGCAAATTTTAGAATTGTTTGTTGTAGCTCTGTGAAAAGTGCTTTTGGTATTTTCATAGGGATTGCATTAAATATGTAGGTTGCTTTGGGTAGTATAGACATTTTAACAATATTCTTCTTCCAATTCATGGCTAACTTTAGTTTTAATGGCAGATAACACCTCATGAATCAGTGAGTGAAACTGGACTGGGAATCTTGTTATTACCCATAGCAGGGCCACCTAAGAACTACATATATAAAAAGGGCAGGTAACTAGAAATTTTTGCCTTTGAGTAACAATAGCTACTAATGGAGAAATTGTCACAGTGATTATGCTTGATGTTGGGAAAACTACTATATTACCAATATTATATATCTTATGCATATTGTATATACTCTATAGCTTAGAAGTCAACCATAAAATACTAGACTGCAACAAATATAAATTTTGTTATTGAAGAGATGTTCGGGATTTAATTATATTAGTACACCATTTCTTCAGGTGATATCTTTTCTGTATTTTTGCATTATGTTATCATTTTATTTTTCTCAACATAGAATAATGTGAGTATAAACCAAAGGACTACAATTGTCAGAGACACTTGAAACAATTTCATTATTTTGTGTGTGTTTCTCTGAAATCTCTTAAATATTATGTATTCTAGATCTTTAATGTTATTGAAATCAAACTAGTCATATATGAGATTCTTCTAAATAAATAAGTTAAAAAATTTGTGAACCTTAATCTTTTTGTAGGCCTGCTTTCTCCTTTGTGACCAGTGAAAATTTACAAAGGATTCAATTTCATTCTCTATGCTTTCTTTTATGAACACTTTTCATATTAAAGACAATGAAATACAGAAATTATTGCTTTTATAAAAAGAATTGTCTATTCTGAATCTAACACTAAAAATTGAAAAAAATCCACACTTGCCTGTACTAATCACAATGGCAAGAGGAATACTGATACTGATCATGTATTAAATCTGTTATTATCTAAAGATACTCTTCAGAATTTAGATTAATTAGAACCTTGCAGCCACATAGAGGCCAATTTCAAGGGAAATTTCATTTCTGAAATTCCATCACAAATAACTGACATCTAAGTGATAATAATTTAAAAATATTGAAGGATTTCTATCTCAGAAATGTCTCAAAAAAAAAAAAAGAAATGTCTCTTCTCCTTCTCTGTATGCTTAATTTTACTTACATATATTGAAAGGAAACTACCACTTTAAATCTTTTGTTTCTTTGCTCATTTTTTGTTCATTTATTCTTTAACATGTACTGACCATTTACAGTAATAACCAGGAAACTGTCTGTGATCTATGCAAGTCAGGATTAAATGCCAAATTGATCCTGCTCATAATCTACTAGGGCAACTAATTCATGCATAAGTTGAATGCAAGGAAAATAAATAATTTTCTCTTCCTTCTATTCATCTTCTGTGCCTGTGAAATAGGCAAATCGTAAATGAGATTTTAATGTTATTAGCTAAAATAAGAACATAATTCTAATTGATTCAGATGCTAAATACCATGCTATGATTTAAGGATGTAATAATTTGCAGAATGTATCCCTTCTTTTAAGTATTTACAGGCCTATGTGGAGTTAGGTGTATGAACAGATGCTCACTATACAATTTGACAAGTGTCATAATAGTGGAAAGTCCAGAATAATTAGAGAAAACACAGGAGAGAGGCTACAGTGGCCTGGACATGTTTACCAGAGGAAAGAACTTTAAGTGTGGCTCTGAGCTTCTGAGGGTAAACACGGATATAGATCTAGGTGGACTGAGAAAGGACAGGTCAGAAGCATACATATGGAATTGTTATGTAGCCACATGGATGGAGATGACCCCAGAAAACCTTGATAAAATGTAAAATCAGTTTTGTTGTTGTTGTTGTTGTTGTTGTTATCTAGAAATTAACATAATAGACACTCCAGAATAAGCTCATGAAGTGGTTCTCATTTCTATTTCATTTATCTGTGAACTGCATGAATTTTTAGGTACGTATTTCTTTCACGTTAAGGAAATAATTTCTTTTTCTCTCAAATTTATTAGAACTATGTTAGCCTCTAAAGGAGTATTATCTCCTCATAGAGATCCCTGACTAAATCTGCATATCTGGGAGGGCTGGGAGGACTGTAGAAAACTGAGAAAGAAGGAACAAAGAGTGATAACAACATCTTTGTCCAATATATGCCTAATCGAATAGAGTTGTAAATTAGGAATCCTTCAAAAGTAGAAGAGTTATCAGTGTAACTTTTAATGGCGAATAAGTGTGTAAAAGATGTTCAACATCTGCAGTCATCAGGGAAAATCCAATTAAAACCACAATATCTCACTATACACCACCAGAAGGTCTAAAATCAAAAGGTCTGAAAACACCAAGACTTGGTGAGGCTATACAGGAAATGTAATGACCTCATGTTGCTGGTAGAATGTAAAATGGTACAAACTCTTTGGAAAACAATTTGTTAGATATTTTACGATTAAACATACTTACCGTATGATCCAGCAATCCCACTCCTAGGTAATTACCCAAAGTAAATTAAAACATACCCACACAAATGTTTGTACATGAGTGATCGTAGCAGTGTTATTTATAATTGCCCCAAACTGTAAATAACCAATACGTCCATCAACAGGTGAATGAATAAGCAAACATAGTTTATCCATATGATGGGATATTGTTCAGCTAAAATGAACAAGCTACTGTTGCACCCAACATCTCAAAATAATTGTTCCAAACAAAAAAAAAAAAAGAAAAAGAATGAAGAAAAAGAAAAATAAAGACACAAAATCTGATTTCCTTTGTATGAAATTTTAAATCTACAGAAGTCTATAGGGACAACGGATCAGTGGTTGCCTAGGGCAGGGGCTGGGAGATTGGCCACAAAGAGGCACAAGGAAACATTTTGTGCTGATGGAGATATTTTATATCATGATTGAAGTGGTAGTTACCTAAGCGTATATATAACTTAGAACTCCCTAAACTGTATGCTTAAAATTGATGCATTTATTGTATATAAAATAAGCCTCAGTAAACTTAATTAACAATGAGATGAAAAATCCCTAAGAGAGAAAACTACTTAGATTGAGATCTTTCATGATATAAAGTGAATTTTCATTAAACGAGCAGATAATTTGTTTTGATAATTGATGGCACAATATCCAGGAGCAAGTGTGGTGTTCAACTTATGGTTATACCCTTTATCTGCTAGATGATGCTAGACTCTACATTGTCTCTTAATCCAAACCCAATTCTAGCTTTATCATCTTAAACTGTTCACTACATGAATGGCAGGCAGTAACGAGATTAGGCAAAGATGATTTGAGAATTTTGTGTAGAAATAAGGAGTCATTATACTATGCATTGTTCACATTGTTATTATAAAGGTACAAACTGCAAAGGTACAGTTGCAAACTGATTAAGGAATATTTCATTCCCGAGGATCTCATTCACAATCAGTACCCAGGTTTCAAGGCATTATTTCAAATAATTTATTACTGATACCTCACTCAAATATAAAATTAGCACAATTCTAGCAGAGTTCTAGGAAATTGCATGAAAAGGGCAAAAGAATATATTTTACGTGATCCAGTGGAAGTACATAAAATGAAAGTATTTAAAGGTTAGTACTTTCCCTATCTGTTTGGTAATTCCAAACACCCAAGCTACCCCAACTTCCACCCGGCACATTAATTTTTCTAAGTTTTTTTTAAATGTTTATTTATTTTTGAGAGAGAGCAGAGCACACACCCACACGTGTCACCCAGCACATTTAAATTAGGCATGTGAAATTACTCACCATACTGCCTTTGATACATGCCTTTGATAGATGCAAAGAACCATCATGGATAATGAAATGCTGATGATAAGTGAGGATGCATGCCTTCATTCCTCGTTTTGGTTTTGTGGTCACCCTGCTTATCACGTACCAGGACTATCCAATCACATCACAAGTAATGATAACAGTAATGAAACACTGCACAAATTATTAGGAGATTAAGTATGATGAACAAAAATGCTTTAGAAGTATTGATATAAGGGAAAAAGTGAGTTAATGAAGAAGAGAATTTATATGTATTTCCAGAATAAAAAAAGAAAACCAATATTATACAGAGAAATATTCACAATGCTTTTAGCATATAAACCTAGCTATTGCCTGGTTTGATCTTGAAGCACAGTTATAAAGCATGAAATAATTACGGTAAAGTAGGATAAAAGCAATTATCTCCACTCTGTCATATCCAGTGGTTTCTCCAAGGAGATGCTGAACAAAGTACACTTAAATTTAACACATATAAGTATTGATTTTGATATTTCACTAAATTTCTGGGCCTTAATGACTAATTTATGAATCAGACATGAGAATTCTGATGTTTTAATTCAATGACTTTCATACAATTGGAATGAATTCCAGTGGAAATCCTTATAAGCTTCTTTAGGCTACAGAATAGAACACGTGGCCTTGGTAACACTGAGATTTTTTTTCTTTTTTTTTTTTAATGTTTTGTTTATTTTTAAGACAGAGAGAGACAGAGTGTGAGTGGGTATGGGGCAGAGATGGAGACACAGAATCCGAAGCAGGCTCCAGGCTCTGAGCTGTGAGCACAGAGCCCGACGCAGGGCTCGAACTCACAAACTGTGAGATCATGACCTGAGCTGAAGTTGGACGCTTAACCAACTGAGCCACCCAGGTGCCCCCAGATTTTTTTTTCTTTAAAGATGAACATTCACTCACACCTTCGTGATAAACATCAATTTATGGCATTAAACATCTTTTACAATATTGAAGCTGATATACAAGTTTAGGATATGTGAAGCCCATTCATGAATGTCTATATTAAGGAACCGTAGTTTATAAAGAAGAGTCTGTAATATGGAAAAATGGTCTTCAGAAGTAAAAAGTCTTCCTCTAAAGCCATATGATGAATGTGCTTGGTGGTGAGAAGGAGAAATTCTTTAGATTTTTTTTTGAGTCACCCAAACAATCTTTGTTTCATAAATTGGGAATGAACAATTTTAAGTGACTTTCATGACATGTACTAAACAATAATAAACCTCTGCTAACAATCATAATTAGTACTTCTATCAGGAAGGAATGCATTTTAGCCACATTTTACAGAATATCCAAATTACAGGGGCTCAGCTGAGTAGATTTTATTTCAAAAACTTTTAAAAATTAAAAAAAAAAAAAAAAAGGACACAAGATGCCCAGAGATGAGGCTGCTCAGACTGGTTTGGCAAGTCTTTAATACCTTCGGAGATACAGCACCTTCCAACATTCTGTTCGGTAGCCCATGGGACAGCATTCAGGTTCATGGCTGTTGTCTCATATTCACAAATTGGATTCTCTACATGATCCAGCATTTTGGGGGTGGGGGAGAGTAGAAGAACCAAAGTTGTGTACAAATGAGTTGAGTCTCTTTTAGAAAGCTCTTTTAGAACTCTCAGAAACTTCTACCTTCATGGCATTGGCCAGAATGATCACGTGGCCAGTTGTACCTTCAAGGGGACTGGGAGGTATAATTTTGCACCTGGTTACATACTGCCTCAGTCAAAATCAGGTTTTATCACCACAGGTGAAGAGGAGAACACACAGTGAGGAGGCAAACAGAAGCGTCTGTCACAGTGAACACGAGTTCAAGTGAACAATACAAACATTACATCTGTATGACACGGTGGGATTGTTTTTAACTTTCTCAAAGAACAAAAGCCTTTTATACTTCAGTTTTAGTCTAAATGATTTGCTGCCAGGGCAAACACTATGCTTCGTTGTTTAGCTTTAATAGTCAAATGAGTGTGTTTGGAAACAGTTTATATGCTAGATTTGAAATAAAAATAGAAATGCTATGTCTTGGTGACAGATGCACCTGGACCAAACCTATATGTAATATAGATTAGTGTTTTGCCAAATTATCTCATAATATTTGTGTAGTGAGTGAATACTTTCTTAAAAACCCGTTTTGTATACAATATTTCAAATGGTTTGTATTCATTTAAAAAAAATGTGTTAAATGGCTCAGGTATACTGCTATGATGAGGTATTTCCAAAGGCTCTTGTAACTAAAATATAGCACTTATAATTGATCCCTTTAAAATGAGTTGTACATGTGTGCGTATTTGCATTAAACATAATTAGCTAACCACAGCCCACAGCTTATGTCTGTACGGTGTGTGTAATCTGTTTATAGAACAGAGCAGATGACATAATGTAGATTTTGGCAGGTAATCACATTCTCCTTCCACAAACAACATCTGAAATGATAAAAACAACATACAGATGAATAGCTCCCAATAGGTAAAATCATTATAACCCACATTTGCCAACACAGTTTTAATCCTGTTTTGTTGGTCAAATATTTTGAGAGGAAAGTCTATGATTCTAGCACATGGCTCAATATTTCACTTTAACAGGAGAGTAATCCTCAGGCATCAAGAATGTGGGGCCAGGAAACACTGTAGTTGGAAACTGAGCTGGGGGCTGAGCCACATGCCTCAGGTTAGCCTTGTTGAAAATGCCAATGCTGTGGTCCTTACACATAGTCTTAACCTCATTGTGTCCGCTTCCTTAGCCTTTGAAACAGACTTCCAATTGTATATACACTCTCTCTGTCCCCTGCAAAGAAAGAAAGAAAAAAAATGTCATCTGAAGATGTAGAATGCTCCTCCGTGTCCTACCGCAGAAGTGTGGAAACCCCTTATCACATGTCAGGCATGGAGGGGCAGGGCTCTTCCCTAGTTTTATTCAAAGCGATGAAGATGTTGCCATTAATCACTAATTTTTCAATATATTCTGCCAGAATCCCAAGCATTCTTAACTGGATTCCTAGTTGCTTTCACATAAAGTTTTAAATCTCTTGAAGGATTTCTTTAAAAATACACACATATTTTCCTAATTATAAAATACTTCCTATTCACTGTAAGTTATTTTGAACATTTAGAAAAGTAATGAGGAAGAAATTTTGAGTTATCTAAAATTAAGAGATAAGAATTGTTAGCATTTTTACATTTATCTCCTTTTTAGCACACACACACACATATATATATATATATATATATATATATATATATATATATATTTAAAAAATCAGGTCCCATCCTATGTCCTATGTAGAATATACAGCTGAAAATTGAGAAAATAGTGTAATCTATTTTCCAATGCCAGTAAATAATGTTTGGACTATTCTGTACCATAATCATTAATGCTGTTTCCATTTTTTTTATTTTTTAAAAAATGTTTATTTTGGGGGGGCATGCACAAGCAGGGGAGGGGCAGAGAGAGAGAGGGAGAGAGAGAATCCCAAGCAGACTCCATGCTGTCAGCATGAAGCCCGATGTGGGGCTCAATCTCATGAGCCGTCAGATCATGACCCCAGCCGAAATCAAGAGTTGGACACTCAACTGGCTGAGTCAGCCAGGAGCCCCTCTGTTTCTGATATTATAATAAGCATGGTCATATTTATACGAAAATCATACCTATGTTTATGAATATTCCCTTGAGCTTGATGTATCAGTTGAGATGTTTTCAGTGCACAATAAAGGAAGACCAAACTGAGTAGATTTAAAAAAAAAAAAAGAGTTTTACTCTCACTTAACAAAAAGTCTCACTATTACTGGATAGCAGGTAAACAATTTAAATCCTGACTTCAGGCAAGTTTCCTTTACAGAAAGAATGTTCAGTGAGATGTACTCTTAAATCTGGCAAATAGACAGGATTCCATTTCTTTTCAACTGTTTTTCAAAAGGACCCCAGAAAACAGCTGTAATGCCAGAAGTTCCACTTCCTGCTGGTGCCTGCAGGTTTTTCCAAGCTCCAGCATCCCCCATCAAAGAAACACTTGAGATCTCACATTGAACCATCAGTTAATTGTGCATTGCATTTCCTATTCTAATCATTTCAAATTCCCTGGCATCCCATGGTCTTTTGAATATAAGGTAATTATTTTATATGTCTCTCAAGACCTTCTAAGATCTTTGCAGTTAAAACATTTAGCCTGACTTGAGCTCTCACTGTATACCAGGTGATGACCCAGCTAACAACGAGGTAAGGTATTTAGACATAATCCCTCCTTTTTAATAAAAGGCAAACTAACATGTCCAAAGAGGCTACATGAACAAATTGCTTACACAATCAGCTTTTCCCCCTCATCAGACTTTACGGTGCATGGTTCCCATGTGGTAACATTTTGTGCTTATATTTTCACCAGGTTCCAGTGAATTTAGGGTAAGGCTCAGAAACAGGCAGTTTTAACCTGTCAGATGATTCCGACCTGTAGATAGACCATCATTTGAGAAATACCACTTTGAGTGATCTGGCTACTTTGCTTCTGGCTTTTTTCTTTCCTTGTGTTAGCAAAATAGATGTAGATGGAGCAGAAGTATCTTTTAAAAAGCGTGTTAATGTCTTCAGTTTCCAAAATGGTCTATTCAATGTATCTGATTAATTCCAGAGGCTACTGAAAGGATGTTTGTGTTTGTCTTTTGTTTGGGGCTTGGATCAGGTCTGTCCCTTATCCTACAAAATAGAGTTTGTGAGAACTAAATTTTATCAGTTTGGAAGAAAGGCGATAAACATAAATTAGTGTGTCTGTCCAGCTGGAAATAAATTTAAAGGCTTCCTTTTATATTTGGTGAGAGTAACCCATCGAATATTTATCACCAAATCATTGCTCCAAGTATGTCCAGACTGTAACTTTGGTTTTTACCACAGGTTATTCATATGGGACATTTAAAGTAGTGTTTCTTATTCTGTAAGTAATACCTTGGAATAAGGCAGCGTGATTTCCTTAACATACCATATGCTGTTTAATTGGCTCTTGCTTGATTTTTTTGGAGGTAGTTTTAAAATATTACAACTTTGGGAACAGTGGTCATTTAACGAACAAATAATTGCATTCCAATTAATATACAAAGACGATAATAATATCCCTTCTTCTATATTCAGACAAGTAAAAATTTTGAATCAAATCTTCAATTTCATTTTATGTTAATATATTAATAAATAAAAGTTAAAGCAAGCTTCAAAAGAACCTGGTTCTTTAACAAGGACTTTCCAAAGTTTAAACTAAGAGCTAGTAAGTTATATAGCCTGCACTACTAGCCAAGTGGTATCTATTATCCTTAGATCCTGAAAATCTTATTGTAAGACGCCTCGTTAGAAAAAAAAACAGTTAACTTGTCTAAACATGAGTTTATGTAAAATGGAGCAAGTATTAGAATTGACTCATAAAGTATCTATAAAAATAAAGTAACAATTATACAGTAAACCGTGGATTTCAAGTAACTTGTTCTGCAAGTGTTCCACAAGATGAGAAAACATTTCTAATAAATTTTAACGGATAAACGAGTGATGTCTTGCAATACGAGTAGTACGGGATGGTGAACATCACATGATCACAACTGACCCAATGGTTCCTGAAACTCGCTTTGATATATGAGTACTTTGGATTACAAGCATGCTTCTGGAATGAATTATGCTTGCAAACCAAGGTTTTACTCTATAATGTTCTAGACCTAGTGATCTAGCACAGAGCAAGCTTCTCTTCTTCATAAATAAAAGAATAGAATATGAACATTATTCTAAATAATATGTCACCCTAAATATGAATATTATTATTTTTAGTTCACAGAAGAAGGGGAAACCGAGAAACATCAAGTAAGGCACCAACCAAATATCTAAAGCCATGCAGCTTAAAAATGGTAAATCTGGGATTGAAACCTGGACTGTACAACTCCAGACAAACATGGTGCTTTATACTTAACCACTGTGCTAAACCATCATGAGGCAACTGCATTCTGATTTCTCTATCTGCAACACTTTTTCCACCCTATCCTCCCTTCAGGAAATTCAGCTTTCTCTGGGCATTTAGGCTGGCATGCAACATAATGCCAAATGAAATGACCTTCTATGGCCACATGGAAGCTTAATGGGAATGGCTCCTACCAATTCTCAGTGTGGGACAGGCCTTCAGTTATTGCTGAACTGAGGCAGGATCTTCTCCATTGCTTTCTGTTTGGTTCTTTGAGGTTCTGAAAAAAATTTCTATTAGAAATGGTAATAGCCATCTTACCCTGCTTCCAGGATTCTTCCTGTATCTATTTCTGCTTATAACACAATACTGGGGAAGATGATACTCCCCAGAATACAGCAGTCCACCATCCACCTCTTTAATTCTTCTTTCTGCCTTGAACATCTTGTGGGGTTGCAGTCTCTGAATTAGTATAGAAAGAAAACATAGGGCACCTGGGTGGCTCAGTCAGTTAGGCATCTGACTTCGTCTCTCGTCATGATCTCTCAGTTCACAATTTCGAGCCCCACATCGGGCAGTGTGCTGACAGCTCAGAGCCTGGAGTCTGCTTCAGATTCTTTGTCTCCTTTTCTCTCTCTGTCTCTCCCCCACTCATACTCTGACTCTCTTTCTCTCTCTCTCAAATAAATAAATAAAAATTAATTAATTAATTAATTAATGAAAAAGATAATCTTAAAAAAAGAAAAGCTTGAGGAAGTAAACAATAGCACTTTGGCCACCTCCTAAAGTAGCTCCCAGGTACAAATAACTGTCTGATTTTCTATAGGGCACTGAGTTTGGGACTGTGACTTGGGGGAAAGAAGAGGTTTTCTTACCTTCTTTCAGTTGAATAACATACTCCTGTTCCATGAGACAATAACCTGGTGGTCACACATTATAGCCTTCAGGTCCATGACGCATTATAGCCTTCAGGTCCATGACTGTGCATGGGCCTTTGAACAGTGCTGGGTAGTATTAAGGGGGCTCCCTGTGCACGAAGAACACAGAGTTAGGTGTCTGTCTTTGTCTGTAAGGAGGAACAGGCAATTGAATGAATAATAAGAGTCTAGCATGATGAGTGCTGTAATAGAGATCATACATGGTACAGAAGAGAAATAAATAACTGCACTGCTAAGATAGTCTTTGCTTTGGAGGAGGAAAAAAAAAGCCAAACCAGGTCACTCAAAGGCAGTTGCTGTGACTATATTGCAGTCATTGATGTAAGATCCAAGCTGGGGTTACAGACACAAATATAATCCCAAGAGAGAAAACAAAATGACACTCAAATGTGAAATTTTTTGTGGAGAATAAAAAAGAATAACCTAGGGCAATTAATGTAGAAGGAGATGGAAAAGTAAATTTTAGCCTGAAGCACATAGAAATGTGAGCACCCAGATGAGAGTAATATGATTTGAGTTCTCATTCCGGTTCTCTGCTTACACAGTGCATGTGGCAAGTTAAATCCCATCTTTGGACCTCATTCCTCAGCCATAAAGCAAGATGGTTAGCCAAGATAGGCTCTGAAGACCATTCCAGCTCTAGTGTTTTCTGGTTCTGTGTCTTAGCCCCGGCAAGCAACCGTAATAGGCAACTTCAGTGAAACGGTCACAGTCAAAGAAGACAAAGTAGTGCTCACCTCTACAACCCCGAAGGAAGCAGCCCCAAACACTGACAGGCCCCCAAGGGAAGCAGAACCAGTGGGCATATTACAGATGTTGCAGATTTAGAAAAAATAGCCGTTGAGTCTATTTACACGTGAAGTCTCAGACTCGTATCGTGCTAAAAGTAAATCATTCCTGAATTTAAAAGAAAAGGTTATTCCAGAAATGAAAAGAATGAATCTGCAAAATAGAATGAAAGTAGAAAGAATACTGTGAAGAGGGATGATAGTTTTTCAGTAGTCACATGTTTGCAAATCAGCTGTTTACAATAAGCTTAAACTTTAAATTGATTAATTATTTTATGGTTCTGACTGTTCTTTTGAAAATGGTTACATCAAATAGTTTGAAAATGGATCCAGATGTAGTGCCTCTTTGACATTATTGAGAATATATGAGCAGACAGATGATCAATTATCTCATTAAAAATAACTAAAGACTTGTCTTATGTTGGATATATCTGAAATAGTTTGTGTTAGAAGTGTTATATGTAAAGAACAATTAGCCTGTTGGTCATAGTGGAGGAGTACATTGGCGTTATAGCTAATGAAGATTAGTATATCTATGTGGAAACTCATCTTCACAGAGTTAATTGGTTACTTGTTCATTCTAGAAAGGGGGGGGTAGATTTTTAAATAAAAGAGAGTGGAATTCTGTAAAATTGTCATGAGTGGCTAATTCTCATAAGGATATTACAATAGATCTTTGTTTACAGAGGCAAAAAGATTATGAGACTTTTCAGTAATTGGAGAGAGCATTTATTTAATTATAGATATTTTCACTATAATTTTAGAGGAAATACCACACAATTACATAAACACTGAATATAATATCTTTTTAATTTGCATAGTGTGTGGTTAAATCTATACTCGAAAATAAACCAGAGCCATAATTATATATACTTTTGAAGTTAATACCTAATCTTTTCACCAAATACAACTCTCCAGTATTTTATTGGTAAATATGTTAGCATATCAACACTTTTAGCCACTAATATATGACGGTTTCTTGAGAACAATTATTTATATTCCTTTACGCTTTTGAAAATATCTACATCATTTCACCTGGTTAATATTTTAGAAGAATATGGTTAGCAACACTTTTTACAACTCCATGTTTTAAAATTGCATCTTAAGTTCTATGTAGAATATATTGCTTACCGTTTGCAATCTATAAGGTTTTGTTTGAAGAATTTTTCTTTCCAGTTTGAATCATAATTACCATGTTTATACTATTTAACAATTTTATGCACACTGAAGTGGTTTTTGGTTCAGCGTACTTTGCCAATATAGTTTCACAATGTTGTCTACGATGCACATTTTTATGACTGCTAGATTAAAGAATTGATTTACTTATCTGAATCTTCCACAATATACAGTGGATCCTTGGAAAAAAGGAATAGTTTTTAAATAAAAGAGTTTCTGGTGATTAGAAACTGGTGAAAGAGTACATTTAATTAAAAAAAATTAACTCTCTTAAGAAATCTTCACTGTTCATGTGCTATGATCAAAGCATAGGAATTCACACATGAACTCTACCTTTAGAGAATTTACAGACTCTAAGGGGAGATAGGACACACGCACCATCAAATAGGATAGAAAACAAGTTTGAGGGGCACCTGGGTGGCTCAATAGGTTAAGCGTTTAACTGCAGCTCAGGTCATGATCTCACAGTTCATGAGTTTGAGCCCCACAATTGGCTCGCTGCTGTCAGTGTAGAGCCTGCTTTGGATCTTCTGTCTCCCTCTCTTTCTGCCCCTCCCCTGCTCTCTCTCTCTCTCTCTCTCTCAAAAATAAATAACACATTTTTTTAATTAAAAAAAAAACACAAGGTTGAAAGAAGAGAAAGAAATCAGAGTTTTATGACAGACAAATGAATAAATTTGGAAAAGATGAAACTGTAAAAATGTTGAGAGACAAGAGACAAAGGGGATTAGGCCTCCTATGCCTTCCCATTAATCCTCATTCTCAGCAAAGTGCTACCTGGCTTCCTCTTCACTGAGAAAAACAAAGCACTCAGAAGAGAACTTCCATTAAGTACCACCAACCACTTCTGTCCACCTCCCTGCACCACCTTGTCCCAGGTCATCGTGGGTGACCTATACCTCTATCCAGGCCAATCCCTCCATTTTCTCTCTAGACCTCATTCCTTCTTTCCTTACATGGATGTTTTTCCAGCCATTATCCCTTCTGCCTCCTGCATGGTTAAGTTTTCTTTCTCTTTGGATCATAATGATCAGCACAACAACATTCTTTTATTTCTCTTATAAAAAACATAAACCTCTTAACTTCATTTTCCTCTCCGGGTAATGCTATATTTCTTTTCTTCATTTTGTAAAACTCCTTGAAAGAATTGTCCCTATTTATCATCTTCAAAAGAATTCTGAACACCTGCGTAATCAGCACTTCCCCTTTTCAATCCAGCAAGAACTTTTTTGGTCGTTAAGAATGTCTTCCTTGATTCAGCCCTTCTCGGTCCTCACTTCCATTGACCTTTGCCTACCAGCAGCAACAGACACAGGAGATCATTCCAGCTCGAAACTCTTGCTTTGTTTTGGCTTCTTGTGTACTCACCTGGTTTCCCTTCTGTCTGTCCTCTCCTTCTTAGCATTATTTACTACTTCTTCTCATCACCTCACCTCTACACTGGTGTCAGCAGTCCATCCCTAGGTCAATTTCATTGCTATCAGACCTTACTCCTTTGAGGAGTCCATTCAACCAAATGGCTTCAAAGATAGTCTTTTGGTTGGTAACTCCAGCCTGTGACCTCTTCCTCCCTATCCATCTGCCCACTTGAGAGGATTGCTGGACTCCTCAAATAAGAATATAGGATCTCCAATAAAATTAGAATTTTAGACAAACAGTGCCTAATTTTTGTAGAATAAGTATGTACCATGTTTTGTATTTATCTAAAGCTGTTTTTTTATTTATTGGGAATTCTGATTTAACTGGGCGTCCTGTGCTTATTCTGACAACCTTACCGTAGCCCAGTATCTCTATGTCACCTCTTTGGTGCCCAAGAGGCATCTCAAGTAGAAAACTTCCAAAACTGAGCTCCTGACATTCCTCCTTGAGTAGTCCTCATCTTGGTGCAAGGCAACACCATTCCTCTGATCACTCAAACCAAAAACATGTAGTTATAGTGACTCATGTCTTTTCTCACATCCCAGCTGATTTATCATCACACGATACTAGGTCTAAGCTCAAATTCAGTTTCCCAGAATTTGATCTTTCACCTGGTCCCACAGCCACCACCTTCTCTTGTCTCTGAGTAGATGTCTCTGTATCTTCCCTTATTCCCCTTCAATCTCCTTCCTGAATAGCAACCAGAATACAAATGTGAATGCATAGGGTTGGTGTCTATAGACAATAGATGACTGTTTTAAAAGAAAGCACCAACCTTGGGTTTAAAAAAAAAGCCTTTAGAATTAAAACAATACAGACTTAACTCTTGTCCAGATTGTTTTAAATATTTTTTAATAAGTAAACCTTTGCTGCTCATGAAAGATTTTTCTTCCAAGGTTTATAGGAAGATAGGCTGCCATGATGTAGCCTGCATTTGCATCCCTGAAGTTATGTCATACTGCAGGGAAGATGCCAAAAAGTCCTGGCAGCATAGCTAAGGGCTGACCTCTTAAAAAAGTTTGAGAAATTTAAAAGATCACCAATTCAAATAGCTATTAAGTGGTTGGTTTTTTCTTTCTGTTTTCTACAAAATAATAACAGATGGCATTTATTGACAAATTCCCGTGTTTCAGAACCTGTTTTAGGTATTTTACATGAGTCTGTACTACTCTATTCCCATGCCCATATGAAGTGCATAAAGGTTAAATGACTTGGCTGGGGCAGCAGTATAGCCATGGGGTTCAGCACACTGCCCACAGCTAAGTAGATCAGGAGCTCCTTCACCTGAGCTATCCATTATTTTTTGTGTCCTCTGGAAGCCAGAGATACAGTGAACATGTCTGTGGTTTATTTATTTGGAGTTCTTATTTCCTTTAAAAATTCCCTTTGAAATACTTTACTTCTGACTTTATATCATCAGAGAAAAAGATGTCAATAACCCTGAAAATATAAACTGGCTATTGAATTTCACACGCTCATACACAAACACATTCCCAGAGTTTGAAAAGGCTATTATGTTGACATTTACAGTCTCAACCTGTACAGATGTGTTTGAAAGATTAGAACTTAGTAATTATGCTTTTCCGTGACTCCTTGAAATGATGTTGGTTAAACAATGCGACTATATTCTGAAGCCCAACGATTATTACTGATGAGTTAACTACTATGGCTTAGTATTATTAGGGGGTCTCTCATGTGATGCTTAGGAGGATTATGCAGCTGTCCTGTGTCTCTTTCGGAATCCCACAGACTCAAGAAGAAGGTTGGCAAAAATCCACAATGGGACCCATCCACCAAAGAGCACTACATTCTTCACATCTTTTACTGGCCACACCGGAGAAACTTTTCCAACATGAACAAAGGCATTAAGTAAAAGTTCTAATCAACAATGATGAATCAACAATTCTGGAGTTTAATCTCAAATGTGTTCATCATCTGGCAATAGAAAAATTAATCTTCACGTAGAACCCCTGGATTTCTTAAAGAGAGTAACTCATGGAATTATTTATGGAACATGTCACATGGTGACAAAAGAGTACAGTGGCAGTGTCATGTGGACATTTGACCCCCCTCTCAGACAGAGTTTATTTTTAATGAAAGAAACTAGATTAAATAGAGCCATTTCCCTTGACTGTAAATTCACCCAAGAGAACTAAGAGAGAAAGTGTTGTAGATTTGATGTCAAAACATCACATTTATTCACTTAAAAGACACAAATCACCAAATTGACTTTGTGTTTTATAATAGCAAAACAACTGATTGGTGGACTGGTTTTTGTTCACTTTTTAATTGGTTGAACAATATATATGCTTTTAGGGAGAAAACAGAGGATCACATTGACTAGACTTAATGAACTCTCTTTGCTTTACTTTTATTTTTAAAAAACTTTTTTTGATGTTTTATTCATTTTTTGAGAGCGAGAGACACTCAGAGAGTGTGAGCAGAGAGAGCAGGAAGTGAGGGAGACACAGAATCTGAAATAGGCTGCAGGCTCTGAGCTGTCAGCACAGAGGCTGATGTGGGGCTTGAACTCACAAACTGCAAGATCATGACCTGAGCCGAAGTCAGATGCTTAACTGACTGAGCCACCCAGGTGCCCCACTTTTCTTTTTTTAACTAAAATGAACATATATTCTTTTTTGCATGTTAAAATAAAACCAATAGTTGACAAATGAAATCATAAAAAATCCAAGAGTGATTCTCAACATTCTTGTTTCTAGTAAAAGAAGTTTTGGCAGTATTCATGAGGAAATTAAAAAAATCAAAATACACTAAACAAGTAGGATACTTAGATATCACTGCCACATCTTAACACAGCCTATGGTTACTTGTAAGTCTCTCTTACTTACCATTCAGCACTGTTGGTGTTTAGAAAGAAATGTTTATTGCCTTGACCACACTCACAAAAGAACCCATAAGGCAAAGTTCTTGCAAAAGTTATTCACAATATTAAGTGAATTTTTCCTGTAGCAAAATAAACACTATTCTAGACTGCATCAAATTTTTACTTAGCTCAGTGTTTATGCTCATAGACATTACTGCAAAAATGTATACTCAGTTAAAACAAAATATTTTATGTGTAATGTGATGAAAGATTCATTCTAGCATGAGAATTTCTTTTAGGAAGTATAATTGCATTAAAATTTCTCTGCAGATTCTTTGATACTTCTCCCTTCAATTCTCCAATCCTTGAGACTGGGCTGTACATAGTGAGTTGGTTCTGGCAAATAGAATATTTCAAGATTGACAGTGTGGAACTTCTTCTAAGAATGGGACATAAAAGGCATTGTGGTTTCCACTTACTCACTCTGGTGGAAACTGGATGCCACACTGTGAGGATGCTCCTGTCGCCCAATGGAGAAGTCCAAGTTGGGAGGACTGAAGCCTCCTGCCAATAGCTATGTGAGGAAGCCATCTTGGAAGTGGATCCTCCTGCCCCAGTCAAGTCTTCAGATGACAGTTGCCTTGGATGATATCTTCATAGCAACCTCATGAGCAATCTGAGCCAAAGCCACCCAGATAATATGCTCCTTAATTCTTAACCCACAGAAATGGTGAGATAATAAATGTTTCTTATTTTAGTAAGTTTGAGCCCTGCATCGGGCAGGCTCTCTGATGTCAGTGCAGAACCTGCTTCAGATCCTGTGTCCTCCTCTCTTTCTGCCCCTCCCCTGCTTGTGCACTCTCTCTTGCTCTCTCTCTCTCACTCTCCCCCTCCCCTTTCTCAAAAATAAATAAACATTAAAAAAATCACTTGGAAAAAAAGATAAAATCTTGAGGACATGGGTGATAGTCATAGCCCAGAAAGCCAACAGTGATTACTAATTTGTTCTGGAAAGGAATCTCTTTTTGCTTCCAGCAGGAGCATAAGAGAAGAGAAGAGAAGGGAAGGAATGGAGTAGCCGGTAAAGTGCCTAGATGCCATACAACCTTCAGGGAAGGGCCAATGGGAAACCTTAGGAATTTGGAAGTCAAAACGATTTTTAGAAATGAAATGCCTGATGTAGTTTTAAGGTTTGGAGCTTATGTGTGTGCATGCGTGTGTGTTTGTGTGTATATTTGAAAATCAAGGAAATTCAAGATTAGGAGTAAGCAAAGATGAACATGGAAATATATGCTTCCATTTTTTTTTATCCCTCAGAGAACTATTTGGTCTTTCTTAACGTATTTTGCTTAAATCTCAAGACTCTCAGGGGTCCGTAATTATATAAACATTCAGCAAAAGTTAACGATGTTCCTGTAAACAATTTGCCCTAGCCTGAGACATGCCAACTAAAACAAGATCAATAAGGTCTGTCATAATATTTTAAAGGCTGTTATTTTCCTTAATGTCATCCCATGATGCCAGAGGAATAAAATCTAAACTGACAGGTCCCTTGATTGAACTAAGTCTGTTATCCTCCTATTTACCTATCTCTCCTTTCATTCTCTCTCTTTCTAACCCTTGTCATCTCCAAATAATTTTCCTTCCAAATGTCTATTCTCCATCTCATTGAAGTAGAGCAGTGTGGAGTTATTCTAGAAATACCATGGACTTTGGAGTCAAACAGTTCTGGGCTCAAATCTCAACTCACACTTTCACCTGCAAGCTTCTACAGCATCTTCCAGCATCTTCTTAACCCCTTCAGACTCACTTTTCTTCCATGTGATAGGGGATTTATAAGACTTATCTCCTAGAGTTCTTGTAAGGATTATGTGAAATAATATACATAAAACTTAGTCACCATTGGCAACTCACATATTGGAAAGAATGGTTGTTCTTTTTACTATGATTATAGCTTCAGACTTACTCTTGGCTATCTGCCCCTAATAAAATGAAGGCTGATAAAGGGGTAAGTTCTACCTTTCTATATTACACCTGAAGAGAGACAGACAGAATGGTCTGGTGAATTATTCTGGGATATTAGGTTGCTTGTCAATGAGCCCCTTGAGAGCTGGGCTTTGTCTCCCTTAGGTTGGAAGAGAAGGCCTTTGACTCTCAGTAAAAGAAGCTGCCTCTGACCTCAACCACAGAGCTTAACTTTCCATGAGAATGGCAGAAAGAAGCTCACTTTCCCCTGCAGCCTGAAGCCTCCTCTTATGAGACGAGCAGGCACTGACAACCGGTGCCATCAGACAACTGCCTCTGCTCAAGCTTTTTGATGCCAGAGCAAGGACTGATAATGAATAGGCACACACAAGGCTGTTCTCACTATAAAAGACATGATGAGGGACCAGCTTCATCCCATGGAGCACAGCCCTATGGTGTATGCAGAAGTAACTCAGATGTTCTCTGTGACATGCTAAGAGAATGAGGTGTGCCTCCTCTTAATGGTTTTGGGCTTTCACATTTATTTCCCCAGTAAAGTCTGCGTTACACTGTGGTATTTGCCATCACACATCTTGCCTGTTTTGAACAAAACAGATAAAAAATCCTTGCCCAGAGAGTGTACATTCCATTCAGAAAAAGAAAAACAGAAGCAGAAAATATAGAAAATGGACCAGTAAAATATTTTATATGCATATGTAAAATATATACATATGTAAAAGATATAGGTATATGTGAAAAATATGTAGCAGATGAAGATAAGTGCTCTGAAGAAAAAATAAGCAGACGATAGAGACTATCGGGAAAATATATATACCTTATGATACCTATGCTCAATATATGCTCTAGAAGACGTATACAGGGATGCTTGCTATAGTAATGCTTAAAGAATTTTTTTTAAAAAGGAAAGATCTAACTATACGACCCTCAAAGGTCACCTGTGAGTGAGCTTCTGAGAGAAAGATCACTGTAGTCAATCATAGGTGATGGAAGGGAGAGAAGTAAGACTGGCATCAGGAAAACTTGGTAGAAGGTCATTGAGGTAGTTTAGAGAAAAATAATCATAACAAGCAATATTTTTTGTTGCTTACCACGTGCTGGGTGATGTTCCAAAAAATTAATGTAACCCATTTAATCCTGAGAATAACTCTATGTAGTAGATACTATTATTCATCTCCTAGAAAGAGAGAGAGCTTAAGGGATCTTCATAAGATGACACCTTAAAGGTGAACATAGGTCTCAAGCCAGACAGTCTGAGTTCAGATTCAACATCTCAACTATGATTAACTACGCTACATGCTGTATGTTCTCAGCAACCATAAGAACAAAGAAAGCATGAAGAATTCCACAGGAGAATTTTTCTAGGGAAAATTAGATTTCCTTCCACCTAGTTACCATCATTTATGTTCTGTTATTCCTGAGAAAAATTGTTTTAGGGAGAATAATTTCTATGAAAGGAATTCCAATAAGAATGGTTGAGACTATCGTGTTTTACTGCCCCACATGCAGTTGACAGAACAAAGCTCCATCTTCATCAAAATGTGCTTAGAGCAATCTGTCTATTCTCCTAACTAGGTTTAGAAATATTTGAAAGAAAAGTATAAGAGTGCTGTATATAGTATAAAAGTATAATTGTCTCCCAGCTGCTCTAAGAGAGAAATTTCATTAAGTGCTGAATTATGGAGCCAAAAATCATATTGGAGGTATTTTTTCTTTTGTATTTTCTCATGTATGTATTTGTGGGTTATTGTTACTAGCCCTTGATTTAATGCCATAGTATAACGCTTTTTTAGTTACTCCATTATCATTTTGAGTGTGAATCATAAATCATAAAACATTCTAATGAAATCACAATGGCTTAAAATCAGGCACCAAATGTTCCAAATTACAGTTGGCCTCGGTTATTTTTATTGCAGCCATCCTTTTCCCCTCACTTGTGAGGTCAAGTAGGGGCTGTACGGTAGGGTTCAGAGCCCCAAGACTTCTAAAACTGCCATTCTTATACCAAAAATATCAGAGGTAGTTTGTACAATGACTACAGCAAGGACATCGATAATTTTGAACATAGTGAGCCTTCTCTTAACTTCTTCTTAAAAGGCCTGTTATCTTCTTTTAATGCATTTGTCCTTAGATAGAGTTTATTTTATTGCTTAGCCACAAAAAGAAAATAAAGGAATGTTTTAGACAGATGATTGGATATATTGGTCTAAGCAAATCCACTTTAGAATAATATAATAAGAGCCTTATTGACTCATTAAAGACTGAAATATGGTACATTAGTTTCTATAATTCTAGCTCATGTGCTTCATGCTACATTGAAATTTTTAGAACTTCATAAACTTTCTTACCTTGAAGTAACTATGCTATTCAGCTATCAAATAGTTTTACTTGTTTCCAGAAAGTCTCAAGCATGTCAATAGCCTTAAAATCCTGTGACACTTTTCTTTTTTGTAGGCAGGAAATAACCATAACTCAAATACATTCTCAATCCAACATAGTCATTGGGAAAATTGGGAAACTTACTCTTCTATGAAGAATAAATGCCCAAATCTCTGTGAACTATAGAAAATCACTAAGAGTAATTTCTATTGCTTCTGTGTAGCCAGATGAAAGGAAAAAGGACAGACAGACCTTGGTGACAGAAAGATCTGGGTTCATGTCTCACCTCTGCCCTGTATTCTGTGCTCTTGGAAAAGTCTTGTTTTTCTTTTTTAACTTTAGTTAGGCTCAATTCCCCTGCCCGCATTTGTAAACATGGGATAAAAATAGTACCTACTTTGGAGAGCTGTGATAAAGCCAAAATAAAATAAAGTGTCCAGTGTGGTACTTAGAATATACCCAGAGCTCCAGAAATGGCAGATACTGTCATTATTTATGATTTATTATAATATTACATCTTTCATGACATCCTTGAATTCAGTTTGTCATGCATGCGTAATAAAATGGAGAGACTATTATCTCTCCAAATGATAACACTTCATCTGAAAATTCCAGGAAGCTGGGTGCTAAGAAAAGAATGTGTAACTTTTTTTTTCTAGATACTGTCACTCTAAGATAGCATGACCGATGTATCAATATAACATGATTCAATAATGCAGACATTGCACAGAGTGCATTTTAGTATATGTCACATCATAAATGAACCCTGCTTACAGAAATAAAAGGGATCATAAGAGAATATGATGAACATGTGTATGCCAACCAATCAGATAATCTAGATAAAATGGGCGAATTTCTAGAAACACGAATTACCAAAACTGCGTAAGAAGAAAGAGGAAATGTAAATAGGTATATGACAGGCAATGAGATTGACTCAGTTATCAAAAATCACCAAATAAAGGAAAGCCCAGGACCAGTTGGTTTCACTGGTAAAATTTACCAAACATTTAAAAAATTAACACGGACTTTTCTCAAGCAACTCCAAAATTAAAAGAGAAGGGAATAATTCTTAACTCATTTTTTGAGGTCAGCATTACACCGATACCAGAGCCAGAAAAAGACACTATAAGAAAAGAAAACTGCAGACCAACAAATCTTATGAATATAGATACAAGATATAAAAATCCTTTGGAAAATACAAGTAAATTGAATCCAACAGCATAATAAAAGGATTATACACTGTGTCCAAGTGAGAATTTTTTTTTTAAGTTTTATCCCAGGAATGCAAGGGTGTTTAAAACACTGAAATCAACCAATGTAATACACCATAGAATAATACATCATTAGAATAAGGAGGAAAACCATATGATCACTTCAACTGATGGAGAAAAGCATTTGCCAAATGTCATGATTAAAAGCATTAAAAAACTAGCAATAGAAAGGCATTTTATCAACATGACAAAAGACATTTATGAAAAACCCATAGTTAACATCATATGTTATAGACTGAATTGTGTCCCCTTAAAAGTCATATGTTGAAGTCCTAACTCCCTATATGACTATATATTTCATTTAAAGTTTAATTCTTTATTTTGTAAGAGACATATACAGAATGAGTAGGGGAGGGGCAGAGAGAGAGGAAGAGAGACAGAATCCCAAACAGGCTCTGTGCTGGCAACACAGAGCCCAACGCAGAGCTTGAACTGACAAAACTGTGAGATCATGACCTGAGCTGAAACCAAGAGTCAGACACTCAACTGACTGAGCCCCCCGCCCCCCAGGTGCCCCCAATGTGACTATATTTGAAGACAGGGTCTATAGTGAAATAATTAGGATTAAATGATGTCATGAGGAAAAAGGAGAACAAAGTTCTTAAAACTTACTATCAAACTATAGTAATCAAATTATGGTACTCGCATAAGAATAAAACTATAGGCCAAAAGAATAGAATTAAAAGTCCATAAATAAACCCATACTTCCATGATCAACTGATTTTAGACAAGGATGCCAAGGAAGGAGAGTTAAGATGGTGGAGAAATAACGGGACTGGGACTTTCCTTGTCCACACACAGCTGTATTGAGGTCAGATCACTTGGGACACCCAGGCAATTGATCTAAGGAGCAGCAGAAAGATCACCACAGTTAGAGGGAGACACTTGGCAGGATCGAGGTGTGTGTATGTGAATTGGGAGAGATAAAATGGCATAGCCATGGAGGGGAGGGAACTTTTTCTGTGGAGAGACGAAAGGGAGAGAAAGAAAGAGGGGTCGTGAAAGTGTGGCATCAAGTTAGCACAAGAGGGAAACATCTCTGGACCATAGACTGAGGAATGAGAAACATGGAGAGTGCCAGATTTTTGTTTTTGTTTGTTTGAGGTTTTTATGGTTTTTGTTTTTGGTTTTGTTTTTTCAAACAGCCTTTGTAGCTGAAACTCAGAGTTCTCAGAAATGTGCTACCTTTTCTGGAGAAGAGCTGTGGCATGTGCTCCTGGGGAGAGGGTGCTGGCCCCCAAGTGCATAGCATGATGTAGTGATCTCAGGCGCACACTGGGAAAGAGCAGTCCCATTCCTGGAGTACTTTGGGAAGAGCGTTTATTGCCTCCCCAAGGACAAAAGACCCTACAGGTGCCAGCCAAAGGCTGCTACTCCAGAGCAGGGGAGAGGAGCTGCACTGTGTTGGGTCCTTTAAGACATGGGGTTTTGAATCCCAGCCGAGCACTAAGAAGATGCAGAACTGTGGAAAAGGGCAAGCTGACCTCCCTGCTCTTCTGTGAGGGTTGCATGAATAGCGTAGGTTGACATACACAGTCTAAGGGGGAGATTTGGGGGTGATGCCATTTCCCCCTGCAACACCAGCACCATGGGACTTCATAGAGCAGCACACAGCCCCCAGTGGAAGTGGGACAAGCTTACACCAAGCCCTGCCCCTCTGTGCCTGGCAACTGCTTATTGATTGGAGCGAGATTGACTGACCCAATACAGCCGGCCTCTCCTCCAGACCAGCACAGCCACCAGCCCTAGGCACCAACAGACAATTGTTTCCTTTCTTTTTTCTTTTTCTTTCTTCCTTCTTCTTTCTTCTTTTGGAATCAAACTCATAGTTTCTAATTTGTTTTTTGTCAATTTTTATTATATATATATATATATATATATATTTGATCAGGCATTTTTATTCTATTCTTTTTCCATCTTTTCTCTTTCTTCTTCTTTCCTTTCCTTTCTCTTTCTCTGGAATTAGCCTTATAGCCTTTTTGATTCTCCATCTAGTTTTCTTTTCTCCCCTTTCTCTTTTTATGGGATCAAGCTTTTTTCCCCCAGGGTTACTTCAACAAACAAATCAAAGCACACTTAGTTAAGGATCTAAACACCCTACCACTGCAAAGAAGGAGGAGCTCTGCAGAGGACTGGCTGGTGGGATAAAGCAACCAGAACACAACAACAGAGTGCAAGCATCATACACCAGAAACACTTCCTGGAGTGCCAGGCCCTGGACAGTGTATGACCCCCTTTTAATATAGTAATACTCTCAGGTGCAGCACACATAATAAGCTTTTAAAAGACATAAAAGACAGAAACCTAGCCAAAATGTTGAAATAGAAGAATTGTCCTCAAAAGAAATTCCAGGAAGAAATGACAGCCAGAGAATTGCTCAAACAGATATAAACAATATATATGAACAAGAATTTAGAATAACAATCATAAGACCAATAGCTGGGCTTGAAAAAAACATAGAAGACAGCAGTGAATCTATTGGTGCAGAGATCAAAGACCTAAGAAATAGTCATGGTGAATTAAGAAATGCTGTAAGTGAGATGCAAAATAACTAGATACAGTGGTAATGAAGATGGAAAAACCAGAGGAGAAAATAGGTGAAATAGAATATAAAATTATGGAAAATTATGAAGCTGAAAAAAAGAGGGAAAAATTACTAGACCATGAGGGGAGAATTAGAGACCTAAGTGATTCAAATGAAATGTATCCATATCATAGGAATTCAAAGAAGAGGAAAAGGAAGAGGAAGAAGAAGAAGAAGGAAGGAAGGAAGGAAGGAAGGAAGGAAGGAAGAAAGCAAGCTTATTTGAACAAATTATAGCTGAGAACTTTTCTAACCTGGGGAAGGAAACTGGCATCCAAGTCCAAGAGGCACAGAGAACTCCCTTCAAAACCAACAAAAACAGATCAACACCACGACATATAGTGAAATTGACAAAATACAAAGATAAAGAGAGAATTCTGAAAGCTGCTAGGGACAAACAGGCCTTAACCTACAAGGGTAGACACATAAGGGTAGTAGCAGACCTGTCCACTGAAACTTGGCAGACCAGAAGGGAGTGGCAGGAAGTATTCATGTGCTGAACATAAAAAAATATATACAGCCAAGAATCCTTAATCCAGCAAGGCTGTCATTCAAAATAGAAGGAGAGATAAAGGCTTTCCCAGAAAAACAAAAACTAAAGGAGGTCATGACCACTAAACAGCCCTGCAGGAAATCCAAAGGAGGACTCTGAGTGGAAAGCAACAAAGACAATAAAGGACCAGAGACATCACCACAAGCACAAAACCTGCAGAAAACACAAAGACACTAAATCCATATTTTTCAATACTCACTCTGAATGTAAGTTGATTAATACCCCAATCAAAAGACAGGAATCTCTATGACCCAGCAATAGCACTGCTAGGAATTTACCCAAGGGATGCAGGAGTGCGGATGCATAGGGGCACTTGTACCCCAATGTTTATAGCAGCACTTTCAAAAATAGCCAAATTATGGAAAGAGCCTAAATGTCCATCAACTGACAAATGGATAAAGAGGTTGTGGTTTATATATACAATGGAATACTACTTGGCAATGAGAAAGAATGAAATATGGCCTTTTGTAGCAACATGGATGGAACTGGAGAGTGTTATGCTAAGTGTAATAAGTCAAGCAGAGAAAGATAGATACCATATGTTTTCACTCGTATGTGGATCCTGAGAAACTCAACAGAAGACCGGGGGGGAGGAGAAGGGGGGAGAAGTTACAGAGAGGGAAGGAGGCAAACCATAAGAGACTCTTAAATACTGAGAATAAACTGAAGGTTGATGGGGGGTGGGGGGAGGGGAAAGCGGGTGATGGGCGTTGAGGAGGGCACCTGTTGGGATGAGCACTGGGTGTTGTATGGAAACCAATTTGACAATAAATTTCATATTAAAAAACAAAACAAAACAAAACCAAGATCCGTCTATATACTGCCTGTAAGAGATTGATCTTAGACCTGAGGACACCTGCAGATTGAAAGTGAGGGAATGGAGAACCATCTATCATGCTACTGGAAGTCAAAAGGAGGCCAGAGTAGCTATAATTATATCAGACAAACTAGATTTTAAAACAGACTATAACAAGAGATGAAGAAGGGCATTATGTCATAATTAAGGGGTATATCCATCAAGAAGAGCTAACAATTATAAATATTTATGCCCTGAACTTAAAGCACCCAACTATACATATCAACTAATCACAAACACAAGCAAATTTATTGATAATAATACTGTAATTGTAGAAGACTTTAATACTCCACTTACAACAATGGACAGATCATTGAAGCGAATATCAACGAGGAAACAATGGCTCTGAGTGACACATTGGGCCAGATGGACTTAACAAATATATTCAGACCATGTCATCTTAAAGCAGCAGAATACACATTCTTCTCGAGTGCACATGGAACATTCTTCAGAATAGATACCATTGGATCACAAAATGCTCCTCAATAGGTAAAAAAATTGAAATTATACCATGCATACTTTCAGATCACAATGCTATGAAACTTGAAATAAGTACAAGAAAAAATTTGGAAAGCTCTCAAATACATGGAGGTTAAAGAACTTCCTACTAAAGAATGAATGGTCTAACCAGGAAATTAAAGACCAAATTTAAAAATACATGGAAACAAATGAAAATGAAAAGATGACAACCCAAGCCCTTTGGGATGCAGCAAAGGTAGCCCTAAGAGGAAAATAAGTTGCAATTCAGATCTGTCTCAAGAAGCAAGAAAGTTCCCAAAGACAAGGATGCCAAGACCTATCAATGGGGAAAGAATAGTCTTTTTAACAAATGGTGCTAGAAAAACCTGATAGCCGAAGGAAAAAAAAATAGATAAATTGGACTTCATCAAGATTTAAAAGTTGTTTTTTTTTTTAATTTTTTTTTTCAACGTTTATTTATTTTTGGGACAGAGAGAGACAGAGCATGAACGGGGGAGGGGCAGAGAGAGAGGGAGACACAGAATCGGAAACAGGCTCCAGGCTCCGAGCCATCAGCCCAGAGCCCGACACGGGGCTCAAACTCACGGACCGCGAGATCATGACCTGGCTGAAGTCGGGCGCTTAACCGACTGCGCCACCCAGGCGCCCCTAAAAGTTTTTTTTTAACATTTATTTATTTTTGAGACAGAGAGAGACAGAGCATGAACGGGGGAGGGTCAGAGAGAGGGAGACACAGAATCCAAAACAGGTTCCAGGCTCCGAGCTGTCAGCACAGAGCCCGATGCGGGGCTCAAACTCACGGAGCGCGAGATCATGACCTGAGCCGAAGTCAGCCGCTCAACCAACTGAGCCACCCAGGCACCCCAGACTTCATCAAGATTTAAAACTTTTATGCAGCAAAGGACATTATCAACAAAGTGAAAAGAGAACCTACAGAACGTAAGAAAACATTTACAAATCATATATCTGACAAGGGCCCACCATATAGAGTATATAAGGACCTCTTACAACACAACAGCAAAATGACAACCCAATTAAAGATGCACAAGGGACTTCAATGGGAATTTCTTCAAAAAAGATATACAAATGGCCAACAAACACAAGAAAACATGGTCAACATCATTAGTCACTAGGGAAATGCAGATCAAAACTACAATGAAACTTCACAGCCTTTAGGATAGCTATAATAGAAAAGAGAAAAGAAAAGAGAAGAAAAGAGAAGAAAAGAAAGGAAAGGAAAGGAAAGGAAAAGAAAAGAAAAGAAAAGAAAAGAAAAGAAAAGAAAAGAAAAGAAAAGAAAAGAAAAATAAATACTGGCAAGGAAGTGGAGAACTTAGAACCCTCAGACATTGCCAGTAGGAATGTAGAATGATGCAGCCACTGTGGAAAGGTTTGATGGTTCCTCAAAAAGTTGAACATAGACCTAGCCATGTCCACTCATGGGTATACACTCAGCTAACGAGAACAAGTGTTCAGATAAAAACTTACACACAGATGTTCATAGTAACACTATTTACAATAGCCAAAATATGGAAATCACCCAAATACCCATCAATGGGTGAATGGAGAAACAAATTGGTATATACATACAATGAAATATTACTCAGCAATAAAAAGGTATGAACTACTGATAGCATACTACAATGTACCTGAATCTTGAAAACTTTATGCTAAATGAAATGCTAAATGAAAGAAGCTAGATACAAAAAGTTATGTATTGCATCATTCCACTTATGCCAAATACCCAGAATAGGCAAATTCATATTCAGAAAGCAGATTGATAGTTGCCATGGGTGGGGAAGAAGAGTCAAGAGTGATTTTTTTTTTAAGGGAGAGAGAGCACATGTGAGCAGGGGAAACGGGCAGGAGAGAGGGAGAATTTTAAGCAGGCTCCATGCTTAGCACAAGTTCAACACAGGACTCAATCCCACAACCTGAGCTGAAATCAAGACTCAGATGCTCAACTTACTGAGCCACCCAGGCGTCCCAAGAGTGACTTCTAAATGGTCATGGGAGGGTTTTTTTGGAGGTGATAAAAATTTTAGAATTAGATAGAGGCAGAGATTGTAGAACACTGTAAATATATTAAAACCCACTGAATTGTGCACTTTGATATTATTCATTTGGGATGCCTTGGTGGCACAGGGTAGCCCTAAACTCTGTTGCATCAGGCATTTTCCCCTGAGTCCCCAATTTCTTCTGTTGCATGTGTCCTCCTAATCCCTACCACCATCAATTCCCACCTCAAAAAAGTTAGCGATTTATCTTTTCATCCTGTAAGCCTCCAGTATTAAAAACTAGAAGCGTCAATGAAAATACGCCATTCTGGATCACCTTTACCTATATCCACAACTGCCCAGGATTCCCTCCACAGTCTAGTCAGATAAGCGTAAATATCCTTTTATTCCTAAAGCCAAACTTACTCAACTAGATTACGTGGCTTTACAGCTCTACTCACAAGCATTAATTCTTTTCAAGATGAAATACATTCATTAGTATTATTTAAAGCCTGCTTGGCTTAAGTTAATTTCTGATCCTCTTTTATGAGTTTCTGGCCTTGGGCTTTAATTAATCTATGCTAAGAATGGCAAACCCCATCCTTACCATCCATCCTCCCTTATTTTAATAAGCTTAAAAATGCTAACACACATTCAGCCACTCCAAGCCATAGCATTATGTCTGTATCCAAATATTTGGTTTATAGAAGGATAGGACAGAGGGCTGGATAAAGGCAGGGCATGGGTTTTGAACTTCATGAAGGAAAGCAATTAAAATGTGACTTTCAAAAGATGTAAAACATTTGGTTCAGAAATGTTAGGCCTATATTTTGCAAAGTGAGTTAGCAGAAAAACTTAAGCATCCTTTAGTTTGAAGAGTCCTGCAGAACTGGAAAAGTGGATGAAGTCAAGTCATATAACATGTCTTTCACCTTTCCAATTTCACTTTTTAAAGACTTTGTATTTGATCTTAGCCCATTTAAACATGTAGCTCCTAGGACTCATAAACTTCCAAAAGATAGTTGCTTCTCTCGTAATAACTAGCATTTATGTGATTACAAAGCAATTTTACACACACTGTCTCATTTGATAGAACGCAAAATATAACTGTGATCACCCTCATTTTAGATATAAGCAGCCTTACAATCAAAGTATTTAAATAACCGATAAGCACAAAATTAGAAGCCAAACCCAGATCCTTTGATATCCATACTCTCCAAACTCATTATGCTACTTTTTGAATGACAGGTCATGACTGACTATCCTGAATATTTTTTTGTTTCTATTATTTGTATCTATTTTTTCTGGTAGGACTTTAGGTACATATGAAATGGATACCCCATTGTGATAATTTTGAATTCAAGCAGAGAATTTTTTTATTAATTAGATAATCTGTAGAAAACACTGCATTAGACAGGTTGGAAGATTAAAACCAAAGTAAATGAATAAGACATTGAAGTAAATCTATTGAGTGATAAGATTTACACAGATGGCTAAAATACACATTGAAAGTGTTTGTCCAGTTTCTTCTATAATATAACACTCTTAAAGGTACTTAGTAAGGATATAGAGTCCCGCAGACCTCTCCTGAAGATTCTGATTTAGTATATGTATATTATCAACTATTCCGGGTGATTCTTAGGATGGGAAACACTGCATTATAGGAAGCTGGTGGTAGTAACAGGAATAACTAAAGTCTTATGGCATCTCAAAGAACATAGGGCTCACCTCCAGTTGTGGAAATCTATAAAGGCAACAGAAAGGATGTGATATTCAAGTCATTATAGTTGGGTACGATTTAAATAGCAGAGGAAACTCAGAGACAAAGTATCATGAGTACATACAGTACATTTTGGAATGGAAATTATTTCAGCATAACTAATGCTTATGACATGTGTAAGGAAGAATAGGCCATAATGAAAGGGGTCTTTGACTACTTATGCCAGCGAATTTTAAATTAATTCAGTGTGTTATGAGGAACAACGATAAGTTTGGGTTTTTTAGAAACTGAACCAATTGATTGCCTAAAGTTCGCTGTTATTTTTCACTGATTCGAAGTGAGCTAAAAGTGACTTCTTATTTTCATCACTTATAGCAAAACATTATTTCTTTGAAAAAGAAAAACAGTTCATGTACTTGCCTATGCAAGTGAATAAATCCTTTATATAAATGCAAGGTTAGGTGTGTAAACACAATAGATGATTATTATACTTCATATATGCTCATAGATTATTCCTGAATCTTCCCCGGTAGACTTAAATTAACTTTATCACACTAATCTTTGTACACCACATTATTTATTATGTATCTATTTTATTTCCCTTCATATCCTAGTGCAATGTTTCTTTAGCAACCAGCTGAAAAATTTCATTAAAGCACTTGATTAAGTGAAGTATTTTGGATCCCGGTTTTATTTTTCCCATATGATTGGGAGACTCAGTCATGGGGAAAAAAATCTTACCAAGCAATCGTCTAGTTATCCATACATTTATCAATTGCCCATTCTAGACTATGTACTGAGATTAGCAAGTCTCGGTCATACCAATGATGAGCTTGCATTCCAACAGGGGGAGAACAGGTACTAATAAATTAAAGCAATGATTTGTTACAGGGCTATAATAGAGAGTAGAGATGTTACAGAGGTAGAGAAGTATGTTCACTTCTGGGGATGAAAATAAATGAGTGAAAAGAGCAGACCAGAGATAAGAAATCTTCTACTTAACCAAGGGCATTCAAAGCAGATTCACCTTATTGCACAAATCGTAACCTGCAGCTACTCAGGAGAAAATTGGCTTGTCTTTTTCAATACTCATACTGGTACATCAGAGTGGGTTTTTCATTTATAATCATTTATATGCATTTATGTCTTTTAAGTTGGACCATTTTAAAAACACTCCCTAAACATAGTGAGATGTATTCAGTTTATTTATTGTTTATAGGTTTTGCTTAGTGAGATTATGGACAAAACAGATGCTTTGTAATATATAATGGCAAAAACAAGAATAAATTACTCAAAATTTAATGTGTTAAGTGTCAGTTAAGCAGTAAAAAAAACAAAAGACTGGAAAGTTAACTTTTGTGATATACATGTACCAACAATAAGAATAGTTTATAAAATTCCACAAAGCATAGTTTTGCCAAAAACTAAACTGTGTGGAAGCTTCATCTGGCATGGCATGGATGGAATGAGGAGAGAGAACGTGGTGACTACTTAGGGGACTACTGTCAGATTCTAGGCAGATGTTATCAAATGGGACATCAGGGGATGGAAGGAAGAGAAAAATGCAAGAGGCCTGGCAGTGCTTAAGGCCAAGACTTCCATACTGATGTGATGTGAGGAGACAGGAAAGAAAAATTCAGTATGGCTCTGAGGTCTGAGCAAGTGAAAAATTAGAGGTGTCATTTACATAAGCCAAGGAAAAAGCTGGCTTTGACGGAGGGGAGATCAGTTCTATTTTGACTTCAAAATATGACAGCAAGTGATTGTGGGTAATGTTTTGGTTCATTGAGCCATACAGATTGCTATCACTTATAACAATAGCCTAACTGGCAAGATCACTAACACCTTCTGTTAGAAACAGGGAAATATTACTATGATATTTCATCAGCATATCCCAGTGACAAGTGAATTCTATCTCCAGACAGCCACCCTTTTCACAAGAATCCTGTGAGATGTATGTGGGCAGATAGTGATATTAGGGAAAGAAACATCTATGAGAATTTTGGCTCCAAAGAGAAACTTTAATCCTTTGCAGAACTAGGCTAGCTTATGGAAAGCCATAAAGGTTCCTTTTGCCTAAGTGGTCTGTTTTCTCCTAGACTTCTCTCTGGTGGTTTCTTGGCTTAGAGCTAAGTGGTGGTGGAGGACGTATGAATGTATATGTGTTAGAGTATTGGTGTGAGTTGGTGTGTGTGTGTGTCTAAGACATTTATCTCCAAATTGCAGGAATTCCTGAATCATTTTTAAAAATTTTTTAAAATATTTATTTTTTTTTTTGAGAGAGAGATAGAGAAGACGTGAGCAGGTGAGGGGCAGAGAGAGAGGGAGACACAGAATCTGAAGCAGGCTCCAGGCTCTTAGCTGTCAGCACAGAGTCCGACTTGGGGCTCGAACCCACAAGCTGTGATATCATGATCTGAGCTGAAGTTGAACGCTTAATTAACCAACTGAGCCACCCAGGTGCCCTGGAATTCCTGGATCTTAATTGCCTCCAGTTTGGTGAAAGATGGTAATAGTGGTATTTTGCATTTGCTTCAATTATCTAAGTATAGTACAGGAAAGAATTATTCGATTCTTATTGAAACCATGTATTACTAGCTCCATTTTACAAAGAGGAAAACTAAGGCAAAGAGAGGTCAAATAAGTTAACTGAAGTTACACAGTAAGTGGCAGAATCAAGATTCCAACCCAACCAGTCTGATTATTGTCCTGCTTCTCAGTAAAAGCTCTTTTAATCAATTTCAAATTGAGCAACCAACCAGATGAACAAATGCTCTCCATCAGCTCCATAAGGCCTAATGATGGACCACTGTTCTGCATTCTCTCTGTCAGGTCCAATGATGGACAGAGCACTGTATCCCCTCTGTAAGGCCCAGTGATAGACTATTGCTCTCCATTCCTTCCATAAGGCCAAATGATGGACCAGTGCTCTCCATCCTCTCTGGAAAATACACTGACTGAAGGTAGGAAATACACAGGGTCCTGACTGTTAAGCCAGTCCCTGAAACCCCAAACTTCTACCTGCAACATAAATATTGAATGTACCAAGCATCAGTTGTTTTTGTCTCCAATCTATTTTTTGCCAGTTGAACCTATTGTTGGCATTATACAGTATAACTAAATATTACATTAAGTAGTGAGACAGGTGCAAAAGGAAAGATAAATTAGCAAAAAGAAAGAACTATTGCTTATATAAATTGTTAATTTGTTTAATTAATGAAGAAAAGTCATTTATAAAATATTGCTGTTAAATTAGGTATGAACAAGTCAATTGTAAAAAATTATAAAAGTTCAGAATCGTTTTGTATTCAAACTGCTTTGGAAATATCTTTAATTAGGGATGCCTGGGTGGCTCAGTCAGTTAAGTGCCCAACTCTTGATTTCAGCTCAGGTTATGATCTCATGGTTCCTGAGATCAAGCCCCACATCAGGCTCTACACTGACAGCATGAAGCCTGCTTGGGATTCTCTCTCTCCCTCTGCCCCTCACTGTCTCTCCCGCTATGTGCTCTCTCAAAATAAATAAATGAACATTAAAAAATTAAAATATTTCTAATCCATGGTTCTACTTTTAAAAGTTGATGCCAGAATTTGTAAATGATATAATATAAGTTTACTTTCTATAAGAAAGACTACAAATTCTAGTCAGGAGACAGATCATCAAAACAAAAATCTTTATTTATACATCAAAATATCCATACTACCCAAAGCCATCTACAGATTCAATGCAATCTTTATCAAAATTCCAATGGCATTTTTCACAAATTAAATACATACGTAAATACATAAATAAATAAATAAGGCCCAAATATGTATGGAACCACCAAAGAATCTGAATAGCCAAAACAATCTCGATAAAGAAGAACAAAACCTGGACGCATCACAATTCCTGATTTCAAACTAATACGAGGCTATACTAATCAAAACTGTATGATACTGGCATAAAAACAGACTCACAGATCAATGGAAGAGAATAGAGAGCCCAGAAATAAAACCACACATACGCAGTCAATTAATTTATGACAAAGAAGCCAAGAATATACAATGGGAGAGGACAGTCTAATTGTGTTGAAAAAACTGAAGTCATACGAAAAAGAATGAAACTGGACTGCTATTTTACACCACAGACAAAAATCAACTCAAAATGGATTAAAGACTTGAGTATAGACTTGAAACCATGAAACTCCTAGAAGAAAACATAGGTGGTAATCTCCTTGAGATCAGTTTTGGCAATGATTTTTTGAATTTCACAACAAAAGCAAAGGCAGCAAAAGCAAGAACCAACAATGGGGATTCCATCAGGCTAAAAAGCCTTTGCACCTCAAAGGAAATAATCAACAAAATAAAAAACAACCTCTAGAATGGGAGAGAATATTTGCAAACCACATATCTAACAAGGATTTAATATCCAAAATATACACGGAACTCATGCAACTCAATAGCAAAAAAACCCGAATAACCCAATTAATAATTGAGCTTACGACCTGCATAGACACTTTCCAAAGAAGACTTACAAAGAGTCAACAGGTACGTGAAAAGGTGCTCAACATCACTAATCATCAGGGAAATGCAAATCAAAACTACAATGAGATATCATCTCACATCTGTTAGGAGGTCTATTATAAAAAAGACAAGAGACAACAAGTGCTGGCAATAATGTGGAGAAAATGAAACCCTTGTACACTATCAGTGAAAATGTAAACTGGTACAGCCAGTATAGTATCGTGTCATTTGCCAACAGTAAAAGTTTTATTTTTTTCTTACCAATTTAGATGATAAGTATTTCTTTTTCTGGTCTGATTACAGTGGCTAGAGTTTCCAGTACTCTGTTAAATAAAAGTGGTGACAGAGGATATCCTATCTTGTTCCTGATCTTAAGGGAAAAGCTCTCAGTTTTTTACCTTTGAGTATGGTGTTAGCTGTGGGCTTTTCATATATGGTCCTTATTATGTTGACATATGTTCCCTGTAGACTTACTTTATTTATCCCTCTGACCCTATTTATTATGAATGGATGTTGTACTTTGTCAAATGCTTTTTTCTGCATCTATTCAAATGATTGTGGGTTTTTGTCCTTTGTCTTGTTGCTGTTGTAGCGTGTTGATTGACTTGCAAATATTGAATCAACCTTGCATATGAGGTTAAATCCCACTTGATCATGGTGAATGATTTTTTTATGTACTATTGGGGGTTTTTTGCTAATATTTTGTTTTGGATTTTTGCACCTATGTTCACCAGGGATACTGGCCTATCGTTCTCTTTTTTTGTGGGATCTTTATCTGGTTTTGTTATTGGGGTAATGTTGGACTCATAGAATGAATTTGGGAAGCTTTCCTTTATTTCTATTCACACTCTTTAAGTGTTTGGTAGAATTCACCTGTGAAGCCCTCTGGTCCTGGACTTTTGTTTTGGGAGTTTTTTGACTACTGATTTAATTTCGCTGCTGGGAATTTGTTCAGATGTTCTATTTCTTCCTGATGTTTGGGAAGGTTATATGTTTCTAGAAATTTATTTCTCCCAGGTTGTCCAGTTTGTTGGCATACAATTTTTCATAATAGTCTCTTAAGATCCTTTGTATTTCTGTTGTGTCACTTGTTATTTCTCCTCTTCATTTCTGATTTTGTTTATTTGGGTCCTTTCTCTCTCTCTCTCTTTTGAATATGATGAAAAGTTTATCAACTTTGTTGATCTTTTCAAAGAACCAGATCTTTTCAAAAAACCAGATCAGTTTTATCAATCTGTTCTATTTTTTCTTTTTTTTTTTTTTTTTAGTTTCTATTTTGTTTATTTCTGCTTTAGTCTTTATTATTTCTCTTCTTCTACTGGTTTGGGGTTTTTTTTTGTTCTTTTTGTAGCTCCTTTAGGTATAATATTAGGTTGTTTATTTGAGATTTTCCTTGCTTCTTAAGGTAGAACTGTATTGCTATGAACTTCCCTTTTAGAATAGTGTTTGCTGCATCCCAGTGATTTTGGACGGCTGTGTTTTCATTTTCATTTGTCTCCATGAATTTTTAAATTTCCTCTTTGATTTTTTGGCTGGCCCATTCATTGTTTGCTAGCATGTTATTTAACATCTATATATTTGTTTTATTTCCAGATTTTTTCTTGTGGTTGATTTCTAGTGTTGGAGTAAAAAAAGATGCAAGATATGATTTCAATCTTTTAAAATTTGTTGATACTAGTTTTGTGGCCTAACATGTGATCTGTTCTGGAGAACATTCCATGTGTACCTGAAACAATGTGTGTTCTGCTGTTTTCTGATGGGATATTCTGAATAAATCTGTTAGATCCGTCCAGTCCAATGTGCCATTCAAAGCCACTATTTCCTTGTTGATTTTCTGTTTGGATGATCTCTCTATTGATATAAGTCTCCTTACTATTATTGTACTATGAATTTCTTTCTTTATGTTTGCTAATAGTTGCTTTTCATGTTTGGGTGCTCTCGTGTTTGGTGTGTAAGTATTTACAATTGTTATTTCTTCTTGTTGAATTGTTCCCTTGTTGTTTATGCAGTGTCCTCCTTTGTGTCTTGTTACAGTCTTTGCTTCAAACTGCATTTGTCCAATAACAAATATAGCTACCCCAGCTTTCTTTTGACTTCCATTTGCATGAGTGCTTTTCTATCTCTTAACTTTCGATCTGCATGTGTCCTTAGGTCTGAAATGAGTCTCTTGTAGGCAGCATATAGATTTTTTATCAGTTCCATCACCCAGTGTCTTTTGATCAGAACATTGAGTCCACTTACATTTAAAGTAATTATTCATGGGTATGTATTTATTGCCATTTTGTTCCTTGTTTTATAGTTGCTTTGTAATTCTTCCCTGTTCCATTTTTCTTTTACTCTCTTCTCTCATGCTTTACTGGTTTTCTTTAGGGATATATTTATATTTCTTTCTCTTTATTTTTTGTATATCCATTACTGGTTTTGATTTGTGGTTACCATTAGGTTTATTTATAACATCTTATGCAATGGCAGTCTATATTAAGTTGATGGTCACTTAAGATTTAAACATCCTAAAAGCACAAATTTTTACTCTCTCCACCCCCATGTTTTAGGTATAAGGTGTAATACTTTACTTCTTTTTATTTCATGGATTCCTTGACTGATTTTTATAGATATACTTAATTTTACTATTTTTGTGCTTCCTACTTTTCTTACTCCTGCTTACGGTCTTTCCTTTCCTCTCAGAGAGTCCCCTTTAACCTTTCTTGTAGGGTAGGTTTAGTGGTGATGAGTTTCTTAACTTTCAATTGCCTAGGACACTCTTTATCTCTCCTATTCTGAATGGTAGCCTTGCTGGGTAGAGTATTCTTGGTTGCAGGTATTTTTCTTTTCAGAACTTCTGACCTACAAAATTTCTACTGGAAAAATTAGCTAATAGCCTTATGGAGTTTCTTTTGTTTTCTTTTCTCTCTTTGCTTTTAAAATTCTTTCTCTATCACCACTTTTTCCCATTTTAATTACTATGTATTTTTGTGTGGACCACCGTAGGTTTATTTTGTTAGGGAGGCTCTGTGCCTCCTGGATCTGGATGTCTGTTTCCTTCCCAAGATTCAGGAAGTTTTCAGCTACTACTTTTTCACATAAGTTTTCTATCCCCTTCTCTCTCTCTTCTTCTGTGATCCCTATAAAATGAATGTTATTATGTTTGATGGGTCACTGAGTTCTCTTAGTCTAGTCTCATTTTTTATTATTCTATGTTCTTTCTTTTGCTCAGTTTGATTGCTTTCCGTTCCTCTTACCTCCAGGTCACTGCTCCATTCTTCTGCTACCGCTAGTCTACTAATGTATTTTTAATTTCAGTTATTGAGTTCTTCATAGCTACTGGGTATTTATGTTTTCTGTCTCTTTGTTGAGGGTCCCACTGAGGTCCTCCACTCTTTCCTCAAGTCCTGTGAGTATCTCCGTGACATTACTTTAACTTCTCTATCAAATGTATTACTTATTTCCATTTTGTTTAGCTCTCTTTCTGTGATTTTGCCCTGTTCTTTCGTTTGTGATTTATTCCCTTGTCTCCTCATTTTGTTTATCTCTCTGTGTCTGTTTCTATGTGTTAGGAGAATCAGCTACATCTCCTGCTCTTGAAAGTAATGACCTTATGAAGAAGAGGTCCTGTAATGCCCTGTAGTGTAAAGTCCCATGTTTAATAGAGGTTGGGGCTTCAGGGGTGTCTCCTGATGTATAGCAGGCACCCTGCTATTGTGGCTGAGCTGTGTTTGTCTTCAGTCTAGTCATCTGCAATGAATTTTTTTGCCTGTTATGAGAAATGTTTGGTCCCTGTGCTGTTAATGGACCAGTCTAGGGCTGCCCTGGGCTTGAGCTGGATCAGACCAGGCATTTTTGAGGGCTGCGGTCACACCAAACTGTTGGGTTTCCCTGTGTTGTCCCCTAAGACTTTTTTTGGCAGGTAGGGCCTGCAGTCAGACCAGATGTCCACTTCCGGATCATTGTTGGTCTGCAGTTGAACTGTGTGTGTAGTTTTCTTCCCCTATCCCCACGATAGGAGTCACTTTAGAGTGGCACTGACCCCTGTCGGGGCTGTTTGCACATTGCCACACTGGTTGCCCTGCTTTGGATGGACTCCTGATGAGGGTGTATTGGATGGGGTGTGTCTGCAGGAGAAGACAGTGGTGGGATGGGAACTATTAGCAAGCTATGTGGAGAGTGTTCCTGCCACACTCGTTTCTGCAGGTGTCCATGTGTCTATGTTGGGAAATGGTGCCTGCCAATTCTTTTGTCTTAGAGAAGATTCCTGCCCCTCCAGCACATTCTCTGAGATTAGTAAATAAATCTCCTTTCTTATGCCCCAGGTGTTTTTAAACTGCTGTTTCTGTGCTGTATCTCAGTGGGGCTTTTTGTTATACTGTCTCTTTAAAGGCAGGGACTCAGTCTTCTATCACCCTCCTTGTCTCCCAGAGCCCAGCCTGCTGATTTTTAAAGTCCCAAGTGTTAAGCCCCACTGATTGTAAAAAATCACCAAGTTAAGACTCTTGGGTTTTCAAAGCCAAATGTTATGAGAATTCATCTTCCTAGGGTAGGTGCTCCATGCCTGGGATGACTGGTGTGGGATCTGCTTCTCTCCCCTCTCCACACCCAGTGTTCCTCCCTCCTCAGGATAGTCTTGTGGTTCAGTTTGACTCCTCACTGGGTCTCCACCTCTCCTACCATTTTTGATGTGACCTCTTGTCTATGATTAGCTGTGGAGAGTCTGTTCTGCCTTTCTTCAGGTCGTTTTCTGGGTTATTTACATATATGGATTTTATCTAGGTGTATGGGACAAGGTGAGCCTGTGATCCTCCTACTCTGCCATCTTCCCCAAAAATCCAATAACTACTGATTTTAATTTATTTTTATCCAATCTATAATAAGAGATTTTTAAGTCTGTTTAACACATGATTAAGGATTTATTTTTAATTTTTTTTTTCTCATTTGAGTATAGTTGACACACGATGTTACATTAGCTTCAGGGGTGCAACATAGTGTGATTCAACATCTCTGTGCTTTATTCTATGCTTACCACAAGAGTAGCTACCATCCATCACCACACAACACTATTACAGTACCATTGACTATATTCCCTACGTGGTACCTTTTATTCCCATGACTTATTTATTCTGTAACTGTACCTCCCACCCCCCATCACCCATTGTGCCCCCAGTTCTCTCCCTTCTGGCAACCATCAGTTTGTTCTCTGCATGTATAGGTCTGATTCTGCTTTTCTGCTTGTTTATTTATTTGTTTGTTTTGTTTTTTGGATACCACATATAAGTAAAATCATATGATAATTGCCTTTCTCTGTTTGACTTATTTCACTTAGAAAAATACCCTCTAGGTCCATCCATGTTTTGCAAACGGCAAGATCAAAGACTTAATCTGGGAAAAGATGTGCTAGAAGAGTCCCCAGGCTCTGCTATCTTTTTGGAGCCAGTCTAAATAAGTATTAAAAGAAGGCATTTGTTACGGAACTCAGAGTTGTAGTTTTGTCACGATAACATGTTATTGGGGTATTCATTTTTCCTTATTTGTTCCATTCATAAATATGAATTATGTTTCATTCACAGAAATGATGAGATCTTAAAGGTCTTAAAATGAAAGGTATTAAAGGTTGAAGGTAAAAGGTTGAAGTTCTTTTTGTCATTGCCTGTGCTGCCTCTATCAACAATGTAAAGAATGTCTAGAATGTTTCTGTGTGTGGCCTAGACACTCTGACTCTGTTGTGATGTTTCTGTAGAAAACAAACAATCACCAAACTACAATAACCCACAAAAAAAGTAAAGACTTCAAGTCGAGGTTCATGTTCTACCCTTCCAAAGGGTTCATTCTCAGATGGATATCACACTTGAACATAGCACAAATAAGTGGGTGCAAAAACTTTGGAAGAAATCCAAAGATTTTTTCTGGTTGCTTTGTGACTGTCATTCATGGGCAAAGAGGATTACTGTCTTATAAATGGTGATCTTGTGTTTTAGGTATCAGCGATAAACCTTTTCAGAGTCACATTGAGCTGATGCTTACTCTGTTGGAAATTGCTTTAGGAAACCCTCAGATCATTTGAGAAATCAGAAAATAATAAATGTATTAAAATAGTTACAAGTTAAGATTCTAAAAAAGAAACCCTCACACAAAGGGTAAATAAAGTTAAAATGCACTTCCTTTTCATATCAATGCACATTCATTCCATAGAAACATTCTAGAGACTAATACTTGAATGCTTATTTAAAATGGAGTGACAGAATTCTCAAAAAAGGGTAGTCTGAACTATGGAGAGAAATGAGAAAATATCTTTTTCTAGGGAATAGGAGAAGTTCATAGATATTCTAATCCCATGATTTGTTTCGGAATACCAACTTCTTGGTCAGCCACACTACATTTATATGGGTATAAAAATGTGTTGTCTTCTTATTCCAAGTTTCCTTGGAACAGTGGACTGAATCACACTTTGAAATGTTGCTCTCCTTACCAAACACACCAAAGAAATCCTAACAGGCTCCCAATGAAGGAGTCAAAAGAAGGCTTTTGTGGTAAAGGAATAAGGTAGTTATTTTAAAGAGTTACAAAATAGGGCACATAAAGTTCTCAGTGATTTTTGGATGGGACATTCTTTTCCACCCATTCTGTCAAATAAAAACATCTGCACCACAGAATTATAATACACCAAGGAGGAGAAAATCATGCCTATTCTTTTCGAATATATTCATGTGCTCTCAGGATATAATTTTCCACTTTTTTTGAAGTCAAATAAGAAAAAAAATAGACATTACTGGATATTTCTTTTTTAAATGTTGGCCAAATAATGAACTTAACAAGCACTGGGATTATCACCATTGTCTTCCCCCATCTTTCCAGGCTGGATCTGAAACATCAAAATGGAATTTTCCTTGGTGATTTCTTCCTTCCTTCTTTCCTTCCTTTCTCCCTTCTTTCCTTCCTTCCTTCATTCCTTCCTTCCTTTCTGTTTTTCTGTCTTTCCTTCCTTCCCAAGGTATTTGTTTCTTATTTTTCTGTTTTTTATTAACACATAAGCAAATGCCTATAAAGATTTGGCTTTAGAGGGTCCATATTCTAAAATGGTATTCACAGGACTCTGTTATCATGTTAAAATTGTTTACTTTATGTGCCTTCTTTGCATTTGTCTAGAAGCAGAGTATTTAAAAACAAAACTAAAAGAAAGACCATCATTGAAGTATAATAGAATGAGAACTTGGTACTCTATAAACTAAAGATAAAGGAAGAAGTCAGTATAGAGGACAGGATTTTTTTTTAGATGAATGCATAAAGGAAGTTGAAAACAGATTTTTAAAAACTTTTTGGTTGTTGTATTTTGGCTTAGTAATGGTATAAATTTGGAATGTCATTGCCACCAGTGCGAAGGAATTTTTTTCTATTTCATTGGACAGAGAGAGAGAGAGCATGTGCATTTAGATGGAGGAGAAAGTGAGGTGTCAAATGTGCATTATTAATATAAAAGTAAACACATTTTGAAAAGATGATAAGTCTGTAGGCACTTTAGAATAACCTGGTAAGAAATGTTTCAGAAATTCAGCTTCAAGTGATATAATACATGCGTCTAAAAGAAAATTTTCTGGAAGTTCAGGGGCTTTTTAAAGTCAAGCAAAGAAGGACTGACAGCAAAATTGTGTTTATGTACTATGGACCGTCTCCTATCTTGAATACAACTGTGACATTTCTATCTCTGGAGTCCTACTGTCCAATGTCACTTCACAAATCAGCAATTCAGTGGAGCCCCCTCTTTTTGTAGTTGATTATAAGTATTGCAGATCTGATTCCAGAAGTACATATGACTCTTATGAAATTAAACTGTGTAAACCAGAAAGAGTTCACAAAATCTACAGCATGTAAAAACGTATCCCATTTTAACTAAACAACCACCACTTAAAAGAAATAAAGGTTTTATTTTTTTTTCTTTGAGAGAGACAAGAAATGAATCTGTCTGGCTAACAAATTGCTGTGGTTTATCAACCCATTATCCTTCTATGGTTATAACTGTGTACTAGAAGCTGTAGGCAATGGTCTTCCTCCCTCCTTGCCTCCTTGCCTCCTTCTCTCTCTCCCCTTTCTTCCTTCCATCCTTCCTTCCTTCCTTCCTTCCTTCCTTCCTTCCTTCCTTCCTATGTTTCGTTTTTACCAATAGACTATGTATTTTTTATTTTTTTAATGTTTATTTATATTTTGAGAGAGACAGACAGAGTGCAAGCAGGGAAGGGCAGTTAGAGAGGGAGACACAGAATCCAAAGCAGACTTCAGGCTCTGAGCTGTCAGCACAGAGACTGATGCAGGGCTCAAACTCACAAGCTATGAGATCATGACCTGAGCCAAAGTTGGATGCTCAACTGTATATTTTCAAAAATCACATTCCAATAAGGGAAACATAAAACAGTGCACCAGGTGAGGCTGACGTTTAGGTACAGACCAGAGCCCAGGCCTTCAATTCCCCTACAAACAACTTCATGAGACATAAAAAAAATAAATAAGTAAAATAAAAATTTTTTAAATATTAAAAGGCTTAGCGCTCAGAAATTATACAGTGTGGTCAAAGAGTGCAGTGAACACATGGGAAGCAATTACAGGACGTACAACATGTAAAAAATGTGCTAAGTCGAGCCTCTGGACTAGGCCATTATACAGCAGCGTTCTGGACCCTCTCACCTGTGCTGGTATGTTGCCTCATCCTTCATGGTAACTTCGTTTGTGTTACCTATGTACTCCAGGGTGCGAATTTCTGGTAGAAACTTTTGAAATATTAGAGAGCTGAGATGGAGCAGCAACAGGGCCTTCCTGGTAATTGAAGAGAAAAACCACCAATTTCCCTGGCAAATAAATAATAAACAGAACGCTCTAGCCAAACGAGACTTCTATGGACTGAAGTTCCCAGAGATAAAGAGGATGAAAGCTATTTGATGATTTGAAAGAGTGATTTGGTGTGCCCTAAGTTCTCATTTACATTATTTATGAGAATGTTCAGTTCCATAGGACTTGTTCAATAACAAAAATACAACTTTCTATTTACATGGTGGTTGAGTTGCTGTTAGATGTTTGGGCACTCATGGAAAATGTTTATCAATTTACTGTAACTTTTTATCTAACTTTTATCTACAAAAGACCTGAATATCTACATGCTTTTTGAGAACCAAAGAATAAAAATGATTATTTGTGTTTTGTGCCCTTTCACTTAACAAGAATTTATTGAATTTCTAACATATGCCTATTTTCCATCCCTGCCTTTCACCATATGGCCAGGAAAGCAGATATAGACGTAGAAATTTCATGAAATTAATAGAAACATTTCTTTATACCTCTCAATATTGAGTCTGATTATATTGCTTTAATATGACCATCTATTTCTCCAACAGTTTGTTCTTTGGCTGAAATGTATGATAATTTTAAAGGGTCTGTTCAGTATAGTCCTGGGTACTATAGATACAGACAGGTTCCACCCCCTTCCATTATTAACTAAATTAAATCAATAAAGGTGTTTCTTTTCCTTTCTTCCTCTATGGTAGCAGACATAAGTTTAAAATTTTTAATGCAAACTTGAAACTAACTGGTTCCATTGTAAAGTTTGGTATTCTAGGAGAGTTTTTAAAAGTTTTAAAAATCTCAGATTCCAGGGTTAACCAGTCTTGAGAGAATACTGACTCAGTGATGGTAACTGGCCCTTTTAATGCAACATTGTAAATATTCTGTCTCCAAAGGAGGAAACTTACATTTAAAAAAAAGTTTCCTTTGTTCTAAATGAACTATCAGGGTACAAAAACAACTAAAATATTTTTTGAATCCTATAAAACTGCTATTAAGATGCCCAAAACTCATTTTTTAAATGACATACCTGAGATTGAGAGGTTAGTTTGCCCAAACAGCTCATAAATAGTGAGGCTGGGATTCAACTTCAGGCAAAATGACTCCAGAGCCTGCCTCCACCATTAATATATTATTTAAACTCTATCTGCCCAAAGGGGTGGGTCCATTTTCTGAACTGGTTTTATCTCATGAAACTTCTTGAGTCAGATTTACAATCATGTTTTTAGGAATATATTTTATCGAAACTTCAAAAATTATTAGCAAAAAAATTTTCAAAATATTGTCTTATTACCCTTTGAAGGTCTGTAGCATTTTATGTTTTCTACTTGGCCCCTAATATTTGTTGTTGTGCTCTCTCTCTCTCTCTCTCTTTTTTCTTAGATAGTCTCACTCAGGAGATTGGCAATTTTGTTTGTAAGGAAACCACTTTGGGCTTTTTTCGTTCTCTCTTCTTTTGTCTTTTTTCTCTATTTCATTAATATCTTTTCCACCCACTATTATTGTCTTCCTTCTATATTCTCTGGGCATGTTTTGCTATTCTTTTTTTTTCTTTCATAGTGCTTTAGCTATACCTGACAAGTTATAAACTATTATCTTGTTCAAAATATTTTATCATATCATTACAATTTCTTTTTTATTATGAGTTCTTCAGACATGTTTCCTAATTTTTAATTTTTTTTCAGATTTTATAGCTCATGATTTCTGGCTTAACTGCATTATAATCAGAGGACATGCTCTATTTGTTTTCAGTTTTTCAAAATTTGTTGTAACTTATTTTATGACCAAGTATGTAGTCAATTTTCTAGTAATGTCCTGATTTGCTTGAAAAGAAAGTCAGTTGCTACAATGGCAAACGCTTATTAGATCTAGTTTGCTCATTGTTGCTCAAACCTTCCTAAGGTTTGACAGTTTGTCTATTCTTCTACATAGTTCTGTCAACTTTCCCTACATAGGTTTTGAAAGCATGTTATTAAAGCCTTAAAATACAGAAGAGTTTTTCCTGGTGTATTTAACTCTTTTTCTTATAAGGTGATCCCTTTTTCTTAACTAACAACTTTCACCTAAATGCTTTCTTGGCCTAATATGAATATTATTCAACTGGTACCCTTCCAATTCATGTTTTTGTAGTATATTTTTCCAACACTTTTTCAGCCTCTGCATATGGCTTTGATTGAGATGTGTCTCCTATTAACACTATAGAGTTAGATTTTTAAAATATTCAGTTCTCTGTGTTCTTTTACTTTGATTATTTAGTTCATTCACATGTATTATGTAACAGACTCCCATTAACTATAACTGTTGTACTTCATTTTACATGCTAATTTTTTTTCTGCTGAGGAAATCATTTGTTACAGTTTCCAATTGTCAAAATGAATGCAGTTTTCAGAAACTGAAAGCATTTTATGTGTTTCTGTTGATATGACAATAAGTAAATACGGTCTCTTCCCTGCTCCTGTTATAGTATGATAGAGTGATAAGGACACAATGTCATAATGCAATGTAAGTTCTAAGTTGCATGTTGCATGTTGTTAATGTTGTATGTTGCGTGTTGTTAAAAGCAGAGGAAATGGAGACTGTAAGCCAGGACTACTCTTTAAAGAAGCAGTAAGAAAATGTGAGAAAATGACCGGAGAACAGGGCAAATATTTGAGAAAGAGGCCGAGCTATGAGAGAGATTTTTATAGTTAAGAAGGAATAGAGAGGCTGAGAACAGAGCATCATTAACCGATGCAGTCAGGTGCTCGTGGCTTCGAGGAGTGATGAATCAAGTACAGAGACGGTGGGACTCCCCTGGGAAAGAGGAGTCATTAGCATAGTGACCACTTTAGGGACAAAGAGAGGGATAATCGACAAAATTTGCAATATTACTGAATTTGTTATTAGATGTGATGGGACTTTTGGCAGTCGCTGCATATTCTAGCTTTCTTGAATGAGAGATAGATGGTATTTTTTCCTCCTGCCTCATTCCTTTATTTGACTGATTTCTTCGGGCCACCAAAACTGCACCTTTCACACCATTTCCGTCAATGGGAGTAGAAGCCCAGGTTCACCAGGTAACCTCCTCTGACATCTGAAGTAGGTAGGTGGGTAGGTCCCTCTTTCCTACTGGGGCGGTGAGTGTACCGGCTCCCAACGTGCTTCCCTTTCACACCACAAAGGGGATGACCGGCTTCCCCCTGGATGATGTAAAATGCCTGACTTCTCCACTCGGCTTCCGCTGACACCATTCCAGAAATGACAGGGAAGGGCGCCTTGTTAGTGCCTTAGGGAGTCTAGGCTCCTCTTGTGTTCTCCACGACACTGCAGGGTAGGGGGCCCTGTGTTACCAGCCAGCAGAGATTAAAGGCCCAGCTCCTTGGGGAGTGGTAGGGGGCCTCACGACAGCCCCTCAAGGATGGCGTCCAGAGGATCCACTTTTTGATAATGTGGGTGGAGATGGGGACACAATTTTTCTTTCGTGTTTTGATGTAACAAGATTATTGTCTACAAGTTTCTTGTCTTGTTAGCCTTCTAATCCCCACCCCCCCCTTCTTCATCCTTTGGCTGGATAGAGCAGGATTTTCTTTTTCTTTTTCTTTTTCTTTTTCTTTTTCTTTTTCTTTTTCTTTATTTTTTCCTTTTCTTTTTCCTTTTCTTTTTCTTTTTCTTTTTCTTTTTCTTTTTCTTTTCTGGTCTGTACCTGTTGGTGTTTAGGGCTCCCAGCTTCATCACCATCAAGTCTGGGATATATAAAGCAAACAAACAATAAAAAACACTCTGGGAACTCATCATCATGCAATTCTTGGGTATTAAGTTTCCTAGCTGGTCTGCCTTCTCTCCACCTTTCAAAGTCTTCTTATGTTTATGTATAATATGCATGGTTTTTAGTCATATTTGCAAAATAAGGAATAGTGCATTTAATCCATCTTCCCAGAAGTCTCTACTGTTAGGTATTAATATCTTAATTTTAAAAATTATCTTTCATTCTTTTTAATATCTACTCTCTTTCTCCCTCTTTCCTTCCTCCTCTTTCCTTCCCTCCCTCCCTTCTTCCCTAACACCTAGCTTGCTTGCTTGCTTGCTTTCTTCCCTCTTTCAATATGTCTTGCTCCATAATTTCCAGTTTTTCTTTTCTCTCTTTTTTTAAAATTTTTTAATGCTTATTTATTTTTGGAGACAGAGAGAGACAGAGCATGAGCAGGGGAGGGGCAGAGAGAGGGGGAGACACAGAATCCAAAACAGGCTCCAGGCTCTGAGCTGTCAGCACAGAGCCTGATGCAGGGCTTGAACCCACAAACTGTGAGCTCATGACCTGTGCTGAAGTTGGACTGAGCCACCCAGGCGCCCCATTCTTTTCTCTCTTAAACACAGCAAGCATCTTTGTTTTATGTTCTATATTTGATAATTCCATATTTGGAATTTTGGTGGTTTGAATTTTACAATTTCTCAATAAAGTTGCATTGTTCCCTTTAGTTGCTTGCTATCCTTCACTGTCAGCTGGTCATTTTGGGGGGAAATTATTTGCGGAACTTATTTAAGCCTGACATAAGAATTGGTATCCTTTAAAGAGAATTCACATTTGTTTCTGCCAATGGGAACGCTATGGGTCTCAGTCCACTTTATACAATATTCACAGCTTGAGGCTTATTGGCTCATTCAGTGATGTGACTTTAAGACAAAAAAATCCACTCAAGGACTGACTTGTGGTGACCCTGTCTCAAAGATGTCCTTTTCCCCTCTATCCCTTTCTGCGTTGTGCAGCCTTGCAGTCCTCCAGGAGAGGGAGTCAGAGTGGACTGACTTCTGGGTCACTTTACACTAATGCTGTTGTGCTTTGGGGTTGGAATTTTGTGAATGGGATGGTAGCCTGAGACTGGTCCTCAGTCCCCCATGTTCTATGAGTGAGTGAAATGGCAGCTCGGTTTTTCATAGGTAGCAAATGCCCTCAGAGCAAAGGCACCTTAGATATTCATATTACCTCTCTGGGTCCAAACCTTCATTTAGATTTTGGACTGATAATTCTTACAATTTTGTCAGGGTTTCCATGAATTTCAGAAGAGTTGAAAAAAAAAACATATTTGAATAGTTTTTATCAGCATTGTAGGTCTGAATAACCTGAATTTTCCTCAGAAAGGGGAATCTTAAGTAAAAGATTGGCAAATTTATTTCAACACTAAAATAGTAATACAACCTATATAATAAGTTATATTTCAGGATGCAAGATTCATTTAATATTTAAAAATCTAATGATACATTTAAACCATTAATTAGCTAATATAGAAAGATATTAAACTATCTACATAGGTAACAAAATGAAATTTAATAAAACCCAATAACAATTTCTGCTAAACAAAATGTATTAAAATTCTCTAATTAAATAGAAATGGAAGAATGATTTCCTAATAAGATAAAAAATATGTATTTCTAAACTCTATAGTTAAATCATAGCACTAAAGTCAGTTAAATCATAACTTAATCGTATAGCACTGAAATCATCTCTCAGTTTCAAAAGTAAAACAAAAATTCCTAGGGGCGCCTGGGTGGCTCAGTCGGTTAAGCGGCTGATTTCGGCTCAGGTCATGATCTCACCTCCGTGAGTTCGAGCCCCGCGCCGGGCTCTGTGCTGATGGCTCAGAGCCTGGAGCCCGTTTCAGATTCTGTGTCTCCCTCTCTCTCTGCCCCTCCCCCATTCATGCTCTGTCTCTTTCTGTCTCAAAAATAAATAAATGTTAAAAAAAAATTCCTCTAGGCCATTATTATGCAATATTTTTCTACCAATTTTAAGCAACTCAATCATATAAGAATCATCAACTATTAAAAAAGAAGCAAAACTTTCATTATTTATAAATTTAAAACTTTAGATATAATATCTACTTAAATAAATATATAAGCATCAGTTTTAATACATGCATCGGAACCTAGCTAAAAAATATATTAGAAAAAATGCCAATCAGAATAATAAAATGAATATAAAATATTTAGGCACAAATGTAAGAAAAATTGTTCGGGTCCTATTTGATGAAAAAAAGCCAAACTTTTATTAAGGAATATGAGCCAAGTGTGAATAAATCGGAAGATAGGTCATGTTTCCAAATAGGAAGACTTAAAATGAGATAACAGTACTCTCCAAATTGCATACATATTTAGGTCAATCCCCAACAAAATCCTACTCTGGTTAACTTAAGACTGTGGCAATATGTTAAATTTTCATCCGAGAAAAAACCATACAAATAGCAAAAACAAGATGTATGAAGGTAAGCTTGGAGTCACGATGTTCTAAGGGCCACAGAATGACTGTGATGCTTACATCAACACAGGTCAATGGACACAGTCACCAAAGTGTGTAAAATAATTTAATATGTATAGGAAACGAGCACTTCAGATTAGTAACAAGAAGAGGAGTTATTTCACTAATAGTGTTGGAATAATTGATTCATTCTTAGGAAAAAAATAAAGTAGGTTCTTATTTTGCATCATACAGTAAAATAAATTACAGATGCATAAAGATTTAAATCTAACTTCAATTTAAACAGCCAAGATCAAATCACAAAAGTGTTAGGAAGAAGTAAATGAGTATCGATAGCATCTTAAGCTTGAGAAATCTAAATCTAAATCCAAAGGTAAAAGCCTTGAAGAAAAAATGATAGATTTGATTGCTTAAAAAAAAAACTTTAAGAAATTATCTTAAAAAATTGAAACACCATGAATAAAGTTGGGGGAAAGAAAAGGTTTGAATACAGTAATAGATAACTTATTAGTTACTATAATAGTCTCCTCAGGTTGCCGTCACAAAATACCACAGAGTGTATTGCTTAAATAACAGATATTTATTTTCTCACAGTGCAGGAGGCAGGAAGTCCACCATCAAGATGGTGGCAGTTTTGGTTTCTCTCCCTTTTGCTTGTGGATGCCACCTTCTCACCATGTCCTCACATGGCCTGTTGTTCTCCATGCAGTGCATTCCTAGTGTATTTTCTTGTTGTAAGGATACCAGTCCTACTGGATTAGAGCCCAGACTTATGACTTCATTTAACCTTAATTACTCATTTAAAGGCCCTTTTTCCAAAAACAGTCACTTTGGGGACTAGTGCCTCAATACACAATTTGGGGAGAAACAATTCATTCCATAACAGTTGCCATATGAATAAATGATAAATTCCTTGAATCAATAAGGAAAATAGGAACACCATAATAAACAAGTGGACAAAAAGGAAAAAAAAAACCACAATGTCTCTTGGAAAAAGTACAGATGTTCAATTAACTGAAGAAAAATATTCAAATCTCTTGTAGTAAAAGCATAGCTTACTAAACTGCCAACGTGGAACATGTTATTTGCCTATAAAATTGGTGAAGATAATATTAAAATATTAATAGTTATCAATTAGTAAAGTTAGTGGGGAAATGACTTCTTAGGTTTCATGATTAATCATAATAATCTATTAACTCAGAGCTAAAACTGTCTCTACATTTTGACATAAATGTCCAAAGAATTGACAGAAATGTTTATTTTACAACTAAATATTAAGTATTGAATTGATAGTCCATCATGTAGGTTACAACCAAATTTGGAATTCAAAATGTCAAACTTGCTTTTATAAGCTTTCAAAAAATCCCTATATAAATTAAATATGAAAATTCTCACTAAAAAATATCCAAGATCATTTATTTCTTAAAAGTCTCCTTAGAAGTCTATGATCTCAGTATTGACAAGGCCATTGTATTTAATTAAAGTGCAAGACTCTGAAATTTAGGAGTGCCTTCATTCCATTGTATATAGAAATTTCATGAGGCATACTTGTAGTGGGAGAAATACATGAGATATTATCCAAAACATGTTTAGGATCCTGACAGTGGTAAAAAGGATGAGAAATTTAAAAAAATTTTTTTTAACGTTTATTTATTTTTGAGACAGAAAGAGACACAGCATGAATGGGGGAGGGGCAGAGAGAGAGGGAAACACAGAATTGGAAGCAGGCTCCAGGCTCTGAGCCATCAGCCCAGAGCCCGACGCGGGGCTCGAACTCGCGGACCGCGAGATCATGACCTGAGCCGAAGTCGGATGCTTAACCGACTGAGCCACCCAGGCGCCCCTGAGAAATTTAAAATATTACTAGGATATTTTAAGATTTCTAAGCACTCAAAGTATACTATGAACTGATAGACTCTCGGAAACATATTCAAGGATGTGCAATAGTCAATGGAAAAAGCGAATCAGCATAGAGGAATAGAGAAAGAGAACACGATAGGTAACAAATAGTTATGGTGATTTAAACCTAAAAAAAAAAGGAACTTTCAAGACCCATAACAAAAGAGCCTGCCATACTTCTTCTTTTTTTAATGTTTATTTATTTGTTTTGGGAGAAAGAGAGAGTGTGTGCAGGGGGAGGAGCAGAGAGAGAAAGAAAGAATCCCAAGGAGGCTCCATGCTGTCAACAGAGTCCCACATGGGCCTTGATCCTGTGAACCCTGAGATCATGGCCTGAGCTGAAATCAAGAGTCAGTTTAACCAACTGAGCCATCCAGGTGCCCCAAAGACTGCCATACTTCTAATTTAAGGACTATAACAAACCCGTGAAATATTTCACTGAATTAAAAGCAATTTAGTTGACAGTCAGTGGAACTGCAAGATTGTGGCCCACATTCTCTTGGCGAGCTGCTGATCTAATGTCAGACAACCTTGGGCTCCACTAGGATAGTTAGTTGCTAGGGAATGAAACAAGAGTTTCCAACCACCCCAAAATTTTGTATGGAAAATGTTAGGAGTATCATTCTAGTTCTTATCATGCTTTGAGATTAGTTTATTGGCATTTTACACTCTGAGCAATGTGTTCATATTTATGTAAAAACCAAAGGACCTATAAATTTCAAATAAATTGTTGCATTAAAAAATAAGCTCTTGAGATGACATAATTGATTAAGGATACAGTCATCTTTTTTTTTTAACGTTTATTTATTTTTGAGACAGAGAGAGACAGAGCATGAATGGGGGAGGGTCAGAGAGAGAGGGAGATACAGAATCTGAAACAGGCTCCAGGCTCTGAGCTGTCAGCACAGAGCCTGATGCGGGGCTCGAACTCACGGACCGCGAGATCATGACCTGAGCCGACGTCGGCTGCCCAACTGACTGAGCCACCCAGGCGCCCCTACAGTCATCTTTTTAAGTGTCCTAAAAAATCATAAACTGGGAGATTCAGGTTAATCTTTTAGAAATATTCACACACAGAGAAACCATGTACAAAAGTTGATAGAAGTTTTTTTGTGTTTTTAATCAATTAAAAATATTGAGAATAGATTAGAGCATCACCAGACTAGACATATGGAGGGCTCTTGGAATTCTCAAATAATAACATCAAAATTATAAAGACTTTACTTGTAATAACTCTTTTTTTTATTAAAAAATTGTTTTTAGAGAGAGAGAGAGAACATGAGCAGGGGAAGAGGGGGAGAAGAAGAGAGAGGGAGAATCTCAAGCAGGCACTGTGCTCGGCACAGAGCTCAATGCGGGGCTCAATCCCCTGACGCTGGGATCACGACCTGAGCAGAAATCAAGAGTCAGATGCTCAACTGACTAAGCCACCCAAGGCACTCTACTAATGGCTCTTTTTTTTATATCAAGGTTTGTTAGATGGTTAATCGTGAGATGTACCTATGATATTTAATGTAAGCCTATCATATATTCAAATACTTAAACTCTAAAACTGAATTAATGTCCGTGAAAGTAATTCTTCCTAACCACGCCTCTAACTGGGATGTACTTGCCATTTGTCAGCTATAAATCATCTTTTAACTTTAAGCAGCAGTCTACTTAATGATAGTCATTATGTAAGTAGCAATGTCTTAGAATTTCACAAATGTATACAAAGTTCAGACATTTTCACTTTTTTTTGTAGGACTGCCTTAGTTAATATCTTTAGGGAAACAGTTCTGAAGCAGGCAGAATGTTTAATTTAGTGATTAATTTTCACTATGGAACAACAAATAGAATCCTAATTAATGAATTTGATAATGCATGGCTATTTGCTATTGAGGACATGATGAGCCACATTTATAAAATAGCTGTATAACAGAAAACAGCCAAGGACAGAAGACAGCCACTAACACATATTAATCCTGAAGTCATTTATAGTCTTTTTATAGAGGAAAGTTAGTGGTTGGTTTCAGATCCTCTGTCTTAATTCAAACTGCATTATGTAAATCAGTGTGTGAAGCTGGGTCCCTGCCAAGAAATACAGCATGTGAACTGTGCACATCCTTATAGAAACTCAGGTGCATATACCTAATGTACACATATGTATAATTGAATGAACTAAAGTCTACCAGTTTAAAGGGAAAAAAAAATGTTGACAACTGACACTAAGACATTATCACATGGAATAATTATTTTTCTAAAATTAGTTTACTTTATATATGTATATATGTGTGTGTGTATATTATATTATATCCACTGTGGGTTTGTCTTACAGGCCTTAGTTGTATGTGCATAAATGGCCTGGGTAGAGATTTTACCAAGCCTTCATCCTGAAAAATATTACATTCTCCCTCACCATTATGCATGCATTACTCTGAATTGAGTTTGTGATCTTCACTGAAATGCAAACATCTCTGAAGGGAGTTACATATATATGATGCTAATCTCAGTCAGTAACATTTAATTATTTATCCTTTATCAGAGTATCCCCAGTTCATTGAAAAAAGATTTTGATGTGTCTGAGGGAAGAAGGAAAAATCTGGAGTTTGGAACTAGGATCGGTTCTAGTTGGAGAGGCATAGCTAGCTGGAAGACATTCAAAACATGGAGGAGGAAAAGAGAGGAAGAGGGTTAACACAGAGAAAAATAAGATGACATTGAACTTCAGCAACAACTATGTCTAATTCACATTCTTAACATTTCTCCTGGAGAGCTCTGGGCACCAAAATCAAATATTCCACTAAGTTCTGGACAAATTTTGATACATGTAGTTCCAATCTTACAAGCACATTATCTAAAACTGATTTATGTGTCAGTTGTTTAGAATCTAGAAAAGGCTTTCCCAGAGAAATGGTGCCTTAAATCATAGATAGGATCCTGGTCCCGCCCTGAAATTCTGTTTAAACCATGTAGACACATAGTAACTACTAGCTGTCTATTGCTACATAACTAACCACCCCAAAATTTAGTGAGCGAGAACAATCTTTTTTATTATTTCTCACAATTTTCTGAGTCTACTGGTTTTTATGTTTCTTGTGATGTTACATTGGGCCGCAGGTATCTTGGGGATGGATGGGTGGAAATGTCCAAAATGAACACTCACATAGCTGGCAATCGATGCTGGTTCTTGGCTGGGAGTTCAGCAGGCTAACAACCAAAGCACTTACACACGGCCTCTCGTTAGACTTGGGATTCTTATTGCGTGGCTGTCGGTTCAAAGAGGGAGCCTCCCAAGAGCAAGAGTGCCAAGAGACAAAAAGAAGAAGCTGACAGGGCATTAAGGGTTACACCCAGAAGTGACAAAGTATCTTCAGCCATATTTTATCAGGCAAAGCAGCCAAAGAGCTTGCCTGAACCCTAATAGGATTCAAGAGAGGAGAGAAATAAACTCCATCTGTTGGGAGAATGGTCTAGTCACATTTCGAAAGATGATATGGGATCGAAGTCGTTTGTGTGGCCATCTTTGGAAAGGACAATCTGCCATTCCCTATCTACTAATACCACAAAAATGAATTTACCACTGTGTAAGCAGATAGCCATGATGTACTAAGATCAAGAACCTTAAGGCTTCTTTGTAAGTTTTATTAGCCCCTTCTAAAACATGGGATATTCTAACAATACAAAAACTGCTTATTTAGCAAACTACTATGTTGAAGTGATTTATACTTATTTATTTAATCCTAATGATTGCTCTAGGAGGTAAGTCCTTTTATTATTCCTATTTTAGGGTGAGGAGACTGAAATTAAAAAAAAAATTAAAGAACTTTCCCAAGGTTACAAAACTAGTAAGTGACAAAAACTGGGATTCTTCCATATTCTCATAAGGATTAAATAAGGTAATATATGTAATTATAAAAGGAAAGTTCATATCTTCATCATTACATGTAACGAATTCATAATGCTGTTTTAAAATTAAACATATTTTCAGGGCGCCTGGGTGGCGCAGTCGGTTAAGCATCCGACCTCAGCCAGGTCGCGATCTCGCGGTCCGTGAGTTCGAGCCCCGCGTCGGGCTCTGGGCTGATGGCTCAGAGCCTAGAGCCTGTTTCCGATTCTGTGTCTCCCTCTCTCTCTGCCCCTCCCCCGTTCATGCTCTGTCTCTCTCTGTCCCAAAAATAAATAAATGTTGAAAAAAAAATTAAAATTAAACATATTTTCATTACAAGATATTTCAAACATACAGAAGAATTTAGGAAGCAATAAAATATAGATAAAAAGAACCACCATGTACATTGTAATTGTCTGATACATTGCAGGCTCAGTAAGCTATAGCTGCCATTGTTGTTATTATAAACAGTCTCTTGTTTAAATAAAAATTATACTCCTCAAAACACCATGACGTTTGAATTAATAAGTTTTGAATTACAAAAGAAAATTCCCTCACAATTTTAGCACATTCCTCCTCTACATTCCCTGCTACTTCACAGTGTGGCAAGAACTACTCGATTTTACCCTTTGACTGAGAGAGGTGCACTTTCCCCATAATTATACACATGTCCACCTTGTAAATATTCAGTATTAGAACTAATTTGGAGGGACACCTGGGTGACTCAGTGGGTTAAGTGTCTGACTTCAGCTCAGGTCATGATCTCATAGTTCGTAGGTTTGAGCCCCAGGTCAGGCTCTGTGCTGACAGCTCAGATCCTGGAGCCTGCTTCAGGTTCTGTGTCTCCCTGTCTTTCTCTCTCCATCCCTGCCCCCTTCCTCAAAAATAAACATTAAAACAAAATTTTTTTTAAAGGGACTAATTTGGAGAGTAAAGTGAAGAATACAGTTCTTTAGGCAGTCCCAAGAAACAAGAAATTAAAGAGAAACACAGTTCTAAGTGAGATACATGAGAGACAAAGGAGTTAGTAAAGAAATACAATATAGGTTCCCCACTCTCTGAAAGTAGAGCATTTTTATAAAAACTTTTGTAAACTGGAATGGTGTAAAATGAAGAAGCAACCAGTAATTTATGTGGAAAAGGCTTTGAGCATTCCTAGACCTCCAGAATGACTTCTCAGGCTTTCTGGTACCTTAGAACACATCTTGCTGAAGAATGCCTGGAGTACATTTACATAAAGCACGGATGCTCACAGACGCAGTTCAAAGCTACGGCGGCTCGATGGGTAGACAGAGTGTAGTTCCCTAGGAGGGCACTTGGTGGCGCCACTGTCACCACACGGAAAGCATATTGCCTCCATAATGGCTCACTGCAAAATAATGTTGAATGCTATTTTCGCTTTTTTACCTTTTTCCGTAAAAGTGAAAATCCTTTTCAGATTTCCATCAGTTAGCAAAAAGGGTAGTAATGTAGGTAAGCATAAACACATTAAGTGTTTTTAAATCTGGTGCCTTGCCAAGTTAAAGGAGGTTGACTTTTATGCAACAGTGAGGCATTTTGTAGTCTCTCAATATTAAGGAGAAGCTAGAATGTACATTCCAGTTCAGCAAGAACAGTATTCGTTATCCTTGAGTAATTTTTTTAAGTCTATTTATTTATTTTGAGAGAGAGCAAGTAGGGGAAAGGGGGAGAGAGAGAGAGAAAGAGAGGGAGAGAAAATCCCAAGCCAGCTCCACACTGTCAGCACAGAGTTCAATGCAGGGCCCAAACCCACGAATTGTGAGATCATGACCTGAGCCAAAATCAAGAGTCAGACACTTAACCAACTGAGCTACCCAGGTGCCCCTATTTGAGTAATTAATAGCACAATTTTTCACTCAAAAATGCCCTAATTTGGACACTAAATTACATGGTCACCCCACCTAAATTTAGTAAATGAAATTACCATTCTTCTATTACCCAATCAGAAATCTGAGTTTTATCTTACATTCTCTTGGCTTTCATTCATTCATTCAGCAATCAATCAATCAAGGAAGTAAGCAAACATCTACTCACTGCTTAGGATGTGGTATTCATTGTGCTTGGAACTAAGGATACAGAGATAAATAGAACAAGCATAAAAATATATTAATAATGTGTCACTGGGACATCTGGGTGGCTCAGTCAGTTGAGCGTGGGACTCTTGATTTCCACTCAGGTCACGATTCCACAGTTGGTGGGATGGAGCCCCACCTTGAGCTCCTCGCTGACAGTGTGGAGTCTGCTTGGGATTCTCTCTCTCTCTCCCTCTCTCTCTTTCTGCTCCTCCCCCACACTGTTTTCCCCCAAATAAATACACATTTAAAGAAAATAATGAGGGGCGCCTGGGTGGCTCAGTCAGTTGAGCACCCAACTTCGGCTCAGGTCCTGATCTCATGGCTCGTGAGTTCCAGCCCCACGTCCGGCTCTGTGCTGACAGCTCGGAGCCTGGAGCCTGCTTCAGATTCTGTGTCTCACTCTCTCTCTGCCCCTAACCCACTCGCATTCTGTCTCTGTCTCTCTCAAAAATAAATAAACATTAAAAAAAAATTAAAGAAAATAATGAATCATCAATGAAACCAATAGACATGCACATATCATACTGTAAAAGAATAGATAAGAATATATCAAGGAAATCTTAGAAGAGGTAAATCTTGAATTAAGCCTTAAAGGATCACTGAGCCAGGTAAGCAGAGGAAAGCCTAGAGGTAGGTATCAGGAGAAAGAACATCCTTAACAGAGGAAAGAACATCCCTGACATTGTGTTAATTTTCCATAGCTTCATAACAAACTACCTCCAACTTAGTGGCCTTAAACAATGCACACTAATTATATCACGATTTCTGTAGGTCTCAAGTCTGGGTATAGTGTGGCTGAATTTTTTGTTCAGGAACTGAAATAAAAGTATTAATTAAGAATACAGTACTCAGGGGCACCTGGGTGGCTCAGTCGGTTAAGCGTCCGACTTCCGCTCAGGCCATGATCTCATGGTCAGTGAGTTCGAGCCCCACACCAGGCTCTGTGCTGACAGCTCAGAGCCTGGAGCCTGCTTCGGATTCTGTGTGTGTGTCTCTCTCTCTCAGCTCCTCCCCCACTCACACTCTGTCTCCCTCTCTCTCTCAAAAATAAAATAAAAACATAAAAAAAAAATTTAAAAAAAAAGAGCACAGTTCTCTCTGAGACTTACTTAGGCTCTACAATCAAGTTCACTGGTTGTTGGTAGAATTCACCTCCTTGTGGCTCTAAGACTGCGAGTCCCCATTTACTCCCCACTATAGGCCAGAGAAGACTCTCAGAAACTAGAGGCCATCCTCAGTTTCTTGCCATGTGGCTGTTCACAGCCACAATGTTGCTTTCTTCCAGGGGAAAAAAAAAATTTACCTCTCTGATTCCCTGGTCTGTGACCCAAACTGGATAAAATTTCCTGCTTGCACAGGACTCATGTGATTAGGATGACCTACCAGATAATCTCCCTACTTTACAGTCACCTGATTTGGGATCTTATTGCAACCACAAAATTCCTTCATAGCAGGAGCCAGATTAGTGCTTGATGGAGCACATAGGAGGAGATGTGTATACACCACGGGCCAGGAATCAGAGTGGATCAGGGGAATTAGAACTCTAGCTACCACAGAGGAGATAAGTAAAAAGACCTAGAAAAATCACAGAATGGGTCGTGGGAACCCTAGCATTTCAGACTTTATTAGCGTTTGTCCAAGTATGGCCCATAGCACTCTTGCATAGGAATCACCTGCCGTGCTTGTTAAAAATACAGATTACAATTTTAAATGCAGACTTCCAGGCAGATGGAAGAGGAGGAGAGTCCTAAACTCACCTTGTCCCACACATACACCTAGATAACACCCACGTCAGCCTAAGTCATCCAGAAAATGATCCAAGGACTGGCTGAACAGACTCTCCACAGCTAAACATAGAGAAGAGGACACATCAAAAACGGTAGGAAGGGTGGAGATGTGCTGGGGAACCAAGGTGACCCCTGAGACTCTGTGGGAAAGAGGCCCACTTAAAACACAGAGAAGACACGGGAGACCCTCACTGGGAAGACAAATCCCCATAACATTTGGTTTTGAAAACCAGAGAAGCTTAACATCACGAGTTTTTACAATCAGTGGGGCTTAATAGCTGGAACTTTAAAAATCAATAGCTTTACTCTAGGAGAACCAAAGAGTGATAAGAAACTGAGTCCCTGACCTTAAAGAGACAGCATAACAAACAGCCCCTCTGAGATACAGCTTAGAAGCAGCAGTTGAAAAATGCTTGGGGTATACGGGAAGATTTCTTTACTAATCTCAGAGCACGTGCAGGAGGGACAATGTTCTGTTTTTGTTTCTTTGTTTGTTTTAAGTTTTAGTTTAAATTTTAATTAACATACAGTGTAATATTGATTTCAGAGGTAGAATTTAGTGATTCATCACTTACATAGAACACCCAGTGCTCATCACAACAAGTGCTCTCTTTAATACCCACCACCCATTTAGCCCATCCCCCACCCACCTCCCCTCCCTCAGTTTGTTCTTTATAGTTAATAGTCTTTTATGGTTTGCCTCCCTCTTTTTTGTCTTCCTTCTCCTATGTTAATCCATTTTGGTTCTTAAATTCTGCATATAAGTGAAATCATATGGCATTTTTCTTTCTCTAACTTATTTCACTTAGCTTAATACACTCTAGCTCCATCCAGGTCCTCACAAATCAAATGGCAAGATTTCATTCTTTTTGATGACTGAGTAAGATTCCATTATATATATATATACACACACACAGACACACACACATACATACATATATATTATATGTATTATATATATAATACCATATCTTCTTTGACATGCTGAACCAGATGAACTTAACAGATATATTCAGAACATTTCATCCTAAAGCAGCATAATACACATTCTTTTTGTGTACACATGGAACATTCTCCAGAATAGATCACATATTGGGTCACAAATCAGGTCTCAACAAATACAAAAAGAGTGAGATCATATCATGCATATTTTCTGACCACGATGCCATGAAACTTGAAGTCAATCACAAGAAAAAATTTGGAACGACCAAAAATACATGGAGGTTAGGGAACATCCTACTAAAGAATGAATGGGTTAACCAGGAAATTAAAGAAGAAATAAAAAATACATGGAAGAAATGAAAAAGAAAACACGATGGTCCAGACATCTGAGATGCAGCAAAGGAATTACTAAGAGAAAAGTATTTGGCAGTACAGACCTACCTTAAGAAGTAAGAAAAATATCAAATACACAACCTAACTTTACACCTAAAGGAGCTAGAAAAGGAACAATAAACGAAGCCTAAAACCAGCGGAAGAAGGGAAAGAATAAGGATTAGAGCAAAAATAAATTATATAGAGACAAATAAACAAAAACCCCAGTAGAACAGATCGATAAAACTAAGAGGTGGTTCTTTGAAAGAATTAATAAAATTGACAGATCCCTAGCCAGACTTATCAAAAAGAAAAAAGAAAGGATCCAAATAAATAAAATCACAAATGGAGGAGCAAGGGTTTTTGGAACCATTTCCCTCTCCCATCCCCAGCCTAGATACATGGACATCTGCATAAACCAGTGAAGCAGAAACACTCTCCACTTTGCTTGCTAACAACACACCCCACCCAAATACACTTCTGCAGACCCGCCCCCTCCAACCTGCCCTCCACAGCTACCCAAAGCAGCGCCAGGTGTCCTCCCATAGCTGATCAGCACAAACCTTACTAACTTGCCTGCCCCACCCCTGCACATTCTCCTGTGGACTTGCACCCTCCAACCCAGCCGAGACAAGAGTCCATTCAAAGCAGTTCCACAAGCATAGCAGTGTACAAGCAGCCCTGACAAGAGCCAGCACCACTCCAAAGTGACTCCTGCCCCAAGGAGAGGGGAAGATAACCAAACACACCAATTTGAATACAGTGCCAACAGTGGGCTAGGGGCAGACATTGGTCTGACTGCAGGCCCCACCCACCAATGAAAGCTTGGGGACACAGAACAGAGAGTGCCCTGCAGCTCAATGCCACCATAGCTCTGGAAAACTCCTGGTTTGACCCAACTCAAGCTAAAGGCAGCCCCAGATTGGTCCATTAACAACACAGGAACTAAACCCTGCCAACAATAGACAAACAGAGCCGTTGCAGATGACTAGGCTGAAGGCAAACATGGCTCAGCCATGATATTTGAGACCACACAACATACCTAGGAGATTCCCCTCAAGTGCCAGGTTCTGTTAAACAGAGGACATTGCATTACAGGGCACTATAGGGCCTTTTCTTCATAAGGTCACTACTTTCAAGAGCAGGAGATATAGCTGACCCTCCTAACACATAGAAACAGACACAGACAGTTAGACAAAATGAGGAGACAGAGGAATATGTCCCAAATGAAGGAATATGGCAAAATCACAGCAAGAGAACTAAACAAAATGGAGATGAGCTATATGCCTGATAGAGAATTTACAGTAATGGTCATGGAGATACTCACTGGACTTGAGGAAAGAGTGGAGGACCTCAGTGAGACCAACAAAGAGATAGAAAACATAAAGACCCAATCAGAGATGAAAAACTCAACAACTGAAATTAAAAGTGTACTAGAGGGAATAAATACTAGACTAGAGGAAGCAGAAGAATGGATCAGTGACCTGGAGGACAGAGTAATGGAAAACAATCAAATTGAAGAGAACAGAGAAGGGGCGCCTAGGTGACGCAGTCGGTTAAGCGTCCGACTTCAGCCAGGTCACGATCTCACGGTCCGTGAGTTCGAGCCCCGCGTCAGGCTCTGGGCTGATGGCTCAGAGCCTGGAGCTTGTTTCCGATTCTGTGTCTCCCTCTCTCTCTGCCCCTCCCCCGTTCATGCTCTGTCTCTCTCTGTCCCAAAAATAAATAAATAAATAAATAAAACGTTGAAGAGAACAGAGAAGAAAGAATAATAAAAAAATGCAAATATACTAAGGGAACTCAGCAACACCATGAAGCATAATAATATTCACATTGTAGGGGTTCCAGAAGGAGAAGAGAGAGAAAGGGGGACAGAAAATTTATTTGAAGAAAACTTCAAACAGAAAGCTTTACTAGCTGAAAACTTCCCAATTCTGGGGAAGGACACAGACATCTAGGTCAAGGAGGCACAGAGAGCCCCCAACAAAATCAACTTAAGGAGGTCCATACCAAGGCTTTCTAGTTACTGTAGTAATTAAAATAGCAAAAAATAGTGATAAAGAACTTTAAAACCAACAAGAGAAAAGAAAACAGGTACATACAAGGAAAGGAAAACATCATAAGGCTATCAGCTGATTTTTCAGCAGAAATTTTGCAGGCTAGAAGGGAGTGGCATGATATATTCAAAGGGCTGAAACAAAAATCCAGTAGCCAAGAATACTCTATACAGCAAGGCTACCATTCAGAATAGAAGGAGAAATAAAGAGTTTCTCAGGCAAACAAAAGTTAGAATTCACCACCACTAAACCAGCCTCATAAGAAATGTTAAAGGGGATTCTTTGAGTGGAAAGGAAAGACCATAAACAGAAGTAAGAAAACTCAGAAGCACAAAAGCCTTAAAATTGAATCAGTCAAGGGATTCACAAAATAAAAGGATATAAATTATGACACCATGTACCTAAAATGTTTGTGTTTTGGAGGGGGGGAGGCAAGTAAAGGATAGGTTCAGACTTAAGCGACCATCAACTTCATACAGACTGCTACTTGCAGAAGATGTTATATACAAACTGAATGGTAACCATACATCAAAACCCACAATAGATTTGCAAAAAATAAACAGCAAGGAATCCAAGTATATCACTAAAGAAAGCCAGCAAATGCAACCGAAGAGAACAAGAAAAGAATGGAACAGAAAAGAACTATGAAAACAACCATAACACAGGTAAGAAAATGGTAATAAGTACATACCTATCAATAATTACTTCGAATGTAATGGGATAAACACTCTAATCAAAAGACATAAAATGACAGAATGGGTAAAATTATGAGACCAATCTATATATTGCCTACAAGACACCCATTTCAGACCTAAAGACACATGCAGATTGAAAACATTTATGGAAATGAATGGAAGTGAAAAGTGAATGGAAGTGAAATGGAAGTGAAAAGAAAGCTGAGGTAGCAATACTGATATTGGACAAAACAGAGTTTAAAACAAAGATAGTAACAAGAGGCAAAGAAGGACACTACATAATCATTAAGGGAGAAATCCAACAAGAAGATATAGCAATTGCAAATATTTATACACCCAATATGAAAGCATCCAACTACATAAAGCAGCTATTAGCAAATATAAAAGAAGAAATAAATAGTAATACAATAATAGTAGGGGACTCTAACACACCTACTTACATCAATGGATAGATCATCCAAACAGAAAATCAACAAGAAAACAGTGGCTTTGAATGACACATGAGACCAAATGGATCTAACATATTCAGAACATTCCATCCTAAAATAGAGGAATACACATTCTTTTCAAGGGCACAAGGAACATTCTCCAGAATAGATCATACAGTAGGCCACAATACAAGTCTCAACAAATTCGAAAAGATTGAAATCATATCATGCATCTTTTCCAACCATAATGCTATGAAACTAGAAATCAACCACAAGGAGAAATCTGGAAAGAACACAAATACATGGAGGTTAAATAACATGCCACTAAAAAGGAATGGATCAAGCAGGAAATCAAAGAGGAAATTAAAAAAATGCATGGAGACAACTGAAACTAAATTTTAAATGTCTACTTATTTATATAATACAGTGTCGATAGTATACTTAGTATTATTCTGCTAATCCACCTTCTGTGTGTCATTAAATATATGCACATTCATGATAAATACACAATGTTGTTTTGTGGATGTGTGTTTTATTTGATTGGCAACAAAAGACATTGTGCTATACATCTCATTCGAGTTCTCCTTTACTTTTTTTTAGTCACTTTTACTCACTGTTGTAAAGCATTCTGTCCTATTCAGAATCACAATTTGCTCATCCAGTCCTCTGGGATTGGAAACTGGATTGTCTCCAACTTTTTGTAATCACATCCTTTGTTCTCTTATGGAGCTGTGTGAGAGTTTCTCAGGGCTACATATCCAGGAATGGAAGTGCTGTGTTATAGGGCACACACATACATGATTTCACTAAGTGCTATCAGACTTGTCTGCAAAAATCTTGTGCTAGTTCAACCTCCCATCAGAAGTGTTTGAAGGCTTTTGTTTCTCTGTGTATCTCCCTACAGTAAGTATTTTTAAATCCTATTTTTGGTATTCTAGTGAGATTGAAAAGGTATCTTGTTGGTTGAAGTATATGTATCTGATTACCAGTGAGGCCGAATATTTCGTGTTCTTTGTTCAGCATTCTTTTGGGTATTTTGTCTTTCTCTTGCTGTTTTACAAGCAGTTGCTTCACATTCTAACTTTTAAATAACTGCCAGTTTTAGAAATTACAAATACCTTAATATGTCACCTATCTGTTAATTTTGGCTTCGATACCTGTAGTTGAATAGAAACTATAATTGTAATATTTTCAAATTCCTTCTTGTTTATATTATGTTTACCTATAGTCAAAGAGTCATAGGGGTGCCTGACTGGCTCATTTGGAAGACCATGTGACTCTTTTTTTTTTTAATTTTTTAATGTTTATTTATTTTTGAGAGAGAGACAGAGTGTGAGCAGAGGACGAGCAGAGAGAGAGGGACACAGAATCTGAAGCAGGCTCCAGGCTCTGAGCTGTCAGCACAGAGCCCAACGTGGGGCTCAAACTCACCAACCGCAAGGTCATGACCTGAGCCAAAGTTGGACACTTAACCAACTGAGCCACCCAGGCATCCCTACATGACTCTTTTTTTTTTTTAACGTTTTATTTATTTTTGAGAAAGGGAGAGACAGAGCATGAACAGGGGAGGGTCAGAGAGAGGGAGACACAGAATCTGAAACAGGCTCCAGGCTCTGAGCTTTCAGCACAGAGCCCGACGCGGGGCTCGAACTCACGGACCGCGAGATCATGACCTGAGCCGAAGTTGGCCATTTAACCGACTGAGCCACCCAGGCGCCCCCCTACATGACTCTTGATCTCAAGGTCGTGAGTTCGAACCCCCTGTTGGGTACAGAGATTACTTGGACAAAACTTTAAAAAAAGAGTTATTATACATTTTATTTCTCTCTGTTCTTAGCTTTGTATAGATGTCTTTCCCATTTAAATCTACAATTATTTGGGGGGCACCTGGGTGGCTCAGTTGGTTAAGTGTCTGACTTCCACCTAGGTCATGATCTCGCCATTCCCGAGTTCAAGCCCCACGTCAGGCTCTGTGCTGACAGCCCAGAGCTTGGAGCCTACTTCAGATTCTGTGTCTCCCTCTCTCTCTCTGCCCTTCCCCCATGCATGCTCTGTCTCTCTCTCTCTCAAAAATAAAAATAAACATCAAAAAAAAATTACAGGTCTACAATTATTTGGAATTATATATGGTATGAGATAGGGATCTAACTTAACCATCTCTTCTCCATATTGTGAGTTAATTACTCCATATCTTTTGCTGAATCATTTCTCATTTTCAAAATTTATGTAATATCATCTCTATCAAATTGGTTATATAAAATAGCCAGATTCTGAGCTCTCGCTGTTCAGTGGGCTTATTTGACAGTTGCTGTGCCAGACTACTGGGTTTTAAGTGTGGTCGTTTTATAGCATGTCAAGAGCTAATAGGGAATGCCCCTTTCTTTGCTTTGTTTCTTTTCTAAAATTGCCTTTGACATTCATTAAAATACATTTTAGAATCAGTTTGCAAGTTTTAGAAACAAAAAACATGGACATTGTTATACCCTTTATGAAACTCTAGGCATTTTTTGTTGTTCTTTCCGGTTTTAGCTTCTAGCTATTGTGACTGGCATCTTGTTTTCTATTATATTTTCTACTTGCTTCTTTCTGATGTAGATAAAGGCTAATGAGTTTTCTTTGGTGGTCTAGTAACATTGCTGAAAGGTCTTATATTCTCATTGTAACAATTCATGTGACCAGGAGCACAATTAAGGACAATTCCAGAAAATTAACACCTAAGGAGAGACAACCTACTAAGCTGGTTACACAATGACCTTTTATCAAAGATACTCTTGATTGGAAAAAGAGAAAATGTGCCACAGATTACAAAATGCTTTGCCAAAACTAGCTATGTCAGTTCTTTCAATATCATTAAGTGTAATTATAAAATTAATATACCTCTGTAACACCAGCTTATAATACATTGTGTATTTACTTTTTATACTGTTACTTTTTCAAAAATTGTGCAATCCCATACATGCTTCTGCTTTTTTACTTGCAATATGAACATTTTTACTTTACTGATTTTTTAAAATATGGTTTTTAAGTCTTTAACTGTTTTTTTACTGTTACGTTTTATTGCGTATAATATATATATACAGAACAGTGAACAAATCATTATTCTATAGTTTGATAAATGTTCATGAAGTGAAAACACTGGTATAACCAGCAGCCAGACTAAGAAACACACACAAAAAGCATAATTTTGAATGTTTAGGTTGTTTCCAATTTCCCAACACATAAAACTTTATTTACAATTCTGATTTTATTTCCTTTGGAAAGATTCCTAGAAATTGAGTTACTAGTTAAATAACAGGGGAATTTTTAAAGTTCTCTCTATATATATTGGTAAATGCCTTCTGGGAAAGATGGAATCGTTTCATAGATCCAATAAACAGGCTCATGGAAGAGCATCTGTGCCCACGTAGAGTAATATTGCTTTGTTAATATTTTCCAATTTGAATGGTAAAAAAAATCTCATCATTGTTTCAATTTTTACTACTAAAAAATTGTACTATTTGGCATCTCTTTCCCTGCAAATTGTCTCTCCTTCATTTATTTTTTTTCTACTGGAGTGTTACTGATTTTTAAATTAACTGGAAATTAATTTATTTAATTGTATTTTAAGGATTTTAACTTTGGGTAATATTTGTTACAAATAGTTTTCTACTTTTGACTATTGTTTTTCAATTTCTGAATGTTTTAAATTTAGTTTTAATTTTTCAAAGATCTATATGCAATTAACTTAGCGTAAGTAATTCTAGACAGTTTAATCATTCTATCTATCTATCTATCTATCTATCTATCTATCTATCTATCTCTGTATTTCAGTTTCCCACCAGAATTTCTCATTTCTAAGTGGGACTAACATTTTTTTATATCTTACTTTTGGCATTTATATTTGTAGTTCTAAATAGTATACTTCTATCTCTATTTCTTGTTGTTGTTTTTTTTAATATCAGCCATGACCTTTGACTCCCTCTTGTGAAAAATGAAGATTTATCCCTCCCTCAACTGCCACCCGCTATCCACAAACACCTTACACATCTGCTCCATACCAGTACAATAATACTATTTCTTAGGTCAGCATTCAGTGCCTACATCAACATGGCTATGCAATCATATTCACCGCTAAACCATGTACAAATTATATGATTACTTTTAAATCTTCATTACAACTTTTTGTTTCCCCTGGAGTTAAGAATTTCTTGCTTTTTATTTACTTGCTTTCTAAAGTGTTGTTGGACTAAGTCACCCAGGCACCTCAATGCCACGTGTTTTTTATCCCTCTCAGAATGTTATATATTTTTTTTAAAATTTTTTTTTTTAACGTTTATTTATTTTTGAGACAGAGAGAGACAGAGCATGAACGGGGGAGGGTCAGAGAGAGGGAGACACAGAATCTGAAACAGGCTCCAGGCTCTGAGCAGTCAGCACAGAGCCCGACGTGGGGCTCGAACTCACATACTGCAAGATCGTGACCTGAGCCGAAGTCGGACGCGTAACTGACTGAGCCACCCAGGCTACCCTGTTATAATTTTTATTTAGTTTCTATGTCCCATGTTCTCTGCTGTTTCTGACTAGGTTACTTTCTTGCTATATTTCATGTGAGAGCTTTCTCAACATGTCTAGTTTTTATTGGTTGTCCATTAATGTAAGAGGGAGACCAAAGCACTGACCACAAGCCTTCTGTGAGTAGGGCCATCACCTGTAGGCTTCACTACAGGGTACTTCGCTGAGCAGTTTTGTAGCTACTGATGTTGTTTCAGTGGAGAACCCATGATGTAAGTACTTTAGGTCTCTTTGGGGTTGTTCAATAGGCAACAGAAAAGAGTCCTCTGCTCTTTTGCCTGTGAAGTATAAATCTGGCTGCCAAACTCTGTGGGCTGACTTGAAACAAGGGGTGAGAGAGTGGCTTCTTAGCATTCAATATGTATACTTTCCTTAATCTTCCTTGTTACAGCATAATAACCTTGTCTCCCATCGTACCTGGTGTTCTCCAACCTAGAAAACATGTTGTACTGTCTTTGGAGAATACGCCTCCAGTTTTCTGCCAGGTAGAAAAGGAGGAGTTCCCCAGCTGCTTTTTATAGTGGCAGTGATGAGTGTTGGAGGTAACCGCTTTTTCCTTTTTTTTTTTTTTAATGTTTATTTATTTTTGAGAGAGAGAGAGAACACAAGCAGGGGAGGGTTGAAGAGAGGGAGACAGAGGATCTGAAGCGGGCTCTGCAGAGCCTGATGTGGGGCTCAAACTCACAAACGGTGAGATCATAACCCGAGCCAAAACGGATGCTCAACAGATTGAGCCACACAGGTGCCCAGGGGGTGAAAGATTTTTAAACAGAACCTCACTCCATGCCTTTCTTTTCAGCCCAATCTCACTCTACTGCCAGAGGTAGCTGGTACCAATGCCTGAGCTTTGGGGCAGGGGCGGGGGTGGGGGAGCTGGGGAGGTGAGGGGGGTCTGCAGTGCAATCAAGTTGCTTCTCAGCTGCTGACAGAATTCTCTTCTCTGCGTTTGCTAAGTCAGTTATCAACAATTTAATTTAAACTACATTGCTACAGTTTCATTTGCTTAATTCAGGTTCATTGGTTTTAATTCCACTGTCACTTTTTGTCTAACTTCTTCCTATATTAACTTTGAGTCAAATATTTTTCTGCTTTGTGGCAGAACATACCTGTGGTGCTGGCTTTCACATTAAAAGCTATGGTGGGGATTTAGGAAAAGAACAAGTAGGATGTTGCTACAGTCTGAATTGTGCCCCACCCCCCAATCTATATACTGAAGTTCTAATCCTCTGTGATTACATTTGGAGATAAGATCTTTAAAGAAGTAATTAAGGTTAAATGGAATCATAAGGCTGGGGCCCTAATCCATGGGACCAGTGACCTTATAAAAAGAGGAGACCCCACAGATGGATGCCCACAGGGAAAAGGAAGGCCATGTAGGGTCGCAGTGAGAAGGCAACTGTCTGCAAGCTAAGAAAAGAGCCCCCAGGAGAAACCAACCTTATCAGGACCTTTACCTTGGACTCTAGCCTCCAGAGCTGTGAGACAATAAATTTTTGTTATTTAAGCCACAAAGTGTGTGGTATTTTGTGATGGCAGCCTCAGCTGACCAATACAGGTAGAGAGTCGTAAAAGAGCTTTATGCAAGTGACTGAAAACTTTTAGGAAAACCGATATTATTGTATTTCTCTTCTTTAAAGAAATAATCCTACTGCAGACTACCAAACTGATTCCGCCCACTAGTGGATCATTTTAATTTTAAAATGCAGATTTGTTCTGCATCAACGTCAGGATGGAGGACCACAAGAGGGTTAATATACTTGCTTGGTGTGATCATGAGGCATGCTTCCCAGTAGGGCACATAGAACAGAGAGGCTGCTTAGACAGATTTTGTGCTGCTTAAGACAAGAATGCTACTTCATCACCATGCCCAAATTTTTGGTTTTGGTCCTACCTTTATTTATGTTTTTAAGTTTATTTATTTTGAGAGAGAGAGAGAGAGAGAGCATGTGTGTGAGCAGGGGAGGGGCAGAGAGAGAGAGGAAGAGAGAGAATCTTAAGCAGGCTCCACACTGTCAGCGCAGAGCCCAACATGGGGCTCAATCTCATGATTGTTGAGATCATGACCTGAGCTGAAATCGAAGAGTTGGAGTCTTAACTGACTGAGCCACCCAGGCATCCCTAGTTATGGTCATACCTTTAAATGAGATAAGTCACCCAGTTATTTATTCTCTATCCCAGTTTATCGATAGGTATAACAGCTTAATAGCAGACATTGTTTGGGTTAAAATAAGTTACTTGTGAAAAATATATGAAAAGAAAAATTTAAAACTAAGTGCCGGACTATGATATTTAACGGTTTAGAATTTATTTCTCCTTAGTTTTTTCTCTTGCCAAAATATGTAAAAGGAATAAATCACAGCAATAAAAACAAATGATTATAAAATAAAACAAATGTATGCGTTGGTAAATTTGGGGAATTCTTAACAATAAAGCATTCCATTCTTTTATCTTAACTTTTTCATCAAAGAAAAGTCAATTGGATGTATCATATTATTTTCTAAAAACTGAACGTCATTTGGTCATGGTCCATTAAGTCAAATGCATCAAATTCATTGATGGCTTACTGTTTTGATCTTTATATATATAACAGTTTACAAATCCAGAGATTATAGTAAAATGTTTATGTTTTTAAAATTACTAAAATTCCACCTCTCAGAGATAAAGACTGCGATCATAGTTTTTGTCCTAAGAGGAAACAGGGGGAAAGATGAAGGAAAGAAACGTGGGAGTGGAGCCAGAGAGATGGCAGGCACCATCAGGTCTGACCCTTGGTGTCCAATGAACAACCATTTAGATCTTTAGTAAAGCTCCTAACTGATGTCCTCCCAGCTGTGTGTGGATTTTTGTGGACACTGGTGAACAGGTTGTGTTTCTCACAGGAACTGGGATTGGAAGTCTAGGATATGGGGAGATGGTTGTGGAATGAAGACATCTAGTCAAGGCGTAGCCGAGGCCTGGACTCCTAGGCTGTGTCTTCCCTACATATTGCAAGCATTGCCCTATAACCTCCTTGACTAAGTCATCTCTATGTACATTTTAAGATAATTCAGTTGATTTTACATTTGCCCTTGATGTGACACCACTTGCCCCTCAGGACTCTTCCTCTGGACGCCCCAAGGCCAATTCTAGGCAGGTCCTTTCTTCCCTTGGGGCCTGTGCTTCCTCAGCTGTGAAACAAAGAACTTGGATAAGAGTCTTTTAAAATCTCTGTCCCTAGAAACCTCTGCTTTCTATGTGTAAGATCCCTAAATATATGTTTCATTCCTTGAGGGAAGACTTTTTGTTTAATTTCTTCAAAGTTTCCATTATGCCCAATACTTCAGTTCCATATGCATTTACTACATTATTAAGTGCCTACTCTGATGTTGGCACAATATATCAGCTGAATAATATCCACTAAATAAATAAAAAGTCAAATTCTTCTGATAATGTAGTAACTTTACCTTTTAGAGTTTACATGTTGTAGCAGGTTCCACTAAATTTCTGTTTGTGTATTTGTTCATTTTTGTTTGCATGATAGGTAATGTTACAGATTAAAATGCTCCCAGGGATAGAATACATGATACCATAAATAACTCTTATGAATTATTTTATTGGAACATAGCTGACTTGGTTATTGTAATGCTTGAATACCTCAGCCAGAAAAAAAAAACCTATGCAAAACCATTTTTATACATATTTAACCTATTTTTCAGCAAAATCAATATTGTTGCCTAAAATAACATAATGCCATAACATAATGACCAATGAAAGCTGAGTACACCTGTGCTTGGGGCTTGTAAAAAGAGCAAACTTAACTAAAATTTAAGCATGTGTTAAATCTTGACTATATTTTTTCAGAATTAATGGAAATGCAAACTTCATATGCAGCCAAATTTCCGGGTGTGACTCTGCCAAGAAAAATAGATCTTTGAAGGGTAAAAGCAGGTGGGAAACAAATGTCTTTCTAAAATCATTCAATCATAACCTACTTAAGGAGAGTACTAGTGGAATTCAATTGCTCAAACCCAGCATATCCTTTTATGCCAAGGATATGGCCTATTCTAACAAATGAGGTTTTATTTCTGACATCCCCCTAATAATCCAACTAACCTTATTCACCTGTGTTTTAGTCATCTAACAAGCGTTTATGTGATAAATGCTTTGTTGTAAATGCTAAGCCAGGATGGTTTCAAAGAAGAGTTGATTTCTCACTTGAGTCTTTTTTTATTAATGTTTTAAAGTTTATTTATTTATGAGAGATAGAGATAGCATGAGAGGGGGAGGGGCAGAGAGAGAGGGAGACACAGAATCTGAAGCAGGCTCCAGGCTCTGAGCTGTCAGCACAGAGCCCAACGCAGGGCTCCAACTCACGAACCGCCAGATCATGACCTAAGCCAAAGTCAGATGCCTAACCGGCTGAGCCACCCAGGAGCCCCTTCACTTGAGTCTTAGAGGCTATACCAGCAGTTCACTGGTGAAGACATCAGGAAGAGCTCATTCCAGCTAGAGAATAGGGTCAGTACTGATGGGCTCTTCACATAACAAGCCCTTTCATGATGCGGCTTTGCTTCTTTGCCTTTCGTGATGTGGCTTTGCTTCAAGCCGTCTATCTCTTCCTCTCCTCTATTCATGTCATAATATCCAATCAGACTCAACTCTTAGCTATCTACCTTAATGATTTGCACCTACAACTTACGCTTAAGTTTGCTTGAAAACCATCCTCAGCTCTTAAAAGCACATCCAAATTCTTATTTCTTCATTGACTCTTATTTTGTCTTTGCCCCCTAGTCCCAATATAAAACCTCTCCTACCTTTGTGTCCCCAAATACTTCCTGCCATCTATTTGTTTACATATGAGTCTCCCCTTCTAGTCCCTTTAGCATGGAGGCTTACTTTCCAGTAGTCATGGATTGCTGAAGCACAAAACTGTGCCTGGCACCATGGAAAGTCGATAAATATGCATTTAAGAAGGAGAATTACTTATTTATGGAAAAACTATATCAGATGTTTAAGGAGCCCATTCTTTCCTACAATTTGAAAGATTTTTAAGTGATAAAAATTAAAACATGCTATTAAAATACCTCTGTAAAGCTAGACTAGGAGAAAAGGATTTTAGTGGTCAGTAATTAGGTTCCATGTGCTCCTCTATATATAACTTTCTTACAAAAAATGTTTAAGTGTATCATTTCCAATTTAAAAAGGAATGGTGTGCTGAAATTAAGTGAGAGTGGAGAGCCCACTGTCTATTCCTTATTTTGTATTTAATCTAATATTAAAGATAGTATCTATTAAAATAAATAAAAATCAAATAATATTTACTGCCTTGAAATTTTGGAATGAGTCAAAAGACTTTAAGCAGTAAGTTATGTGATGCCAGATACCCAAATTATGTCATATCCTATCTTGTGGTCTGGGTAGATTGACTTGATATCCAGGTCATTATCTATGTTACATTATTCCACTTTGACAGATCTTAAAAGAATAATTGCTTCTTCTAAGCAACTTTTAAAATTAAAAGTTATATATTTTCTATAAAATAAGATTCAGGTAATATTCAGTAAAGTATAAAGAAGAAAGTCAATATTTTTTTTGAAATGTCCCTTCAGATATATCAGAAATAATCACTGTTAATGTGTTGATGAACATTCTTCCTAATCTATTGTGTATGTATTCTCTCATGCATTCACACACACATACACACACATTCACACGACACATACACACAGTCACTTAAAGATATAATGAAAAGAAAATGATATTTAAAATAGTATTGATAAAGATATGTCTTTTGAGTTGCTATTTTAAAGTCCCTCTTCTTTCTGACTGTATTGTTTAACATCTCTAACGTCATGTAGTTTTCCTTGTTTTCTCCCTGTCTTTAGCGGGAATGGGTCTAAAGTTTCCAAAATATGTAAAATGCTAGTTTGGGGACTGAGATATATGTATTATAATGTCAAGAAAGAGATATTTTTGAATACTTTCTCAGTATCTATAGATTTGATATGTGGTTTTCCTCCATAGGACTGCTAATATAGTGAATCAAACCAATGGATTTCCTAATATCGAACCATACTTTCAATCTTGAAGTAAACACAGTTTTTTTTTTTTTTTTAATTTTTTTTTCAACGTTTATTTATTTTTGGGACAGAGAGAGACAGAGCATGAACGGGGGAGGGGCAGAGAGAGAGGGAGTCACAGAATTGGAAACAGGCTCCAGGCTCTGAGCCATCAGCCCAGAGCCCGATGCGGGGCTCGAACTCACGGACCGCGAGATTGTGACGTGGCTGAAGTCGGACGCTTAACCGACTGCGCCACCCAGGCGCCCCAAACACAGTTTTTTTTTAAAATGTTTATTTATTTTTGAGAGAGAGAGAGAGAGACTGGGGAAGGGCAGAGAGAGAGGGAGACACAGAATCCAAAGCAGGCTCCAGGCTCTGAGCTGTCAGCACAGAGCCAGAAGTGGGGCTCGAACCCACGAACCAAGAGATCATGACCTGAGCTGAAGTCTGATGTTTTTTTTTTTTTTTTTTTTTTTTTTCAACATTTATTTATTTTTGGGACAGAGAGAGACAGAGCATGAACGGGGGTGGGGCAGAGAGAGAGAGGGAGACACAGAATCAGAAACAGGCTCCAGGCTCTGAGCCATCAGCCCAGAGCCTGACGCGGGGCTCGAACTCACGGACCGCGAGATCGTGACCTGGCTGAAGTCGGACGCTTAACCGACTGCGCCACCCAGGCGCCCCTGAAGTCTGATGTTTAACTGACCAAGCCACCCAGACACCCCACAACTTTTTTTTAACGTGCTATTGGATTCTGTTCGCTATTTTTCTCTCATAGTGTTTGCACTGCTATTCATAAAATCAATCTGTAGTTGTTTCTTTTGTGTACTTTTAATCCAATTTTAGTACCAATAAATAAAAAATTATTGGTTTAAGTGGAAGACTGCCTGATATGTGAAAATAAATGAAAGAGTGGCCAACAATAATGATACTTAATACTGGCAAAGGTGACAGTGAAACAGAATATTTTTCTGAGATTCTTTCAAAACTAAGATATTCATCTATCAAAAATAATATGTAACCTCTTTTCCATAAAGACTGGACCCTCCCTAGGTATTCTTTCCATGGCTTCTTTTTATTTGATGTAAACATCAGCCTTTTGCATATGACATGTTTTACATTCATAATCCATTAAATTAAGTTGTGTCATTGGTTATTTAATTAAAAAAAAAGCTAAATCTAGTAAAGATATAAGTACATTCACAGGCCACAGAATTAGTAAAACAACCAAAACACTTAAGTACTTTATGATTCTCCTCGTTATTCCTGAAATTCAACATAAAAGTTGAGTTCTCATTTTACTTGGCTCTAATATTAACATTATCATTGTATTGAATTCCATTGTGTGTTGCAAAGTTGAACCTCAAGATGTAGGATTATACGGCCATAAATTAGAATTATTTGACATGTGTCAATAAAATAACATTGCCAAGCACTAAAACACTTTGGCTTTGTGTCAAGTCTGAGGTCAGGATTTGTAAGAATGACATAGTCCTTTTTCTTCTGCTTATTGCTATGGCCCTGAGGCTGTAGTAACCAGATGTCTGGCATTTTGCATTTAAAGGTCTCACAGTTTTAGCAGATAAAGTCTCAATGTTTCTTTCTCTAACTGAAAGCTATAGTTTCCACTAAAACACACTTCTTTTTATTAATCTTATTTTTTGTCTATAATCTATCATCAACAATGAAAAATAAAAAAAATGGAACTTATTGTACATTTGAATTACCTTTTTTACTAAGAGTCAAAGAATAAGTATATTTAATTTTTCCCTTCTGCTGTTTAAATTGTGTTGTGTAAATCTTAGATACTGTTTGAAATTTAATCTCCCTAGGCAGTGTAAGCAATTCGATGGTAGCTTCTTATCTCTTCATCTCTGAATTTCCAGTCCCCAAATGCTTAAGCAGTGTGCAATAAATATGTTGAAAGAATAAATAAATGCACGAATCTAGAGCTAACATCATTTGAAATCAACACTTTCTAAGAGATCTCCGTACTGTGATTCAAAAACAAAACAATACCAAAACAACAACAGCAGCAAGAACAGTAACAGCAACAACATTGGCCTGCATTAGTTTACTGAAAGATTGTTGGTTAAATCTCTGTAGGGGAATTTATAGTTGGACCTACTATCATAGCTAAAGAGAATTTAATCTCATAGATATTTAGCTATATTTTAACGGTATATAGGAGGAGATGAGGATCCAAAATGCACTCGTAGGGACAATAGAAATTTTATCATTAAGTTCCCTTTATTAAATTTTAAAATTAAATTTTATTGTGGTAATTATGACCAACCATCTGGGTTTTATCTGAGTAACTCAAAGACCATAAGGGCTCTGTTGCATCCACAGTAATCTTTATTTCTGGGGGGGAAAAAGCCTTTTATAAAATATGGGAAGAGATTGTAAACACTATCTAATGAGCAACTGGATCCCAGAATAGTCTTATAAAAATAGAGTAAAAAAACAGAGGCCGTGAAAACACCAACACTGATTTCAGGTCAGTCACAACAGATACGCAGATGAACCTGGGGCATTGCGTTGCACCAGAAATGAAGAAATATTAACAGTTACTCAAGGGTATATCAAAAGGATTCAGGAATCAAGTGGAAGAGGCTCCCACTGGCCAAAGATGAAATAGTTTGAGTATTCTTAGGAGTAAGTGAAGTGCACTGAAACACTTATGTGTTTAGAATCCATAATTTATCACATATGTGCACACACACATGTCTGTCATTGCCTTCACAGTTCACCTTTAGAGGATGTTGAGAAAAACATCTCAGTCATTTTAAAACCAGTAATAAAGGTTTATTTTTGTTTATTATTGTTGTTGTTGTTGTTTATTTATTATTATTATTATTATCTTTCTTTATTAACAAAGATTTGTCCTGCCTTTCCTCCATGAACTGTACCTCAAGTAATCCCATAGTGGATATTGGAAGTTTCTCAATATATAACCATCCCAGCCAATATATGAAGAAGAAATGATCGAATACGACTATCATTTTGCCATTCTTTGCGAACTAATAACTCTAAGAAATAATTACCAAATGCGGTTAACACCACAAATACTGAGATAACCGGACAGGCATGTCTGCTGGTGGAAAGACACAGCACCACCTAGGAAGTTGTCTTGCGAAAAAATTAATTCTGAATCTGACCAAGACATTAGATGGCCCACCTGCCTACATGAAATATTGGAGACAACGGGATACGTTAAGTGACATTCTGAAGATTCAGAAGACACCACCCAGGCAATGATACACTCTAAAACAGTGCTTCTCAAAATGTGGTCTCCAAAGTGAAAGGCTTGGGAATTGTTACCAGTCCATAGTGAGATAAGGATCTTGTGTCAGATTGTAAATCAATTATATAACTAGGCACACTCTTCAGTTCGGCTGAAGGAAGCTGTGTGTCATTATCATTCTGAGTCAACACCCTTATCTCCCACAGGCCAGCACTAGTGCCAAAATGACCTGGTCTCTTAAAATTTATTAAAACAGAGGAAATAAAACTCACAGATTAAAAAAGATGTAATAATGGTATCAACTAATTGCAATAGGTTAAGTGTATTTTTAGGCTGACTTAAACAAACTATGATGAACATGTATAAGGAAATGAAGAAAACATGAACACTGACCAATAATATTAATGAATAAGGGCATTGTGGCTATAGCTAATACTTGGAGACATAATTTGGAATTATTATGAATGAAATGAAATGATGTCTAGAACTTACTTCACAATAATATGGAAGGATGTGCCAAGTGATTTTATGTAAAAAAGTGTAACAGTAGCAGGATTGGACATTTGTTGAAGTTAAGCTGGATGGTAGATACATGTCCTTTCTTTACATTATTTTCTCTACTTTTGTATATGTTAAATTTTTTCCAAAATAAAAGGTTAAGAACATAGTTATAATTTTCTTTGCCAAAAAAGGTGTTTTTCTAACATTGAAATTTGGCTGTTGTATAAGGACATATATGGAATGTTCCTATAACCCACTATCATGGGTTGAATTACGTTCCTCAAAAACATATGTAAAAGCCCTACCGTGGTACTTGTGACTATGACCTTATTTGGAAAGAGATTTGGAGACCTAATTAAGCTAAGCTGAAGTCAGTGGGGTGGGCCCTCATCCAATATGGCCAGAGTCCTTACAAGCAGAGAGAAATTTGGATACAGAGAATAAGAGGTAGAACACCACATGAAGATGAAGGCAGGGATTGGAATGACGCATCCATAAGCCAAGAACACCAAGAAGAGACACGGGAAGAGAGACGTGCAACAGATTCTCCCACAGAGTGCTCAGAAGAAACCAATCCTTTGACACCTTGCTTTCAGACCTCTGTCCTCCAGAATGGTGAGACAATAATCTTTGATAGTTTGAAGACAACCAGGTTACAGCACTTTGTTACAGCATCCCTAAGAAACTAATAACAGCTTCTGAGCTCGTTAAGACTGGCGCCTATGTGTCTGTATGTTGGGGGAAATGAGGCAGGGAGAGGGTGGTACACTGTGTTTTTACAAAAGCCTTTTTATCAAAAATAATGTCATCTTTTACAGTTGACTGGTTGTTGACTTTTTTATTTTCAGATTTCAACCCTGCATTCTCTTTTTTAAAAGTCCCAAAGCTTAAGAAGAGACAGCTACAGCACTTACTTGTGAAGCAGGAAGAAAAAAAAAATCCCAAACTTTTACAAAGGAAATGGGCATTTTTCCTGTGAAATAAACCATAACTATTCAAAGCACACCAAAACAACTGGACATTATAAATGAAAATCTGATTTCTTGGTGAACTTTTAAAAATGTGGTCAGCTAATTATATGGGCATCCTCTGGGCCAATGTTTTCTAGTCCTGTGTTCTACCAGGCACTTGTAGATGGCCAGCTTTTGAAAAACATTGCAATGAAATCCGATCTATCTGTGCTTACAGATCCATGTTTGTGCGCACAGATTCGTGGCACAGGAGGCTTTTTAAAAACTGCATTCCTTACTACAATTGGGAGGATAAAAGAAGAAAAGGAAGCCGAAGTGGGACAGGGGTCCAGAAAAGAAAAAAAAAAAAGATAAATTAAAAGAGAAAAGCTCCTAATGGGCTGCAAACCCGTGGCCCCTTTTCTCTGCTTGGGCTCCTGCACGGTTAATACCGGTTTGCTTTGTGGCGAATAGACTTGATGTCATGTCTGCAGTGGATCCTCTGGAGTGAGTAGAGAGTTCCTTCTGTGACCCGGCAAAGACCTAAGTGAAACAGATCTTGTTCCTTTACAGAATGATAGTATGGGAAACAGAAAATCAGTCCTGAGGAAAGGAGGACTCAAAGTTTCCTAGAAGAGGATCCCAGGGAATTAAACCCAACCCCAAATAAGTTTATCTCGCTGTTCACAGCCCTAAGTTTTGCTGGCAGTTCTTAACCCCTGGCACCACTCAAAGTTTCGTCAGTGGTGAGACAACTCATTGTTTTCCTTTCAACGCCTTCTCGGAGTGCAATGTATGGTACTTTCTGCTGCCTTCCAGCAGCTGCTGTCATGCTCCACAGGAAGTTTTCCAAGTTCTTCAGAGCTGCACCAGGGAAATAAACAGAGGAATGGAAACACATTGTCACCCTGTCCCCCCACCCCGGCCACCTAGGTGCCCCTTAAGCTCTTTAATATCAGAGGCCTAATGTTCAATCCGACTGTATTCTTTTTTTTTTTTTTTAATTTTTTTTCAACGTGTATTTATTTTTGGGACAGAGAGAGACAGAGCATGAACGGGGGAGGGGCAGAGAGAGAGGGAGACACAGAATCGGAAACAGGCTCCAGGCTCTGAGCCATCAGCCCAGAGCCTGACGCGGGCTCGAACTCACGGACCGCGAGATCGTGACCTGGCTGAAGTCGGATGCTCAACCAACTGCGCCACCCAGGCGCCCCAATCCGACTGTATTCTGAGGTATCCTGAGGCTATAGAGTATCCACCATCACTGTTTCAAGGGAAGGCCAGGAGTGAGAGGGGAGTATATTTAACAAAACAGGGGAACAAGCATTTTGATTTAGATGATGTTGTTTTGTAAAGAACGATAAAATATTTTAGCTCGGACAATTTCCAAAATTTCAAGCTGAGGGATAAAATTTGACTCAACAATATGATACATGTTTATGACTCCAGTTTCATGTTTTCTCAAGTCAAGATTAGAGAAGAGATGACATATCATAATAAAGAAGGGAATTGAGTGACCAGAAAGATAAAGTAGAATGGCAAGAAAGAAACCAAGGGAGGATACAGAAAGAGAAGAGGAGAGCAAAGGAGAAACATATCCGTTCAGTACATTTTGAGGTTGTTAGTTGATTTATTTGGGTCACCTAGAGTGACCTGATCGTTGGCAATGTTAATTAGCTTATTAGTCATTGCTCACAACTTTTACTTCTTAAACTTAAACCTAAGGTTCTCAGTTCTGGGTACACATTGTAACCATATGGAGGCTTAACAAAAAAATACAATGTCTAGATACTTTTGTTTAATATGGGTACGGACTGGGAATGTGCTTTTTAAAAGTTCCTCAGATAAATGTAACGTACAGCCAAGGTTGAAGAAGCTGCCATGATGCTTCCATGACGGACAAAGCCATAGCACCCTCCTCCAAAATAAGGAATGAACAGGACTCTCAGAACTGTGGGAACTACCCATATTTTAGACCAGTGGCTCTCAAAACAAGGCGTGCATCAATAGCCCTATGGAACATTTTATGAGTACCGATTTAAAAAAAAAAATTAAGTTTATTTACTTTGAGAGAGAGAGCACAAGTGGGGTAGGGGCAGAGAGAGAAGGGAGAGAGAGAGAACCCCAAGTAGGCTCCGCACTGTTAGCACAGAGCCTGAGGTAGGGCTCGAACTCATAAACTGTGAGATCTTGACCTGAGCCAAAACCAAGCGTCAGATGCTAAATGAGCGAGCCACCCAGGAGCCCCAAGGACCGATTTTTGATCCCCATGTTAGTGATTCTGATTCAGTACGTTTTGAGGGTTTGCCTGATCGTTCGTGTTTTGAAAAGCCTTCATGGATGGCTCTGAAGTAAAACAAGCACATAAAACCACTAACTTCGATATTCATTCAGACACTGAGAGTCAGGAAAGTACCAGAAAAAGAGAGGGTCTTTACCAGACCTAGAGATTGCCAGTGCTGCCATAACAGAGTAACACAACTGCAAAAACAGAGTTGTGTTGTTTCACAGTTCTGGCAGCTAGAAGTCTGAGATCAAGATGTCAGCCTGACTGGTTCCTTTTGAGGGTGATGAGCAACAGTCCGTTCCGTACTCCTCCCCGAGCTTCTGGAGGTTTGCTGCCAATCTCTGGCGTTCCTTGGCTTGTAGATCTCTGCTTTCAGGTTCTCATGGTGTTCTCCCTGTGTACTTGTCTGTGCCCAAATTTCCTATTTTTTTAAGGACACCAATTATATTGGATTAGGGCCCATTTCAGTGATCTCATTTTAATTAATTACCTCCATAGAGATCCTCGTTCCAAATAAGGTCACATTCTGAGGTCCTACTGGTGGTTAGGACCTCCACGTGAATTTTAGGAAGACACAATTCAACTGGGAACATCAGATGTCTCCTCTTCTTTCTCCAAAAATACTTTGGCATGGATAATATCTGCACTGTCAGTTCTCCAAGAATTAGATTTCAATAAAATGCAAGTGGTGTGAATTGTCCAGAACCCAACCTGAATCTTATTTGTAACGTGAAAGGCTTTAGAAATCGGATTTTCTAGTTTATCTATCGACCATTCTAATCAGATAAAACTGCAGTTAGCAAATTTTACAATTGCCTCTCCGTTTGCAAACATCAGCGGGGACTTTATAACACGATAAGTTTTAAGAATGCTCTGCCTTGGAGACATTTTTAAACTAAAATGGTAGTGATAAAACAGTGGCATCTTACATGAAAAATCTCTAGCTTTTCCCTCATAAAAAGGTTGCTACTGCCCATAAGTTACTTTCCAGGTTTGAGATCAATTTTGTAAGGCAGTCCATAATCCTGAGGATAACAAATATTCTTTGCGATTCGTCACTTATCATGCTCATTTGACTGATACTCTTTTCCCCCCTCGCCCCTTTCTTTCTGACAGCTGAGTGTCTTTGGACATATGTGGCTATCTGAGATAGTGAGATCTGACCTAGAGTCAGCAAACCACCTACCTAATTAAACTGATCCTTGAAAATAAAATATAGAACATTCTCTTTCTCACCCCACAGTTTCTAATTAGAATTTTTGTTTTTTGTAAAAACAAAAAACAAACAAAAAAAACCCCTGAGAACGTTTCAACTGGTCTAACTGGCATAAAGTCTGAATAAAGTTTTTTCGAAACTGTTTCAACATACTAATGTTTCCTGATTTTTGAAGGGAAAATTGGAAAATAACATCACCTCGACACAGAGGAGAATCTAGTGCTAGCAAGTTCGAATGCAAACAAATCAATGAAATTTCAGAATTCAACAAATGAAGAAAACTAAAAGCGTACCTATTTTATTTTGGATCTGGAAGAGGAGAGCTAAGGGAGAAATAATGGAGGAGATTAAGATAAGAACTGGTTTCATGGCAGTTTCACCAACTGTCATCATCTGCTCATGGGAAAAAGGATGTGAGAGCAAGAGACCTTAAAAAAGAAGAAATAAACAGACTTGAGCCCAAACACTAAGCTATGGGATTTGGGTTTGTTCTGGGTTTTCACGATTTCTCTTTGGGGACTTTGCTTGAAGATGGAGTTTTGTATTAAACCTTCTGCCTCCCTGAAGTGATTCCATGTTTTATAAGAGAGGGAGCAAGGAGTGTGTGTGCGTGCATGTGTGTGCACGTGTGTGTGCGTGTGTGTGTGTGTGTGTGTGTGTGTGTGTGTGATTTTTGGATTGTGTGAATGTTGCCTTTTCTCTGATATACAAAAGCAGCATAGTTTATATGCACATACTTTCTACCTAGAGAGAAATGAACCCAGAATTGAGGAGACGTTTTGGCTGAGAGCCTCAGTTGGGATGTGGAAAGCAAACAGAATAAGGTTAGTTGAAGGTTAAGCTGCGTTGTATTGATGTAGTAATGTTGTCTTTAGAACAAATTAGCTCACTGGGACTTGGTGACACAGTGGAGTATTAAACCCTTCTTTACGAAAAGAACATGTGCAGGTTGTTTCTAGCTTGAAAAATGCCAGTGAAAAATTACACAAAGATCAAGCTTGAAAAATGTTTACTTTGCAGAATATCATTTAAAAATGGAATCTCAATTTTGTTGGCAGCTCAGTTTTTTAAAAGGGCTATTTATTCTAGACTCCTGCAGCATATGGTTTATTGCAGTTTATATGGTGTATTGGAACTCACGAGCTCGAGCACCTTAGGGAATGTTTGTTTTTATTTTTTTTTAAAGTGGTTGGGCTGAAATTCAGTATGAATCATATAAGAGAGATTTAGAAGTACGTGAAGATAAATGTTTCCCATGTGACACCGCACAGCACATCTGGAAGGGGATCCTATATAAATAAATACTTGAAAAGACCATAGTTTTAACAGATATCAATAAGGAATAGAATTGTGTTTTTCCTTAATTTGAGAAGGAAATATAGTTTTTTTTATATATATACTAAAAAGAATACTATCTTCCCATGCAAATTTCTGGAAGCTCCATTAGTGTGGAAATAGTCATATTATTAATAATTCTTTCACATTGATTCACTGTTTCATTTGCTCATTAATGAGTATCGGCCTATTACAGCTGCTATTCTGCTGGGCTCAACGGATATAAAACAGTAAAACACCTTTCTTGCTCTAAGATGTTTCTCAGGTTAGTCATCAATATATTTTTTTAAAAATGTGACTTCCATGCATGTCAACTGATGCCCCCCCCCAACAAAATTATGTGTGTTAAGACTCTATCTAGTCTTGTGAAGAATTTCTGTTTTCTCTTTCACATTATTTTAAAATTTTTAAATTTACTCCCCACACCCCTCCGTCTGTTGCCAGGAATATATCTGTATGACTTGGTAATCCCTAAAATGTGCTTCTTACTTTGTTACAAATAGAAAATGTTCATTGAATAAAATACGTTTCATTTCTGGTTCGAATCAAAGAATCTTCCAGTTTTATTCCTTCTTAATCTTTTTTTCCCTTTCTTTTCTTTTTTTTTTCTTTTCAAGATTACTTTTTTTTTTTTTAAAGAGCAATCTTAGGGGCGCCTGGGTGGCTCAGTAGGTTGAGCGTCCAATTTTGGCTCAGGTCATGATCTCGCGGTCTGTGAGTTCGAGCCCTGCCTTGGGCTCTGTGTTGACAGCTCAGAGCCTGGAGTCTGCTTGGGATTCTGTGTCTCCCTCTCTCTGCCCCTCCCCAGCTCATGCCCTGTCTCTCTCTCTCTCTCTCTCTCTCTCTCTCTCTCTCTCTCTCTGTCAAAAATAAATAAACATTAAAAAAAATTTTAAAGAGCAATTTTAGTTCACGACAAAATAAAGAGGACGGTATAGAGACTTCCTGTACCCTCCCGCCCCACACATGCATAGTTACGTGCACAGCCTCCCCTATGGTCAGTACTATTCCCCGGGATGATACATGTCTTACCACGGAGGAACCGACATTGACACGTCATAATTAACAAAAGTCCATAGTTTACTTTGGGTTTCACTCTTGGTACTGTAAATTTTGTGTTTGGACAAATGTATAATGACATTCTTACATTGTTTTGATATCATAGAGAGTATCTTCACTGCCCTACAAATCTGTGCTCTGTCTATTCATTCCTCCCCCCAGTCCCACTCCTGGGACCAGTCTTTTTATTGTGTCCATATATGTGTCCATTTTCCAGAATGTTATATAGTTGGAACTATGCAGTATGTAGCCTTTTCAGAGTAGCTTCTGTCACTTAGTAATATGTTTTAGGGCTCTTTTATGTCCTTTCATGGGTTTATAGCTCATTTCCTTTTAGCTTTTCGCGCTGTAAAACATTCCATTTTCTGGATATTTATCAATCCACTTACTGAAAGACATGCGGTTGCTTCCAACTCCCGGCAATTATCAATAAAGTTATATGAACACCACGTGCAGGTTTTTGTGTGGCTGTTAAGTTTTCATCTTGTCTGGGTAAATATCAAGAGTGCAATTGCTGGATCATATGATAAGAGCGTGTTTAGTTTTGTAAGAAACTGTCAAAGTGTCTTCCTAAGTGGCTGCACCATTTTTGCATTTCCACAAGCAACAAATGAGAGTTCCTGTTCCTCTACTCACAGCATGCACTGTTGTCAGTGTCCCAGATTTGGCCACTCTAATAGGTGTGCAGTGAGTGATATCTCACTGGTGTTTCAATTTTCATTTCCCTGATGACTCACAATGTGGGGCGTTCCCCTTAATGTCTTAAATACATACGTACATGTAGTGTGGTTTTAGTTCAGACACACCTCAGGTTTGTTATTATTGTTGTCATTGCTCTTTTATTTATTTGTTTATTTATTTATTTATGTCCATTTATTTTTAAGAGAGAGAGCACGAGCAAGGGAGGGACAGAGAGAGAGGGGAGACAGAGGATCGCAAGTAGGCTCCATACTTACAGCAGAGAGCCCAGTGTGGGGCTGGAGCTCCCAAAGTGAGATCATGACCTGAGCTGAAGTCAGATGCTTAAGCAGCTAAGCCACCAGGGGCCCTACTATTTTATTTTTAAAATCAACTAAATATCGGACTTTCAGTACAGTAAAAACTCAGACTTGTATTTTTTTAGGCATGATATTCAATACTTCCCAATATACAATTTCTCTAGTCTGGCAAAGAGTGTTTGAGAGCACATAGCACCTTCATAAAGTATGCAAACAAGGAATTGACGTTGAAGAAAATGGATAGTAACTTTCTTTCCTTTAAAAATATTACATTAAATACATTTGATATGTAGCCAGATAATCAAGCTACAATTATACTGTTAGTGACTGAATATTAGTAGATAATCTCTTTCTCAGCACCTCCCTGACTCCTTATCTCAGTGCCTAGAACAATATCTAGTACCTAGTAGTGGTATTTAATAACACTAACACTATTTTTTAATGAATGAATGGATGGGTGGGTGAATTAATTACTCTAACACGCATGTTTTGTAATTGTCAGTTATTCAATATTTACAACTGATATATTTCATATTTATAAAAGCAAAAACTTAAAAAAATTTTTTTTTAATGTTTGTTTATTTTTGAGACAGAGAGAGACAGAGCATGAACGGGGGAGGGTCAGAGAGAGAGGGAGACACAGAATCCGAAACAGGCTCCAGGCTCTGAGCTGTCAGCACAGAGCCCGATGCGGGGCTCGAACTCACGGACCGTGAGATCATGACCTGAGCCGAAGTCAGACGCTTAACCGACTGAGCCACCCAGGCGCCCCCAAAAACTTACTCTTTTTAAAATGTTTGACAGAATAAATTTATTGATCTAGAACTTATAAAAGACAGATATTTAGAAAAAACTGTATCTCCTGCCTTTCTATGGCCTCTTTTCTACCTCTTTACTTTTTCTTTAAATAATAGCAGGGGAAGAAAGAAATGCCTTTTTAACCACCCCCTAAGAATAATAACATAATTAGCATAGTGTGTATCTTTAAACAAATAAAATTCATCTGAAAACCTGTTATAGGTTCTTTTCTAATTGTGTTTATGTTTGAGAATACTAGAGTGAAGCCTTTTACTGTAAACTTATTGTTTTTCATATTTTTTCAATAAAATTAATAAAGTTGGATCTGTTTTTCTTGACATTTGATAAATGAGCTAATAAAGGGGAGTTTCTTCTCTAACAAGCAGTATCATTCCTTATGATAGTACTTCATTATTCTAAGATACTTTTCAAAAGAAACAATTAAAATTTACAACTCTATTAGTGAGGAGAAGCTAAGATATCTCCTAAAGTATATTTTGCTGATTTTATCATACACTTCCCAATAAAAACTGTCCCCAGAAGCTTAAGTATAATCTAATAGTTTAACGTATAGTATCTCACTTAATACACTTCTGGGTTTTTTTAATTTGCATTTGTTGGCATGGTATTTTGTGTTTTTCCCCAAGTTCGGTCATTAAAGAAATGATCTGCTTTCTCATTATAATTGCATATGAGAAACTGATTTACTGTAGCTTTTAGGTAAAAGGGCCAAATTTAGTTGACTCATTTCAGAGAAATGTTTCTGTAATGAATTAGAGTAATTTATATTGTTTTAATAAACTGTAGTCATATTCCTGGTCGCCTTCAATGGTCTTTATATTAATAATTGTGTCATGTACTGTTTCTTATAGATCATGCCCCGTTTGTCCATCAGTAAAAAGAAGACGATGACAATGATCCTTCATGATGGTAGAGAAGTAAACACATCCATTCGTGCTTGGTACCATGAATGGCACAAAGTAAGTAACGCTATTTATTATTATAAATAAAAATTGTCCGACATGCTTCAGATTTACAGGTAATATCACTAAGAATCAAAAAAGAAAGTAAAGGGAATTTTTGGAGAGAGTCTTTACACTACATGAGCACCTATGCTGGTGCATTAAATATTATCTTTATTTACTCTTAACCCCAACCCTTTGAGATCATTGTATTAGCCAAGATAAGAAGTATGAAGTATCTAGCCCTCACCACATCCCAGCGGTTTAACGTACTGCGTATTTTCTTTTCACTCACATCACTCAGACACGCTGAGAGCCAGCTGTTCCTGTAGAGTGCTCTGTCCTCTTCTGGGGCTCCAAATGCTAACACTAGTCCTCTGTCTCCAGGGAGCAGATAGAGAAGAGAAGGCCGGATTAAAGAAAAGATCAAATTTAGGGGCAAAATTAGAACAGTGATGTCTGACTCTCTAACCTAGCTCTTTCTTAAATTGTACTATCTATTCCTTTCTGTGTTCCTATCATTTCACATGATGCATTTGGATTATTCATTCAACAAAGTTCTCCCCATTGGTTCACACAGTATGTTAGCTGCATGAGTTGAATATTTATTTTACTAACGTAAGTAGTCACTATTCACCTATAGGTATTACTCAGAAAAATAAGAATCTAAAACAACTTCCTCCAAATTAGTTTGATTCTATGGTTCTATAAATTTTGTGTCATATTATAGTGTAATTATGCTAGGATTTATTTATTATTTGAAATTAGGATTACTGTGTTTCCAATGAAAGTGAAGATATAAGAAAATATTGGGTTATACTCTATTTTGTGCTTTTCTTCTTTTTAATGTTTATTTCTTTATTTTTGAGAGAGACAGAGACGGAGAGAATCCCAAGCAGTCTCTGCGCTCTATTTTGTACTTTTCTCCTGAAGCGAAAAAGAGAAAGCTAGCCTTCATTTAGATTTAAACTTTAGAAACGAATTGTTTCTTCTCAAACTTCTCTTTTGCCACCCAGGAAAAGATGTAAATGGCAAGATTTCAGATTCTTCCTGGTAACTGAAATCCTGAACACTTCTTCCTTGAAAACACTGGAATTGATAGAGTAGGGTATTAGACACAAAGTACAGAAGAGATATTGGACTGGAGTGAAAAATTGAGATTATAAATTTATGAATTATTTACAAAACCAGGATTCAGATCCTGTGAGCCTACAAGTAGGTTTAGAATAAAAAGCATAACCAGAATCCCAGAGGACATCAATACTTATTGTGCAGATACATGTCTTTTGAATTAACCCTACTTTAAATAGATGCTAACCATTTTAAGAATATTTGCAGCACTGGGGTCTCCTATCCATTGGGCCTATGCCCTAAAATGTCTTAAAAAAAATTTACTTGGACTCTAATTGTGTTGCATTTTTCAATTATCAAAGCAAAGTTGTGAGGTCTCCAAAATTTCTTTCTTGCTCGCTCATGGAGAGTGAGCTTGTGTTTCACCTCAAGTACTTTAATTTTTACGTTGAGAATAGCCTGCTTTTAAAACTTTGATGTTTTGTTGGTTTCAAATTGTTCTAAATGATCTGTGAAACAAAAGCAAAACTTGGACAGCTGCATAGCCCAAAATTGGATACAAGAATGAATGACCTTCCCTAGACACCTAAGGGCCAGTTCTGCTTTTGAGAGGGCATTCCCATATAGAATGTGTTTCACTGAACTCAGTTCACAAAGGAGAGAATTATACAAAGTAGCAGACAAGAGAGTTTAATTATCAAAGTGAACATGAGAATTCTAAAATCACTGAGGTAAGCCAAGAACAATAAACACAGAAGCAAGTTTTGTACATTCATTTCTTTGGTTTTTAGTTACTGTTAGTCAAGCTCATTTCTGCACCACATACACTAAAATTGGAAAGACACAGAGAAGATGAGTAGGGCCCCTGTACAATGATGATGCCCAAATTGGTGAAGTGTTCCATATTTAGCTACAGTTAGCCACATACTTTTCAAGTTATGTCTATACTACATGCACACATTACACAAGTGATGCTTCCTTTTATTTATATATCGTTTTGCAAAACGCAGCACATTCAAACAGAATGTGGCAGAGTATTTGTCTAGAGAAAGAACAGACAAATCTTAGTTGTTTTTTTGTTAACATGCATTGTCTCATTTCATAGTCACCAGCCTGTGAGTACATGTTACTAGTGCTTCTATTCTAAGGGAGGAAATGAAAGATTAAAAAACCTAAACAATTATTTATTGAAGCACGATTGACATAAAATTTCCTATTATTTACAGGTGTACATCATACTTATTTGGTATTTTTACACATTACAAAATTATTCCCATGAGAAGTCTAGTTACCATCTGTCACCATATAAAGTTATCATAATATTGTTGACTATATTCCCTGTGCTATATTTTACAATGCCATGACTTATTTATTGTATAACTGGGCGGTTTTTTGCTTTGTTCATTCACTCCTATTAAAGCCAAGAATTCGTTTAAAGTCTTATGAGGCCAGGTGTCTCTTCATTAGCTTTTCTCTACCTACTCTAGTCTTTCTCTGACTCTCTTCTTTCCAATACATGCACGGTCCATTTTTGAGCAAAATTTATTCCTGGGTAAAGAATATATACAACTTAGAGAACAGGCATGGCTGTTTATGGGCCATATATGTGCCTGTTTCAGACATGATTATGTCTTAATAGGAAATTAAAAATGTGCAAGTACCATGGTGTAGGGTTTTTATTAGCATCCAATAAGTAGAAGGCTCAAAATGCAAATAGGGGTTGCTTGGATTCTAATAAATTCTTCTTGAGAAATAGTATGTCCCAAGTTTTAATGATACTTCAGATTAAAGTTAGACATTCCCATAATCTTATTTCAGCTAATGATATATGAAATCACTTCCTGTTAGAGCAACCATTTCCATAAATGCCAGTGTTTATGTTTCCAGTATTAAAAAAAATTGCAACCGTCTTAGTCTCAGTGTACTCAAATTTAGTACCAGGTTGCCAGTTGAAACCCTGAAATGGTACCTGGCCACCTACCTTTATTCATAGACCAATAAAATCTAGAGCCTTAAAAATGCCATCACCTTGTTTGACTGCACTGAACTGTGAAACCTGGAAGGATGTAGAAACCAGAACAGGCTGCTAAAATGAAGTCATCTTGCTAAAGGGACAATCTGTAATGGGGCATTGTGCTGACAGGTCTGCAAGTCTATGGTCTACAGTTGGTGTGTATGTTTGAGTTCAAAACAGACCTTGTGTGTGACAAAAACAGCATTATTCTCAACAGTTGAGGGAACTTGATGCATACTGCTTCTCCAAACTCTGGAAAATTAAAATTGAGGCCCTATGGAAAGGTCTATTCATGTAGCACGCTCTGGTCTTGTAAAGAAATCATGGTGTATATAGAAAAAATGGCCTACACATGCTTACTGAACTTGAAGAACTCTCTGTATATTCCAAATTAAAAAAAAAGCTATTATAATATTTGTCTCCTGATCATTAAAAGGCTTATCTCAGTTTAAACTCTAAACCATATTTCATAATGCGTTGCTTATAGTGAAAAAATTAAAATGATATTAAATAGCATTGACCCAAAAGTCTGGGTGGAATTGTTTATCTAGAACCTGATACTCTGTTGACAGAAATAGCATAGTATATTGAGTAGTTTCAGGAGACACAAAGGTTTCTTTTCTTTCTTTCTTTCTTTTTTTGTAATGCATACTTTATGCTCTGATGTGTAATGTTATATGATCAACATAAGGAGATTTTCACTTTGATTTTTTTTAATTGTCAAACAGAAGTATGCATGTGCCAAAAAATCTTTCATTTTCAAGTATTTGTTTATGGTAGATTTCCAGATACCTCAAAAATTAGACATGTTCCATGTTAACTTATAGATCAGACAATTCATCTCCCCTAGTAAAAACAGAATTTATTTTCCTCAGTGGAAAGGATTTGTCCTGACAGACTTCGACAGCCATCTTGGGTAGATGAAAATCAGAGAATAAGAACCATAGTCCTAGCTCTGCCAGGTTTGTTCATCCCTCTAGATGGGCTTTCCCATATGGAAGATGCAGGACTTGTAGTCCACAGTAATAGTTAATCTTTACTGAGAACTTGCTTTGTGTCAGGCACAATAGCTCTACATAGTCACTCCTAATATTAGTCCCATTTTATGGATGAGGACAATTGAGACACAGAAAGATAAAATAACCCTCATAAATAATTACAAAGAAAGCCTGAATTTGAACCAAGGCTCCACGACCCATGCAAAACTACAACTTATTCAGCCTTCCCGAACTGTTTTCGAGCTATGAACAAAATAAATGATCCTACATCTTGCCTTGTTATAGTTTTCTGTTTAAATCTTTGTTCTTGAATTAGGATTATGTTTTCCCACATGTATTTTTAAAAGTTTTAACGTTTATTTACTCATTTAGAGAGGCGGGGGGAGGGAGGGAAGGAAGGAGGGAGAGAATCCCAATGCAGGGCTCATACCCCCAAACCGCAAGATCATGACCTGAGCCAAAACCAAGAGTCAGAGGCTGAACCAACTGAGCCACCCAGGTGCCCCTCCCATATCTTTTTAGAGTAAACACTCTGTTAAAGAGTTGGCATGTAAGTAGGGTCATATTAAGCACTGTACTGTCAAGTTAAAGACAGCTTCTTTTTCTATTCTTTAGTTCTTTTGAGAAGGAAGAGCTGACCTACTTCCTGTATTTACAACCAAGCAAAGAGGAAGGACTTAATAGTCATAAAAAAGAAAATAATGTCAGAAAAAAAAATGAAAAACTAACATGGCCTATTTCCATATCCAAGTAGCAGGCTTATTAAAAAATAAATCACGTTCTTTCAATTTGCCTTGTCCAGCATCGGGAGATACAAAAGCCAAACAAACTTCCTGGTCATTTTTAAAGTTATATCTAATAGAAGCAAATTCTAGTTGAATATATATGGATAGATAGAGTTAATTTTATGGAATAAAGTCACGTGGAATAGATGAATAGTTAGTAATTTAGATGGCTCCAAGAGCTCTGAAGTGCCCCAAATCACACCCTAAATTAAAAACACTAGTTCAGTCGAAATGGAAACACTGGCTGAACCTAATAAAACCAATCAATTATTCTGGACTTTAGATGTGAAAAGCAAAGTTATCAGCTGTTATTTGGTTTAAAGAAAAGTTTTAAATTTGACCAACATACGTTTTTAAAATTTTCCTGCCTTTTGCCAGCTCCAAATGGAGAACTCCAGTCCATTTCATAAGCTTTTCAGTGCGCTCACAAGTAGGTCCTATCAGAAAAGAAAGTTACAAGCAAGTATCCCAAATGAACATGGATGCAAAATCCTCAACAAAATATTAGCAAACTGACTTCAACAATACATTAAAAGAACCAACCATACAGCGGGATCAAGTAGGGTTTACCCTGAGATGCAAGGATGTTTCAACATCTGCTAATCAATCAATGTCATACATCACAGTAACGAAACCAAGGATAGAAATCATAGGATCTTTTCATTAGATGCAGAAAACCCATTGACAAAATTCCACATCCATTCATAATAACTCTGCAAACTGGTTATAGAGGGGATACACCTTAACAAAATAAAGGCCATATACAACAAATCCACAGCCAACATATACAACATATACAAAAAATCCACAGTCAACAGTGAAAAGCTTTTCCTTTAAGATCACAAACAAAACAAGGATGCTCACTCTTAACCACTTTTACATACTACTGGAAGTGCTAGCCAGAGCAATTAGACAAAAAAAAATAAAGGCATCCAAATTAGAAAGGAAGAAGGAAATTGTCACTATTTGCAGACGACATGATATTATATGTAGAAAACCCTAAAGACTGTACCAAAAAACTTATTAGAACTTAGTGAATTCAGTCAGGTCACAAGATCTAAAATCAATAAATAAAAATCAGCTGTGTTTCTATAAGTCAACAATCAACTATAAGAAAGGGAAATTAAGAAATGATTCCATCTATAATTTCATCAAAATGAATAAAATACTCAGGAATAAATTTAAGCAAGAAGATAAAATATCTGTACATTAAAACCTGTAAGATATTGATAAAAGAAATTGAAGGAAACACAAATAGCAAACAAAAGGAAAGACATTTCATGCTCATGTATTAGAAGTAATATTGTTAAAATGTCCATACTATCCAATGCAATCTAGAAACTCGATGCAATCCCTATCAAAATTCCAATGGCATTTTCCACAGAAATAGACTAAACAATCTTAAATTTGGTATGGAACCAGAAAAGACCTGAAATATCTAAAGCAATCTTGAGAAAGAACAAGAAATCTAGAAGCATCGCTCTTTTTAATTTCAAATTATACTATAAAGCTATATCAAAGCAATATGGGGGCATCTAGGTGGCTCAGTTGCTTAGGCTTCTGACTCTTGACTTTTGGTTCTGGTCATGATCTTATGGTTGTGGGATTGAGCTCTGCATTGGGCTCTGTGCTGAGCGTGGAGCCTGCTTGAGATTCTCTCTCTCTTTCTCTTTCTGCCCCTCCCATTCTTGTGCTCTTTCTGTCTTTCAAAATAAATAAATAAACACTAAAAACAAAAAACAAAACAAACAAACAAAAAAAACCCAAAACAGTAGCATATTGGCATACAGAATAGAGAGCTCAGGAATAAACCCATACAAATGTGGTCAATTAATTTATGACAAAGAAGTCAAGAATGTACAACGTGGAAAGAATCATGTCCTTCGCAAATGGTGTTGGGGAGCCTGGGTGGCTTAGTTGGTTAAGTGTCCAAGTCTTGGTTTTGGCTCAAGTCATGAACTCACAGTTTGTGAGTTCGAGCCCCTTGTAGGGTTCTGTGCTGTCAGTGTGGATGGATCCTGCTTGGGATTTTCTTTCTCTCCCTCTCTCTCTGGCCCTCCCCTGCTTGTACTCATTCTCTCAAAATAAATAAATAAACCTAAAAAAAATGGTGTTGGGAAAACTGGACAGTCACATGTAAAAGAACAAAACCAGACTCCTATCTTATACTATACAGGAAAATCAACTAGAAATGAATTAAAGACTTGAATATAAAATCAGAAACCATAAAACTCCTGGAAGAAAACATGGGGGTTAACAGCTCCTTGACATTGATCTTGGCAACAATTTTGTGGATTTATCACCAAAAGAAAAGTCATCAAAACCAAAAATTAACAAGTAGGACTACTTCAAAATAAAATACTTCTTCACAGCAGAGGAAACCATCAACAAAATGCAAAAGCAATCTATAAGATGGAAGACAATATTTTCAAATGACTTATCTGAGAAGGGGTTAGCATCCAAAATATATATAGAACTCATACAACTCATAGTGCAAAAACATTTTTTTTAATAGGCAGAGGCACTAAATAGACATTTTTGCAAAGAAGACAAATGGCCAACACGTGCCTGAAAAGATACTCAACATCACTAATCATCAGGAAAACGACAAATCAAAACCACAATGAGTTATCACCTCAAGCCTTTCAGACTATCTTCAAAAAGACGAAGGATAGCAGGAGTTTGCGAAGATGTGGAGAAAAAGGAACCCATGCGCAATATTGGTGGGAATGTAAATTGGTGCAGACACTATGAAAAACAGTATAGAAGTTCCTCAAAATATTAAAAATGGAACTACCATATGATTCAGCAATTCCACCTCTGGGTACATATCAAAGGAAATGAAACCACTACTTGAAAGAAATATCTGAAACTCCATGTTCACTGCAGCATTATTTACAGTAGCCAAGACATGGAAACAACCTAAGTGCCTGTCGATGGATGGACACAAAAAGAAAATGTGGGGTATATGTGTGTGTGTGTGTATATATATATACATATATATATATATGTATATATATATACATATAAATATATAAGTAAATATATAAATACATATATATGTGTGTGTGTGTGTGTGTCAGACAGAAAAACAAATTCTGTATAATCTCACCTATATGTGGAATCTAAAAAGGCCAAACTCAGAAACAGAGAATAGTTTGGTGGTTGCTAGAGGCAGGTGGTGGGGGCTGGGGGAAATGGGTGAAGGTGGTTAAAAAGTACTAACTGCCACTTATAACGTAAATTCTTGGGATGTAATGGACAGCATGGTGACTATAGTTGACAATACTGTGTTTTATTTTTGAAAGTTTCTAAAAGAGTAGATCTTAAAAGTTCTCATTGCGAGAAGAACCAATTGTAACTATGAGGTGGTGGCTGCTAACTAAACTGAGTGGGATGATCATTTCACAATATGCGCATGTCTCAAATAATTACGTTGTACAGCTTTAATAGTATCATGTTCCATGTCAGTTATATCTCAATAAAACTGGAAAAGATGAAATTCCAAAATAATCAATTTAGAAAGAAAAAAGTATGTGTAAGCTGAAAAAGTAGATTGGAATAAATCATCCAGACTAAAGTTTATAGAGGAAAAGAAAAAGATTAAAGAGAAACACATGTAAGAGACCAACAGGAGGTATGATAGAGGGTCTAACAACATGTGTGCTGTGTTTCTAAAAGAAGAACAAGAATGGACTACAAAAGATACTTGGTGATAAGAATAAGAATTTCCACACCAATGGGGAAATCAAGTCTGAGATTCTAAAGTGTATTCCAATAAGAATTTTTTTAAACAGTTTTTTAACGTTTATTTTTGAGAGAGAGACACAGAGCATGAGTGGGGAAGGGGCAGAGAGCGAGGGACACACAGAATCCGAAGCAGGCTCCAGGCTCTGCACTGTCGGCACAGAGCACAACGTGGGGCTCGAACTCACAAGCTATGACATCATGATCTGAGCTGAAGTCGGATGCTTAACTGAGCCAACCCGGCGCCCCAAGAATTTTTTTGTTCAGTGAGGAAAAATAGCATACCAAATCACGATGGGGTAAACAAACAAAAGTGAAAAGAGAAGACAGAGAAAAATTTCGAAAGCAGCCTGAGACAAATAGCACAGTATTCACAGAGGGGCAACAATAGTATAAACAGCTGAAAATAGAAAAAAAGAAAAAAGAAATAAAAAAACCAGACAATGGAATATTTAAAGTGCTAAAGGAAAATAATTTGCAACTGAAAATTTTATAACCAAAAAAACTGTACTTCAGAAATGAAGGCGAAATAAAAATAATTTTAGACAAATCAAAACAGAAAATTCATTACCACCTACACGCTATGCAGGAAATGCTAAAGGGTGCTCTTTAGTCAAAAGAAAAATGATTCCATCTGGAATATCAGTAGTGCAGACACCAGTCGACTTACAGTATAAACTACCATACTGTGATTTGAGGAATTTCTTTTTACCTCTAATGATTTTTGCTTTATAAATTTTAATTCCATATCATTTAAAGCATAAACACATATGGATGACATAACTTCTTGATAAATGTCATCTTTTAACCCTGAGTTTTCATGCTCAGTCCAACAGAATGCTTTTTTACTCAGAAACATATTTAAGTAGTTACCACGGTTACCAGTGCAGGTATTAATAAATTTATTTTTGTCCATTCATTTGGGGTAATTTGTCTGTTATGTGTATCTAGTAATAAAAAATGCAACTGATTTTTTTAAATTGGATTTTTAGAATTTGTGCCTTTCTATATTTGAGGATTTAATTCATCCCACTTATTATGTTTATTGACCTGTTTGACCCTTTCTTGCCATTTTTCTGCAGGTTTTATATTTGCTATGTCTGAATTTCATATTCTTATTGGTAGTTTGATTACTCAATTTATTCTATTCCTTTTGTCATCTCATGGACTTAAAACTGTGTGTGTGTATGTGTGTGTGTGTGTATCTTTTTTACTCTAGATTACACTCATAACTTTTTACAAATGAATTTAATTTGTCGTTCAATATCAAGGATTAAACTATACTTGCACAGTCCTCTAATGAAACAAGACAGTCATGTTATTACCTATCCTCTTCACCATATCTAATTAAAATCAAATTGAAATTTATTTCCAGGTTGGTTTGATTTGTTTGCATTTGCATCATGGCCCTATCAGTTTAGAAATCTTTTCTTACGTTGTATTAAATTTCAGATTTACACTGGCAGAGATTGCTTAGGTATCCCCATAGGTTTTCTTTTTCTTTGCTCCTCATTTTTTCTTATATTGCGTGTACACTCTCTTTTATCTGCTCTTCCTCTCGCCAGATTCTATTGCCAAAAAATTTTGTTCAGAGACAGTGAGTATGTACTTTCTAAGTAGCAGTACATCTGAAATATATGTTTTATGCATATGTACTGTCTTCCCTTAGCACTTTAGGGGTGCCTGAGTGGCTTAGGGGTGCCTGAGTGGCTCAGTTGGTTAAGCATCTGACTCTTGATTTCGGCTGAGGTCGTGATCTCACAGTGGTGAGATAGAGTCCTGCATCAGGCTCTGTGCTGACAGCGTGGAACCTGCTTGGGATTCTCTTTGTCCCTCTCTCTTTCTGCCCCTCTCCTGCTCATGTGTGCATGCTCTCTCTCTCTCTCTCTCTCAAAAAAAAAAAAAAAAAAAAAAAAGACAAAAAGGTAAAAAAAGTTGAGCCTTTCTGGAGGGACCAAATAAAATGAATGGTGCTACACGCTGGTGGACATCGTGAGTCTCAGTGCTATAGATTCTACTGCCATTTCCATCATAACCTTGTGCAGAAGGCTCACCTCAGGGTTCGTCAATACAGATACGACGATTTGGAAGCCTGGTTGACTTATTTATCATTAGGTTTTGTGCAGTTGATCAATGTGCGGCAGCAAGTCTAGATTTAATAGAAAGCATCAGCGAGGAATCATTGTCACTGACATCCATCTCGTGACCACCTCGTGCACCCCCTTGTTAAGTCACCTAATAGACATTACTTCTGTGAGAAAAGTTCAATTATGGGAGTGACGCTTGCTACAAGCACTCACTGGTCAGGCAGGAAGCACTGTTCACATTTTCAATTTTAAACTTCTTTGAAGGAAGCTGTGAGACGGAGTTTCGAGTACGAGGCACTGAAACAAATTAACAGCGACGCTTTTGCCTCGCCGCGATTGTCCCCCATTCAAGTCTGCAGTTTTTCAGTTTCTCATTGTTTGCCTCTCGCTAGCATTTTCACCTAAAAGATACAAAAGCATGATTTTTTCTTAAAGAAATGTAAGGCTACATCCCTGGTTCAAAATGCTCCAAGACTATTCATCATGAACTAATATTTTTAAAACAAAATGCAGTAGTCTCTATGCCCCTGTTGTGATATCTAACTATTTCCAACTGAGCATTAGTCATTTGTCCTGGGATTTTCCACAGTATTTTCCATGCACTTCCATATGTTCTTCTAGTTATTTAGTTTCTTGGTTTTCTCCCCTAGTATTTTGTGTAAGGAAAATTTCTCACAATAGACACTATGTACTCCAATTTTGCAAAGTTCCTATAGCAAGCACATGTGTAATTGAATAACCAGATGCATATTTGCAGGGTTTGTTTTTGTTTTTGGTTTTGGCCTTAATGAAGAGATAACATGATTTAAGAATTTATATTTGGAAAGTATATCTGGAAATTTCTAATAAAGCAGCAACTATAAAAATTTCACATCATAGAAAACTTGTCTTCATTATGTCAGCATTTCACTGTATTTCACTACATCTCTGTTTAAAGAGAACAGACCAAAAAAACCAAAAAACAAAAAACAAAATAACAAACAAACAAAAAACCCCACCACTGCATTATTTGCATTTAGCATTTCTTTGAGCTTTATTAAGAAGCAAAATGTTTGCCATACTGCCACTGGCCTTTTTATGCTGGCAAAAATACAAACTATATTACAAAAACAAATTAAGATTGAGTGAAAAATAAGCCATAGAGACACAAAAGGCCCTAATGATTTTGTCATTCAGTATCAGTGTTGCAAGTGATTAAAAACAGAGAGAGACTAATTGGTTCATGGCCTTAATTTTATTGTTTTCATGAAATCCACAAAACCTCATCCTTTCAACCAAACATTTGCTTGGAACTTTTGAAACTGATTTGAAACTTAGGATTTCTTTCCTTGTTTAATCCTTTTCTTCTTTACAGTACCTGGAAGGCTTCATAGGTCATATTTTCTTAATTCATCTGAGGTAGGAAACTCCTTTCTTTACATATTACTTGTGCTATTCATTCCCATTTGCTAAAGAGAACTCTCCAGGAGAGTAATAGCAAATAAATAAATGAATAAAGAAACAAACAAATACTACCAACAGAACAGCACTTGTGCAATGCATCTAATTTCATATTTATCTCAGCCCAGAGAGCACATTTTGGTTTGTTGTGTCTCCAGCTGAATGAATGGAAACCTGGATTCATCAGAGGTGCAGATGTATTGTCTGCTTTCAGCGTTTCTACCCTGGAAATAGGACTTTAAAAATTACTGGCAATGATGCTTCATTCAGTACAACAGCAGGGGAGCTTTGCTCTAAATAGGGAAAACTTTGCAACAATTAATGCTGTAGAATAATGAGAGGGACCGCCTCTATGATCATAAATTCTGGGTCTCCAGGGAGTGTTCGGCAACCCCTTATTGGGAAAATTGCAGAGTTCAACAAGATAATCATTAAGGGTCTTCTGACTGTTATTTCTATGACACACTCACCATGTCGGCAGTGGAAGATAGAGAAGAAAAAGATATGAAATATACATTGAACAGTCTCACTTCATGAACTCAAGGAATTTACTCTCCTACCTGGTAGACGAGACAAATAGGACAATAGCTTCAATGCTAATATCCCTGGCAGTGACCAGTGTTCTGGGATTTCAGAGGTAGCCAGAACTAATGAGAAGTGATGCAAACTGGTCAGTGTTTAACTGCAAGCTAGATTGTTGACTAGTGTAAGAAAAATGGTACAGATTAACCAGGCAGGATTGAAGAAACCATCTTCCAGGTAGAATAACAAGGAGTAAAGAGGAGGAGGGAATAAGCGTCGCGTGCAAGAAAACCTGTTGGGATGAGTTAGGAAAACAGATCCCAGGAATTATTTTACTCTCCATCTCATTCTACTGTCAGAGGCAATGAAACTGCCTGAAACAATGTCTGAAACATTCAAATTTGGGGACTTTCCCAAAGTATTGCATTAGGGCTGACCACCGTCTATATTCCATCCTCTAGCATCACCCTCTACCCCCAAGCCAACATCATAAAGGATAGAACCACCACCATTCATGGAAGTTCATGGATCTCTACATAGAATTTGTTAAGGAGATTCCAATACCAATTTGCTTTGTCATTTTTACTGCATGGACACGAACAAAATTGCTGACATGTGCTTGAGCAGAAACCAAACAAAAACAACAAATAATGGCTGAATGGGTAAATAGAAGGTGTGATTTTACTGTGTGTACAAAAAGAAGTCTTTGTCCCCAAATCATCATATTTCTGTAAGTCAGTATGATCAAAACACAATAGCAATTCTCTGCTATGATTCTTTGTTATTTGAAGGATTAATTAGCTATAAAATGGTACATTGATATTTTAAATACAGGAAAAATGCTGCACACCCAATGACGGTTTGTGGTGCTCTCTTTCAGCTTAAAAAATAGCTTGTTTTTCTTAAAGTAACTGGCCTTTGAAATCATATTTTGCCGGCCACAAATTGGTGTTAGTTTACATATAAGCCAGACGTCCAATGCTGACTTCAGAGGTTAACTATTGAAGGGTGAGTCAACAGAAGCCTGCGTATAAGAACATTATAATAAAAAGCAAGTCACAGAGATCAGATTCTCATCAGGAAAACCTCCGTCTCTTTATAATTTCTGTGCAACATTGTTTTGAGTAACCTTTGAAATCCTGACGGGGGGAAAAAACAAACCAGGCTTTGGCTGACATTTACAGCAAAATCAGATCCTTCATCACAACTGGAGGGTGTATAATGAGTGGGTGTTTTAGCGTAGACAATGGAGGGAGTTCTTCAAGTCTGTTTTACATCAGCTCATGTTGGCAGGTAATGCCCTTATTGCTGCCACTGTTTTGTTAAGAAGGAAGAATGTGGTGTAAATCCCCTTAAAATTAAAAATAAGGCACCAACTCTCCCACCCCACAACATGAGTTCATTCCACTAAAATGACTTCTTTTAGAATGGTTAAGGAAGGTCTCAGACCCACACCTTGCTCCACCCAATTACTGGAAACCTTTTATTTTTTTTTCCTCTGTGGGCTTCATGGTGACAGCCTTAGAGTGGAATGTGAATGCCTTTTCTATAACCTAAGCAATGAATCATACCAGATTTGTGAATAATGCTTAGGCTCAATTTGAGACAGAGGCAAACAAGCCAGAAAAACCAGTGTCAAGAGAACTTGAACTGAATCAGACAAGGTTATTTACTGTCAACATTTGAATCAAAGGCAGCCAAAAATCCAAGGTGAAGGCATGCTGTCCCTAAAGATTACAGTCAGACACTGAATCAAAACCAATTCCTTGTATTTCTAAATCAATGTAGTAGTTATGTTATCTATTTGATTTTTATAAATGCTTGGCTGGCTCCTATCAGGAGAGCATAAGTTCACATGGAAAATACAAGCGGTAATAATCAATAGCTTTTGGAGTGAAGAATGAAATCGTCTATACAGTGAGCCGCCATTCTGAAACCACCTCTGAGGAATTGCAAGGACACATGAGAAAAGCAATTGCCTTTCAAAACAAATGCAATAAATGTCACCCCACCGATTTTAAAACGCTGAGAAAGTTTAAGAATGATCTCTAAGTAATTCAAATTTTACAAACTTTAAGCAAGAACATTTTGATGCTAAAGTAAATGGCTTAATGTTTCTAGAAACTTACATAGCAAAACCAGGGATACCTGCATCCTGTCTTCCCCTGAAACACAGCCTCCGAAAGGCAATTCTAACTTTAGAAATTTAGTACACAAATTTCTATAATGATCATAAAATTAAGAAGCAAATGTGTAAAGCTAATCACTAATTTGTTTCTGGTTTCTAGTTTTCTCCTTTTTCTGACTTTGATGAATCGATAAATAAGTTCTTATCATTCCAGTTACCTACAGAACATGCAAAATGGTCAAGAAGCCAAAGGGAAGAACATTAATCATTCTCTGTTTTGTCCATTTTTCTGCCCTGTCCTTGTGGGCATTTTCATCATCCTAGAGGAGGTATTTGTGAGTTAGTTTATCTTGGAGATCCTTAGACCATGCCACATAACAGAACAGAAAGTCCTCTAGAATGACCATCACTAAACTAATAACGACTACCATTTATCTGGCCCTTAATATGTGCAAGACAAAATACGAGCAGTCTACATACAGGGTTGCATTTGTCTCTTGAAAGTGTCCTAAGAGGTGGATTTTATTATCTTTTTTAATTTTTTAATATTTATTTTTTTATTTTTGAGAGAGAGATAGAGGCAAAGCGCGAGCTGGGGAGGAGCAGAGAGAGACAGAGACACAGAATCCGAAGCAGACTCCAGGGTCTGAGCTATCAGCACATAGCCTGGCGTGGGGCTTGAACTCACGACCATGAGATCATGACCTGAGCCAAAGTCAGACACTTAACCAACTGAGCCACCCAGGTGTCCCAAGGTGGATCTTATTATTATGCTCAGTTGATGAGGAGGAAAGAAAATTAGAAATCCTAAGTAAATTACCCAAAAAGAGAAAACAAGGTGAGGAAATAAGAGACAAAGTTAGGATTCAAACCCAGGCTCATCTATTTGGGTGTCTACAGTTTTAACAATTATACGATATTGACTGTATATTGCTACAGTATTTGATTGTTTGCGGTGAGCACAAAAATTGGTATATGAAGGGTGTATACTCTAGACACAGGGTATATTTGACACTGTAAAGACAATCCAATTTGATGAGGTTAGAGGCAATGCGTAGTGTATACAGAAGAAAGAGAAAAAAGAAAAATAAAGGTTTTGGTACCTAAGGTAGAAAATGGTGAAACTAATGCATAGAACTGACCATAAGTCATCTATCCAATTTTTTCCAGCCGCAAATAACTGAGCATTTATTAACTACTGTGTGTTGTACATCACCACAAAAGACATAAGCAGAAGTCTAATTGGGTTACTGCCTAACCTGTAAGCACCAGAGCACAGGGAAAATTTTCGAATGCCTTCAGAGAGGAACAAGCACACTAATAGCAAGAAACCACTTTTGAATGTGAAATGTGATGTATATGGCCTCCACTTAATGGGCACTAAGTAAGAAAGAAGAGACTATAAGCAAAGAGAATCAGTACAAGTAAGACTAAGTGAATCCAGGGGAACCTGTGTGGCTCAGTCGATTAGGCAGCTGACTCTGATTTTGGCTCAGGTGAAGATCTCACAGTTCATGGGATGGAGTCCCAAGTCAGGCTCTGTGCTGATAGCACGGAGCCTGCTTAGGATTCTCTCTCTCCTTCTCTCTCTCTTTCTCTCTCTCTCTGCACCTCCCCTGCTCATGCTCTCTCTCTCTCTGTAAATACATAAATAAATAACCATTAAAAAAAAAGACTGAATGAAACCAAGCTCAAATGGAATGGAGAACCCAGAACTGGTTGCTAGAAAGAGAGCAACTTAAAATAGAAACATGTGTCCAGTATTTAAGTAATGAATCTTAGACATGCTAGAAAAAGATGAGGAAGTGGTTGTCATAAAGGCTGAAAAGCAGCAATTAGAACAGAATAATTTCTATCCTGTTTTATTTAATTTTCTATTCATTAAAACCAAAATAAGTAAGGAAGTGGATTGGAATTAATTGTTCCAACAATGTCTTTTTTCTTTAAATATTATTTATTTATTTTGAGAGAAAGAAAGTGCACATGTGAGTTGTGAGGGGGAAGTGTAGAGAGAGAGTGACAGAGAGAATCCCAAGGAAACTCTTCACTGTCAGCACAAAGTGTGACATGGTGCTCGATCTCAGGGCTGTGAGATCATGACTGTGAGATCATGACCTGAACCGAAATCAAGAGTCAGCTGCTTAACCAACTGAGCCACCCAGGCACCCCCAACAAACACTTCTTGACTGCGCACATTTCAGGGCAGTGTGGGTGGGTCATGCTAAAATGAATGCATCATACAACCTCATATCAAAAAAACAACCTGATTAAAAAATGAACAGAAGACTTGAATAGACACAGTCTACATCTTCAAGAGGTTCTCACTCCAGTAAGCAAGATATGGCCAAATACTCACACCATTCTTCAGAGCATAATAAAGAAAGTGCCACAGACAGGTAGAAAGTGTAATGGGTGCTCAGAATTACTTGCCAAGATGACCAGAAGATAACATAAAAGGGCTGATACTTGAGCTGTGCTTGAAAGAAAGGGCAAGATTAAAGAGATGTAGATGATAGGAGAGTTTCCATGTAGAAGAAGTCAGTGAAGTCAGACACAAGGAAGAATAGATATTTTGAGTGAAACATAATTCTGAGCATATAAATACATGCTGGGGAAAAGCAGCTAAAGTTGGAAGAGTGTGGTAGGAATTGATCTGGAACTGCCTTAAATGCTACTGGGCCTCCTTTAGCAAATACTTGCCTTAAGTCCTTCCTTTGAACTTGATGTAGAAGAGGCAAGTTTAGCAGAGAGTAGCAAAATGCAATTTATGCTTGCAGATAATTAACTGACAAGTGCTTTTCAACTACAGGCACAATTTTGAGTATTTTGATCTGTGTGAATATGGAAGTTTTACATGGATCCCAGTTTGTGACAAACATAATGCTAAGCAGCAACTAGATTAGGCTTTTAAGAAATTTAGTATGAAAATCACATTTCTGAACCTTGAAGTATGTCAATTAATACATACAATTTAGTGTCATGTCATGTGTAGATTCAGAGAATGATGAAAACATTTGGTAATAAATGAATCCCCCCCCCAAAAAAAGAAGGTGAAGAAATTTATTTTCAGTCCAGTTCCAGGAAACTAGAATAGCAGGAGTTTGCAAAGTAAACACAAGTAAAATTGTAGTCCAAATAGGATTTTCATTGTATTGTAAAGAAAAAGTAAGCAACTCTGTTTTATTTTATTTTTAATTATTTTTATTTTTTTATTTTAGAGAGAGAGAGAGAGAGACAGCAGGGGAGAACAGTAGAGGGCGAAAGAGAGAATCTCAAGCAGACTCCTTGCTCAACACGGAGCCTGATGTGGGACTTGATCCCATGACCTTTGGATCATGAGTTGAAATCAAGAGTCAGACGCTCAACCGACTGAGCCATCCAGGTGCCTCCAGCTCTGTTTTAGAAATATATGTGAGTCTATAGAGGTGTTTGTATGTGTATGTGAAAATACCCTCACACAACAGTACTTCTCCATATTGCTGAGATTGTTTTATTTTGTAATAACCATCTTCCTGTGGATAAACAGCATGGGAAGAATGGAAGCCAGATGTTTACATGAAGTCCAGCCAAGAAAAGATGTCCATAACCAATTATTTTGACTGCTTATATATAAGAAAATATGAATTATCTTCAATAAGATAAATCCCAAAGCGAATTGGTTTAAAAAATTATATCCTTGAGACGTCTGGGTGGCTCAGTTGGTTAAGCGGCCAACTTCGGCTCAGGTCATGATCTCTCAGTTTGTGAGTTCAAGCCCCTCGTCGGGCTCTGTGCTGACAGCTCAGAGCCTGGAGCCTGCTTCAGATTCTGTGTCTCCCTCTCTCTCTCTCTGTGCCCCTCCCCCACTTGTGCTCTGTCTCTCAAAAATGAATAAATGTAAAAATAAAAAAATTAAAAAAAATTATATCCTCATATAATCCAAGAAGCTACATTGATAGTTCCCTTTATTATTGACTTAATTAAACCATCATCAGTATTATAATTTTAAATCTTATGCAAAAAAAATTATTAGTAAACATTTTAAATTTATATTCTAGATGTAATATGGTCTGACAACAACTATTGTGTAATTTAAAACTGAGGGTCCTTAGGGCACATGGGTGGCTCAGTCAATTAAAAGCCCAACTCTTGATTTCGGCTCAGGTCGTGATCTCATGGTTCCTGAGTTCAAGCCCTGCATCAGGCTTTACACTGACAGTGTGAAGCCTGCTTGGGATTCTGTCTCTCTCCTCTCTCTCCACCTGTCCTGCATGCTCTCTCTCTCAAAATAAATAAATAAACTTAAAAAGTAAATAAACAAAACAGATAAAACTGGGGGTCCTATAATTGAAATTAAACCTAAATTTACCAAACTTCAAATTAAAGTTCAAAATCTTGCAAATATTTAATTCAAAATTAGCTCAATTTTATTCTTCAGATTTATCATGAAAGCAAAAGATGACAGTGTGGGTAATTGCCACCAGAAATACTTTTATTTCTGTAGAGATATTATACTGTCTTCTCCATTTTTGTGCGTGCCCTCAAAAGATGTCATAGTCAGCCAGGAAGAATAGCCCCTGCATTAGCGTGGGCATACCACAGGTTATTGTATCATTGCTTCCATTGCTCTAGGATACGGAGTAACATTTGCTGATTCAGAAATTGCAATTAAAATATTGTAAGGGCAAACAAAAGGGAATATTTTAATAAAAATGTGTTGGCCCCTTAGCACCGCACATGTTCTGTCGGATCATATAAAAAATCATGCTTTGTACCATATACCAATGATGTGTTGAATCACAGCAACAACAACAACAAGTATTTTAGTTCTTCGGTACTCTGAACAGTGGCCTTACAATATGGATGAAACCAGAGGACATTAAACTAAGTGAAATAAGACAGTCACAAAGGTTAAACACTGAATGATTCTACTTATACAAAGTACCTAAAATAGCCAAACTCATAAAAGAAGAGAGTAGCATGGTGATTGCCAGGATCTGGCAGGGAGGGGAAAATGGGGAAATGAACCTCAATGGGTATAAAGTTTCAGTTACACAAGATGAATACACTCTAGAGATCTGTACAAGAGAGTACTTACAGTTAATAATATGGTATTGTGCACTTTAAAACATGTGAAGACGATTGATTTCCTGTTAAGTATTCTCACCACACACAAGTAAAAGAACACAAGGAAAATTGGGAAGCTACTTGAAACGTTCAGTACCTGCATTGTAGTGATGGCATCTTGGGTGTATGCAATGTCCAAACTCATCAACATATAAAATATGTGCAATTTTTGTGTATCAGTTATACTTCAGGAAAATTAAAAAAAAAACAAATTGTCTTCTGGATTTTTAAAAATATTTTAGGGACATTGCAGAAAACATAAAACAAAAATTATTTTCTTGTCCAAATACAAACTAAACTCTGCTCATTTATCTGCATGTTTGATTGATAGTGCAAATGTAAATTTTGGCAATTTCTGTTTAGTCTATAGGCTTCTTACTTCTCTTTAGAAAAGAAAAAGATCCTGCAAATTCCTGCATACCTAGCACACAACATTGCTAGATAGGGATGTGATTTGCTTACTGATGATATTTAAGTTTCCATAATGATAGCTTTGGGTCGCTTTTCAGTTTCTTCAAAATGTGCAGAAGTAATTAATGAAATTTTGATTTGACACAAATGAAAGAAGTTACTCTCCTTAGACATATGCCTACAAGATGGCTCTCATTGCTAGACATAAAAAAGATGTTTAAATGTGGGCCTGCTGTAATCTATTTTCAAAATATGGGACAATAAGATGTTCTCTAATTCAACATATTGAGAACGAGAGCGCAGAAAAAGATAATAGTCAAAGAGAAAAAGATAATAGTCAAACATAAATTTATATGTTGAATCTCCAAAATTGCTTGTTGATCTTGGAAGAGGGCAGAGAAGCCTAAAAAGGATGAACTGATTGCAGTTGAATTGTTCGATACTATCTGTAGATGGTTAAACTCACACAGCAAAAAATGACTTCTTTTAGGGAAAAAAGCCTGCTTCAGAACTCAAAAAAAAAATGTAAGCAGTGAAGGGCAGGCAAAATAAGCAAGAGTTTTTCAACTTCTTTACTAAAACTTCAAGTTCATTTCACAAGTTTAAATTATCTATGTAATAAAAATAATAATAAACATTTGCCTGGAGAAAGAAAATTATAACTTAGGATGACATTCACTGTGCCTCCCAGGGTTTAAAATTGATGGACATTTTAGACATTGGGAGCCTATATGATACATTTGCAGACCCAAAGTCCCTGATTGACAAATGACTGATCTGGCAAAACACAATGTAGATACAAAGTGGATAGACATTTTTTGAGATCCGAAAACTAATTTTATACAAGTCTAAACTTACCTTCTGTTGCTATGAGGTCAAATCCTAAGTATTCCATGCTCAAATGCTTTTGGTTGAGAGGTGATTAACTTGACATCATCACATTGGAAGGATACCAGGAATCAGTGTAATCTGGGCTTGATTAGAAGAGAAATGCAAGTCAACATGCTTTTTTTTTATGGTGTTCAATTTACCACTACATAAAAGAGAAGAAGAATGTCTTGAAAGTTTCAGGAAGTTCAGAGAGTATTTCTGGCAGAAGAAATAGAAATACTAGAAATATCCTAATGTATTACTGGTATGAAAGAAATTAAAAAATTGTTATACTTTTCTTGTATATTCCACCGTCAGCTGTGCTGACAGCTCAGAGCCTGGAGTCTGCTTTGGGTTCTGGGTCTCCCTCTCTCTCTTTGCTCCTCTCCCTCTCCCCTTCTGTGTGTGTGTCTCTCTCTCAAAAAATGAATATGTGTTAAAAAAAATTGTTTAATTAAAAAAATAATAGCATTTGTTTGATATGACTGTGTCCCAGACTGGCTGGCTAACAAGTTGGTTTCCGTAATGCAAATCTGAATTCTGGTTCAACCGTTCACTAGCAATGTAGCCATGAACAAATCACATAACTTTCCTCAGCCAAACACACCTCATCTTACAAAATAATTACAAACAGTAATAATCCTTTAGAGGTTGTCAAGATGTTTAGAGATGGTAGATTGTCCTATAGTAAATGATCAATAAATATGAGCTCTTTTTTCAGTATAATTGTCCCATCTGAAACTATAAATCCACAGTGAGGTCTGCCATGGGGATGTTGTTTTCCATTATAAAGTTCATCTTTTCCTGACTATGTGACCTCATGGTCCTCAGTTTGCTTGTTGTTCAAGTCCTTCTTCTCTGAGGTTTTATAATGCACTGTGTGCAGGTTTAAATTTGGACTAAGTCATGTCTGACTCTTCTCTCATCAATTTTTGAGTCCATTGTACAGTTTAATTATCTTAATTGATGTATTTCTTTTTTAACATTTCCGAGTACTTTCCATTCACATCAGTTCCTTTCAGGAAAAAAAAACCCTATCATCTACTTCTGATTGTACCACTTTGGCTACTCAATTTGTTCTATATTATTATCAACCAATATTGGATATGAAGGATATCCATATATCATGGGCAGGAAAGCACTGAAGGCTGGGAATTACCAACTGGCTCCTCTTCAGGGAAAGTAGTGATTTAGGGGAAGATTTTGTGAAGTATGGCCTTTTGTTTCTTAACTTAAGTGTGCTAGCTAGAAACATTTCGAAGGAGAGAAACAGGAAAACACCAGAGAGAGACTGTCAGTTTGTCTCCTAAAGGGGTAATTTTCTAGTGGCGTTGTGCCAGGAACTGGTTTTTCCCATAGTCCTTTCCCATCCCTGAAACACAGTCACAGACTGTGTGGACGGTCAGCACAAACTGTGTCATCAGTCAGAGAAGCCAAACAGGAGAGAAATGTGAAGTTCAGCTTGTGGTTAGGGTGACCATGAAGCCAGAACGATTGGCGGAGCCAGGAGAGTCAATGTGGTGTAATCAGACAAAGACAAGGATGTGACCAATGCAATCATTTGCTTTATGACTCTGAGGCCAGCTCAGAGACTTTAGAAGATGAGATGGCCTGAAATCTCTCTTAAGGGAGGATGTGGACAACATTTTTTTTTAAAGTAAACTTTGGAGAGATCAAATAGAAAGAACTGCACAATAACAGAATCTCATACAAAAAAATAAAAACCCTGAAAAGTAAATATAATACAAAAAATAGCAAGTAAGATAACAGTATCATGTGAATTACTAACCATGTCCTCTTCCAAATTTAAATATGTACAAGTCAATGGAGAATGCCATGCCCCTGGAGAACCCTTAGAATGTTAAGTCACTGTTCATTAAGAGGAGATAGGTTCTTTCAGAGGTGTTGATGTAAGAACTTATGGGGTCATGAGGGGTACCCTCCTTCAGGGATGAGGGGTCAGTGGTTACAAGTATCACTGACAAAGGAATGAATTTACATTGGATTCTGTGGTTTTGAGGAATTAAACTTCCAGGCCTTAGAATTTAAATTTTGGGGAGTGGGAAATAAGATATTCAATCTCAGTCCATGAGAGACCACAGGATTACTCATTGCTCACTTCCTTTGGGTATTTGGTTGGTGCTAGTATAAGAGAGGGTGAATATAGGCAGGTGTGTATGTAATCTACAGGAGTCCAACATAGGAAGAACAAATATTGTTAAAATATCTATACTACACAAAGAAATCTACATATTCAATGCAATCTCTATCAAAATAACACCAGCATTCTTCACAGAGCTAGAACAAACAATCCTAAAATTTTCATAGAACCGGATAGCACCCTGAATAGCCAAAGCAATCCTGAAAAAGAAAACCAAAACTGGAGGCATCACAAGCCTGGACTTCAAGATGTATTACAAAGCTGCAATTGTCAAGACAGTATGGTACTGGAACAAAACAGACACTCAGATCAATGGAATAAAATAGAGAACCCAAAAATGGACACAAATGTATGGCCAACTAATCTTTGACAAAGCAGGAAATAATATCCAGTGTAAACAAGACAGTCTCTTCAGCAAACAGTGTTTGGAAAACTGGACAGCAATATGCAGAAGAATGAACCCAGACCACTTTCTTACACCATACACAAAAATAAACTCAAAATGGATGAAAGCCCTAAATGTAAGACAGGAAGCCATCAAAATCCTAGAGGAGAGACCATGGTGGGAGGGGAAGGAAAAAAAAAGTTAGAGAGGGAGGGAGCCAAACCATAAGAGACTCTTAAAAACTGAGAATAAACTGAGGGTTGATGGGGGGTGGGAGGGAGGGGAAAGTGGGTGATAAGCATTGAGAAGGGCACCTGTTGGGATGAGCACTGGGTGTTGTATGGAAACCAATTTGACAATAAATTTCATATTAAAAAAATCCTAGAGGAGAAAGCAGGCAAAAACCTCTTTGACCTCAGCCACAGGAACTCCTTACTTGATATGTATCCAGAGGCAAGGGAAACAAAAGCAAAAATGAACTATTGGGACCTCATCAAGAGGGGGCTGCAGTGGCTGCAGCAACTTCTTACTCAACATGTCACTGGAGGCAAGGGAAACAAAAGCAAAAATGAACTACTGGGACCTCATCAAAAGAAAAAGCTTCTGCACAGTGAAGGAAACAATCAGTAAAACTAAAAGGCAACCAACAGAATGGGAGAAGATATTGGCAAATGACATATCAGATAAAGAGTTAGTATCCAAAACCTATAAAGAACTTATCAAACTCAACACCCAAAAAACAAATAACCCAGTGAAGAAATGGGCAAAAGACATGAATAGACACTTTTCCAAAGAAGATCTCCAGATGGCTAATGAATGGACACATGAAAAGATGCTCAACATCACTCATCATCAGGGAAATACAAATCAAAACCACAATGAGATACCACCTCACACCTGTCAGAATGGCTCACATTAACAACTCAGGCAAGAACAGATGTTGGTGAGGATGTGGAGAAAGAGGAGCCCTTTTGCATTGTTGGTGGGAATGCAAGCCGGTGCAGCCACTCTGGAAAGCATTATGGAGATTCCTCAAAAAATTAAAATAAAACTACCATACTACACAGCAATTGCACTACTAGGTATTTATCCAAAGGATACAAAAATGCTGATTCGAAGGGGCACATGTACCCCAATGTTTATAGCAGCACTATCAACAATAGCCAAATTATGGAAGGAGCCCAAATGACCATAGACTGATAAATGGATAAAGAAGAAGTGTTTTATATATACACACACACACACACACACACACACACACACACACACAATGGAATATTACTTGGTGATAAAAAAGAGAACGAAACCTCGTCATTTACAGCAACGTAGATGAAACTAGAGTGTCTTAGTCTAAGCAAAATAAGTCAGAGAAAGACAGATACATGATTTCATTCATATGTGGAATTTAAGAAAGAAAACAGAATGAACATAGGGGAAGGGAAGGAAAAATAAGGTAAAAACAGAGAGCTAGAGACAAACCATAAGAGACTCTTAAATACAGAGAAAAAACTGAGGGTTGCTGGCAGGGAGTGGGTGGGAGAAGGGCTAAATGAGTGAAGGACATTAAGGAGGACACTTGTTGGGATGAGCACTGTTATATGTAAGTGATGAATCACTAAATTCTATTCCTGAAATTATTACACTAATATGTTAACTAACTTGGATTTAAATTTTTAAAAATTCAAAATAAATAAATACATACATACATACATACATGGATAAAAATAAAAGAGTTCAACATTGACAGTGGGAGTTTAAAGAATCCAAGCATGGGACACCTTCGTTAGAGTTTAGTCTAGAGAGAAAGGGATTATACTTGATTTTGCAGAGAGAAAGAGAGAGCAAATGAGGTCTTACCATGGGAGTACCAAACCACAGAAGGCCACCATTGTCACCATGTAGGGTCAATTTCTGAAAGTGACACCACATGGCAGCAAGAGGTAGGTACAATAATAGACTGATAAACTGTTAACACTAGCCTGAATTTGATACAGAAGCCAATTGCTACCCCATTTTCCATTTGGGGATGTGTAATACCCTTGGGTTCATGGAAAATCCAGGGGGAGGAGAAGGAACTAGAATTCTTGCTATCAAAGTAGGTGTTGAATCCATCAATTACACTGAAAATTAATAGAGACAGGACTATATTCTCACACCAGGTGGTAGGGCATATATTCAGTCTGCAAAAAGTATAACTTGTTTATTTTTAGAGATTTCTACATTTTTAATGAATTAGCTTTCAAAGACATCACTAGATCTCATAGTGTTCCACTGGAATATAAACTTCATGAGGTTAAAGAATTCAGTGCTATATTCTCAGAACTTGGGAATATAGTATGCTCCCAATAAATACTTATTGTATAAATGAATAGAAGTTTTATTCATTATAATATTTTGAACTTCATAAATACTAATTAAATATAGAGGTCGCTAAAGTGAACAGAAAAAAATACAAACACATCAGTTGATTTGGTTTGCATATCACAGATAAGTAAATATTTTAAATTTATCTAGGCCTAAGAAAATAAAACATAATTCATTTAAATATAGAGAAACACTTATGGATATTTATATTATGCCAGAGACTGTTCTAAAATTTAATGGAAAGAGCAGGTTCCTGGTTTTAAGGAATCTATTGAAAGGGATGTACAATCCAAAGACACATTACAATTCACTTTAACAGTGGTATGTGGACAGTATTCAGGAAGACTGGAGTGATGCATCTAAAGCAAACTGAAATGAAGGGTCTTATGACAGGCTCTATGAAAATGGCCCCTGAATGAACCTTTAAACAATAGGACAAAGAATAGTTAGCAAAGAACAGGAAAAGATCCAGGTACAAAGTATATACAAACCATGGATACACAGAGCATCTTGTGTTTTAGGAGAAACTATATGTACATAGTTTGATATGGCAAGAGAAAAGAATGCAAGGAAGGGTGTATCAGCCAGAAGCAGAACCACTAGGAGGCAGATAGGTGATAGATGATAGATAGGAAGGTAAGTAGATAGATAGATAGATAGATAGATAGATAGATAGATAGATAGATAATAGATTGATAGATGATATAGATAGGTAGATTGAGGTAGATAATAATAATAATAGATAAATAAATAATAATAGTAGATAGATGATAGATAGTTGATAGATGATAGATAATGATGATGATGATAGATTAGATAGATAGATAGATAGATAGATATAAATAGATATACAGATATAAAATTTAATAGTTATTTGAGCTGATGCAAATATGGGAACTGATTAAGCAGTTTCTGTAGTGCTGATGTCTTTACTGACAAAGGTTTCCTACTGCTTCTGTCACTGTTGGCTCACTGTACTCATCCATATTAGCTGGCCTTGCTCAGCAGCTGGGTTCTGCCTCATTCAGCCACAGCCAATCATGCCTCTCTCTTTTGCTCATGTCATTTGTCCCAATTCTGTGCCTTCCATCCCCTCCTCCTGATATTCTCCTTTTCCAGCCTGATATCACTGCTTTGAGTTTGCTGCTGTTGGAGAGGATTCTCATCATTCCTAGTTCTTTAGTAACAGCTACAATGGTTCCTAAGTAACTTAGAATATATTTTGCATGGAACAAAATTTGAAGGAAGATAGCTGAGTGTTTGAAAAGCATTTATTCCCACTGATAATCACTAGTGGATTGATATAGGCATATGTGTTTCTGGTTTGTCATACGATAGAGGGAATACCCTTCTTTGTTAGGATATTTGTCTCCCCATCTAACACCCAATTGCCACCTGACTCCTGCCATCTTCCCTGGCATTGGAGTAACCACCTATCCCTTTGCTTGAGGGTGTTACTCCCAGTACCAAAGGTATATGATTTAATCCCCCAACCCCTTACATCCATTCAGTGAGTCCTTCTGGGAATGGTTGGATCCTGAGGTAAGTAGATATGCAGATTAACCTGGTCTTAAACCACTCACCACCAGAAATTCAATATACAGATATTTCCATTAGCCCCCTAAATCTTCATGCTTCAAACCAGAGCCACAATATTAAAATAAAAATTACTTTTTTTTAAATAAAGAGTATTTTTGTGGCAAATATAATCTAGCCAGGAAACATAATCTGGTATGGGAAATCTCTGGGAAGTATGTTTCAATATCTAGGCAACTCTCACAAACTTTTGTTCCAGTCTTCTTGCAATGTGACTATTTTTTGCAGTTTTTTGAAGATTATATAAACTAACATGGAAAAACTCTTAAAATGTTAATACACACTGAAATTTTCTTACTATCAGATAAAAAAAATGATGGTATTTTGAGAGTTGAGCCAAGATTTGAGGGCTAAAAAAAAGATTTGAGGACTAATTAAAATGAACATGGAGTTTTATAGACAACAGTATTGTCACGGAATTTTGGATGCAAGGAAATTTTCATGTAGTTCAACTGTTCGCTATTTGAAAAATTCCCCCTTCAGCATAGAAGATGCTAAATTAATATTTTGAATGAAAGGACTGTGTTGAAGGTGACCTGAATTATTGATTAGTATTTATTAATCCCAGTAATTTTACCCACAAATCCCATTCTGTTATTCCCTGAACAATTTTGCTGAGCCTTATAATGCAATAAGTTAATATAACCAAAACACACACACACACGCACACACACACACACACTTCTAGATTTGTGTAATAGATAAAATGTGCATCTTTTTAATGCATTAAGTAATCTGTTTAAAGATAAAAATTTTAAATGTCCCTGACTAAAGTTAAAGAAAATCTAGACTGAATTTCATAAAAGTACATATAACCCTAACTGTAAAAATATCTTGGATTGTAGGAATAAAAGATTTATATATTTTAAAAAGAGCTAGAGCCTTTTAATTTCTTTAAACAAGCATTTCAACTAGATCAAACCCAGGTTTTTACCACAAAGAAAAGATATCCAGTGTGTAAAACAAATAAGTTTTTATATATTCATAGTCACTTGAACAATTTTCCTTTCAATATACGATTCTTCTGGAATGTATAGTCAGGAACTCCAAGACATTCTGACATAGATCCAGGCAGTATTGTATATTCTAGATTAAAATGGAGTCCAAAGCCTTTGATACATCCTCAAGGCATTTCAGAATCTTACACCTCTTCTGTGAACATTTATGTCAAACTTATAGTAGCATGAAGATAGCTCTTTTTCTCAGTACTACCTCAAAGTCAACTGCTAACAGAACACGTATTAAAGAAAATTAGAGCACTGATTTCACTTTTGCGTTTGGATTTGCATCATTTCTAGTTTACTTTTCTAAGTGTGTTTTTATATTCCTCCCAGACATCAGTTTCAGCAGACGCTCTAGAAGAATTGTGAGACCCTTGAAAAGTTAACCACAACTACTTCTCATTCTCAATAATTAGTAGGATCTTAGGTACGCCAGACAGTTTCTCAGAAAGATCTGAAATTACAGGCTTAAGTTACTTACTTCCTTTTTTTTTACTTCCTATTTTTTGACAGTGGGAGCCAAAAACATTGGGTGTTTCTCTTCAGCTGCTTTCCAAACTGTACAAGTGGAAAAATAAAAGACAAGGGAGATTTAGCCCCATAAACAGCTTCCATTTTGACTTTCTCTTTTAAATTCATTTAGTGGATATAGGCACATGGTTTACACAAACTGGGCCTACAAGGCTGTATAATTTATGAGTGCTGGCTTGTCTTTTGGATATTTTAACTTTTTCTCCTGGCAGGTCATACCATGCCAACTGTGTGCAAAAGTAAGTTTGGATCCTAGTATATTGCCAGACAACATTTGAGGACACTTCCTTTTTTTTTCCTTTGAGAAAGAAAGCTCTTTGGGACAATGCTGTTACAGTGAGAACTTAGGTGAAGTTTGATTTTGTACTGGGTCATAATATAGTAGAAATCTAATCTTTTCTTGATTTTGCTCACCTACATGGAGATTGGCAAATGTAACAAAATGTTTTTAAAAAATTTTTAAAAATGTTTATTTACTTTTGAGAGAGAGAGAGAGAGAGAGAGAGAGAGAGAGAGAGAGACGGCGGGGAAGGGGCAGAGAGAGGGAGACACAGAACCCGAAGTAGGCTCCAGGCTCTGAGGTGTCAGCACAGAGCCCGACCCAGGGCTCGAACTCACAAACCTTGAGATCATGACCCGAGCCAAAGTCAGATGCTTAACTAACTGAGCCACTCAGGCTCCCCACAGAATGTTCTTTAACGTGTTAAGAGTTAACACGATAACTCCACTCCCAATAATTTATCTTAAGGACAAAAATATGAATAAGAATTTTTTCAAGTTGTGTTTATCATAACATCATTAGCTGTAGGAAAATTCCTGGTAATCCAGTAATAGATCCAGCAATAGATCACATGGATGTACTCATGTTTGGGAAGCATGACTCAGGATTCTTGGGAAATCAGAAGGCCTATCTGGAACTGCAATTTCATTTAGTCCCAATATCTTAGCACTCCATCAAGAAAGAGCAGGAAACTTTAGCTCAACAGTTCAGAACAGGGGTCATCAAACTCTTTCTGTAAAGGGTCAGGGAGTAAATATTTCAGGCTTTGTCGGCTATGTGGTCTCTCTGTCCAACTACCTGACGTGCCATTGAGAGTGAAAGCAGCTTGAACAAAACAAATGAATAGGCACAGCTATCTTCCAATAGAACTTTGTGTATCATCACTGAAATTTCAATTCCACGTAGTTTCCGTGTGTCATGAAATATTCTTCTTCTTCAGATTTTTTTATCCAACCACTGAAAAGGCAAAAAACATTATTAGCTCACAGGCCTATTTGAATAGAGGCAGGGGGCCAGATTTCACCGGCTGGTTGTAGTTTGCCAACCAGGGATTAGAACATGGACTCTGGAGTCACAGCTGGTTTGGGTCCTAATTTTACTATTGGTGGCTGAGTTATACTTAAGGGAAATAGTCAAAAATGACTCACGATAAAAGTATACACAACGCTCTGTCCTTGAGGGGCTAGAAATTAGAAGCTTGCTTCCTTCCCTCATTGTCCTTGTTATCAGTACAGGAGGCTTCTGTGGCAATGTTACATCTGGGCCCTCTCCAACTGGTCTGGCAAACGTACATCAAAAGCAAACAAACAAAAACAAACCAAATATCCAACAAAATAGAAATAGTTACATACGTTAGAATAATTTCACAAAACAAAATAGAATGCAACCATTAAAAAATCATGTTTTAAAACACATTCTGTGACATGTAAATAATATAAATGTAACTACAACTACAGGCTATGACTGTATGGTATACAGCATGGTCCCTGAAAGGTACCTGGAATTTGATCAATAAAGATTGGAATAATTCAAATATTTTATGTTAAAGAATCCCCTGCACACATAATGAAATAGTATTTTAACATAATCCACAGAATATGTGCTCTGCGTGATGCACAGAACTTGGTAAATGTCAGAAATTGATGTATGTTGGGACACATTATGGGAGATCTTGGAGAACAAGAATCAGGAGAGTGATGTGGGAAAAGAAAGGCAAGTGGACCTCAGAGAACACCTGCATGTTCACAGGCCACCTGAGTCAGGACAACAATCCTAGAAAGTCATTTGCCAATATGGCTACTTCTCCTGCTAAGAAGGGAAAATTTTAAATTCCCTATTGTTTGTTAGTGGAGAATATAGTATAAGGAAATTAGTATCTAAGGAGAAGAGGGGCACCTGGGTGGCTCAGTCAGTTGAGCATCCAACTTTGACTCAGGTCATGATCCCACAGTTTGTGAGTTTGAGCCCTGCATCAGGCTCTTTGCTGACAGCTCAGAGCCTGGAGTCTGTTTCAGATTCTGTGTCTCCCTCTCTATCTGCCCCTCCCCCTCCTCAAAAATAAGTAAATGTTAAAAATAAAATAAAATAATTAAAAATTTAAAAAAAGAAGCTAAGGAGGAGAATCCAAATGAGGCCATGAAGAGATGGTCTTGTCTCCTTTCTCAGGTAGAAATATTTCTAGCACTGTCTTCCAATAAAGAGAAGACAAATTATTCCCTTAATTGTATAAATGCAAGTAGTACTAATGTTTTCTGTAATTCAGAAAGAAGAAAGAAACCAAACATTATTTTGTTAGCCTTCTGCATTAGTCTAGGTTCTCCAGAGAAACACAACTAACAGTTTGTATATCTATCTATCTATCTATCTATCTATCTATCTATCTATCTATCTATCTATACCTACTATTAGTTCTGTATATAGTATATATGTTACATACACTTATAACTTATAACTTATGTGAGAGGAGATTTAGTATAGTAGTTGGCTCACAGGGCTATGGAAGCTGAAAACTCCCACAATCTATGGTCCACAGGTGGAGAACCAGGGAGCTGATACAGTAACTCTGAAGGCCTGAGAACTTGGGGCAGCTGGTGTAAGTCCTAGCGTTCAAAGGCTCAAGAACCAGAAGCTCTGACATCCAAGGGCAGAAGAAAAGGGGCATTACAACCTAATCAGAGAGAGCAAATTTCCTCTTCCTCTGCCTCCTTGTTCTATTCAGGCCTTAACACATTGGGTGATGCCCACCCACCCTGATGAAGGTGGATCTTATTCACTGTCTACTGATGCAAATACTAATCTCTTCCAGAAATATCTTCACAGACACCCAGAAATAAGGTTTTACCAGCTATCTGGTCATCTCTTGGCTCAGTCAAGTTGACACATAAAATTAACCACACACCATCCCTCATTTTTATTTTATCTATTCTCCCTCCGCTGGATTTTTACTTTTCCAAATCATGATATAATCCATTTACCTCAAACTCAACTTTTCTATATTTTCTATGTCAAACTCAACTTTTCTATATTTTCTATGTCAAAATAAAGAGAAGAAAATTTTGCTTGCTGCAGTCCACATAACTCAACAGCAGAAGGAATTATTGATGTTTTTTGTTTTTTGTTTTACCCAAAAGTCATTCACAAAATGAATACAGGCATGAACTCTCTTCTGCTGCAACTTTTTGTCCTACGAACACTCTGCCATCGTGAATCTCTTGGTGGATCCAACATGGCTGCACAAACAGGCCACGCATGAAGGCTTTGGAGACACAAACTGCCGGAGTCATAGTTTAAGGGTTTCTGATGTGGTTGGTTTTACTTGTTTGAGAACAGGTGATTTTACCTTAGTGCTTGCATTTTCCTCCCTTGTCAAGGTCTTATCAGGCCAATGAGGAGAGTGACTTTGGGTCGTGAAAGGAGAGAAAAAAATCCAACTTGGAGCCCAACTTGTGGCAACCCTAACTTCTGGAACTGAAAAAGATTTCCTTGAGATATGAAGGCAGCTGAAAGATGAACGATTTAATAAATTATGGGAGGAGGGGATTCTTCATTTTTGTTTTTGTACTTAGGCTGCTCATTTCAAGATTGCTCATGTCAAAGCCACTGAGCCCTACAAGGACCCGGTACTGCCGGACCAGCTGTAAATGGCTAGCATCTAGCTTGATTGGTTGGCGTTTGAGCCATTATGAGATATTTTAAATGTTCCTTTTAGATATAAATCAAATCCAAATCGTACTTAAGGATACAGTTTAGCTAAGTTCTTTATGGGATTTCTCTGAAGCAATGTTACACATTTTTTTTTTGTCCCGAGATATTGCTCCTTAAATTTATTAGATGGATGTCTTGTTAGCCATGTGACAATTTGATAGTTGTAAATCTATTTGGCTTATACTGCTTCACAATTTAGAAATAGCTCTGTTCAGAACCCATATTTTAATCGAGTATTATTTGACAGAGTGGAAAAATAAGAGTTCAAGTCCCAATTCACCCTTACTTAGTTTGCTTTTCTAAATGGCCTTTAAGTTTGTCTGCCCCATTATGAGGTCAACAGCAATCATTCCTTTATTTTGAGAAACATCCCAATCTATTTGACCTTCTTACCTCACAATACTATGGTTGCTATGAAGACATAAATTTGATACCTAATCTAATTTTTAAAGGGCTTTTATAACTCATAGCACAACCTATGAACATTATAAAACAATCACATGTGCAGGCGCACACGCACACACACACATTCCCGGTACTTAATTGTATAAAGTTCAATGTAAAATCTCCCATTCATTTTTCGCCCATTATATATTCCCCAGAGGAAGCCAGTGCACTGAAAAGAAAATTCAGTAATGTAATGTCTACCAAAGAACACAAGATTTTGGTACTACTGCCATACCTGTTTTTGTAGGGTGCACAGGTGACTTTACAGGTCACCACACAGGCCATGCAGAAGCGAGTCTTGGCACGAAGCCTCGTTATTCTCCTCGAACACAGAATACAGGAGTCTTGTGAGGAGCCACCAGGAGGCCTTCTCCCGCCCACTCCCTCTCTCACCTGGGAGGCTATTATGAAACAGTTTCTTTCTCATCCCCTCCCAGGTTTTGAAGGTGAGAGCTGTTGTTGTCCACCCCATGCCCCAGAACATAGCTGCAGGCTGTGAAACGGCTTGGCTGCCGCCTACAATTGGTTCCTGGACAGCAGACTATCTCAACAATTTGCATTGCGCTCTCCTGCCCCTTTTCATCTTGGTGTCATCCATTTTGGTGTGTGGGACAGGGCCAGGTTGCTGGCACCTTTTGGCCACTCTTCCTTTTGCTGTCAATGTAAGTAATAAACAGCCTAAATTTCAAGGCCCTTCACTATGTCTTTTCTAGCTGAATCTGTCCGGTCTTGGACTTAACCTCTGTCTCACTTTTATCTTTCGTGCATATTAACCCATTTAATCCCGAAAATAATTTTATGAAGTGTTTTTTATAAGGATGGATAAACTGAGTGCTATAGACTGAATGCTTGTGTCCTCCCAACCCCAAATTCATACGTTGAAGCCATAACTCTCAATGTAGCGGCATTAGGAAGTGGGGCCTGCGTAATCAGGTTTAGATGAGGACCTGAGGGTAGAGCCTCCATGATGGTTAGTGTCCTTGTAAAAACTAGAAGGGAAACTAAGCTCTCCCTCTCTCTATGCAAGCACAAAGAAGACGTTATGTGAGCACACAGTAAGATGGTGTCTGTCTGCAGGCCAGGAAGAGAGTCTTTCACCAGGAACTAAATCTGCCAGCACCTTGATCTTGGACCACCAGAACTGGGAGGAATAAATGTTGTTTAAGCCAGACAATCTATGGTATTTTGTTATAGCAGCCTGAGTGGCCTAAGACATTGAGATATAGAGGTAACAGGTCATCTTGGCAAGTGGTAAAAGCCCACTTATTTATTTATATATTTATTAATTTATCTATCCATCTATCTATTTACTTATAAGTAGGCTCCACACCCAAAGCAGAGCCCAACGTGAGGTTTGAACTCATGACCATGAGATCAAGAACTGAGCTGAGATCAAAAGTTGGATACTTAACTGACTGAGCCACTCAGGCACCCCCCGTAAAAGCCAACTTTAAACCAAGATGATTTTGTCATGGAGATTTTGCTCTTAACCACTGCTCTAAGCTGATTTTTATATCTATGTTTAATATATTTAAAATATTTAAACTATACTTTAAAAAAACAAGGAAAGGAAGTAAGAAAGCCAACTAACCAGAACGGTTATAATCAAAGACACAGTTGATAAACATCATTGGGGACGTGGAGGAATTGGAACCCTCATGCATTGCCGATAGTTATTTAAAATGGCACAGCCACTTTTTAAAAATGGTTAGGCACTTCCTCAAAAGGACTTAACAATTCCTTAATAAGTATATACCTAAGAGAAATGAAAATGGATCTCTACCAAAAATTTGTACATGAACATTCACAGCAACACATTATCTTTATCCCTTCATCTATTGATAGACTCTTAGCTTGTTTCCATTCCTTGGCTATTGTGAATAATGCTGCAATAAATGGGAGTACAAATATATCTCTTCAAGATAATGATTTATTTTAGTTTTTATTTTTGCCTCCAAACTACCTGTTATTATTTATTTTCACGGTCCTCAGATAGTTGTTTTATGTATTCTGCCCTGGGTGTTGAGTTGTAATCAGTGTTATAGGTAAAAAAAAGCCAATTTAGCCAGAGCTGGAGTTGTTCCTGGACCCTGCCCACACCCCAAGGAGGGAGGTGAGGCACCCATGCCCAACCTTTATAATATATAAAATAACCTGTGTAGTAACTTCTTATATAAATTCTTATTGTAAAGATTATTTTATAACAATAATTTCACAATTTGGTTTCCATTACACCTAGCAGAGTGCCACATGCAAAAAAGCCACTTGGTAACTACATTTTAGTAAAAATCAAGTAATGATCCTCTGTTAGGAGATACTTACCACTGATTTGAACTTTCTTCCACTTTTGTATGGCCATCCAGGAAATCTTTTCTAGTCTTCTATTTTCTCTATAGGTCAACAAAGAAATGGCAAGGTAGAAAAGGATGAGTGACTTCAAATAAAGGAGAAAACAATAGTATTAACTCAATTTAAACTTTTTTAAAACTTAAAGGACAAATATCTTACCTGTAGATAAGTTGGAAATGTTTAATCGTAGCCATATTTTCAAAGGCAAAATACATGAAGATCATGGTGAATAGTGAAAAATCACTTCTACTGTAACCCATCTATGATGTCTTTGTAAACAAAATATCATTTTTAATATGTCTATTCTGAATGAATGTGTGTATGCACTCATTAATGTTAGAGTTTCAGTTTTTGAATATGAAGATAAGATAAATATCTCAAATAAACCATAGATATGAACCACCCTAACTTTGGTGTGGAAAGCAAAGAATAATGAGTGAATCAAAAGGAGAGAGAGAAATCACTTTTCTTTGGAAAAAATTAGTAAGATCTCAAGAGAATAAGGGAAGAGCAGCCATGTACAAAAGCCAGAGATGGGAAATGAGAAATCAGGCTTCGTGACTGCTCTCTTGAAATGCGGCAGAAATGAATCAAGACGCATCATTGTATCTCAGGCAGAATTGGGGTGGCTTTAAGGATTAGAGTCTTCCTAGAAATCTTTGGAGAGAAGGACCAAGGACAAAAAAAAAAGAGTAGATTTAGGGAATAAGCTGGCAATCTGAACCGAGTAAACATTTGTATGTTCCTCTAAACTCTGCCTATCTACTGGACAATAATATTTTCTGCTTTAAAATAAGTGACCTGAGATGGACAATAATATTTTCTGCTTTAAAATAAGTGACCTGTGAGGGGGTCAGATTGAGGGTGGGAGTCAGGCTACAAATTCTGGCAAGCAAGTACTCACAGGGTAGTGGCTGCAGAAGAGAAGAAAAGGCAGGGACTCTGGATTTCTTGTAAGTGCACACCTTCCTTCAAATGCTTATGAATAATGAACGAGTAGTAGAAGATTCTAGAAACACATTCCATTCTCATCTTGCTTTCTTTTTTTTTAGGAGTTCTTTTTAATGTTTATTTATTTTTGAGAGAGAGAGAGCATGAGCTGGGGAGGGTCAGAGAGAGGGAGACAGAGGATCCGAAGCAGGCTCCATGCTGAGAGCACAGCTGAAAGCATAGAGCCCAGCATGGGGCTCGAACTCACAAACCGTGAGATCATGACCTGAGCCGAAGTTAGGCACTTAACCGACTGAGCCACCCAGGTTCCCCTCATCTTGCTTTCATTGTGTTGCTTCTTGTTTTAGAATTAAAACTCTTTAGCATTAACTGGGAGAGCGTGATTGGAGAACTATAATTTTGGGTATGGCTATGCTCAGACCACTAAGTTTTCCAAATCATATGTTACAAGAAAATAAATGACTACAAATGGGCTATAGGTAATCTTCTATATATAACACTTATTGACCCTTGGAGGAATGCTTTCCATTTTGCAATAATGTCAGTCAATATTAAGAATTTGAGGTCTTATTAAAAGATTTTCTAAAAAGGAAAGCTCTTAGAGATAAATCTGCAGCCACAAAGTGAAGCAAGACATGTGATATGACAGCCATATAATGGGAAATTTACTATAAATTAGCCACATGAAACAGCACAACTAGGAGGATACATTATCTTTTACTATCAAAAATGTGCTTTGTTCGGCGTTGCAACATAGAGTATCTTATTGGCAGGAAAATAAAAGGCTCTTGGGTTTGTCCCAGCTGTATACTTAACAAGGCCCCACAGCTGCTTTTTTAGATCTTTTGTGGTAAACCATTTAAGAAGAAAGAGAGTGTGTTTTATCATAAACATCCTGATCCATGTTCTCCCCAATTCATTCTCCACCTCAGACTTCTTTCAAAATGCAGAGCTTGGCCTATTATCAGAAAGTAAAGAGACTAAGGTTTTGCAACTAGAATTTTAATAAATCCTTTGGACTTTTAAGTCTATTGGTCAACCAGAGAGTGAACCAGCAGCCAAGGGAACAAAGGGAAGAAGTCCTCCTCCTGGACACCCCCCACACCCTCCCAGTCAAAAGCTTGACTGACAGTGCCACTAGCTGTTGGAGTGGCCACAAGGACCCACCCTCCTAGCACTGGCATCTGCTGTGACCATAGTATGGCTACCCAGGTGGTCAGAAGAGCCCCATCACATGCAATGAGAATTGCCAAAGTGGCCCCTGCCACATTTCTACACTCTTGGCTAGCAGAGATACATTAGACTTTCTGGGCTATTCAAGAGTTTCGACCATATAATATCCAAGGAAAAGAACACAATATACTAAAAGCTTCAAGCTTTGATGGGAAAATCCACAGAATTTTTGGACAATTGCCTTTCACTGAAACTAGCCTCACTCTATAGCTTTTAGTACAAACCAAGAGCAAGTCGTCTCCCAGGATATTCAAAATGGTACCACCAACTTTTCTCTATTGCCCCTACAAGAGAGACTCTTGAAGCAGGCTTCCTGTGGCCGCTTCCCTTTGCTCCTTGATTAAACTGTGAAATATGTCCTCTGTGATTTCTGGTTCATGCTTCTCATTTCATGCTTTTAAATGTAAAAATTTCCTGCCCCCTCTCTTCTTTCATTCCTACTCATTTTTCTGAACCCAGTCAGTAGAGCAAGAATGAATCAACTGAAGCCTGTGGCAGGCCTGGATCTCAGTCTACCCCCAGAAGACTACACCATCAGCTTTGGGGAGGTATGCAGGATTTGGGCTCTGCCTTTTACAAACACTTTTGCTGATTATTTCCTGGTTTTCAATCTGTTCTAAAGGAAAATGTGACCAAGATAATCTATTGCCTTAAATTTATGGTAGGCAGCATATTCTTCCAAAGACTTAGAAACATGGGTAACCAAATCATGGGGATTGCAAAGAAACTTAATTATTCTTCCCTACGGTTTGGTCATTTCTTCAGGCCTACATGGAATCTTGTGTCACTTCCAGTAGAAGATATTCAAGATCTTAGAGAGAGGTGCAACAAATCACCCAATGTCTCTCCTTTAAATGCGGCTGGCAGTCCTGTCTGGCCAATGGTTTGGTAGCAATGACAGAGCAGTGAAAGTAGAGAAGGAGAACGGGGCGGGGGTGGGGGGTGGGTAAAAGGCTGAAATACGTTAAGAATTATTGATACACTTCTGCCCCTCACACCCTCTGACAATCAAGATTTTGGTCCCACAACATTTCTCATTAATCCCAGTAGCAACTGTGGAATGACTCAAAACAGATTGAAAAGCCTTCCTTACATGGAACAGAAACGAATTCAAATAGCCTACTCTCAGAGATATCAAAATATTAAAACCTTTCCAAATACTCAGCATGTGTATATGGGGATCTTATCCATGAAATGACACCATAGCCAGTGACACAGATAAATGACTTAAAAATATATGACTGAACTTTCTAAATGAGACTTACAAAAATAGAATATTAATTAATATAATTCCTTGTTTAGTTTAATTGGGGGAGGGATTTGCTTTTATGGGGAAAATTGAAGTGTGTTGCCTAATTATCCATAAAATTATGGAAGCTCAATAAAATGTTCTAAGTTATTTAACAATCTGTTACACTTTTTTTTATCTTCCTGAATATTTTGGTTTGTAAAGTTTTTGACTTAGTCTTGGAGAGCTATGTAACCTTTACCTAGACTTTAAATTGTGGGTCTAGTAACATTACAGGTAACACCAGTGACTTGTACAACCGATTGATTTATTAATTCTTTGACTTATAATTTATGTAACATTATGTGTTCAGAATTTTAAGAAATCATGGATAAATCAGGCACACATACTTACTTCAAGAAGCTAAAGTACTCGTAAAGATGTTTGTATAAATAACTATTGTTTAAGGAGTAAATACCTACATATACTGAAAAATGAGGCATGTACTGTTATATTTATGTAAGATTTTTGCTAGCTTATACATATGAGTTATTGGTAAAAAGCTACTTTACAATAGAATTATATAACTGGGAAAGGGGAGCTAGTTACGTTCACTCTGTAGGGAGCAGGTGGTAGGAAAGGGTAGATTCTAACCATAAAAAGATAAAAGACAGATAGTCTTGGGGAGACACCAAAGACATAGAGTGGGGAAGTGTGAGTATATGTGGGAATGCTGGGTAGGCCTGCTGGAACCTGGGGGGAGTTATGATGGATTCGGTATGGAGGTTGGGATCATATAGAAGGATTGCATTCTGGGCTATATGGCATGGCTATTCTTGGACGGCAGTGGGAAACCATGGATAGATGAATACATGATATTCAAATTGTTCTTTAGGAAGACTTAACTGTAGTGCTATGAATGCACTGGAGTGAGGAAATATTAAAATGTTGCTCTAACAGTCCAGGTGAAGATGGATGATTAAATACTGAGTGGCTGAGTGAGCACGTGAATGAAAATTATAATAGAAAGAAGGGGACAGTTGCAGGTGTCCTCATGACAGAATCAGTCACACATTAAACAATGTGGAAAACCCTAGCCCCTTTACTCAGTTTTCTTTGAAACATAAAAATGACCCTTGCTTTGGAAGACCATTGCACAAACACTGAACAATTTTCAAATCGTGGACCAAGTGAATCTTGAAAACAGCTATAGTTAGCACACCACATCCATCTGAGTTTCTCCTTGTTCTTGCATGAAATAGTTCAAAGTCATGTACTCAGAGTACTTTTCACAGTACCATGGAAGTGTCAAGTTGACTACAAGCACGTATTTCCATCTGATATCAAACACACTGCCAAGCTTTAACTTTGCAATGAAACTGCAGTATGCCAAATAGAAAATCAGAGAACTGTGATCTTCTGAATGTCGATGTACCAGCTGACCTATGGATGCATATTGTCCTGGTTTTGAAATTAAAGAGTCTCACTAAGGTCATCTGGCTCACAGGGAAAATAAGCCAGTGTATGTGATCTGATATTTTTATGTCAGTGATTTACTTGACTGTCTCTTCAAATTAAGCTTCAACTACCCTACCTTTCTTTATGTCAGTTGTTCTTGCTGAAGTCTAAATAAAGGAAATTTAATCCACTCAAACTATAGACTGAAAATAAACACTGAAGAGGAAAAGTAAGCAGCCTATGTTATTGGAATTCCAAGAGCTCTTTGAGTTCGGCCAGCACTACTCTTATTGGGGACCATCCGGTGGGACCTTTGGTAAATGCATAAACAAAAAGCCAAGTACTATCAAGTAATTGTCTGGCAATATCAGAAAATTTCCATCTTATTTCAGAGAAAAGCACCCTTTGGTGTCAGTGAGCATAACATAACAGTGAGGAAATCCACATTGGCATGCAATGGCTTTTCCCCATTAAGCCATAAAGGGCAGGCTGAGTTATGTTCATGCCTTGCCAAACAAGTTTTAGCTGAAGTCAGGAAAGTGGAAAATGCCTGGGTATTTCATTGTGCAATGGAGAACACCAGATATATTAAGAGACAAGCAAGAGGCAGCAATTTATTGACTGACAAACATGCTCAAATGGAAATAGGGAGCCAGAGGACTGGCCATAGAATGGATTTTCCTGTAATAGTTTGCAACTGAAATTTCCTGGAAAAGACCACCCTCCCAGAGAATGGAGAACTGCTCGCGTGTGCGTGGCACAGGCCATCTGAATGGCCCACATTTTCAAGCCAGACAATTTAGGAAATTATACGACTGGAATTTTAAAACCTGCAGTTCTACTTCATATATCACAAAGCCCTGTATTTCTTATCCTGTAATCTTTTAAGCTTGAAATTCCACAAGAGAAATGTTTAATGAATATTGTTCTTTTCCATCCTTTGAAATCCTTTCTTATTAATTTGAAGTAACTGGCAAAATGGTAATTATTGGGCAGTCTGGATCAGAGAGTGTTTCTAAAGCAGTTTTTATATTGAAAGAGTCAGAGATGAAGAGGAGAGAAAGAGAAGAGAAACAGACAAATAGGAGAGGGGAGAGAAGGAGCGAGAGCAAGAACAGGAGAATATCCCTTACTTGAGTGAAGGAAAGATAATTTAATTGAGATGACTTTAGCACATGTAATTAATTCACTTCTCCGAATAGCCCGCTGTGGTTATTTTGAACCCCATTCTATAGCTGAAAGAGAGACTACGAGAGGTTAAATAAGTTGTCCAAGGTCATACAGACAGGAGAAACTCAACAGTAAGATTTTTCACTAGAAACCACTGACTCCTAAACCCTGCAATTTCTGCTGTTCCTCAGCACATCCTCAGCATGCCAAGAGTTGATAAAGAAAGCTCCTTGAGAATTACCTAAAATTTATTTCTATTATTTTGGTGGTTGGTATTCAAGTGAATGATTTTAAATGCTTTAAAAAAGTGTTTCAAAATTCACCATATCGCTCTGGAATAAAGACATCTTTCCCAGCTCTGCCACAGCTTTGCTCTGTGACCTGAGGCAAGTTACTTAAACTCCCCAAGACTCACTTTCTTCATATGTGAAACAGGAAGAATAAAATCAACTTCATAGGTTATTATATTAAATGAGGTAATCTAAAGAAACACTTACCACAGTGCCTAGCACATAGTAATGATCAGTTAAGGTTAGTGACAATAGCCAGGTAGATTATGACACTTTAACAAACAGCCATTAAAATATCATTGATTTTAAAACATAAAGTTAACTTGTCATTCACTTAAGTGTCAGTCATTGGTCAGCTGAGCTTTAAATTAGGCTCACTCAAGGTCTCACAGTGAAGGAAGCCTCATTTCAATGTGGCACAGGCTTCCTTGGTCACTTCAGTGACAGAAGTGACAATGGTGACTTAGGCTATTGGTCCTTAAGAGCTTACATCTGCAAGTGAAACATGATACTTCTGCCTATATTTCATTAATCAAAGAAAGCTTCATGACCCAGCCAAATTCACTGGGTTGGGGTAGGCCTGGGAGTAGTATGGGCTGTGTAATCCTATCATGCACCCAGAATCAATCATAACAATTATTTAAAATAATTTCTACCATTCATTTGCAAAAAGAAATATAAACTTAAATCCTCTTTATCAAGCAAAATTTAGTGAAATCATTGATAATGAAATTTTATTATACTGTATTAGCAAATACAAATACCCCTCTGTATCCAAATTGATTCATTCCCAAATTCAACTACCAAGGGATTGGGACTGAGGAGCACTGGTACTTGAGAACCAAGTGAGACACTTCACTAAATGAAGACCTTTTCTTCTGACGTACTTTTCACACAGATATCCCAGTATCCTAACTGTATTCGTCTACAGTTGCTTTTTATCATTCTCTCTCCCTTCCTCTCTCTCTCTCTCTCTCTCTCTCTCTCTCTCTCTCTCTCCCCCACTTTCTCCTCCATCTCCCTGCTGTGTGTGTGTGTGTGTGTGTGTGTGTGTGTAATCATTTGAAAGTTATAGACATGATGCTCCATTACCTGTAAGTATGTTAATATGCATTTTATAACAAATGACATGCTCTTATATAATTATGATACAATCATAAAAATGAGGAAATTAACATTGGCACAATACTACCATCCAATCCAATGGCCCCATTGAGATTTTGTCTATTGCTCCAATGATATCACTTATGAACTCTTTCCCTTATGGTTCAGAATCCATTCATTTAGTTGTCATGTCTCTTGAGCCCCCTAAATTAGAATAGTTCCTCAGGGTTTTATTTTTCCCTTGTATTTCATGATCTTGACATTTTTGAGGCATGCAGACCAGTTACTTTGTAGAATAATCTTCATTGTGGGTTTGCTTGATATTTCCTGGATTTAGGTTATACATTTTTTGGCAGGCGTATCAGAGATGCTCTATTCCTCTCAATGTATCATACCAATAGGCACATAATGTTGATTTACCACTTGGTTCACCAAATGCCTGCCAGATTTCTCCACTATAAGGATGCTTAATAAAGTTTTTGTATTTTAAATATTTTAACAAGTATTTAATGGAAAAAGATTTTATAACAATTTTATTATCATGCTTCTCATCAAATATTCACCCTCTAGTTTCAGTATCTATTGATAATTTTTGTCTAAATCAATTATTACCATGAGGTTGCCAAATGTTCATTTTTAAAGTCCATTATTTCTTAGTAGTTGACATGTTGCTCCAAGATAGAGACTTCGCTTCTCTCTCACCTATTTACTCATTCATTCACTTAGATCAGCATGCACTCATAAATTCCTACTTTATCCAGCGGGTCATAATCCATTACTATAATCCCTTTTTCATTGCTCAAATTTTCCTAGATTTGAAAACTAAAAGTACAGTTAAGCTGACTTCTGTATTCTCTTGACATCTCCCCCATTCTTGTGCAGTTCCTACTTTCTTATGCCTACTTTCTTATGCAAAAGGATGTTGAAAGCTCATTCATACTTTTCCTGGCCTAGTATTGAAATCAGTCATTTCTCTAAAGACCTCTGGTTCTTTTGAGTAGGAACTGATATTTAGAAAACAAGATCTTGGCACTCATTGTTTCTGGAACGCCATTGTTTTATAGGCCCTCTCAGAGACTTGACCTAGTAAATACACACACACTCACAAATTCACTTATATGTATATCTATTTCTAAATCCATTTATCTACATATATTAAAAAGTATGAGTTTATATGAATACCTCCAATTCCAATTCAAGTTCATAGGGTTTATTATGTATCCTTCACCTCAATCCTTCTGATATGTTGACCCACTGCTCTGGCCCCAGGTTCTTGAGGTGACTAAAGACCTTATTTTGTATTACAAAACTATTTGGAAGGTACAGTTAGAATTGAAAAGAAAATATTCCTTTTTGTGCATGGTCTCATTCTTCTCATAGCGAAAGTATTTATGAAATACCCATAGTAAGGGCTGAAGAAGGCAGAGAGGACTCTCAGGTTTGAACAGTGCTTTGTGGGCCCACAAATTTACAAACTAGGACAAGAAATGGTTTTTGTGGTGCAATTTTTTAATCATTTTATTCCAGAATCATATACAAGAAGGTCTGCCTAAAAAAATAGGGGATACATGAATTTTTTCATTAGTACTGAATTGATATCATTGATTTTCAGTATATGTACATATACATATAAGAGAGAAAAACATCTATAATGGGACTCGTAACTCTAGCCAAGATGGAGTAGGCTCATTCCTTCCAGCTTCTCTCTCTAAAAACTATAATGATGATGATGATGATGATGATGATAATAATAATAATAATAATAATAACACAGGATATAATACCAAAAAAGAAGCCTAAGAAGACTATGAAAGGTGGAAGGAAGACAGACTGCCTTGGGACCTCAGGACTTAAGGAACAACACAGTGGTGAATCCTCTGGGTTTCTTTGATTGCCTCCCATGTATCCCAAAGAAAGCACTTTAGGAGGCTTCAACCCTCAACTGCCAACAGGTGCAGGAGCAAAGAAACAAACAAACAGACACCTTCGAGAATATCTTATTCCCCCTACCAAAGGATGGAAATAGGGTAGCTTTTCAACAGAAAGTATTTTTCCTACTATAGCCAAACATTAATAATAATAATAATAATAATAGTAGTAGTAGTAGTAGTAGTACCCCACACTTTCTCCCCCTGGTTTCAGTGAGGCCAAGCAATGAAATTTCTTCCACCCTACACCCTGTGTGTGCAAGCATGGTGTTCTATTTTCTCACTCAGTAGTGTCAGTATTTCCAGGCAGGGAGCTGAGCCTCCACCCCCACCCAGCTTCAACAAGACCAGAAAAGGTGATACAAGGCAGGGCTAGCCAACACTGCTGGTGTCAGCAGACCCAGGGAGGAGCTGGATGCCTATGCCCACCCGGCAGCAATGACACTGACTGAAGAGGTACAGAGCTGGCCCTCATCTAGTCAGTGCTTCACCTCCCCCACTCGGATATCAGCAGGGCACATTATGGAGCTGAGCATCCATCCCAAACGGCATCAATAAAACAGGAAAAGATGATGACAGGCAGGGCTAGTTGGCACTGCACATATCTTCTCAAAACCCCTAGAGTCCCCAGGATTCAGTAGGGAGCTGAACTTCTAACCCAGCTCTGCAGCAGCAAAGTGGTGGCAAGAACATAAACACCTACCTGACTCTTGCACTGCACATCAACAGGTAGCTGCCAGAAAGAAAGAAAGAAAGAAAGAAAGAAAGAAAGAAAGAAGAAAAAGAAAGAGAAGGAAAGGAAAGGAAAGGAAGGGAAGGGAAGGGAAGGGAAGGGAAGGGAAGGGAAGGGAAGGGAAGGGAAGGGAAGGAAAGGAGAGGAAAGGAGAGGAAAGGAGAGGAAAGGAGAGGAAAGGAGAGGAAAGGAGAGGAAAGAGGGGCACCTGGGTGGCTCAGTCTGTTAAGCATCTAACTTTGGCTCAGGTCATGATCTCAGTCTGTGAGTTCAAGCCCCACATAGGGCTCTATGCTGACAGCTCGGAGCCTGGAGCCTGCTTCAGATTCTGTGTCTCCGTCTCTCTCAGCCCCTCCCCTGCTCACGCTCTGTCTCTCTCCCTCTGTTAAAAATAAACATTACAAAAAAGAAAAAAAAAAGAAAAGACTAAGTAGATTTCAGAGTCTTATAATCTAATATCCAAAATGTCCAGCAGACAGTTGTAAAATCACAAGAAAATCCCAACTTGAATGAGAAAAGAAAATCAACAAACACCAACATCCAGATGGATCAGATGTTGGAATTAAGTGACAAGGATTTTAAAGCAGTCATAGTCAAAATACTTGATTAAGCAATTATGAATCCTCTTCACACAATTAAAAATGAAAGACAATCTTAGCAAAGAAATAGCAGTTATACTAAAAGGTCCAAATGGATGATACTAGCTGATAACACTGTATTGCATAATTGAATGTTTTCAAGAACTTAATGTTCTTAATTGTTCTATCAACTTAATGCTATCCTTTAAAAAAATGTTAAAAATGTAAATATATGAAATGATGGATGTGTTAATTAATCTAATGGGTCCTTTCACAATGTATACATATATCAAATCATCACATTATACGCTGTCAACATCTTATAATTTTATTTGTTTTTAAACCTCAATAAAACTTGGGGGGGGGGGGTGGGGAGAAAAGAACCCAATGGAAATTTTAGACCTGAGAAATGTAACAACTGATAATAAGGACTTGCTGGATGGACTTAGTCATAGAATGGAGATAATAAAGGACAGAATCAGTGCATTTGAAGACAGATATATAGAATTTACCCAATCAGAACGACAGAGAGAAAGTAAACTGATAAAAAGAAAATGAACAGTGTATCAAGAACCTGTGAGACCATAATGAAAAATCCACTATTCACAGCTTTGGAGTCAGAGAAGAAAAGGGAAAAAAGAATGGGATGGGAAACTCTCTCAATTTGGTGGGAAACATAAATATATACATTCAAAAAGCTGAGCAAACCTCAAGCAGGATAAACCCAAAGAAATTTAAACTGAGATGTATCATAATTAACTTTGTGAGAATGAAAGGCAAAGAGAAAACCTTGAGAGCAGCCAGAGAGAAATAACCCATTACCTATAGGTAACACCAATTTGAACACAGCAGATTTCTCATCTGAAACACTGAAGCCAAAAGGAAGTGACACCACAGTTTTCAAGTACTACAAACAAAGCACTGTGGGGTGCCTGTGTAGCTCAGTAGGCTAAGTGTCCGACTCTTGACTTCGGCTCAGGTCAAGATCTCACGGTTCATGAGTGCCAGTACCCTGTCGGGCTCTGGGCTGACACTGCAGCGCCTGCTTGGGATTGTCTCTCTCTCCCTTTCCCTCTGCCCCTTCCCTGCTCATGTTCGCTCTCTACCTCTCAAAATAAATAAATAAACTTAAAAAAAAAAGAACAATGCAGTCTGATACCAGCTGGAAAGTGTGAGCTGTAGGTGTGACCCCAGTTTTCTGTTGCTGGTTTGTGACAGAAACATGGTCCTCCTATGGAGCCTCAGGACATCTGCTCAAAGACGGAGAGCCAGAGACAAATGACAGAGCATTTCAGTATTTGAGTCCAGCCTTGAGCTGATATGGCACCAGGAAGACAGCTTTTCTAATCTCCCCCAACAAGAGAAGGGGCATTGCTCAGAAATACACCTGGGAGTGCTCTTGTAGGAAAAATTGCCAGTGATTGAGAACTTCTGAAACTAAGCCCAGGACTAGTCTCCTGGCAAGAAAAGAAAAGTTGGACTCTTCAATTTTGTTCAAACAGGTTAGGGGTGAGGGTGGAAGAAGAGTAGTCTGAGGTGTGGAGGGGTGATCTAGTGTAAAAAAAAATAGTAACTCTTCCATGATTCCTCTGTCTGAATATTCTAGGTCTGGACCACATCGAAAGCAGTTAAAAATAAAGTGGATTGTTTTGCTTATCTGTCATCCCAGTGCAGTTTCCATATTATTTAAAATAGCAAGCTATCTTTGGGTGACATTCGCCTTAGTGATGTGAATTGCAGTTTTCTTTATGATGTCAGAACCGAGTTATTTAGTAAGTGGGAGGGAAGCTATCTTAAGGTACAGAATGTACCTTAACAGGAAGAAACTCAGTTGAACTGAATAAACTAGAGTTTGCATTCCCTCAGTCTCTATTTTTCATCTAATATTACCCCGTGCTACTGGAGCTTCAGCCAAGAATTGAATTTTATTCTTTCTGACCTTGTGATTTCTCTTCAGTAAGAAATGTTCAGGCTTAGACACATTAATAAATGCAAATAAATTTAGCTAGTATTTGCTTGACTGATTCTTAAAGAGGATCAAGAAAGGAACTGGAGAACACTCCTGATAAACTATTTAAAGGAGCACTTTTAAATGGGCAAGGTGGAAGGAATGGCATTTTACGGTGTTTCGGATACATAATATATTTTAGAGAATGTCCAGAAAAAAAGAAAGTGGTCAAACCATAGTCTTTTAGACATAGATGACATGACACGGGGTTTGTTTGATACATACTGAACATTTGCAAATGATTTCAATTCACTTCCAGTTATAGTAGAGGATAAGGTTTGTTGAAGAAAAGGTTTTTACAAAGCACGCAGAGGTATTTAGAGTAGATTAGATTTCATTTGTGACGTAAGGGGGAAATACTCAATATTTCTTTTACATGTTAAGAAGCTTTTTAATTACCAGCAGGTAGACTGCTGCTCTTGTCTCTCACAGCCAAGCTTGCACTAAGCGTGACAATTCCATGTGCTTTATTAAATGACTTGTTAATGTTAGTCTTCCCCAAAAAAAGGATTTGTGGTGAGAAATGGGTGCCATTGGAAGTGGGCTGGAGGACACCAGTCCTGAAACTCTGCTGCTCAGGAGCACTGCATGGGATTGCTTTACAACAAGCACATCAAGAAAAAGGAACGCGTTCAAACTCAGTATTTCTTATCAGTGTGCAAAAAATAAAATACAAGCTTGTATATAAAATGCAGTTAGTAGAGGGAAGTTTCCAAATGACCCGTGTTTTTAGTGTTTTGTTCACTAACTTGATATGACCTTTCCATCTTATTTTGCTTGGTTTTCATTCCTTAGGTCTTCTGCCAGTCACAATACTGCAGCCCTGTAGAAGCTAACTGGCATGATTTCCAGGTTGCCCAAAGAGGAAAATAGTGCGATGCTTACTGAATTTGATTAGGGTAGTTTATTTTCTATATCAAGTAACTTCAGTCAAGGAAATTTCACAAACATGAAATAGTAAAATCTTAGAGGAAGTGCTTTCAGTGAACCACTAAATCTCAAGGGTTTGCTTTAACCTCAGAGGTAATTCTATCTTTATAGTTAATCAGTGACATAGCTAAGAATTCAAGAGAAAAATATCCTTTTTTGCCAGAATTGTCTGTAGATGTTTAAATTCAAATAAACAAGAAAAGCAAATGATCCAAAGATAGTGTCTTTGAGTTTCATTGGAATTCATAAAAGTCTTCTCTTTTAAATAGTGCTGTTTTTGGACTAGCCCTATAGCCTTAGACGTTGAGTAGACGGGTAAATGGTTATTTTAGGTGTTCTACTGGTTAAGTGGAGTCCTTGAGAGGTTATGAACTAGAGGGAGACAATATGAGGTGATGCTGGGCCAGAAAGTTTTCTCTTTTCTCGAATTGATGTGATACACCAAGTTTTCAGGGAGAGTGCCCTTGAATTTACATGGCCTAACAGCAGGTCAGACATTCCCATCTATTCACGCCATGACCCTGCAAGCCCTTTCACCTCTCTGAGCCCAGCAACAAAAGGAGGCCTCTGGCACTTTCCCTATTTATGCCATGTTTGTCACGAGACCATGGTCAGCTAAAAGATAAAAAAAAACTACTTTATATAAAAGAAAATCATTATACAAGAAAAATATAGTATGTTTTATTTTCATAACATAAAAGTGACTAAATTCAAACCATCCTACTTACCCAAATTGCTTAAACATGGCCAAGCAGTGCTATCTGGTCATTTTTCACACTTACATATGAAAAATTCATCATTAATATATCAGTACCATGACTGAATCTACGGCTTTGAAGTCTTGGAAGCAAATTACAGGTTACAGATTGGCTTGCTCTTGGGATTTAAATAATGTGCTCTATGGAATTAATAATTGTATAAGAAATATTTGCTGAATGAAGTAATGAATGAACAAAGCTTGTGCACAGAAATAAATCCAACTCTAGATGCCAGAGATGCAGGAAAGTTCATTGCCTTTTTTTTTTTTTACAGAAAATGCCATTTAACAGAGATTTGAATTTCCATTATTAGACAACTTTATGTAAGTTAAGGCATATCTCCTTAAAAGTCTATAAAAATACATAGTAGAGGGGCAGCTGGGTGGCTCAGTTGGTTAAGTGCCCGACTCTTGATTTTGGCTCAGGTCATGATCTCACAGTTCAAGCCCCACGTCGAGTTCCACACTGACAGCACAGACCCTATCTGGGGTTCTCTCTCTGTGTCGGTCTGTCTCTGCCCCTCCCTGACTTGTGCTCTCTTTCTCTCAAAATAAATAAATAAAAACTTAAAAAAAAATACAGGGTTCCTTGGTAACTCAGTCAAGCATCTAACTTCAAGTCAGGTCATGATCTCACAGTTCATGAGTTCAAGTCCTACGTAGGGTAAATCTGTGCCCTACTTCAGGTAAGCTTGAGCCCTGCTTCAGATGAGCCCCCACTTCACTCTCTCTCTCTCTCTCTCTCTCTCTCTCTCTCTCTCCCTTTCTCTCTCTGCCTCTCGCTCACTTACACCTTCTATCTCTCTCTCAAAAAAATATATATATTTGATACAATGCCTTCGTTCATGCTTGATGTTTGCTTACTATTGCAAACAGGAAATACTAAACGAAATGTTGAAAGAGGTCGATCACTCTGATTCCTGGATCTTGGTAACTTAGACAGACTGCATGTCCAAGTGTTTTTCTGATCATCATGCAGGAAGAACTACCATAAAAACACCATTTTTTCTTAAAAACCACCATTTTTTTCATAGAAATGAATAGTTTTATTTATTTTTATTTATTTACTTTTAATATATCAACTTTATTTTTTTTTAATTTTTTTAACGTTTATTTATTTTTGAGACAGAGAGAGACAGAGCATGAACGGGGGAGGTCAGAGAGAGAGGGAGACACAGAATCTGAAACAGGCTCCAGGCTCTGAGCCATCAGCACAGAGCCCGACGTGGGGCTTGAACTCACGAATCGCGAGATCATGACCTGAGCCGAAGTCGGACACTTAACCGACTGAGCCACCCAGGCACCCCAGAAATGAATAGTTTTAAATGCTTATTCACATACCAGTCAAGACATGTGTGCAAAGAACTCAAAATGAATGTAATTATGCTCTGGTCTTATCACTCTTACTCATGGAATACTAAGGAAATCTGTTAAGTAGGAAGATTTAGTAAAAGATTTCACAGTACAATAGTTACAGTAAAGTTGGCTTTTTAAATGTGAATAAACTATTCCAGTAGATGTCTAAAAATAAGGAAAAAGTCTTAGTTGGCATTCTACTCTGCCAGCTCTGCAGAATAGCACACCATTCTGGCTTGGAATCTTAAAACACACACACACACACACACACACACACACACACACACACACACACTGAGTCATTTGTAAATAATACAAACTTGGGAAGTTTCTAAAGGTAGACATTTAGTAAAATTTAGTTCACAATACTTAGATGTTTACTACAGTTATCTATAGCTAGGCTCAAAGTTCAGTCTTAAAGTTTATTGTCCATGTGACAGTAATCAGTTTGGAGAAGTCTTGAGAATATTTTTGCTACTGTCCTACTTTGCCCTCTATGTATATCACAAAATTCCATTGTGCCTCAAACTAAGTTAAGTTCAGCATATAAGATGATAAATCAATTATTTGGTGCCATTTAATCAGCAGTAGTCTGGGCAGAGCATTCTAGTGACTGCCACTACGTTCCATGAATAAGAACTCTTGGCTGGAAAGAATCCCTACTTCCTTTCTCTTTGTGACTCAAGTTTTTACTTTCCTACTGGTCCTCCACAATGGGTTTTCTCTTTACCATCTCCATCTGGAGCCATCTCTACCACCAGGAATGGCCTTTACTGGTAGCTGACATGACTCACAATCTTGGTTGAGGACTGAACACTTTTCTCAGGTTGGTTGGAATTATTGAGAGGTTCTTTACAAAGAAATAAAGGGAAATGTGACATCTCTCCTTGTATTAGCCATTGTCTTTGTCTGCCTCAAATGAACTCTTTCCTTTTCTATTAATAGATCTTGGCCTGATTTCAAAGGCAGACACAAAACCCAGCATGGAAAAACCATCTCTGTGGCCTCAGTTCAGATAGAGGCACAGCTAGACTACATAAATGCTTCCTGAGATTTTGTATCTAAAGCTTGTGAGAACACTTTTCATCTCTGGGGGGTGGAAATCATGGAGTGTGAAGCCCGTGCTGCAATATGGTTGTGATCTCCATTCAGTACGGTGAAGAAAGGAAGAAAGTCCATCTGTAGAAGGAGAGTATGAAGCCAAATAGAAAATGCATAGAGAAAGAGAAAGAGAGAGAATTCCAATTTTGTTTAAGGCCCAAGGCCAGCTCTTCCATCACCCTTCTGTGAGCCAATAAATTCCTCCTTTTAACTTAAGTTTGTGAGAGATGATTTCTGTCACCTTTAACCAAGAGTGTTGACCATTAACCACAAAGTATTAGAAAACCAATGAAATAAAAGACTACAGAACACAGTTTTTTTTAGGTGAGAATAACAAAAGTTTGCCTGAAACTTAACATCTTAACCTGCAAACTGTATTCACCAGACTTACAAGTTTTGTTTTTGTTTTTTAACCTCACTAATTCACTCAGACTTGAGTATTTAATCAGACAACTCAATATTTGGTCCCAAACTAATTAAGGTTGCCACTTTTCGTTAGTGTACAGAGCGATTCCAAGTACTTTGCAGATCTGTCCATTCATTCGTACCTTCACTTATTTGTCAAGGTCAATGTTCTAGGCACTATAGTTACAAATAAGAAACAGAACAGCCAACTCTAAGAGCTCATAGTGTAGTGAGGGCATAACACTGATGGATGTTACGGGAATGAAAGAGGGTCCAGCTAGTACTCTGGGTGGGTGGAGAAGTCCGGAAAAACTTTACATAGGAGGTGACACTTGAGCAATGTCACAAAAAAGGAGTGGCTCTTTTGCAGCAGTGCCTTTCCACAGTTGTCACTTTCTCACCTTTTCCATTTCTGCATTTGAAAATGGAGACACTTAGAACATTAGAAATGGCCTCAGTGCCAATAATTGGAGTTAAGAAAATTTTGGCTTGACCCATAACATGAACAGGTGAGAAAGACTGCAATGCTCAAAAACAGATTTTATGCTATAAAAACTGGAATCAGATGAAACAACATGAAAATTAAGATGAATAGAAGAAAGATCTGTTTTGTATTTCTGGGTAGAATTTGGATTTTTCGTTCCAGGTCCACTTTTTAAACATTATTAATAATTCTGAAGGCCCTGCATAGGTCCAGGAACATTGCCAGAATTTCAAGGCATGAAACTATGAGTTTCTTCACCATGGTTTTTTAATCATTTCAGTTCTGAAATTAACCTTCCGCAGGCTGTTCACATTAGTAACTGGTAATTCATATTAGTTGACCAAAAGGCAAACTTTCAGATGAGGGTATTGTTTTGAAGTTTTAGCTCTTCTCAAGGACATAATCACTCACATGCTATCAAAATTGAACTAGCAATCAAAATAACTGTTAGGAGCCTCAGAGTTTGTATGTTGCCTGTTTCTTTTAAGCCCAGAAAAATATGCCTACATTTTAAGTGAATGGTCTTGCCTTCAATTTTGTTATTGTACTATCTCTTAGGACTGCATCTTGATAAAATGAAATCGAGTTTTAAAAGTGACTTGGGTGTCTATGGATTAAAATTATTCATATATTTCAAGATTTTCTTCACTGTCAAGGATAGGACAATTACTGTGACTTGTGTGAGCTCCGGGAGAAACTCTTCATGCACACATCATTTTTATGACATCATTCGCATTAAGAATAGGAAGGAAGTGATTCAAATGGAACTGGATACTATTCAGACATACCAAAGAGGTGGAGAGAATATTGCAGAAGGCTGACCAAAAAGAAAGAACAGCAGACAAAACAAATAACAGAAAAAAAGGAACACACCTTTGTGTTTATATTCAAAAACTTAGGAGTCAGTATGTTTTTATGGAGAAAGGTAGCAAAAGAGGTCCAGAGGTTATGATTGACTACATCTAAAATAGAAACACTTTCCAATACCACCACCCATTTATCAGCTTATTTTACGACACAAGCACGTATTTTAGAAAAGTATTCTGGGGAAGTACTGATTTTGTCTGAATTCATTAGAGTCATATTTTCATATGCTGTAAGTCACTTAATATCCCAAAGGAACCAGTGCTAACAGAATAGATTCTTTTCACAATAATTTCCCACCCAGTCTCATATTATCTCTTTTCTCTATGCTAACTGCTTATTTTCTGGAACACTCAGTTCATTGCACAAGGTCAATGCTCTGCCAGTAAGCGGTTAAGGCCAGAGTGACCTTGCCCTTTTTCTTCTATCACAGGATTACATGGCATGTTTGGCAGATTGCTAAACTAAATAATGTGACATATGCATATTTCTCAAATTGTCTACAGTCTGTAGACAAATTACTACAATTTTGATTTATTGGGTGATTTTCCATCAAGATTAAGGTGAAACATCCTTAATAAAGTTTTGTACCCAGGGGCGTCTGGGTGGCTCAGTCGGTTAAGCATCTGACCGCGACTCAGGTCATGATTTCATGGTTCACAGGTTCGAGCCCCACATCAGGTTCTGTGCTGACAGCTCAGAGCCTGGAGCCTGCAGCCTGTTTGATGGATTCTGTGTTTCCCTCTCTCTCTTCCCCTCCCCAACTCGTACTCCAACTCTCCCTCTCAAAAATAAGTAAAACATTAAAAAAATTTTTTTAAATAAATAAATAAAGTATTGTACCAAACTGCAGTTCTGGTTAAGTCTACCAGTGTTTGCCTCTGCTCACTGATTAGCAGGACCATGATTTTGTTTTTTAGAATAACTTTTTATTTTCTAATTTAACAGCCTCAGGGTCTAATCTCTTCATATTTTTCAGGGTAAAAACAGCTTTAAATGTTTCAATGTAGACTATACATAGAAACTATAGTTTCTACTATGAATAAAAATAATGATTTGGTATACATTTGAACCTCCATTTTCTACCTTTGTTTATTGTCTAGGTTCAAATATTTAAGTGTAGCCACATGAAATTCAAGCTTAATTAAAACTTTTGACAGTGTTAGTGAATAAGTGTTTGGTAGCTTCCTACCAATTAACTTTCTATACAGTCTTGTGTAGATTTAAAAAAATCACCATCCTAGGGGCGTCTGGGTGGCTCAGTCGGTTAAGCATCTGACTCTTGGTTTCTGCCCAGGTCATGATCTTATGGTTTCGTGGGTTTGAGCCCCCCGCATCAGGCTCTATGCTGACAGTGCAGAGCCTGCCTGGGACTCTCTCTCATTCTCTCTCTCTGCCCCCCCTCTGCTCTCTCTCTCAAAATAAGTAAATAAACTTAAAAAAAATCACTATTTTTCAAGAATACCCACTTTTTCCAAAGAACATGAAAATACAATTATGACAGTAAATTAGGAGAAAGGACAAGAGCAAATGAATTTTTGAAAGTTCTGTTTGCTTTGGAGATTCTAAAGATAGTTGACAAATTTAATTTGGAATGTTTCAGTTTCAATAGGATGTCTTAAGTTATCACAAGATCATCACTTCCACATGTGTGGCTAGTATTTCTGGACTAATATTTTAGGGTGCCTGAAAGAGATTCACTTCAGAAAACAATGGTGATTCCGGGCTAATGAAAGGTTTCAAGGGTCAGAAGTCAGGAGATTATTACTCTTCTCTCCAGCTCTATTATTGATCTGATATGTAAACTTCAGGAAATTATTTTATCCTTCTCCCAAATATTGGTTTGATATAAAAAAACAAAATCATATTAGCAGTTCGAAACGTCATGTTCTTGTAAGCAGTTCTTTATAATCACCATTTGTCACGTGAGAACAGTTTACGTATTGTTACTGGGAATCTTCACCAGTAGAGTCATTTTCCCATTTCTTCAAAACCTTATCTAGAAATGCTGGAATATCCGTTCTTCAGAAAGCAGATAAGTCTTGTCGCCATGCCAACCAAAACTAATGCTATGGGAGATAAATGTGGTAATGTCCATACTTCTTTCTCTAAAGGGCACTTTAGCCTTTCCTGGTACTTGATATGTTCTGCACAATGAAAATGAACGCCCATAGCTCCACAAGGAGCTGTAATGTCATTGCTCTTGGCTGCCACAAAGTGGCAGTGTGCCCACTAACTTCCCCATTACTGAAGCCAACCTTGGTCTTCAGAATGAACCAGGCTAAGAGAACTACACCTCAAGTTTAGGGTTGCCAGACAAAACACAGGAAGCCCGGTTAAATTTAAATTTCAGATAAACAGCAACATACTTATACTAAAAAATTATTCAGTGTTTATCTGAAATGCAAATTTAACTGAGTGTCCTGTATTTTGAAGTGCCAAATCTGGCAACTCTACTGTGTAAGTTTGACTCTTGCAATCATGCAACCTTCTTAAGTTGAAATATACTTATCTTCAATGTATTAGGTAGTTATCCAAATCTACTGAATTATGGAAACTCTTTAGTTAGGGGTGTCTATATTTCCCTCTTCCACTTGACTTCCATTTACCACATAGTACCTGACGCACATTTTTACTCATAAAAATGAATGTAGTTGAAGGCATATTTGTAGTACGTTTGAATGCTGGCTACGTCGTGACTATTACATTAACAAGCATTTACTGATCACACAATACATACTTTAGAAAAACGTGCACCAATGAAGTTAGAAAAGATGGTAAAGAAGGGGCAGAAACTGACCTAAATCTTGGGGGGTGAGGGTGGAGAAGAAAAACTTAAATGAAGAGAATGAATACAAGAAACTTTTGAAGGGCAGGTATTTTCATAGCAAAATAAAATTAAAATATTTATGAAAATCTTAAAGGTTTAGTCCAAGGAACCAGTTAGAATATCGGACGATTAACATGATTTATTCATTCATTCTGGTGCCCAAATAATCTTGGCATATATCATATATACTCAATAATGAAATAATTGAATTATTTCAAAAAATAAGAATGATACTGAGCTTGATTGCACTTAGTTTTCCATTTTTAATTCACTTGAAATTTTCTCCTTTATTTTAATGAAATCACTTCAAGCCTTATCAAATTTCAGCAGAATTCAATCTGGCTTTTATTATAACAGTCCTATGTAATTTTTTTATGTATAAAATTATGTATATTAGTTGTTTACTCCAGTGTACTGGGTTTAAAATAGAATTTGTCTTTCTTTGTCTAATGTATTCAAAAGTCAGTTTAAATTTAAATACAGATTTTAATTTAATACAAAGTGTCCCATAAAATTCTGCCTTCAATCTCACTCACTCTACCAGAAATCTTGCATCGAAGATGTGGTTTGTGAGTTTTTGCTTCCTTTTTTCAAGGGACTGAAAATTATGTACTCAACCTGACCTGTAAGAATGCATGTATCTCTGCTTCCCACTCTCATCAAGTACATTCTGTGCAGAAGGGCTCCACATTTTTACAAATTTACAGGATAAGCAAATCATCTATTTCTTATGATAAGGAGAGATAGTGAATGAAAATCTATAATTGCTATATTCTGCATAGTGAATAAGTAACAAATCTACCTCAAGCTGCACATATTGTCTAATACAACCTAGCTATAAGCAAACACCTTATGCTGTTGATTTATATTATAGCAAAAAGTATGTACTGTAGCTAATCAATAATTTTATTACTTTTTGGAAATTCATGCTATATTTCACCATTTCAACAATCTACATTAGGTAAAGCCTTTTTACCTTGAGCAAAGTATTATAGAGTTTATTATCATCAGCATCTCATTTTTTGGGTGTATGTACCAGATGTTCTGCTGGGTGCTATACCAAAAAAAATGCATTTTTACGATTCACTTCTTTCTAACAGATTTTTAAGTAACTTATAAACATAAAGTTAAAAGAGGTTATGATTACTGATATAGTTACAGTTACAATGAGCTGACGGTCTTCAACGGTTGCTAACAGGGATTAGCTCCTGTGGTTCAAAGCTCTCTAGTGAAGAAAGCAAAACAGGAAACCTGAGTGGTTCTAGGAATGGCAGAGAGGTAGAGTTATGTTCTCTAGCATGGAACCTTATTTATAAATATTCCAAATTGCTAACTAATGGCAAATTTACACATTTTGATGATACACAGAACAGAAAATAAGATTAAAATGTTCTTACGGAAATCAAGTACTCTTCAGAGTAACTGAGTAAATGAGCATCCAACTTTGTGTGAAGGAGGGCGAGGGAACAGGATGTAAGATGACAATGTTTATATCTCATTCATGGATACTGTAATAGAAACACAGGATATTTCAATAGTACAGTAAATGGACAGAGCTTGATAAGAAGCAAAGAATATTTAAATCCAGATGAGAACGGCCGAGTAAAGAAAGGAAAGACTACTGTATGGTGGTAAAGAGCGTGTCAGAAAAAAAGACCTAATTCTTCTGATACATGAAAGTTTCTATAAATCAATAGGAATAAAACCAAAACCTAACTGAAAAATAAGCAAAAAACATGTACAGATAGTGCGCTGAAACAGAAATAGAAATAACTCATCTAAAAAGATGGTCATCCTCACTCATCTTAAGAGAAGTGCAATTAAAACCATGAGATAACATTTTTCATCATCAAACTGCTAGGAGCACAACAGTTATGAGGACACTAAAGACAAGAGATACACAGAAAGCAAGATAAAATGACAGTAGCAGTGAAGGAGGAGACAGCTATTGTAGATGGTGTGGAACATTCTGATTGAGGTGGGAGTGGAGGGTAGGAGAAAGGAGGATGTGAATGAAAGCAAACAATGAGTATAGATGGCTTTGTTGATGTGTTTTTGCTATAAACGAGACAAGAAGGATAGTACCTACAGGGGAGTAAGGAGTAAAAAGAGTTTTGTTTATTATGAAATGAACGAGAAATGTGTAGAATGTGTATAGTATGCTACCATTTGTGTGTTCTGAGTTTTAATATATAGATGAAAGAGAGAGAGAGAGAGAGAGAGAGATGCTTGTACATGCAAATATGTAAAGAATATTTCTGGAAGGATTCACATAAGGAAATTAGGTAGCTAAAAGACGAGAGGTAGAAGATCATTTCCTTTTTTGCTTTTCAATTTCATGCCATATTCTTGAATCATCCATACAGAAAGAAAACAATTCACTATTTAAAATACCATACGAAGGGGTGCCTGAGTGGCTCAGTCGGTTGGGCATCAGACTCTGGATTTCAACTGGGGTAGTGGTCTCATGGTTTGAGATCAGCCTTGTGCTGTGCTCTATGCTGCCAGCGCTGAACCGGCTTGGGATTCTCTCTCTCTCTCCCTCTCTGCCCCTCTTGTGTTCTCTCTCTCTCAAAATAAATAAGCTTCAAAAATAATTTTAAAAAATATTATATAAATTGTGCTCAACTGTGAACATGATTTAATTGTTCTCCATTCAAGTTGCATCTTACAAATTAATTTAGAAAGGTTGAAAATCATGTTTATATTTTTTTAATTTAAAAATTTTTTGGGGCGCCTGGGTGGCGCAATTGGTTAAGCGTCCGACTTCAGCCAGGTCACGATCTTGCGGTCCGTGAGTTCGAGCCTCGCGTCAGGCTCTGTGCTGATGGCTCAGAGCCTGGAGCCTGTTTCCAATTCTGTGTCTCCCTCTCTCTCTGCCCCTCCCCCGTTCATGCTCTGTCTCTCTCTGTCCCAAAAATAAATAAACGTTGAAAAAAAAAATTAAAAAAAAATTTTTTTTTAATTTGTTTCATTGCATTAAGAAAACAATAATCAGAGAAAATTTCATTAACCTTCAAGTTGCATGTGGACTTTATTAGCTAATAAATATTTTCTAAATCCTAATCTATCAGCATAAGTCAAAATACATTTTCACAATTGTTGTGGGTTGAGTTGTGTCCCCAGAAATGATATATATTCAAGTCCTAACCCTCAGTATGTGTGAATATGACCTTACTTGTAAATCAGGTCTTTGTTGATATAATCAAAGTAAGATGAGGTCGTATTGAATTTGAATGGGCCCAAACCTATGACTGGTGTCCACATAAGACAAGGGGACTTTGGACGCAGAGATACACAGAGATAATGCCATGTAACAGTGAAAACCAAAACTGCAATGATGCAGCCTCAAGCCAACGAATGGTAAGGATTGCCAGCAACCAGCAAAAACTAAGAGAGGCAAGGAAAGGTTTTTCCCAAGAGTTTTTAGTGAGACCATGGCCTACCAACACCTTGATTTTGGACTCCAGACCAAAAACTGTGAGAGAATAGCTTTGTTTTGTTTTAAACCCAGTCTGTGTTATTTGGCTACAGCAGCCCCAAAACTAATACAATAAAGTGATATTTCATGAATGATGTGGGAAAATGTGTCTTGGAAAAGTAGTTTAGATTTCAGGAATATGAGATCATATGCATTCACAGAAAACAGAGATTAGAGTAGTATAGAATATCTTTTAAAGGAGCAAGATAAATTGTTCCAAATCTAACCGAATGATTTGAATACAAAAGATAAAAAAAAAAAGATAACTGATACAGGCCAGCTCTGTACATACGAGTGAAATGGATATAAAGGTGAATACTCATTTCTCACATGACAAAGATGGTAAATAGATAAAAGAAAGAAAAGACTGTTTCGCAGACATAGAACTTTGTGATTCAGACTGACTCTTCTGAGAGTTTGTCTATTAAACAATCTGACTCAAAGAAAGCACAAATGTCTTTATTCATGTGGAAGGAGTGTGTTCATGTTGGGAAAGGTGTTGCAACAAAATACTGAATACTTCAGAATTAAAAAAAAACTATGCGACTGCAATGGCTCAGTGTTTTACACAGGGGCAATGAGTAATTGCTGTTCTGTGTTTATTTTTAGATAAAAGATCTGCGGCTATAGAACCCTTCTCCATGACATTTTCACAGAACACACTATTTAAGATTTACATCATTTCATCACTCAAGGTAATTTATTTCTTAAGAATACCATAAAATCTATTTAAGTCATTTCCTGTCTCCCAATGAAATGAAAGGCATCTCTAAAGGGATTTCAGTGTATCCTTTTGAGTGTGTGTGTTTTATATTTTTGCATTTTCCCAGGAAGAAATGGAGACAGTGACTCAATTAATACCTTATGCTTATTCTCTCATTATTCCATTCTTGGTTTCAGCAATTATTTGAAATAAATGGAGGCTGTTTGCTCAACTCTCTTAGGCTGGTGCTTATTAAATAATAGCCCTGGTCTGCCCTATGTTGTTCTTGTAGTCCAGTCATGAATAAATAGGACTCCAGCTCTCATTCAAAGGAAGCTTTGGAAATGACTCTTATTTATTTCTGCTAACATTACAAAGAGAGAGAGAGAAACTATTGACAGTGATAAAAAAAAAAATTAAAGTCTATGCAGTCTTAATATACTGATGAAGATCCTTAAGTATTTATTTAAAGATGAGAAGCTGTTAACTCATCACAGACAGTGGACTGGGTCTGAGGATTAAGATTCCCTGACCCCAAATTGTCAAGCGTTGCTGACTAAGATACTCAAACAATCTAGGAATTAACACTCACTTTTTAAAAAAAAATTTTTTTTAACGTTTATTTATTCTTGAGAGACCAAGAGAGACAGAGCACAAGAGGGGGAGGAACAGAGAGAGGGAGGGAGACACAGAATCTGAAGCAGGCTCCAGGCTCTGAGCTGTCAGCACAGAGCCCGAAGCAGGGCCCGAACCCAGGGACCTCGAGACCATGACCTGAGCTGAAGTCGAATGCCCAACTGACTGAGCCACCCAGGCCCCCCAACACTCACTTTTTCTGTTTGTTAAGATGATTGTGGATTCACAGCCAGTTGGAAAAAAATAATACAAAGGGATCATTTATACCCTTTGCCCAGTTTTTTCCTTTGTATAATGCTGCAGTATATCACAACCGCTATATCGATATTAATGCAGTCCAGTGATCTTACATTTCTCCAGTTTTACTGGTACTTGTGTGTGTGTGTATGTGTGTGTGTGTGTGTGTGTGTGTGTGTGTGTGTGTGTGTGTGTAATTATATATGATTTTATCACATGTGTAAGTTATGCAGTTTACCATCACAGTCAAGATGCTGGAAATTTCTGTCACCAGAAGGATCCTTCATGTTGCTCTTTTAAACCAAACCCACCTCTCTCCTGCCACACCTCCAGCTTTTCCCTGATTCTCATCCCTAATCCCTGACTACCACAAATCTGCTCTCCATTTTGACAATTTTGTTATCTCAAGATATTGTATTAATGGATTCATGCGGTACATAAACTTTAGAGATTAGCTTTTTTCTCCCTGGACGTTCAAGCAAGTTGTTGCATGTATCAAAAGCTTGTTCCTTTCCTTTGCTATGGTTGGACTCTACCATAGTTTTATTAGCCACTTACCTGTTGAACATCTGCACTGTTTCCAGTTTGGGACAATTATGACTAAAGCTGCCGCGAACAATCGTGCATAGGTTTTTATGTAAACGTGTCTTTGTTTCTCTGGGATAAATACTCAGGAGTGTAATTGGTTGGTAAGAGACATTGGCATATTTAATTTTATAAGAATCTTCCAAACTTTTTCCCATAGTAACCTACCATTTTACATTCCCACCAGCAATACATGAGTGATCTAGTGTATTCTAGTCACTGCCAGCATTAGATATGGTCACTATTTTTTATTTCAGTTATCTTGCTAGATTTATATTGATGTATCTTTGAAGTTTTAATTTGCGTTTACCTGATGGCTAATGAGACTGACATCTTTTCATGTGCTTATTTGCCAAGTGTGTATCCTCCTGATGAAATGTCTGTTCGTGTCTTTTGACAATTTTCTAGTTGGATCGCTTGCTTTCTTACTGCTTTTTAAATTTGCCGTATAACTAAAATACAATGTTATATTGGTTTCAGAGGTACATTATAGTCATTGAACAGTTCTATACATTACTCAGCACTCATCACCATAAGTCTACTTTTAATCACCTTCACCTCTTTCACCCATTCCCCCATTAGTTTGGTATCCATTAGTTTGTTCTTTATAGTTAAGAGTCTGGTTTTTCTGTTTGTCTCTTTTTTTTTTCATTGTTTATTTGTTTTGTTTCTTAAATTCCATGCATGAGTAAAATCATATGGTATTTGTCATTCTCTGACTAACCTACTTCACTTGCCATTATACCCTCTACATCCAACCATTTGCTGCAAATGGCAAGATTTCATAATTTCTTATGGCTGAGTAATATTCCAGTGTGTATGTATACCGCTTCTTTATCCATTCATCTATAAATGGACATTTGGGTTGCTTCCATATTTATGCTATTCTAAATAATGCTGCAATAAACATAGAGGTGCATATAACCTTTTGAAAACATGTTTTTGTATTCCCTGGGTAAATAACCAATAGTGGAATTACTAGATGAGACACTAGTTCTATTTTTAATTTTTTAAAGAATTTCCATACTGTTTTACCTGGTGGCTGCACCAGTTTGCATTCCTACCAACAACACACAAGGATTCTTTTTGCTCCACATCCTCACCAATACTTGCTATTTCTTATGCTTTTGATTTTAGTCATTCTGACATGTGTGAGGTGTTATCTCGTGTGATTTTGATTTGCATTCCCCTGATGGTGAATGACGTTGAGCATCTTTTCTTGTGTCTGTTGGCCATCTGGATGTCTTTTGGGGAAACATTTGTCCATGTCTTCTGCCCATTTTTGAATTGGATTATTTGGTTTTTTGGTGTTCTTTATATATTTTGGATACTAACCCTTTGTTGGATATGTCATTTGCAAATATCTTCTCCCACTCAGTAGATTGTCTTTTAGTTTTGTTGATTGTTTCCTTTGCTGTGCAGAAGCTTTTTTATTTCGATGTAGCTCCAATAGCTTATTTTTGCTTTTATTTCCCTTGCCTCAGGAGACGTACCTAGAAAATTGTTATTACAGTTGATGTCAGAGCAATTATTGCCTGTGTTCTCATCCAGGATATTTATGGTTCCGGGTCTCACATTTAGGTCTCTGATCCATTTTTGTGGATGGTATGAGAGAGGGTCCATTTTCATACTTTTGCATGTAGCTGCCTAACTTTCCCAACACAGTTTATTGAAGAGACTATCTTTTCCCCATCGCATATTCTTACCTCCCTTGTCAAAGATTAATTGACCATATAACAATAGGTTTATTTCTAGGCTCTCTATTCTGTTGCATTGATCCAAGGGTCTATTTTGTGCCAGTACCATACTATTTTGATGACTATAGCTTTGTATTATATCTTGAAATCTGGGATTACGATACATTCAGTTTTGTTCTTCTTTTTCAAGATTTCTTTGGCTATTGTGATCTTTTTTGGTTCCATATAAATTTTACAATTGTTAGTTCTAGATCTGTGAAAAATACTGATGGTATTTTAGTAGGGATTGCATTAAATGTGTAGATTGCTTTGGGTAGTATGGATATTTTAACAATATTTGTTCTTCCAATCCGTGAACATAGCATATCTTTCCATTTGTTTGTGTCGTCTTCAATTTCTTTCGTCAATGTTTTATAATTTACAGAGTGGAGGCCTTTCACTTCCTTTGTTAAATTTATTCCTAGGTATTTTTGTTGGTGGTGGTGGTGCAAATATAAATGGGATTATTGATTTCTCTTTCTGTTGCTTCATTATTAGTGTAGAGAAATGCAACAGATTTCTGTATATTGATTTTGTATCATGCAAATTTACTGAATTTATTTATCAGTTCTAGTAGTTTTTTGGTGGAGTCTTTAGGGTTTTCTGTATATAGTGTCATGTCATCTACAAATAGTGAAAGTTTTACTTCTTCCTTACCAATTTGGATGCCTTTATTTCTTTTTGTTGTCTGATTGCTGTGGCTAGGACTTTAAATACTATGTTGAATAAAAGTGGTGAGAGAGAACATCTTTTTTGTTGTTGTTGTTCCTGATTCCATTTCATTGGTGGTAATTGGTCTGTTCAGATTTTCTATTTCTTCCTAATTCAGTTTTGGTAGTCTATGTTTCTGGAATTTATCCATGTCTTCTAAGTTGTCCAATTTTTTGGCATAAAATTTTTCACAATATTTCCTTAAAATATGTTGTATTTCTGTGGTATTAGTTGTTATTTCTCCTTTTTTTATTTCTTTTTTTTTTTCAACGTTTTTTTTTTTTTTAATTTATTTTTGGGACAGAGAGAGACAGAGCATGAACGGGGGAGGGGCAGAGAGAGAGGGAGACACAGAATCGGAAACAGGCTCCAGGCCCTGAGCCATCAGCCCAGAGCCTGACGCGGGGCTCGAACTCACGGACCGCGAGATCGTGACCTGGCTGAAGTCGGACGCTTAACCGACTGCGCCACCCAGGCGCCCCATCTCCTTTTTTTATTTCTGATTTTGTATATTTGAGTCCTCTATCATTTTGGTTTTTTGATGAGTCTGGCTAAAGATTATCAATTTTGTTGATCTCTTCAAAGAAGCACCTCCTGGATTCATTGATCTATTCTAACCATTTTTTAGTTTCTCGTTTGTTTGTTGCTTTATTATTCCCTTCCTTTTGCTGGTTTGGGATGTTGCTTGTTGTTCTTTTTCTTTCTCTAGCTCCCTTAGGTGTAAGGTTAGGTTGTTTATTTGAGGTTTTTCTTGCTTCTTAAGGTGTGCCTGTATTGCTCATGAATTTCCCTCTTAGAACAGCTTTTGCTGTGTCCCAAAGATGTTAGACCTTTGGGTTTTCATTTTCATTTGTCTCCATGTATTTTTTAATTTCCTCTTTGATTACTGGTTGACCCATCAATTGTTTAGTAGCATGTTATTTAACATCTATGTATTTGTATTCTTTCCAAATTTTTTCTTGTGGTTGATTTCTAGTGTTGTGGTCACAAAAGTTGCATGGTATGATTTCAGTCTTTTTAAATTTGTTGATACTTGTTTTGTGACATAACATGTGATCTGTAGTGGAGACATTTCATGTGTACTTGAAAAGAATGTATTCTGCTGTTTTAAGATGGAATGTTCTGAATATATCTGTTAGATCCAATATGTCTGGCCCAATGTGTTATTCAAAGCCACTATTCCCTTGTCGATTTTCTATTTGGATGATCTCTCCATTGATGTAAGTAGGGTGTTAAAGTCTCCTACTATTATTGTACTAATATGAATTTCTTCCTTTATGTTTGCTAATAGCAGCTTTATGTGTGTGGGTGCTCCCCTGTTGAGTGTGTAAATATTTACAATTGCTATTTCTTCTTGTTGGATTGTTCTTTTTCTGATTATTCAGTGTTGTTCTTTGTGTCTTATTACAGTCTTTGCTTTAAACTCTATTTTGTCCAGTATTAAGTATTGCTACCCCAACTTTCTTTTCATTTCCATTTGCATGATAAATGCTTTTCCATCCCTTTATTTTTAATCTGTATGTAACTTTAGGTCTGAAATGAGTCTCCTGTAGGCAGTGTATAAATTGGTCTTGCTTTTTTATCCATTCTATCACCCAGTGTCTTTTGACTGGTGCATTTAGTCCATTTACATTCAAAGTAATCATTGATAGGTATGTATTTATTGACATTTTGGTACTTGTTTAATGATTATTTTCATATTTCTTCTCTGTTCCTTTTTCTCCAGCTCTCTTCCCTCCAGGTTTGCTGGCATTCTTTAGTGATGTACTTGGATTCTTTACTGTTTATTTTTTGGACATCTATTACTGGTTCAATTAGTGGTTACCACTAGGCTTATATATGCATCTTAACATCTTATGCATATGGCAGTCTATATAAAGTTGATGGTTGCTTAAGTTCGAACCATTCTTTTTTTTTTAATTTTTTTTAATGTTCATTTATTTTTGAGAGAGAGAGAGACAGAGCATGAGCTGGGGGGGGGGGGGGGATAGAGAGGGAGGAGACACAGAATCTGAAGCAGACTCCAGGCTCTGAGCTGCCAGCACTGAGCCTGATGCGGGGCTCGAACCCACGAACCGTGAGACCATGACGTGAACTGAAGTCGGACACTCAACCGACTGAGCCACACAGATGCCCCAAGTTCGAACCATTCTAAAAGCGCTAAATGTTTATCCCTCTCTCCCATATTTTAGATACATGATGTCATACTTTGCATCCTTTTATTTTGTGAATCCCTTGACTGATTTTTATAGGTAAACCTAGTTTTATTGCTTTTGTGCTTCCTACTTTTCTTACTCCCACTTGTGGTCTTTCCTTTCCACTTACAGTGTCCCTTTTAATGTATCTTGTAAGGCTGGTTTAATGGTAGGTCATTCCTTTAACTTTTGTTTGTTTGGGAAACTCTATCTATGCTTCTATTCTGAATGATAACCTTGTTGGATAGAGTATTCTTGGCTGTGGATTTTTCCCTGTTAGCACTTTGAATGTATCATGGCACTCCCTTCTGGCCTACAATGTTTCTGCTGAAAAATCAACTGATAGCTTTGTGGGATTTCCCTTATATGTATTTTCTTTTCTCCTGCTTTGAAAATTCTTTATCACTACTTTTTGCCATTTTAATTACTATGTGTGTTGATGCTGACCTCCTTGGGTTGATTTTGTTGGGAATTTTCTGTATCATCTGGACCTAGATGTCTGTTTCTTTCCCCAGATTCAGCAAGTTTTCAGCTATTATTTCTTCACATAAATTTTCTGCTCCCTTTTCTCTCTCTTCTCCTTCTGGGATCCCTATCATGCAAATGTTATTATACTTGATGGTGTCACTGAGTTTCCTTAATTTTTCTCACTTTTTATTATTTATTTTTCTCTCTCCTGTTGAGCTCCATTGCTTTTTATTCCTTTGTCCTCCAGGTCACCAATTCATTATTCTGCCTCCTCTAGTGTACTTTTAATTTTATTTAGTGAGTTCTTTATCTCTCTTTGGTTCTTTTTTATGTTTTCTATCTCTTTGTTGTGGATCTCACTGAGGTCCTCCACTCTTTTCTCAGGTCCACTGAGTATCTTTGTGATCATTACTTTAAATTCTTTATCAGGTGTATTACTTACCTCCTTTCTGTTCAGCCATCTTTCTGTGTTTTTATGCTGTTCTTTCATTTGGGACATATTCCTCTGTCTCCTTAATTTCTCTAACTGTGTCTTTTTCTATGTGTTAGGAAAGCCAGCTATATCTCCTGCTCTTGAAAGTAGTGGCCTTATGAAGAAGAGTTTCTGTAGTGCCCTGTAGTGCAATGTCCCCTGTTCACCAAAACCTGGCATTGCAGAGGTATCTCCTATGTGTGTTGTGTTCACCCTGCTGTTGTGACTGAGCTGTGTTTGCCTTCAGTCCAGTCAACTGCAATGCCTCTCTTTGCCTGTTGTGGACATGGTTTGGTCCCTGTGTTGTTAATAGGCCATCTGTGGCTGCCTTGGGTTTGAGTTGAGGGAGACCAGCCATTAGCCAGAGATGCAGGAGCACCAAACTATAGGGTACTTTCCCTGTGTTGTCCCCTAAGATTTCATTGGTGGGCAGGGCCTGCAGTCAGACCCAAAGTGTGCCCCTAGCCCACTGCTGAGGTTGCAGGTAGATTGGTCTATGTGGTTATAATCCCCTCTCTTAGGAGCACAAGTCATTTTGGAGTGGTGCTGGCCTCTGTTGAGGCTGCTTGCACACTACCAGGCTTGTGGCACCACTTTGGATGGACTCCTGTCAAGGCTATGCTGGAGGGTGTGTCTGCAAGAGAACAGAGGGGCAGGTCTTAGAAAGCTAGCAAAGCCCACACTGGTCCACTTGTGGAGGGAAACTGTAGCCACCCGGGAAAACTCCTGCCCAGGCCAGAATGGATGGAGCAGGTCCACAGAAGAGCCCAGAGACAGGACATACTTTAACAAACTAGGTGGAGGGTATTAGTGCTTTCCTGGTTCCTGCAGGTGTCAGTGTATCTAGGCTGGGGGTCAGGAAGGGAAATACCCACCAGCTCCTTTGCTCCTCAGGAAGTCTCTCACAGATTCCTGCCCCTCCAGCACACACTCAGATTACTAAATAAATCTCCTTCGCGTATACCCCAGGCATTTTTCAAACTGCTTCCTCTCTGCAGTATCTCAGTGGAACTGTTTGTTGTTCTGTCTCTTTAAGGGCAATGACTCAGTTTCCTATCACCCTCTGGAATTCAGAGCTTAACTTGATGATTTTTAAAGTTCCAGGTGTTAAGCCCCACTGACTGTAAAAACTCGTGAAGCCAGGCCTTTCTGGTTTTCAAAGCCAAATGTTATGGAGAATTCATTTGTGTGGGTCCCCCATGCCTGGGGTGCCTGGTTTGGAGTCTATTTCTCTCTCCATTCTGAGCTCACAGCATCCCTGCCTCCTGTAGACAGTCTTACAGGTCCATTTGACTCCTGACCATGTCTCTGCCCTTCCTACCATCTTGAATTATGGTCTCTTCTCTGCATTTAGTTGTGGAGAGTCAGTTCAGCCAGTCTTCAGGTCATTCTCTGGGTTATTTACACTGATGTAGGTGTTATCTAGTTGAGTCCATGGGATGACGTGAGTTAGTTAGGGTCTTCCTACTCTGCCACCTTCCCTGGAAGCCCTCTCACTGTTGAGTTTTGACAGCACTTTGTATTTTCTAGATACTAGTTCTTAGATGGACATGTGGTTTTCATATATTTTCTCCAGTCTGTAGTTTGCCTGTTCACCTGATTTACGAGGTCCAATTTATTATTTGTTCCTGGATCAAGTCTAAGAACTCTGTACCTAGATCCTGGTCCCAGATATTTTTCATTACTTTTTTCTCTAAAAGTTTTCTAGTTTTACATTTTACATTTAAACCCATGATCCATTTTCAGTTCATTTTTGTAAAAATGTGAGCTTATTTGATGAAAAGGCTATCCTACCTCATTGAACTGGTTTTACACTTTTGTCAAAATCAATTGAGCATATTTGTGTGGGTTGAGTGCTGGTTCTACATCTGTTTCATGGATCTATGTGTTTCTCTCATAATACCACATTGTCTCGATTCCTATAACTACAAGCCTTCATATCAGGTAGAGTGATACCTCAAAATTTAGTTTTATTTGTCAAGATTTTTTTTAATCTATGCTAGGATCTGTGCCCTTTTATATAAATTTTAGAGTAAACAAATCTATGTCAACAACAACAAAACCTCACTAGGATATTGATAAAAAAGATATTAAATCTATAGATACATTTAGACTAGATTGACATCTTTAATATATAGTATCTCCTAGTCCATGAGCATGGATGTCTCTCCTTTTATTTAGATCTTTTTTAATTTTTTCATCAGTGTTTAGTAATTTTTAGCACAGAAATCTTGTATATGTGTATTAGACTTAAACCCAAGTATTTCTTTTTCTTTGGAGCAATTCTAAGTGATACCATGTTTTTAATTTCAGATTCTTGCATGTTCAATGTTAGTATTCAGAAATGCAACTGATTTTGTTTTTGATTTTACATTATCCTGTGACCTTGCTGAACTTACTTATTAGTTCTACAAAGTATTTCTGGTAGATTCCTGGGGGATTTCTATGTAAACAATCAAGTCATGTGCAAAGAGAAACAATTTTACTTCCTCCTATCTAATGTGTATGCCCCTTATTTCCTTTCCTATCTTATTATTAGAACTTCCAAGACCCTGTTGACTTAGAGTAGTGGGAGTGCACATTTTTATGTGTTGCCTAAATCCTCCCATAAGAGCAAACTCACCGTGAAACCAGAGACTTCACCTATTTTGTTCATTTGCTGTGTCCGTTGCCTATAGGAGTGCCTGGTACATGTAAACACACAAAAAGTGTTCAATGAGCAGTTAGTGAAAGATGAATAAATGACCAAATGCATACATGAATGCTGTTATTTGGAAGAAAATAATCATAGAATAAACAACAATAATCCACTATTCCTTCTTACCGAAGAATTGGTGACAAAATTTGACCTTTCTGCTGACAATTTGGTCTCTCCCATCTACTCTGTCCTTTACTATGTTCCAATTATTATTGTTCTCCCATTGGGCACTGTTGGAAATCCATGTTTCTTTTCAGAACCCTTATTGCTAATCACAAAGAGTCTTGACAAATCAATTTGCTGAAAGCCATCAACAATGTATTTCCTGCCCAAATTTTCTTTCCTTTCAATCTGCATGGTTCGTTCCAGGCTGCCTGCTTGATTTCTTAACAGAGAACATATTTATTCACTTATTAAACAAATATTATTGAGAATCTATTATGTGCCAGGTGATGTTTTATGCATTTCTCTCTCTTGAGTGCTCTGTTCTTCCTGGCAACTGTGTTCTCTCTATGGCATCAGTATTTCCCTGGAACATCAGTATTTTCCATATGCTTTATGTATGGGAGGGCTTTCAGGAGGGGAAAAAAATCATTTCCAGCCCTGAGTATATGATGAAAATAGATACTCCATTTTCCAGAATCATTATCAGCTTGATACTTCCTGTATACACCATTAAATAAACTTCTGGAAACATCAAGTGATGTACATTATTGTTTCCTCATATTCAAGAAGACATTAGTTACACAATCATCAGGTTTGTTTAAGAACAAAAGTAAGATTATTAAATAAACCAAATATTAGGCATGGTAGGTTTGGAAATAATGAGAAATAAGTAGTGGAGAAAACACTGTTTATGTGGAAGTAAACTTGGAGAAGAGACAAAAATAAAAACAGGAGCCTTTTCACAATGCCTGTCTTGTTCTTCTGTCAGACATCTTAGATCATCAGACTTCTGTTTTCCTAGTGAGGTAGCCTTCAGGTTACCAAGCTACCACTGGTTTCCTGATGCTATAAAATTTAACTGTGCCTACAAAGCAACTTCTGAAGATAAATAGAAATTTTCCCTTAGAGGATAAACAGAGGCTGTATTAAATTGTAACTGGTATTCAACTCCACCAACTGGTTGGTTGATAGCTAATACATTGTAATTAATTTAACTTCATACGATCAAGATGTTGTATTATGCACATCTCTCTCTGATTCCCCTGCAGCAGTAAAAGCTTTTCCCTCTGTTATCCATATGCATGAGTTTAGGTTTAAGTCTGTGGATGGAAGCATCATAAGATACCAGAGGGGCTCCTTCATCTTTAGTACATGGGACATTGGTATTTATTCCGCCCTACCTAATTTTGGACAAATTTATTTCCCATCTGAAGTATAAATGGATTATATGATTTATGAATAAACCATAATGATGGAATATCCCCTGGATTTCAAGTAAATAACATAAGGCTTACAGAAAAAAAAATGAATTCATTCATTCATTCATTCATGCCTTCATTTATCTAAAAAAATATTACTTGATAGGCTGCTCTATGCAGTCTAGAGAATGGAGATGAGATAAAGTCCCCAGCTTCATGCAACATACATTTCAGAGAGTTATCAGATCATAAACAAAGCAAGAAATAAATGAGACACTCATAGACTGTAATGAGTGCCGTAAATGAGATACAAAGGCAGAGATATGGAGTGGCCAGAGGAAGACATTTTTGCTTGAATGATCAGAGACCTCTCCAGTGGCATTTATACAGCATCCCAACAAATAGAGTCCTCCAACATCTTCAAGAATTGGTCCAGACTCTGAGCAACCTACCTGTCACAAAGCAACTTTTTTAAAAGTTCCATTTTTAAATGGCTCTGTCATTTAACTCTAATTTATCTGGCTTTTAATTTAGTGAGAAAGATGTGATCAGTGTTAAAAATTATCTTTTAAATGTGAATAGCTAGATTTTTCTGTGCCATTTAAAAATGATGTATCCCTTCCTTATCGATTTGTGATCCTTCCTTCATGATAGTATTACATACTCCAGTTTTTTTTTTTAATGGCAATAATATTTAACTGTTTCCTCCTCTGAAATATATTTTGGTGTAATGTAGGGTATATAATTATCCGCTTTGTGCTGTGCACCTTTCTCTCATACTGTAGGGTGACACTACTTTTGTCACATCTCAAACTAATGAACCATATTTTAAGTTCTGTTCCAAGAATTTTAATTTTTATATCTGTAAATAAAGTCCACTTTACTGTTCTGGATTATCTTTCGTTTGTTTTAATGTCAAGGTTCTACCAACTTCATAAAATCCTCTCAATAGAATAGACTTTTTTATTCTTCTAAATCTTGGAATAACTTACATAATACAGAAATCTTTTCCTTGGCATTTAAAACATAAGCTCACCAAAGTCTAAAAAGACACATTCCTGAATAAAATTATTTTATACACATTTGTATGTTTTTTTCTGTGATTATCAGTTAATTCAGGCCCCTATATCTAAGTCAGCTTTGCTAATTTATATTTCCCAATATAATCTCCTATTTGTTCAAGATTTTCAAATATATTACCATAGAATTATATTCACTCTAATCACTTTCATCTCTTGTTAATCTCATTAAAGTATTACTCATGATTTATTGAGCTTTTTGATCCTCTTTAAAATCAGAACTTTGTCTTATCTGATTGTTTCTGATACAAGTTCTTGGATATATTTGTGGTTGCTTTCTGTAGCTGCCCTAACAAATTGCACAGAGCTGATGGCTGAAAACAACACCAGTTTATCATTTCATGGGTGTGTATGTCAGAACTGATGCAGGTCTCAAGACTGAAATCGAGATGTGGGCAGGGCATTTTCAGAGTGCAATGCCAGGGGTGATTCCATATCCTTGCCTCTCCAACTTCAAGAGTCACCTCCATTCTTTGTCTTGAGGTTCCATTTCTCCACCTGCAAAACTAGACACAAGGGAGGGGTCCAGTTCTTCCACATCGTGTCACTAAACCTCTGTAGTCACATCTGCCTCTAATGCTGTCTCTTCTTCTGCCTCTCTCTTTCACTTGAAGGACTCTCCGGATTCTGTTGAGTCCATCCAGACTAGCCTGAGTAACCTCCTTGTTTTACAAACAGGCAATTAGTCACCTTAATTCTCTCACAACCTTAATTCTCCTTTGTTGTGGAACCTAACAGGCCCCAGGGATCAGGGCATGAACTTCTGGGAGGGATGGGAAAACACATGATTCTGCTTACCAAAGTAACGATTACATTTTTGATATTTGACATCATCTTTCGGCTTTCCTTTTTATCTTGTTTCTTCTTGCTTCCTTAATGTAATTCCATTGCCATTCAAAAAGCTCTAGTAGAGTGTTTGGTTTATTTATTTTCACTTTCTAACAAAAGGTTTTAAATCAATGAATTTTCCTTTAAGTACAACTTTGGCTGTATCTCTGAGGTTATAATAATGTCTAGATAGTTTCTAAGTGTTAGACCTGGTAGACCTAAATTTACATGTATTTGTGTTATCTTTAAATAAACTTTTATTATTTACTTTTATTTTTAATAGAAATTGGCTGGTTCAGGTTTTCCTTAGAAGTTTTCTTTGTCAGGGGTGACTGGGTGACTAAGTGAGTTAAGCACCTGACTCTTGATTTTGGCTCAGGTCATGATCTAATAGTTCATGAATTTGGAGCACACGTTGGGCTCTCTGCTGTCAGCACAGAACCCTTCTCAAAAAACTCGGTCCTCCTCTCTCTCTGCTCTCCCACTCACTTGTGCTCTCTCTCTCTCTATAAAAAAAAAAAAAAAAAAAAAAAAAACATTAAAAAATTAAAAGAAAATTAAAAGAAAAAAGAACATTTCACCCAAAGATAGAATAATATTTTTCTAATATTATTCTCTCAAAGATAGGCAATATTTTTCTTACTAATAACAATAATATTAATAGCATTTTTAAGAGTTTAGCTGGTACTATGGTATGCAATTATAGATATTATCTCATTTAATCTACCTAATCATACTGTTGATGAGGGACCATGGGGGCAAGCTGAAGGCCAAGTACAGGCTAACGGCATTCCCCCCCCCCCCCCACAACTGCCAGGTGGGATATATGTGCTATTTGTGCTATTCCTACGACACTCCCAGCTGCCCAAGAACAAGGGAGAGGAAAAGAAGCAAAGGGCTGACTGATAGACTGTCACATGCAGGACAGGAGTCTTCTTCAGTTTACAGATAACTTAGTAAACTGCAAGAAAAAGGCAGTCTTATCCATAACCTAATCTCCAGACACCTACAGACTCCATTTCCTGGAGCCCTAATATCACCCTCATCAAGATGTAAGGGGGCATAAATTCTTGCCATGATGATGTGGGAAACAAAGGTAAATGAAAAATCAAATTCCCTTACTGCCTACAGCCCACTGACAAGTCCTTGAAACAGGCAGAGTGACCTCCCTCTAGGAGCTCAGCCGCCTTGATGATGATACTTTTCTAGGGGCAAAAGAGAACCTTGGCTTAACATTATCCTGACCCCTCACGATCTTGTAAGTCTACTTTGACATATAAAAATTCCTTTGGAAACTTCCTTTATCTCAACTCCCCCAAGATATATGCTGGTAATCATACTCCAAGCTTGTGGCCCCCTGATATACACCTGAAGGGTCTCACCACTGAGGTTTTACTAAACAGTAATAAATGGTGTTTTCCTAACAATACCTAGCCCCTCAAGGTCCTGAAAACCTTGCTTCCAAAATATGTCTTAGAGACTTTATCCCTGACCCCCTCCCCCAACCTGAGTGTATCTTATCAGTTACCCATCACAACCCCAGTGCAGCTCTTTCTGCCCATGGGTCCTGTCCCCCTGTTTTAAGAAAATCACCTTTTTGCACCAAAGACATCCTCAAGAATTCTTTCATGGCCGACAGCTCCAAACCCACCATCGTCACCCCAAAACTCCATCACTGTGACGATATATTGTTAATATCTTTCATTTACAGAGGGAGCATTGAAATCACATAGCTAGTAGACAAGAAAAATAATACTTGATTTTTTAAATTGTTATATCTATTGGGGTACCTGGGTGGCTCAGTCGGTTGAGCATCTGACTTCAGCTCAGGTTATAGTCTCCAGGTTTGTGAGCCTGAGCCCCACATCGGGCTCTATGCTGACAGCTCAGAGCCTGGAGCCTGCTTCAGATTCTGTGTCTCCCTCTCTCTTTGCCTCTCCCCCACTCATGCTGTCTCTTTCCATCTCAAAAATAAAGATAAACATTAAAAAAAAATTTTTTTTAATTGTTACATCTATTATTCAATTTTAAAGAAATACATTCCTATAATGTTTTACTCTCTCGCTCTTTTGGTGGGGGGGGGGTGTTGTTTTAATTTTTTGAATCTCAGGACTGAGTAAGGTAGTAAATTTTCTTCCAATTCTGTTTTTATTTATTTCTTTGGACTTATATAGTTTTCGTTGTACATAGTTTGATGTTAGCTTGGTCAGCATTTGCTATCTCATGGGAATTACATTTGCAATTTTAAGGTAAGCTTTTTTGTAAGATTTTTCCTTTAATTACAAATGACCCCCCCCCCTCATTTAATACCTTTTCACTTTGCCTACAGCTAACTTTATACACCCATACTTCCCTCACTTTCTTTTTTTGTTTTTCCTGATGGCTCTGCCCATTTCTTTCTTTTTTTTTTTTTTTTCAACGTTTATTTATTTTTGGGACAGAGAGAGACAGAGCATGAACGGGGGAGGGGCAGAGAGAGAGGGAGACACAGAATCGGAAACAGGCTCCAGGCTCTGAGCCATCAGCCCAGAGCCCGACGCGGGGCTCGAACTCCCGGACCGCGAGATCGTGACCTGGCTGAAGTCGGACGCCCAACCGACTGCGCCACCCAGGCGCCCCATGCCCATTTCTTTTTAATATCTTGCTTCACTTGTTAGATTTATAGCATATGCATAATTTTTAGCTGGATTTTGTTTAGTAACGCAATCCAAGAGTCTTTGTTTTTAAATAGTTTTAAAATAATTTATGTTACTTCCATAACTGATGATTTCAGCTTCACTTTTATCAACTTATTTTATACATCTGTCTTATTTGTTTTATATTTTCTGCTGTGTGAAATACTGCAGAATATGTTTTCTTAGCTTTTGGCTTCTCTAGTGTTTTAAAAAGTACTCAATATACTTTTAATAGTACTAGTGGTGATCACGATCTTTCAAAGACATTCTTGAGGCATAATTCTTTAATTATCCAAGTTTTATACAAATATGGTATCTTTAGACTGTTCCATGAGTGAGCTGATTTTATATACTTTTGCTTACTCCTATTTCTCTATTCTATTTACCAGTCTTATTTAAAAAATTTAAGTATATTTAATCTCAAATTATTATTAATCATTTCTATTCTTGAATTTATATATATTATTCTGAGTTAAATGTGAAAACATGGAAAAACCTTACGCGGGACTTTCCTTCTTACCCGCTTCCCTTCTTAGCTAAAGAAGGAATCAACATTCTGAGAAAACTGAGCAGAAGTAAAAGAAAGAAAAAAAAAAGAGAAAGGAAAGGAAAGGAAAGAAAAGAAAAGAAAAGAAAAGAAAAAAGAAAAGAAAAGAAAAGAAAAAATAACCATCTGCAGATTTTCAGCTGGATTTCAGTCACTACAGTCCCTTCCCGGGATTTATTCCCAAAGGAGCTGGCAGTGGGCTGAGAATCCAGTGGGCCACACCATTATCTTTCTACGGTTCCACTATCCTGAGCCATTTCAGGGCCAGCACGTTTTGTATGGAATTCCTCTGCCACCCTTTGTAAAAGACGTTTACATTTATAAGGGGAATCTCCATTTGTAAAGGTGTCTCCCTCCCTCTAGAAAAAGAGAAGCTCTTATCAATGGAGAAGGGCAAGACTTACATCTGCATAACAACTATACTCTCCTTTACTGTGCTTTGCTGAAAACTTCCCCAAACTGACTCCTCCACCCCTCTACTTCTTTTTTTTTTTTTTATGTTTATTTATTTTTGAGGGAGAGAGAGGGTACGCTTGAGAGCTAGGGAGGGCAGAGGCAGAAAGAGAGACAGGATCTGAATTGGGCTCTGCTCTTTGAGAGCATAGAGCCCAATGCGGGGCTTGAACTTACAAACCGAACCTTAAGATCACGACCTGAGCTGAAGTCTGAGGCTTAACCAACTGAGCCACCCAGGTACCCCGCCCCTCTCTACATCTTTTGTCTTTAGCTGAGGAAGATATTTAAGGTGATGGCTTGGGCCACTTTGGGGGAGTTACTCTGTTTTCCTGAGTATTTACCATGTATACAGAAGGTATATGTATTGTTCCGATTCTGCTTGTCTTTTTCTTGTTAATCTTTTTATTACAGGGAAATCTCAACAGAGAACACAGAAGGGTAAATTATTTTTCCTCCCCTGCAATTCCAAGCATACATGGACGATGTCTGTTTTTCTGACCACAATATTCTTAATCCCCAATAGTCTCTAGCACAGAGTAGAGGTTCAATAAATTTATTCATTTATTCAACATACTATTTTAACATTAACTACATGTCCTACACTACTTTAGTTTTGCAGCAGTGGTCTCATGGAGCTCACGTTCCAGTGGAGAGAGACAGAAAATAAATACAAAAAACCACTGTAAGGTAATAGAAGGGCTATGAAGACAAAAAAATAGAGCAATGTCAATGGTAAGAAAGCAGAAGGCTAATGTTGTTCAGGAAAAGTCTAATTGGGGGTGTGATACGAAAAATGACACCAAACCAAAGTAGGAAAATAGCCACATGAAGATCAGGGGAAAACCTGCCAAGGCAGCAGGAAAGGCAAAAGAAAATGTCCTAAGACACAGATAAGCTTTCCTTCCTTCCAGGAAGGACAGGGAAGTTGCCATTGAATCATGGGCAAAATTCACAAAAGATAAAAGATCAGAGTAGGAAATGAGAATGAGCCTGGAAAGCCAAGTTGAGGAAGAAGGGGAATCAAACTTGACCTCAGCACAGTGACACAGACGGTGGGTTGTAGAAGATCACAGTCTCCTCCAAGTATAGATTATTCTTCTAATAAGTGATAGGTATTCTGGTAAGCATTTTACATGCATTGCCTTATTTCATTCTCGCCCATGGGAGAAAATCAACTGAGCGGATAAAGAGCTAGAAATTCCAAGAGCTTAACAATTTTCCAAGCATTCAACAAATCAACATGTGGCAAAGCTAAGATTTGACCTTAATGCCTGCCTTACTCTAAAATCTGTGCCCTTAACCATGATCTCAGAGTGTCACTTGGGCAGACAGACCAGTTTGCAATAGCTGGAAGAGAACCTGTGACAAAAGGACTGTCAGATTCGAACTCTTTTTTGCTTCCTTGGAAAAACGTTTTAATGTTTCCTTCCTGACTTCACTCGTTAGTTCTTCCTCCTAACAGGTGCATAGTATAAAATGTATTGCTATAGTCCTTTCACCTCCCATTCAAGCAAGTAAAAAAACTATATTTAGCTGGTGAGTGAATGCGGGAAGCTATACATGGTACAACTCCATAAGCCGAAACTCAAGGTCTAGTGACCCTCCGTACAGCTGCCGTAGTAAATCACTGTCCATATTGTCCATTCCCAAACATGTTCTAACTAGGGGGAATGCTACCTGATAGCCTTGGTTACCATCTCAAGTTTTAGCGGAGAAGTATCCGTGTGTTCACAGGTGTTAGCAAAATCTTCTAAACCACTCAACATATAAAACCAGAATACATGCAAAGAGAATGACCGATGACCCAAATTTCCTTTCGCCTCTTTCCATTTCTTTTGTTTTTATTTCTCTGTCACTAAAATCTCTCCCATTCTATAGCTTAAACACTATTTTGGTTTGCCTTCAACTGACTAAGGGAAATGGGTAGTTATACCAAGGAGTGATGAGACACAATGTGTCTCTATTCCACAGGCTTCAGTTGTAATGTTACTTGTTTAATTGTGCTTTTTTTTTCCTTTAGTTTATTTATTTATTTTTTAGAGACAGAACCAGCGTTGGAGAGGGGCAGAAAGAGAAGGAGAGAGAATCCCAGGCAGGCTCCACAATGATGCAGGGCTTAAACTCACAAACTGCGAGAACATGACCTGAGTGGAAACCCAGAGTCAGAGGCTTACCTGACCGAGCCACCCAGGTGCCCCTAATGTTACTTGTTTATAAAAAAATATGCTGAAAAAAGTTAATCACACCTTATGTACGTAAAAATAATCTTGGATACCGGTGTAATTACTTATTACATCCTCAGCACTTTTTTTTTTTTTCAATTGTCCATTGGGACATTGCATATTTTGAGTATTGTTATTAAAGGGGAAAGTTGAGCTTTCTCAAGGCCCATTGTTTATTTTAAAATGAAGCAGATTACTCATTTTGTTACAGAATTCAAGAAAAGAAATCCGTTAATGGATCATGAAAAATTCCATCTCCAAAACAAAGACATAAATCAGTCCAGTTTGCACTCTCTCTATGAAATATCGCACAAACTACTGTTAGCTTTAACATAGTCCCATGTAGGTTTCATTTGGGGGAATATTGCCAATATTGGTGAGTTTTTACCAGTGACGTTGCTTTTCCTGAATCCCACTGAACCTGGAAATTGCTCCAAAATGACGGAGTAATGAGAGACAGTGGAAAAGGAGAAAAATAGTTCTCCTTCGGGCTCTGAAGCTACTTGTTTGCAATGTCATTCTTATAATCCCTTGTTTTAGCATTAGATTGTCCACACCCATATTCCATGGGACCATGTGTTCCCACTTAAAGTGGCATGTTAGCACTTTTATTTCCAGTTGCCTGCTTGCTCTTCATTTTTAATAGCTTATATATTTCATTCAGTATATCATTTTTGGAAGAATTTGAAAGAAACTATAGGCATGTTGTAATCAGTACCATTTGTTTCAGAAGACTGATTAGGTATAGGGTCTCTGACTCACATTTTTTATGTGGCCCATGTTTTTGATGATACTTCACTGAAACATCTCTTTCTGGCCATGATGACAGCATCGAGGGAGATAGAGCTCTGTTTCTTGCAATATATTCAGATCAATTACTCTACTGTGACATGAATATTTAAAAGTAGAACATGTATGTTTATTTCCCAGTTATTTAAGCTATGCTAACAATTCTACTGAAAAAATGACATTGCTCTGTTTTATGTATAAAAACCTGAATGAAGAAGTCACGGGGGTGTTTTTTCCCCCAAGGAAATCATAAACCCAAGTCTTGATCTAATCAGGATTTTTTTTTTAGAGTTTGAATAGGAGTGGGGACTCTGGAATCCACCTCCATAGCCTCTTTCACTACCTCACCTCCACAATTGAACCCAGCAGAATAGAGACACACACTGACTTAGCAGAATGTCTGTGAATAGGTCTCCTTGAGAATATCAGGTAGAACTGAAAGGTAAATTGATTGGCATCACCAGTTGCATGACTCTGGGCCTGGCAAGAGACTCCTCTGCAGCAGAAGTGTCCCCTCTGCTACTCTCAAATAATCATCATGAATTTGGGTGCATGACTCAACAGCTTTCTGGCCCATATGACTATGATGCGTTCATAAAGATCACATCAAAATGGGGACTTTCATTTCTTTACCTATACTGGACTCAAAGTTAGTACTTGAGGCAATAGTTTCCAAGCAGAAAATCAAGGACAGGGAATAAAACCCCTTGTCACTCCAATGTAGGAAAGTCATGGTGGCCCCTTCTTCCCTGGAGCTCTCCTCTCTTGGTCCCCCCCGCATTGCCCTTCACAAGTGCTGCTTGGAATGGCCAGTGGAATCTAATCAGTCATGCTAACACACTAGAAAGTGTTAAAAACTATTACAAGTAATGGAGTCTTTCTTATATAAATACTGAAAATTGAAGGAGAGGTAGAAATTTTGAAGAGACGGAGAACAGAAGTCTGAAGCATTCAACTGTCTGACGTGCTTCACTAGGATCCTTACAGCCCATTCCATGAATGAAGGTCTATAAAAGTTCTGTGGGTTAGGAGAAAAGGACTTTGCTTTGAGTTGGTTTTTTGAAACGTGCAGATAGTAAGTCATCAGGAATGTCCTCCTCAATTACAAGAGGCAGCAATGCATGTGTAAGCAAGTGAAAACAGACACCAGCCCAGCCCTCAGGGGATTTGAGATTTCCCTAAGTACATTTATAAGATGGATTTAATGTAATTTTCCCATAAAATGAGTATATGGGAAGTGATTTTTCCAGGAACACACAGTGAGACAGTAGACAAGGAGTCTAAGAACCAGACCAGATGTCATAAAACATGAAATCTGTTCCTCAACCCTTTCACTAACTCACTGATGTGGCTTAGATTAATTTACTCAGTTTCTAATCCTTTTATAAAAACAATGCTTCCTGTTTATTTTTAGAATGATCCACTCAAAACCTTGAGCTGTTCTTCTCGTCCATTTTAGATTATAGCATAAGAAAAGTTAGAACTTCCTTTCAGACTATCACGATAGTTAACTTATCACAGAAGGAAGAAAAAGAATCAAACCGAGGTTACTATTGTACCAGAACAAATGCTAGCACAGAGCAAAGGTGTTCAAAGCACACTGCCTTCCCTTAGCATCAGAGGACAGCTATCAATAATAAATATTGATAATATTTGAATAATAAATAAATGAACCAAGGCAGACTTCACACTTCTGCTTTACAGATACGTCTGCTAATGGGGCTGAGTCTACAGGAGCCTGAGTCTGGGTACCGACCCCTGAAAACCACAATTTATGATGAAGCCAGGGCTCTCTGGGTATAGATACCTATAGTTAAGGTAGCTTCTAATATCTTTATCCTCAGCTGACTTATTCTAGTGGCAAGGAAAGGCACTGTCAATTTCAGATCAGTTCCTTTTCTGGGCTACCCTCAGTTAACAAAGGGAGGAAATGTGAAACATCCCTGACACCTCTTCAGCATGATTTCCCCAATCATTGACCCTGACATTATAGGGTCTTTTGATAATATTGATATTTTACCCAGATGTGTTGTGCCAACGGTGTACTAGGGCCTGGACACCTCAGGCCGAACTCATCAGAACAATTGAGGGCAGAATAATGTCCCAAGATGAACTCAGAGTTAAATTTAAAACGAGTGAGCTCTTAGGGGCGCCTGGGTGGCTCAGTCGGTTGAGCGTCCGACTTCGGCTCAGGTCATGATCTCGCGGTCCATGAGTTCGAGCCCCGCGTCGGGCTCTGTGCTGACCACTCAGAGCCTGGAGCCTGTTTCAGATTCTGTGTCTCCCTCTCTCTCTGACCCTCCCCTGTTCATGCTCTGTCTCTCTCTGTCTCAAAAATAAATAAATGTTAAAAAAAAATTTTTTTTAAAACGAGTGAGCTCTAAGACATGGTGGTAAGTAAGACAGGAAAACTAGAAACCCAGGGCACCTAATTTTAAGGTCAAAGCCCCATGTGTTTGTTAAGAAGTAAATAAAGATGAAGAAAGGCAGGCACTACATCCAACTACCAAATCCCTTTTTTGTGACAATATGGCAACCTCATGCAGGGCCCAGAGCAGGGTCATAAAGAATTAGTTGCCTTGATTATATATCTCTATTATTTGCTAACATTAACAGGCACACTGTCTATCTTAAACTCTTCTCCTCTTCCTCATGACCAATATACTTACAAATGAAAAACAACAACAGTATCATTATTATTCCCCCTTTTTTTGTTTAAGTGTGTTTATTTTGAGAGAAACAAGGACAGCGTGAGCACGGGAGGGACAGAGAGAGAAGAAAGAGAGAATCCCAAGTGGACTCCACACTGCCAACACAGAATCAAGACTCCCGAAACTGTGAGATCATGACCTGAGTGGAAACCAAGAGTCAGATGCTTAACCAACTGAGCTACCCAGGTGCCCCCGCCCCCACATGTTTTTAATACTTGCTTCCTCAGTGTCAGATTCAAAGACGTATTAAGGTCCATTGTGGTCTTTCTTTGGAATTCTCTAGTTTGGGGAAAGGGAATTTAAGGTCTAAAAGGAGTGAAAGGAGGGCACCTGGGTGGCTCAGTCGGTTGAGGTTCCCACTCTTGATTTCGACTCAGGTCATGATCTCACAATCATCAGGTCGAGCCCCTCAGTGCAGAGCCTGCTTGGGATTCTCTCTCTCTGCCCCTCCCCTGATCTCATGTGTTCACACCCATGCGCACGCTCTCTCTCTCAAAATAAACAAATAAATGTTTAAACACTAAATAAACAAAAGGAATGAAAGAACGAAAATTACAGTGGCTGAAAGCAATATTCAAATTTTCTCACAGAGGAGGAAAAAAGAGGCATACATGGGTGTGGGAAGGCAAGAAATTTGTAACCACCAGTCTCTAAACTAAGAGAAACATCTATATGATAAAACAAACAGCAATCATGCAAACCCTCCAAACTTCAGTCAGAACCAAGTGTGGTTTTTAAAATAAAAATATTTGAGAACTTGTGACCAGATGTCTATATTTTAGAAACCATTCAGAGTGATTTTCAGTTTTGTTGTTTTTGTTTCAGGGGGCTGCTCCTCTTATTTCAAAATAAAACAAAGCAAAACAAAACAAAACAAAACAAAACCCACCTGAACTGAGTAAAAGAAGTTGTCCAGAGATGTTTGATAGATTAGATTCATCAGAGAGTAGGAATGCTTTGTAATGTCCTTCATTTTCACCCCATTCTCAGACTGTTAGAATTTAGCATTAAGGACTAGCTACCAAAAACTTAGTCACATTTTATATTCATTATTTGGAATATTTTTCTCATTGAATTGCCACATTTGGTAGCTAAATATAATGAACATATGTTTACTGAGGAGAGAGTAAATAATATTGGACATCTGATTAACAGATGGATAATTCTTTTAACTGCTGGAAGACTAACATTTTCTCATGGTAGCTTTAGGAACGACAAAGAAGCAAATGTGAAATTTGAATTTCATGTAACAGAATAGATACAGTACAGAGATAGTTAACATTCTGTAATACAGAATATTATTTAGATTAAAATTTTCTTTTTCATATACGGTTGAAAATAAATTTGTTGATTTCAAACACAAGAGAACTTTATTTTGAATCTGTGTGGTTTCCCACAAAATTTTCATTAATTATTCTGTTTCTTAAAGATGGTGTAAAGAAACGATTTCAGAAGGCTGCCTTGTTCATGTACTATTTATTCTGATAAATGCATTATGGAATAAAAAGCCAATAATGTTTGTCCCAAGTGATTTTTTTTACCTTCCATCTTTTTATCTTACATTGTCCTTTGAATGCTCAACAGCATTTAGAATATTTTCTGTTTTTTTTTCCTTCATACGTAATGAAACACAGGTACTCCCTCTTTGTGAATTTAAAACTGACATATCTCCCATTTGCAGTACTTTTTTTCATAGTGTGTGATGAAGAATTCCAGTTTATATAAAAATTATAACCAAATTACTGTATCATATTGAAATGTTCTTATAGTTGACTCATTATTGATCAAGTTCTTAGAAAATCTCCTGCAGGTCACATGACGTCTCAGTTCAGGTTCCATGAAAATAGACTTTGATACAGGGATCTGGATGCAAAACATTTATTGGGAGAGTATTCCCAGGAGCTAGGTCTTGTGTAAGTGAGGAAGGCAGGACTGGGAAAAGGGAAAATCTGACACTATTATCACAACTGAAGCCTCAGCCAATCAATCCTACAAGGAGTTCTGAACCTAAGCAGATCTTCCAAACGTGTCCCATGCCATTAGCTATCAGCAGACCCCCAATGGGGGTGAAAAAATGGAATGTAGATAAGGGCAAGGAGATTCCTTGCAGATAAGGATGAGTCCAGTGAAGGCAGAGCAGTGAGCCTTCAGCATTTGATACTTCTGGAAGCTGGAGAATGCATCCATAAGCCCCGAAAAGAAGATCAGGGACAGGCACCAAAAAAAGTCTCTTCTATAGACTGAATCATTCAGGTAGAACTTGGGAAATTTGGTAGCATGATAACAAAAATACTATCACATATTAATCTTTGAAAATCAAGAAGATGTCTACATTTGTCTATCTACAAAATACCCCTTTTTGTTTTCTTCTTCAGATGTTCATGAATCAGATAACTTCCAAATAAAAGTAGGGCTCGTTAGGAATAGGGACATGCTCAAATTACCTTAGGATATAGGGTAACTTATCATCCTCCCTCCACCCCAAATCTGTTCTTTTATTTTTCTCCTAGGCATACAGTTGCCCTGCTAAAGACAAAATTTCCCAGCCTCCCTTGTGAATAGGTGTGGTCATGTGACTAAGTTCTCACCATTACGATGTGAGTAGCATTGAATGGGTAACTTCTAGGTCCTTTTAAAAAATGCTTTTCTGGAACTTGTTTTTCTTCCCTTTCCTTTCTCCAGGCTGAAGTGGAAATTACTAGAACAATCCCATAAGTATCATGTTAAAGTTAGCAAAGATGCCTCCACTCTGTGGAGTAAAGCCCACCTGTCTACTGTGAAATGTTACTTTTGCAAGATATAGATGCCTATTTCTTGTAAGCTACTCTATTTTTAAATTTATTTGTGGGAAGAGTTTTGCTTTCTACCTAATTAAAGCAGAGATTATTTTAAAAAGACACGTAAAATAAGAGATATAGGAATATCTGTGTTTTATGAAAGATCAAGAATGGGAAAGTCATTTGTGATACAATAATCTCTAGAAACCACATTATCTGGTTTTTCTTCAGTATAGCATTTCTGATACTCCCTTCTCTAGTTTTTCTTTTTTTAGAAGTTTATTTATTTATTTTAAGAGAGAGAGACAGAGACAGCATAAGCAGTGGAGGGGCAGAAAGAGAGGGAAAGAAAGAATCCCAAGCAGGCTCTGAGCTATCAGCATAGAGCCCAACTTGGGGCTCGAACCCATGAACTGTGAGCTCATGACCTAAGCGTAAATCAAGAGTTGGACACTTAACCAACTGAGCCACTCAGGTGCCCCTCCCTTCTCTAGTTTTGTGCTAATGACGATTGAACAAATCCTTGTCTTGCTGGTCCTAATTACTCTCTGTAGTCTCATTTCATGACTTCTGCTTAGGCACATCTCCTTTCTTCTGCTTTTTGCTGATTGGCTTCTCTCTTTCTGCTTTTCAGCTTATAGAACCTCAAATAAACTACTCTGTCCGTATGACTCACATTTTAAGAGAAAACATCTGATTGGTTTCCATTGTAACTGTTAGCTCTGTTGGGCAGAACGCTCACTCCAGACTGCTTCATAGACTTCCTGGGAGCCTAGTGTTGAGCAGCCCTTAGGCCAAGTATTGTAGGAGATTTTGTCAATTTGGGCTGCCCCGCATCCAACCTCCTTCCCATTTGTTTAGACTTTCCATTGTGCATGTTTTGGAAGTAGCCACAGGAAGCCAGGAATTTCTCCTTGTTGCTTGGCTCAAAGAATGGTTGCATGAACTACGCTCAGAAAACCAGGTGTCTTCACCTGGTATTCAAATCAAGACAAAGTGACATAAATTCCCAGAACCAGTTAGAGACTGCCACCACAATGGTGGCAGTATGATCAAGATTCCAATAGCCTGAGCAGTGTTATCTTAAGTAGATTGTACCTCCCACGTCGGGCTCTGTGCTGACCGCTCAGAGCCTGGAGCCTGTTTCAGATTCTGTGTCTCCCTCTCTCTCTGATCCTCCCCTGTTCATGCTCTGTCTCTCTCTGTCTCAAAAATAAATAAACGTTAAAAAAAAAAAAATTTTTTTTTTAAAAAAGTAGATTGTCGGGGCGCCTGGGTGGCGCAGTCGGTTAAGCGTCCGACATCAGCCAGGTCACGATCTCGCGGTCCGTGAGTTCGAGCCCCGCGTCGGGCTCTGGGCTGACTGCTCAGAGCCTGGAGCCTGTTTCCGATTCTGTGTCTCCCTCTCTCTCTGCCCCTCCCCCGTTCATGCTCTGTCTCTCTCTGTCCCCAAAATAAAAATAAATGTTGAAAAAAAAGAATTTAAAAAAAAAAAAAGTAGATTGTACCTGAGACATTCTCTTGACAATGTCCCTCGCTGCTCTTACACTCCTGTTTTGTAAGAATGATTATTTTTTAGTTTTTATTTTTAGAGAGAATGCAAATGGGGAAGAGGGATAGAGGAGAGAGAGAGCGAGAGAGAGAAAGAAAGAGAGAGAGAACTCCAGGCAGGCTCCATGCTCGGTGCACAGCCCAACGCAGGGCTCCATCCTATAGCCCCAGGAGCATGACTCGAGCCAGAACCAAGAGTTGGACGCTCAACCAACTGAGCCAGGCATTATAGGAATGATTTTTCAAACATTATAAATTCTATGAGTTTCTCAACATCTATCCTCCCCGCACAAATCTTTTTTGGTGAGGTAGCAATTTATCTCGCTTGCACCCCAGGTCTTCATTATGGTGGGTATTGGCACCCATCTGTGATCCAATCAGCTATGACTGGGTTGGTGGGGCCATTCAATTGGCTTTCCTCAGAAATGGTTGCGTAAGTAAGGCAGGAATCCTGAGGATACTAGGATACATGCATTTAAATTTATTAAAGATAAAAGAATAAGGTAGAAAGAAAACTCTTTTTGCATGTGCTAGTTTACTTCCTATAAACAGAAAGCAAAGGTGCAATAACTTTGAAAAGGCAATGATTTATTCTGTTACCAAAGGCTTTCTCTTAGAAAAGCCTGAATCTGGGGTACCTGAGTGGCTCAGTTGGTTAAGTAGCCAACTTCAGCTCAGGTCATGGTCTCGCAGGTCGTGAGTTTGGGCCCCATGTCACGCTCTGTGCTGACAGCTCAGTCTGGAGCCTGCTTCAGATTCTGCGTCTTCCTCTCTCTCTGCCCCTCCTCTGCTCACACTCTCTGTCTCTCAAAAATAAATAAACGAAAGAAAGAAAGAAAGAAAGAGGAAGGAAGAGAGAGAGAGAGAGGGAGGGAAGAGGGAGGAGGGAGGGGGAAGGAGGGGGAGGCAGGAGGGAGGAAGGGAGGAATGAAGAAAGGAAGGAAGGAAGGAAGGAAGGAAGGAAGGAAGGAAGGAAGGAAGAAACAAAACAAGAAAAGCCTAAATCTAAAACTGAAAGAAAAACCAGCCTCTCTTCTGGTTATACTCAGCAATGCTTCTCTCTATTCACCAGTGACCACTGGATGCAAGCACAGCAAAAGCTAAACTCTAGCCATGGCTTAACTCTAAAACAGTGTTCAGAAATCCAGTGTCTGGAAAAGCCACATTAATGTACTTCAGTATTATTCTTTGCAACTTCCATAACCTACATCAAGTTTTATATATTGTCTCAATTAGAAGCACTAAATCTATTCTCTGGAAGATAAACATAGTTGGTACTAAAATAAAATATTCTGCCTTTAAAAATAAGCATAATGGCCATTTAAAAACACCCTTCTTCCTGAGATTCCTGAGAATCGTTGCTATAAAATCATGGTGCTCTAATTAGGCAAGTGATAGATATACCTCTTTTTAAAAGCTTTTAAATGAATGACATGGAATCTGTAAAGAATTTTAATGACAGCCCTTCCTAAGTCTTACTACTATACAAGGTAATTGAACTAATATCACACTGAATAATCAAGATTTTCCTTCATAAGCCCTTTTATTTTTCACTTTTAAAGTGTATAACAGTATTCACTAAGCAATGAAAAATAGATGCATCTTCATGATAATATAAGCACTATTGATTTTCAGTTTTCAGAATCAACCTATACATAAAGCACATATGAGATTTGCTTATGGTTATAAAATGGGATTTAAGAGTCCTGATAATCACGAAGTAAAGGTACAGCCGGCAGAATCTGAGACATGAAAGTGGGAGAGAGACCCTGAAGACAGTTGATGGGACAGAAGGAGAGACTGAAGTTGATCCAAGTTCTAAAGTTTACCAAAGAAGGAACAAAACAATAGTGGAAGAAGGGAGCGTCAAGTGTTGCCAAGTAGATGAAATTCTCATATTTTTATTGATGGATAAGTAATAAGCAGTATCCAGAGTAGAGAAATCTAAATTTGCTTTCACTCTTTATTTCACTGTGGCTTGGCAATAGATAATGATATGTGGATATAACTGTCCATAGGATCCCACATTAGGACAGGGTCTAGAGTGTGTTATTGGGTTTGCTACACTATGCCTACGCTAAAATAGTGCAAGCTAGCATTCTACTATCTACAGTACTTTCTTTCACACTTTATAATTTCTCTTTGCCCTTTCCTTCCTCCCTCCCTCCCTCCCTTCCTCCCTTCCTTCCTCCCTCCCTTCCTTCCTTCCTTCCTTCCTTCCTTCCTTCCTTCCTTCCTCCTTCCCACCCTCCCTTTTTCTCTCTCTTTCTCTCCCTCTTTCTTTCTTCCTTTTCTTTCTCTGTTATACTGCCTGTTGTGCCTGCAGCAAGCACATTGGTAAGAAATGGATTACAATTCTCCCTTGGGTTTAGGATGGCTGAGAGCAGGCCCTGAGGATCTCCTGAGGTCCCAGTGGCTGTCTTAGGTTTGTGACTTTGTGTTCTTATCCATCTCATTGCCACCTCTTTTCCATCCCTATGATGGTGCTATCAAGGACAGTTGAAGTACAGACAGTTTTTCACAGGCATCTTCAACTCCAAATGCAGAGAACATTTCTTCCTTGTTGTCAGGAAGCCTTCTCTGTGAATTGTCACCGGCCTTCTCTGTGAATCCTGTGACTTCTCATTCTCCCACGGCCTTTTCTGAAAGCTGTCACTGCTGCACCTTGAATCTTTCTGTCTTTTTCTTCTTTTCTCTCTCCTGAGTCTCCTCTTACTTTTCTCAGTTTTCTTGTAAGAAGGCTGATGATGATATATATGTTTGTGTGTATATAAGGAGATATATATGTGTGTATACACACATACACGTATTGGCCATACTCCTTTATGTAGACCAAATAGAGTATGCATCTCTTAAAAGCATCCCACTCTTGTCAATTTCAGCTTTTGTCATTTTCAGTATTGTTGGATAATCAGAGTGAATTTCCTTACAGTCAGAGACATTGGACTGGAGTTTTAGAAACTGTTACCAGTTTTTGAACTTCTATGTATGTTTGAGAGTGCTCAGGTGTACGTTCAAAAAAGTACTAGAGCAGATCCTTAAGGTGAAGGTCACTCTTTTTCTTCCAAAGAGAAAATTGAGTTTGTTACCATGTAATACACACATTCTTATATGAGTAACATGTGTTTATATGCTTATTTTCCATCTGTATACTCTCTTTGGTGGGGTGTCTGTTCAGCCCTTTTATCAATAGAGCCTTTTTATGCTTATTAGTTAAAGATTTATTATATTTCAACAAGGGTAGAGACATTATTAAAAAAATACATACTTAAGATAGGATTGTAGATATATGATCAAGTGAGATCAGGACAGAAAAGTCTAAGCTGATTCATTTGACAAAGAAAAGTTGTGGATGTAGATATTTCATGAAAGGGAGAAACCTGGGAAAATATTCAAAACAGGCTTTAAATGTAATCATTTGGTGAAACGTATTGAGTGATTCTGATGTCAGCTTTCAATGACGTATGTTGAAATCCAGATATAGTGTATAACTCTGGATACCACATTGCGAAATAATGCTTTTTCTGAAAACGTGTGTTAGTTAAAATTACACAATAATATCATAGAGATGAACTAATGGTCATCTAAATGATTTCAGTGATGGTTTTAACTTGTACACTCCTGCAAGGCAGGATTTATTTAACTCCCTCAGGGATGCTTAGTGTTTGTTGTAACGTATGTGTCTTAGGTCCTTTGCTGATGCTTTTAAGTAACAATTATATCTATTATTAGAAATGTTACCTTTGTTATGGTGGCAAGAAGATCCACCAGAATGTTTCCTTAAGGAAGGATCATTTCTCACGGTGGCTTTTAGGGTCTTCAAAGCCAGACAGTGCTGCTGTAACAAATTTGAAGAAAGTTAACAAGTACAGGCAAGGAAATGACTGGAGGAAATATTTTGAGAGAAAAAAAGCAAATATGGCAATTATTTACTTGAAAGGAAATGCTGACTGTTTAATCGGCATGAGAAGAAAAGCAAAAAAAAAAAAAGTCTCTTTTATAGAATCTGCTCTGTGAGAAGAGAGTCCTTGGCCCACCAGGGATGGGGGACAGTGGTGGAGTGGTCCCCAAAGGCCCCCTCAGGCAATAACTTTTGCACCTTTGCAAACTTGACAAATGTATCCAAAGTTGTCACATCACTGATTTCTCATTTAAATTCAGAAAGGCACTGCTTTATCTTCCTCCAAAGGGGTTGTGATTGGTAGTTAATTTTTACAGAATGGCTTTGGTGGAGGTTTTCAGCTTCCTCTCTGACCACTAAATGGAGGGCCTTGGGGGCCATGTCCTCAAAGCCCAGAAAAAGAACAAATTCATGCATGCTCTTCCTTTTTTTTTTTTTTTTTTTACCTATTATCTACATTCTCCACTTTTCTCAAGCAATAGCTCACCATTTATTTATTTCCTGAATCTTTTCCTATCCATCTACATCACAAAATGAGTCTCAGGTGCCATCAGAGTGTGAGAACTATGAATTGTGCCAGATTTTCCGGCGTTTGCTTCTATGTTGTCTTGGTTCAGTCTACCATTTCTCATACGCGTGCATTCTGCTTGCCCAGCTAGACCATAGGTCTTTTCAGTGGAAGTATGCTACATTTTATATACTCTTGAACTACTACAGTTAAAAAAAAAAGTGCGAGGCATTTCATAGACACTATTTTAGGCCCCCGATAAACTAATGTAATCTCACAGACTTATTCAGGCCATTTATATTGACTGTTTTGTGTCACTTAGCATATCCAACACTTAGAACTGGTCCTCACACCTATAACAGTTCCTGGAACATTAAGAGTACTCAACACATACTTGTTGAAAGAAGGAATGATTTATGTTTTTTCAAATATTTTTATTGTCTTAAAAAAGATGCATTTTTAACATGGAAAACTCTCCTTTTCCTTTGCCCGGTCACCTTCTCCTTTCCAGACAGATGATAAGGATTTCTCTAACATAGTTCATTCTACATTTTATCTCTTAGAGTCAGATTTTTTTTTTTTTCCTCAATTCAGATTTAATTTTATGGTGGGATTTGGACATGATTCTTTTGGCACTTGCCCTAAATACTTTAGCACTCTGGATTCAAGTGCATAGTGATAAGAGGCGGGTTTCACTTTATATATTCTCTTTTTTTCTGTTGAAAGTATCAAAAACTATTTCTTTGTAGGCTGTAACTCACAAGTCTCTGCTATGAGACACATAGCATTCCATCTTTACAATCAGATTTTTCAGAACCCTTCGTGAGAGTTTTAAAAGGGTGTAATACCAAATCAGAGTTGACACAACCTTGTGGTTGTTTCCCTTCACTAGATTTTAAGACTTAAATGAGCTTAAAAATATCTGATTCTCAAAACTCCTTCTCATTGGAAGTGAGAAAAAATTAATTCGTACTGAAAACCCTAATAAATTCACTACCCTTTACCTTTTGTTATAACATCTAACCGGCCTTAGATAATTTATAAAATTGTGGTTTGATTGGATAACCCTTTTATATCTTACCAGTAATTAGACTCTGGGATATCCATTTACCCCTCTGGACCCTATGTAAATATTTGGGTTGCATAGCAAGCACGGCTTACAGTGTGTTTCACCTAACTATCTATTGTAAGGACATAAAGATAAAGCCAATTTGCACGAGTTATGAAATGTCAGTGATTCATTTATGCTGTTGGGTCAGAAAGATTTGTTCAAATAAGATGTAAATTGTCCAGAACTAATAGTCTTCAGACAGACACAGTTTATGTGGCAATCTGATGGACCAGAGGAGAAAATAAAGAGATTAAATCAGACACTGTAGTATTCACTAAGTCTTTGATTCACATACCCAATCAGTGACATACCCAATCAGTCTTTGATTCACATACCCAATCAGGAGGTAGAAGAGTAGTTCGCCCCAACAGTACCCGAAGCCCAGGAAATACAAGTGGTTTGCTCAAGGTCACCCTGAAGAGAATGGCCAAGCCAGCGAAGATCAACCCTGCTCATTTCCGTGACAACATTCTTTCACCTCTGTGCCACGCTGCCTCCTACTGAGGAAAGCAAATGTGCTAAGTCCCACCTACTGAAAGCCTATGGTTCAAAATCAGCACTTATCTGTGTCCGTACCTCCTCCTCCCTCAACAGAGTGTGGCTCATCGCCTGCTGTATAACCAGACACACTCACACGCAAACCCACCACAAGACCGGAGGCAGGAGAATTCAGCCACTGGCTGTCAGCCTCTTGGTCCTGCGTGACCGTTAGCAGGGTTTCCGCACCAAGGTTTAAGGTTGATTACCTTCAGAAAGCCACTGCTAAAACATTGCCAAGCGGGAGGAGAGGGAATTAGGATATCCTTGACACGGGACTTGGCTTATACTTCTCACAAGAAACTATGCAACCCTCAATGTTTTCAATTCAGTAAACACCCATTGAGTATGTAATACATGCCTATCGGCTCCCATTGAAACCCAAATATTCTAGGGCCACCCCCAGCCTGTGGCCACAGCCAAAGGCGTGCTACTGTGGCGGCTCAAACAGTGCGCCCCTGGTAACATTAGGATGTCATGCAGGACCTTTGCTCTGCATGAGGATCTGCAGGAGCTGCGCCCTCATCCCCGCCCCGCCTGCCCTGACACTGCCAGCTCCCTTTTCCATAAATCACATTTTGATACGATCCCGTTCAGATCCCCTCCCATCACTTCCTATCACATTTACAGGAAGATTCTCAACTCTGCCCTGGCTGACAAGGCCCTACGTAATCTGGCTTCTCCCATCCCATCTGACATCTTTGCCTGCTGGGCTCCAAGGCTGGCCTGCTTCCTTTCGCTCACAGCAGGCACACTGGTTCCTGCCTCAGGCTCCTTGTATTAATGGTTCCTTCCGCCTAGTACATTTTCCTGTTATCCCAATAAATTCTTCAAATCTCAGCCTAACATCACGATCTAAATTAGCAACCTGGGGGCCTGGTGGTTAGGATTCAGTGCTCTCATCACTGTGACCTGGGTTCAGTTCCTGATCAGTGAATACCTTTCTTTGCTAATCAATGAGTAGGAAGTTTCTGCTATGCAAAATGAGTAAGTCTCGGAAACCCACTGTGCAACATGCATAGTCAATACTGTACTGTGCACTTAAAAACCTGCTAAGGGAGCAGATCTCATGTTAAGTGTTCTTACCACAATAAAATAAAATAAAAATTAAATTAGCTACTCAACACCCTCCATTATATCGCCCATCACTCTATTTTATTTTCTCCATCACACTTACCACTCTCTAATGGAGTACGCTCCATGAAAAATATAATGCAGACCACAGAGGTAATTTTAAAGTTTCTAGTAGTCACCTTAAGAAAAAAGTAAAAAAAAAAAAAAGCAGAAATGAAGAAATTGATTTTAATAATCTATTTTATTTAATCCAATGCATTCAAAATGTTATCACTACAACATGTAATCAATATAAAAGTTATTAATGAGTTACTTTACATTCTTTATTTCTGACTAAGTCTTTGAAATCTGGACCATATTTTACACTGATAGCACATCTCCATATAAACACTAACTTTTCATAGGAAATGGTTGATCTGTAGTCAGATTTCATAAAATTTACAGTTGAAAAAATAGATTCACATACCCATGTTATTCCAAAGGTACTTAAAAGCTCTCCTGATAACTGAATTGAGTAATAGTTAAAGACAATGTTTTTTGAGAGAGAGACAGACACAGCACAAGTTGGGGAAAGGCAGAGAGTGACGGAGAGAGAGGGAATCCCAAGCAGGCTCCACACTGCCAGTGCAGAGCCTGATGCAGGGCTCGAACCCACGAAACCAAGAAATCATGACCTGAGCTGAAACCAAGAATCACATGCTTAACCAACTGAGTCACCCAGGTGCCCCTCAGTTTCAAATTTTAAATACACATTAATTTAAATTTAAAATTAGTTCTCTGGTCACACTGGCCACATGTCTCTAATGGCTATCATATTAGATAATACAGCTATAATATTAAATGCTATTTTCTGGGATTTCCTTCCAATTCTTATCTTCACCTTTATTTAAGCAGGGGTCTCATTTATCTGGTCACTACTTTACTCTTGGCAGTAAGCATATGGTTAGCACAGAGTTTAATAGATGTTTATCAAATGATTACCTGAATCTGTGGGCCAGAGATTCATATTTCTCAGACAACAGAGCACCGTGGCCAAAAGCACAGTCTCAAGCCAGATACCCAACTTTGGATTTGACCTTGCTCAGGCTTTCTGTGGCTTAGTTTCCTCTTCTACTGTTGAAGGGAATCGTGACACCTGATGCCTGGGGTTGGTGGGAGGATTAAATGCGCTGATATGTCTAAAATGCTTACAACAGGGCCTGGCCTCAGAAATGCAATGTCTTTGCTACATAAATTCTACCAATTCCAGACCCACCCCTTGTTTAAGATTTGCTCTGAACATGTCCCCATCATCTCTAGGCCCCCACCTTGCCTCTCGGCATTTGCCTTGCAGCCCTGAGTGTTTGGCCCCAGCTGTTGAACCTGCTGTTCAGTCTTCACCTGTCCCCTGTGTTTAGTAATCCAGCCCCTTCCCATCACTCATCTGGGTTGCTGCCGAGACTAGATGCCCACACTTAACCCTGGCCCCAGTGCCCACTCAATCTCTTCTGGGAGCTGAAAAGGCAATAACGGCTCTTTCCTCTCTGTGTTAGGCTGCTTTAGAGGGCCCGGGCACATTGGTGCCTGCCCCAAGTGGTTCTTCAAGATTCACACGAACACAGGTATGCACATCCCTATAGAGCAGTTAGGTCAAGATTGGCTCAGATGACTGCCTGTACTGTGCCAGGAGCCATTTCTTTCGCTTACTGCTCACGGTCCTTGCAAAGGCAGCTCACCAGGCCATACTGGTAATATGGTAATCCCTTCGCACAGATTCTCTCCTCAAACCCCATAGACTTCTTTAATATTTTACTGGTAATATGGTAATCCCTCTGCATGGATTCTCTCTTCAAACCCCATAACCTTCCTTTAATATTTTACTACTACCCTTCTGTATTACTTAGGATTCTACAAATGAAAAACAGAAACAATAAGATATACATGATATAGCTATAGAAGATATAGATATATAGATAGATACAGATATAGATATAGATAGATAGATATAGATAGATATAGATATATGACATAGATATAGATGATACAGATGATAGAGGAACTGGCTCACACAATTATGGAGGCAAACAAGTCCCCTGGTCTGCTCTGTGGAAACCCACTAATGCCAGTGGTGTAATCGCAGTCTAAATCTAAAGGCCTGAGAACCAATACACCAATGGTGTAAGTTCCAGCTTAAGGGTGGGAGAAGACTGTATTCCAGCTCTAACTGTCAGGCAGACAACTCTACCAGCCTCTTCCTTTTTATTCTTTTCAACCCCTCATGGGTTTGGACGCTGCCCTCCTACTTTGTGGAGGAACATGTTTTACTCAATCCATCAATTCAAATGCTAACGTCTTCCAGAAACACCTTCATAGCCACACTGAGGAAATAATGTTTAAACAAGTATCTGAGTATCCCATGGGACCATCTGACACATAAAATTAACTGTCACACACCCATGTCTGTGTATGTCTGAATTTTGATTGTTGACATTGTCTAAATTCTTTTTATGAGAAAAGGGAGATGGTAGTGTGACAAGGTTAAGAGATCATTGTGAAGCATTCAGCATATACCTGACATATACTAGGCACTCAAATATTTGTGGATTGAAAGAAAAGACTAGATGATGTTCCTTAGGCCATGTATAAACCAACGTGGAAGGGGGAAGAAGGCTGACCCTATTCTGATATCTCTTAGATTTAGCCTCACCCTGATACATACAGTGTCATGAGCATTACAAAACTAAGCAACCTAGGGAGAGCCTGGGTGGCTCAGTCACTTAAGCATCTAACTTCGGCTCAGGTCATGATCTCACAGTTCATGGGTTCGAACCCCATTTGGGGCTCTGTGCTGATAATGCCAAGCCTGGAGCCTGCTTCAGATTCTGTGTCTCCCTCTCTCTCTGTCCCTCTCCTGCTAGCACTCTGTCTGTCTCTCTCTCAAAACTAAATAAACATTACTACTACTACTACTACTACTAATAATAATAAAGCACCACAAAGGCCTTCCCCTCAATTCGATTCTAGTTGGTAGCGGTGACAAACAAAGATTAGCATAATGTATAACAACCCAGAGAGAGGAACAGCATGGCCCAGGTACACACTGGCACTGTAGTGAAGCAGGCAAGGCACAGAGGTCGCAGTTATATGGAGCCGGGTTCAAATCCTGTCTCCACGGCTGGGTAACTCAGAGACGGAGGGCAAGTTATTCTCAACCTCTCTTCATCTGCAAAGATGAACTTCCCTGTTAGGATTAGTTCCCTCTGCCTCACAAATGTCTGGTCATTCTCAGCTCTCCTCTACTAGGAATGTGCCAGCTGAGTCTCAAGCAATAAAACACAGAACTGCCCCTTCCCTTCCCCGTACCCTCAAAAACAGTTCAGAGAAGGATGTTTTTACAGGTGTTGCCTTTAAATATCTCCCCATAAAGGAAGGCTATTTTAGTGAGGTTTCTATGGGGATTTCTTTGTTTATAAGCTGAAATAGTTCTGAAAAAGAAACCATCTATCTGGTTTGAGAATGATTTACTCCGCAGCTGATTTAATAGCAGAAAATGTATATTTGCATTACACCATACAAATGTCTCTTTATGTTTGTAAGAATATGAAATTTTAAAATAAACAGGTGTTTTAAAATATATTTTATTCTTTTGGTCTATTAGCAAAAAGCAGTTTCAGTAGGAAGAAATATATGCTGCTTGGCTAGGCCATGCTTCCACTTGGAGGGGTGATATCTTTGTCCTCTAGGCGGAAAGTGAAGTCATTAAAATTGGTTTAAAAATCAAAGCTAAACCAATAAAAACAAAAACCAACACACACAAAAACATTAAAACAAGAAACACACCTGTACCTGTCATATCATAGTCTGAGGTGACCAAACTGAGAGAACTCTTAAACTTTGTGAAGGCAGCCTTAAGTGGACCCTCAGAGCTGCCAGGAAGTCTTACCTCGTGACTCACACTCCTCTCCAGGCCAACTATTTCACATTTTCCTATTATGGGTTGAATCGTGTCCCCATAAAAATTGTGCCCCCCCCCCCATTACTCAGAATATGACCTTATTCAGAAATAGGATTATGGTAGATGTAATTAGTGGAGATGAGATCATACTGGAGAAGGATGGGCCTCTAATCCATGTGATATGACTGGTGTTCTTCTATACGAGGGGGGAGAGACACACAGAGGGAAGACACCATGTAATGGCTTAGATCGGAAGAAGAATCTACAAGCCAAAGAATGCATTTTCAAGCATTGCCAGAAAACCACCAGAAGCTGGAAGGAGACAAGGAAGGATTTCCCCGATAGGTTTCAGGGGGGAGCATGACTCTGTCGACAGCCTGATTCGGGACTTCCAACCTCCAGAACTGTGAAACAATAAATTTCTATTGTTTTAAGCCACCTAGTCTGTGGTATTTGGTTATAGCAGTCCTAGGAAACTAGTGCACTTCCTCTCACCCCACAAACATCCATCATCCCTTCAACTTCTCACCACTCATTGCAATTCAGCTAGTGTATGTTAGTTAGAACATAGGAGTAATCGTAAACACACCCTCATGACCCTCCACCCCCCGCCTATCAGCTGAGCTGCGGCTGAACTCCCTCCAGAGTTCCCAGACTGCACTGTTTCTGCTGCAGTCTGAAGCTGGTCTGCCCCCACCCCATCCGTGAACTGGACCTCTCTCTCACCTGCTCTAGGACTTTGCTCTTGCAATTACAGTTGACCGTTGAACAACACAGGTTTGAACTGCATCGGTCCACTCATATGTGGACTTTTTGGATAAATACAGTACAGTACTGTAAATATATTTTCTCTTCCTTATGATTTGCCTGATAACGTTTTCTTTTCTCTAGCTTACTTTATTGTAAGAATACAGTATATACTGAAACTAACATCCAAAATATGTGTTAATTGACTATTTATGTTGTCAGGAAGGCTTCTGGTCAATGATAGGCCATTAGTAGTTAGGTTTTGGGGAGTCAAAAGTTATACACAGATTTTCAACTGCATGAAGGGTCAGCATCCCTAACACCTGTACTGTTCAGGGTCAACTGTATATCCATCTGCTCCCACATCACCAGATTTTCCTCCCAGAAACATAATTCTATCAATAAACAGATAGGCTTTAAATTACCCAAGTGGAAGGAAGAAAGAAGGAAGGAAGGAAGGAAGGAAGGAAGGAAGGAAGGAAGGAACAAAGAAAAGAAGGAAGGAAGGTCCATTTCTTGACCCACATTCCCTTCTAACAGCCACCCCCATTTTGTTCTCCCTTTTCTAGAAAAACACTCAGAATAGTTGTGTATCCTCACAGATTCCACTTCCTCAACACCCATTATCCACTAAAAGAATTCTTAACAAGATTAAGAAAGACCTCCACCTTCGGTCCTCAGTCATCCTGCTTGACTTCTCAAGTTCTTGCCATAGTTGATCACTCTCTTTTTTTTTAGACATTCTTGTCACTTGATTTCTAGGGCCACCACACTCTCTTGATGTCTCTCTTCCTTCACAGGCCATTTCTTTTCAGTGTCCACTGCTGGGTCCCCTTCCTCCAGGCCTCATAGTTTTTGAGTCCTCAGAGCTGATATCTTATGAGATTTCATCCAATTTCAATAGGTTTAAATGCTATAGATATACCAATAATTCAAAAATGTGTACCTCTGGTCAAACCTCTCCTCTTAGCTACACATTTATTTATTCAACTGCCTCCTTCGTATTTCCACTTGGATAACTGATAGGCATTGCAAATATGGCATACCCAAACCTGAACTCCATTAACCCCCAAACTGCTCCTCTCTCAGCGTTTCCCATCTTGTAAATGGCATCCTGTTCACCCAGTTGCTCAGACTAAATGCTTGAAATTATCACTGACTCTTTTCTGTCTCTCACATCTCACATTTAATCTAAAAAGAAGAATTTCGTTCGTTCTACCATCAAAATGTGTGCTAAGTCTGTCATCTCTTAGCATCTCTGCTTCTTACACCACAGACCAAGCCAACATCTTTTCCCTAACTTGTTGCAATAGTTTTGCATGGCTTCCCTATTTCTCCTGCAGTATCTTTTCTATGAGAAATTACTCTTTTTATAACTTATATTTCATCTCTTTCCTTTTTCCCAGTGGCTTCTTATCACACTGCAAAGAAAATCCGATTTCCTTTCCATGACCCACAAGGCCCAATGTGACTGACCACTGCTTACCTCTGTGATAAGTTCTCCTACTGTTTTTCAAAATCTTTACTGACTTGACTCTAGCTGTTCTTGAAGATACCTAAGTCACTCTTGCCTTAGGACTTTTGAACTTGTCAATCACTGAGCCCAGAAAATGCTTCACCCAGACATCCACCTATAGCATTAACTCACTTAATTCAGTTTCCTTGTCTTTTTTTTTTTAATTTTTTAAAAATGTTTATTTATTTTTGAGAGAGACACAGAATGCGAGTGGGTTGGGGCAAAGAGAGAGGGAGGCACAGAATCTGAAGCAGGTTCCAGGCTCTGAGCTGTCAGCACAGAACCCGACATGGGGCTGGATCTCACAAACCACGAGATCATGACCTGAGCCGAAGTCAGACGCTCAACCGACTGAGCCACCCAGGCACCCCAGTTTCCTTGTCTTCTACTACCTCCTTGAAAGAGAACTTTCCTGGTCATCTAATCAGAAGACACCACTTCCTTGCCACTGTATCCCCGATGTTGCTTTATTTCCCTCTCTAGCACTTGTCACCAACTGGCATTATATATTTATTGATTCATTTATTGTTCTGGCTCTTTCCTCTAGAACATAAGCTCTGTGAAAGTAGGGACTTTGCCTTCACACAGTCTTATCCCTAATGACTCAAGCAGTGTTTGGCACAGAATGGACACTCAACACATGTGTGTTGACAAATGAATGTCTGAGTGACCTTGCCTGTTTTTGATATTTATTCAGACTCAATGCTATGTCCCTTCAGAAAGAAAAATGTAATGCATCCCATTAGTTATGATTAAAATAATGAATGGAGCCTTATAAAACTGTATAATAAGCAGAAGACCTATTTTCCTGTGTGTAATTATTAGAGAGATGGGCTTAAATGTCACTTAATATTAAAGAATAAATGGATAGTTTTGCTTGATGACAAAGCAACATGGGCTGTGTAAAGCAAAGTAGTTATTAGAGTAAGACAGATTAAAAATATAAGAAAAACAAGAAGTAATAGAATGAATAGGTGGTTTTTTTTTTTGCTTTGCATTTACCATAGATTAACTGAAATTTGCAGGACAAAGCTTCAGTGAGCAGTTTGTTTATAGTAACAAAAGCACTTGAAGTTATAATCATTTCATAAGGGACTCTTGGGAAAGATTGGATAAACACTATATGCACTTGAGATTTTTTTCATCTCTTGTGGAAAACGTATGAATAAATAATCTTAATATATTGAAAAACAATGGAAGGAATTTTGATTTACTTAAAAAACTTATAACCAGAAGTATAATGCTTAAGAGAGTCACACAGCTCAAGCATACCTATCCCGTTAGGGCCAGACACACTAGAAACATTCAGTTTGAACTGAAAGTTTTATTCTTAATTAATACCTAATATCTCCTGATGTGGTAAGAAACAGTCAGCTCAACTGCCTTGCAGGGATTTTTCAGATACCAACTTCTTTTGGTCTTAGATTCCATATTTATCATTGAATAAGAATTGGAGTCAGAGGTTTTTACTGATGTGAAATGCATAATATTCAGCATTCACTTTATCAGCGCCTTCTCTTACCCTTTCTGGATATCTGCTGGTGGCGGGATTTTGACATCACCATTATCCTCTTATTAGGCTCATGTGACTGCATCACCTTCATCAGAAGACAACCATAGGAATTGCCCAAATCACTGCAGTTGACTCTAGTCCATCAAGTTGACATGAGATTTGAAAAACAGCATCATTTAGTAGATACTGTTTTGACTATAGCCAGACAGAAGTTTCTTTTCAGCCATTTATGGCAAAGTTTAGTCATTTCATCTGGAAGCAGAAATCAAAATTCTAACTTAAAGATATACTGAAAATATTTGAAAGACCATATATAAAGTGTCCAGAATGATATGTACTCACTAAAGGAAGAGTGCTACTTATTTTTGTCATCATTTTCCAACTGCACAGGTGGAAGCAAGTGCATTTCTGCTCTATCCGGGCTTGTTTCTGAGGTAATTGGAGTAGACAGATGAATTAGGCACTTGAAGCTTGTGGATATATTCATAGAGCACCTGAACTATCATTTTCAAAGAATCCATCACCATTTATTGACGATGATGATACACAATGTCAATTGCCTGGTCAAATGTCAAATCCCTCCATGTGGTTACTGTGCCATTTTCTAAGCCAGATTTCTCAAGTCATATTTTTCCAGAAGCACACTGAGGAGGGAGGATGTCTACCATGCCCTCATGGAAATATTAAGAATAATGCTTAATTCCATGAGGACACCTACGTTACTCCAAATCCTCCCATCCTATCCACGAAGGCAAATCACAACGCCATTCAGACAGCAGATGATATTGTAAGGATAGTGTTTAACTTTGTAAGAAGTACACAATCTGAGAACCTTACTACTATATGATTCATTAAAAAAATTTGCCCTTGTTGTATCACTGCTGATCTTGACTCATTTGATTTTGGCCACATATCCATGGAGAACTGCTGCTATAAACCACCAGAGAACCTACTAGCAGGAGGACTGGAAACCTGAAGGTGAATGTGTAAGCAATAACATTTGAAATATATTGAGATAAAATAGATAGACCAAGAGTGTTTAGGCATCAATGATCTGATTTGTGAGCTATGTGAAGACGTGGTTCATAATTGAACTTAATGAATCCATGAACTGGCATCCAAGGAGAGTACTCATGTAAATAATCTGTTCAAAGAGAAAAAAGAATTACCATTTACTCATAAATTCATCATAACTGTCATCCTGATAGTCATAACACACACACACACACACACACACACACACACACACACACACACACACACAGAGTTTAGAAGCTACTGAACCCAGATCAGTGGACTCAGGTGTTTTTCCCTATTTCCTTTAGATACTCTATAAGTGCACTGGATGACTTGGACAGTGCAAGACATGATTAGTACCTTGATTATACAACCCTAATATTACTGAAAAAGAAACAAACTTAATAGTATTTTTATGATTGCCAAAGACATATACTTTGTTGTTAGAGGAAGAGAAGAATTCAAAACAATTTTCTTTGTTTCTATGGTCATTTTCTACATTAACTTGTCATGAAAAAATGAAAATCTGAGGTCTGTGGGGCATCTGGGTGGCTCAGTTGGTTGAGCATCTGACTCTTAATTTAGTTCAGGTCATGATCTTGTGGTTCATGAGTTCGAGCCCTGAGTTGGGCTCTGGACTGACAGCGCAGAGCCTGCTTGGGATTTTTTGTCTCCCTCTGTCTCTGCCCTTCCCCAAATGTGTGTGCATGCTCTCTCTCTCTCTCAAAATAAATAAATAAACATTAAAAGAAAAGAAAATCTGAGGTTTGAATACATTAAAAATTCTAACCTTGAGCTACCTGCTTACTGGTTTGTATTTTTGCTTGCTTTCAGTTCTAACCTAGTCAAAACCCTAAGGGATCCGTTCTCATCTCATAAGGGTGACCGTTGAGCATATCATTCATCACCACCCTCTGTACACATGAAGTGTGTACACCCTATTTCATTGAAAGATACCAGGTGCTATATTACCGTGGATCCAAGCTGGAAATCATACTCCAAATGGGATATGTTTTCATTAATGCTTGTGTAAGATTCCCATTACTGCTAATGGTACTTTAAAAGCGCATGCTAGGAAAGAATATAACGCTAATTGTTCATTTATGCAAGCCTTCTTTTCTGAAAAAAAGGAGGCTTTTTAAATGAATGCCTTTTTAGGACATAGAAAACATTAAACATTACTATGATCGGTAATTATCTCACCATTTTCACAAAATAGTTAAATCACATTTGCTTCTGGAAGTCTGGACTAAATGAAACGGTCATTATTCCAATGGCACCACACTATTGGCTACATATTGCTTCTATGCTCATTCCTTAGGTATTTGTAAAGAATTTCTGACATATTTAAACATTTGGGATGCATAGTACTTAAAAAAATTTGTTTTAACTTCATGTCTTGCCCTTTTTCTTATCTCAGCTCATGTCTTTTTAAAATCAGAAATGTATTTATTTAATGAAATGAACCATAAGCATGTTTTAATAATTTTCGATAACTCCATAAGGCTAACATCTGGCTATTTACATCAAAAGGCAAAATCTGGTATGCATAAGAGTTTATAAATAATATGTATTTTAGATCGCATGAATTTTCTGTCTATGAAGTTTTCACTCTGCCACCTACAGTGAACACATACATTTGAAAGGTTAATTGAATATTCTTTAACCATGAATAAGTAAATTCTTATTACTGCCATAATATAAGTTTCCAAATTAATTTTCACTCTGCACTGCAATTCTGTGGAATCTCATCTCTATTATACTAATGAGTATACTTTTATACTGAATGGGGTCTCTTCATGATCAAAACTACTTCCCAGGGTAAAGAAGGAATATAACACACTAAAACAGTCAACAAATGATTGGTTAGTGGTCAAAAGCAATTACTTCATTTTTTAAACAGAATTACCTTATTTCTGGGAGTATTCTATCCCTCTGAGAGGCGATGCCCAACAAGTTTTGATTAAAGTCATTTGAATCAATGTTTTTTTAGCCTCTTTTCTCTTATTCTGTTTGTGTTGAAGATCTATTGTGGATATGCCCTTGTGCAGGTAGATTTATTAAAGCCAGGTGGCAAATTGGTATATAGCTGTATCTTTTCAGTAATTCCAGAAGTCAAAATCTGACTCAAGTATCGCTAACTGAAACTACTGAGCACGTCCTACAATTATCGATTCCACATGAGTCGGCTAAAACCCCTACCACTACACCCTGCCCAGGCTCGGTCCCCATGACTACCCTCTTCCCTCTCACTCATGGAACCTGCCTTACCTTAGTTGGGCCTCTCTAACTCAGCCAGGCAGAAGGAAGAAAATCCACTAAACTCTGACATAAATGTGAGCACAGGGTGTCCCTCCGCTGAAACCTGACCCCCAGATATAGAATGTGATTAATAAATCCTTGTTGAATGTACACACTCCTTGTGATTTTTTTTTTCTTTTTAACCTAAGTGAATAATTCAGTAATGGGACACACCCACACCCACACCCACTCCAAAACGTGCGTGCACACACATATACACTTCTTCCCAACATTTGTCAGGGCTCCATTTTAGGAACTCCTCTGACGTTATGGACCCGACTCAGTTTTGGGGGTAATAATATGGGGTAAATGGGGTAATAATATCAACCTCACAAGTATTTGTGAGTATTGAATATTTAAATTTAAGTATTAAATTTAATTTAAAACTGAATATACTATGGGGCGCCTGGGTGGCGCAGTTGGTTAAGCGTCCGACTTCAGCCAGGTCACGATCTCGCGGTCCGTGAGTTCGAGCCCCGCGTCAGGCTCTGGGCTGATGGCTCAGAGCCTGGAGCCTGTTTCCGATTCTGTGTCTCCTTCTCTCTCTGCCCCTCCCCTGTTCATGCTCTGTCTCTCTCTGTCCCAAAAATAAATAAAACGTTGAAAAAAAAAATTAAAAAAAAAAAACTGAATATACTAAATACATTTAAAGCACTTGAACTATTTTGCCTAGCATACATTAAGCACTTTATGAATGATAACAGTTATAATTATTCTGGTCAGTGGCCCCTTTAAGGGGTAATATATACAGTGAGTGTATATATCTCACTTACCAGAGATACCAACTCTGGAAAACAGTGAATTGTACTTTAAAGCTGAAGCACTTGCTCCTCTGGAAAGCTTCCCCTTCTCCATTTGGTCCTTGATAGGTACTGGCCCAAGTGTCTGGAGAAATGATACGCTCCTGAGTGGGAGGTAGGAAGAGAGGAAAGACCACAGAGGGTGAGAACGTAGCAACACGTTCCCACGTGCTCTGACCTGCCTGCTTCTACGTCTTAGTAGCTGCTGATGCTTCCTCCTTCTCCTCCAGAGCTGCAAGTGCTGTAGAACCCAGGGATCAGACTCATGCCTCTTCTACCCATCTCCCAGATGTCAATACCATGGATTTAAATGTCATTGTAATGCTCCCAATTTCCAAATTTATTTGTTATCTGAGTGCTGAACAGGCGTTTCCAGTTACCTAGTTTATATCTGTGCCTGACTCTGTCACAAAAATTTCAAAATTAACATACCTAAATGGAGTTTTTCATTTTTTCCCCAAATGGGTGCTGCCAATAAGTCTTCCCCACTACAGAATAGAAGCTGTCATCCACCCACATCCTCAAGCCTGAAACCTGGAAACAATCAATGATACTTCTGTAATCATTACCCCCTCATCTAATCTTTCAGCAAATCCTGTCAACTCTATGACCAAAACATCTCCTGAATAAGCTTTCTTCTTTCGGTCCCTGCTGTAATCATCTGGGTTCCAGTGACCGTCACCTCTCTCATCTGGATTACTACAATGGCCTTCTAAACTGTCTTCTCTTTAGCTCCTTCCAATCCATTCTCCAAACAGCAGCAAAATTCATCTTCCTATAAGTTTCAGAAATTTGGTCTCATTAGTCTATGGCTTATTGAGCAAAATTACCAACCAAGAATAACATTCTTGTGGCATTCTATACCACATGGTCCCTTGTTCTTGGTAGCTAAGATTCACCTTTCTGCAAATGGTCCAGGCTCGCGGTGGTAACACTACAAAGACTTCAGTAAGCAATGGCAACTCTGTCAAATATCTCAATTTGTGACCCACGCAGAAACGTGCCCACTACAGCATCCAAGGTGTAATGATGTAATGTCTAGACTATTTACTGAAAGAGGCAGAATTTAATCCCATTCAAGTGCTGGACTTTCCCTCGGGTCAAATATGTTCAGACAGCAAGAACATTATTGTATTGGATGATTGTGTGCTTTAAGTAACTCGAAGCTGGACAACAATGCTTGAAGGGTCTCATGTACAACCCAGGAGGACAGGATTAGTGTTGATGTCACAGCATGGCCTCGAAAAGCAAATTTCAAGTGTAGTCCTTCCTTTAATCGCCTTCATACGCATAGCAGTACCTGGTCCTGAGAAATCATGTGTACCCTAGGGCCCCAGTGACCGTCCTGACGCTCTTACATAACCACACGTTTGCTTCTATTCACAGATTTGTTTGCCTGCAGAATTCACCTTTGGGCCTTTCTATTTCCATAAGAAATGCAAAAGAACTTTAACTACAATCCAATGTCATACTTTCTGGATTGTCCTCAATGAAATGATGGATACAGGGGCGCCTGGGTGGCTCAATCGGTTGGGCGACCGACTGCGGCTCAGGTCATGATCTTGCACTCCGTGAGTTCGAGCCCCGCATCGGGCTCTGTGCTGACAGCTCAGAGCCTGGAGCCTGTTTCAGATTCTGTGTCTCCCTCTCTCTGCCCCCCCTCCCCCCGTTCATGCTCTCTCTCTCTGTCTCAAAAATAAATAAACATTAAAAAAAAAAAAAGAAAGCAATGATGGATACATAAAAAATCCTTTGCATTGGCTTCTAACAGCAGGATACAAAGTGACACCAACACGTTTATTTACAGTTCAACTTTCACAATGCAAACTTAATGTTAACCAAACTGTCAGTGTTAGGGAAATTTCTGACCCTACTTCTGAATGGTTGTCAAGCCAATGTGTAGAGTAGTACAGACATTGAGCACTTGACTACCTGCACGTCTGGTGACAAAGGACAGGCCAGCTCTGAATGGGAATTAGGCCAATGTCTGGAGCAGTAGGCTATGCATGTCTTACCTATGGAGACATTCACTTAGTTTTGGATTCCCCATTTCATGGAAAAACCTTTACTCCTCCCTGCAATGCTTTGTAAGCTCTACCTTTATTTCACTCCAGAGAAACTCAAGGGACCTCTTATCCATCCTCTTAAGCAATAAGAGATCTGGAAACTGAGGTCTCAGCTCCTTGCTACTGGGATGGAACAACAGATACGTGAGCACCTAAAGAATTGGGAAGAAGGAGGCATGACAGGACAATGAAGTCCATCTGTTTTACATGTTTATTTCTTGTCTCTGTCTATTCAGCATAGCACAAACATTTTCACTGTTAGGACTATGGACTGAATATTTGCGCCCCAGCCAAATTCATGTTGAGGCCCTAACCCCCAGTGTGATAGTATTTGGAGGAGGGACCCTTGGGGAGTAATTAGGTTTCCATGAGATCATGAGGGTGGCGCCCCCCATATTGCATTTAGTGTCCTTGGAAGAAGAGGAAGAGACACCATGGCCCTCTCAATCTCTCTCTCTCTCTCTTTCTCTCTCTCTCTCTCTCTCTCTCTCTCTCTGCCACATGAGGACACAGCAAGAAGTTCATTTCTAAACCAGAAGAGTGCTCTCACCAAGAATCAAATCTGCCAGCACCTTAATCTTGAACTCCCAGCCTCCAGAACTGTGAGAAATAAATATCAGTGTTTTAAACAATCCATTCTATGACATTTTGTTATAGCAAGCCATGCTAAGAGAGTTATATGACAATAGTTATCAAAGTAATTATTGGAAGCATCCTAACCTCCTGCTGAGAATATAACTATGTTGTGCTTTTTACTTCATCGTTTTTCTTTGAGGGGGTATGTATGTTGTTTGTAATTTTTCACAAGTATAACTCTGTGATGAACACTCTTGTACATAAAACGCTTTCCATATTTAGTAGTATTTCCTTTGAGATCATTCCCAGAATCAGAATGTCTAGATCAAGATGTGAGACCCTTAAGTCCTATTGCCAAATTGTTTCCCTAAGAGTTGCAATAAAATGTCATATTTTAGCAGTGTACCAGAAGGCCTTTCCACCACCATTACTCTTATTGTCTTCAATTTTTAAAAAAAAATGGGATAGGTGAAAAGTGTCACTAAATTTTAATGAAGTTATCTTCTTAATGATCAACAAATGTGAACATTCTTCCGAGTCTTATCTTATAATAACCTAACTGTATTTTCTGAGCATTTGAGAAAACTTCAATGTCAAATCATTGAACACCAGTTTCTTTTCTTATATATAAATATTTGTGGGGTTTTTTTTTAAGTTTATTTATTTTGAAAGAGACAGAGAGAAAGCACAAGCGGGGTAGGGGCAGACAGAGAGGGAGACAGAGGCTCCAAAGCAGGCTCCGTGCGGACAATAGAAAGCCCGATGTGGAACTCGAACCCACAAACCATGAGATCATGACCTGAGCTGCAATCAAATGCTTAACTGACCAAGCCACCCAGGTGCCCCTGAACACTAGTTTCAATCAAAACACTGTTCCAGGCACCCGGGACATGGAGGTGAATGAAAAAAAAGGTATAAATAGAGGGCCATGCACAGTGATCACTAGGATGAAAGTGTAGTCCCTCAGAATGACACAAGCACTACTTCAGGGTACAAGGGAGTCTTTTTGGAAGAGGGGATATTTGAGGGATTGCTCAGATGAAGAGCAGTTGGACAAATGAAAAGAGGAATGGGTAACCGGAGGCAATTGGCCATGCAGGGCACAGGCGAAGGACCGCCTGTGGCACAGACTTTTTAAAAAAGTTTTTATTTGAATTCCAGTTAGTTAACATACAGCATAATATTCGTTTCAGGTGTACAATATCGTGATTCCAAGCTTCCATACCATACCCGATGCTCATCACAAGGCACAGACATTTTTGTTTTTGGTATTTTTAATGTTCATTTATTTTTGAGAGAGACAGAGACAGAATGCGAGTGGGTTGGGGCAGAGAGAGAGGGAGGCACAGAATCCGAAGCAGGCTCCAGGCTCCCCGCTGTCAGCACAGAGCCTAGCGTGGGGCTTGAACTCACGAGCTGTGAGATCATGATCTGAGCCGAAGTCGGACGCTCAACAGACTGAGCCACCCAGGTGCCCCTATGAGGCACAGACGTTTCAAATAGTGCAGCAAAGGGTGAAAACTGCAAGTGGTCAATGTTGCTGGAGCAAAAGAGAGAAAGAAAAGGCTGGAGAGCCTGGCAAAGGCCAGACCAGAGAAGGCCAGGTTAAACATTTTTAACTTTATATGGTTCTCCTTCCAGCGATCGCTCTGCTTTTCCTCTGCCTGGCCTGTGCTCCCAAACTTTATTCTCTGGCAAATTCCTCTGCATCTTCTCATACCTAACTCACATCTCCATCTCCTCCTGGGTGAGAGCTTCAAGACCTTTTTGTGTCTGCCCACCTCCTTCTACTGAGAGAATTAGTTCTTCTGGGTTTTTGGGAAACACATGGTGCTATCACATGCATTAAAATTATGTGTTCAGATTTCCAGAATATACAGCTCATAAAAACCAGGATGTTTAAAAGAAATCTAAAACACAGCACATTGAAAGACATTTTCTATTTTAAAGAAATCACTAACAACCAGTAAAGGACCCTCAGTTTGAGCATTCTCTGATATACTATTGCAATAGTAGGGTTTAAGGCCATTCCATTGGCTTAATATAATATCTTTTTTTTTTGTTTTTCAGGAGAAAAACTGAACTTTATTAGGAAATAACTTTATTAGGAAATTTTATTTAGGTTTAGAATATAGCTGAGGAAAACAATACCTTTATATACATTCCATCCTCAGCATTCTTCTTTTTGAAAATTGATAATGTTTAAAGTGGCTCTGTGCAATACAACTTTCTGCAGAGGTGGAAATGTTCTATACCTGTGCTGTCCAGTACCGTGCTTAGTAGCCACATGTGCCTATTGAGCCCTTGAAATGTGGAATTCGATTGTTAAATGTGGATATGCACACTTGAAATATCCTTTAGATCACTAATTTTTCATTCATTAAACGAGTATTTGCTAAGTGCCTATCATGTATAAACTAGTGTCCTAGGTTGTGAAGATAAACAGAGTATTGTTAATAAGAGCCTAAAAATGTAATTGGAGATTTAAGACCTACCTAAATACTTATATGTATAGTTAGTTAGCCCATGTAGCATTAGCTGGAAAGAGAGAAAACACAGCTCCCTCTGGGATGATCCGCTAAGGCTGCATGGAGGAGGTGACATCAGAGCTGGGCATGGAGGTAGGATTTCAGCCGGGACCGATAAGTGCACTACATTCAGAGTCATGAGCATCAGGAGGCCAAAAGGTGGCTTGTTCAGAGATCACATGTGGATCAGCAGTGGGAAATAAATGTTAACAGAAGTGTGTTGGGGCCAGATGAATGGCTATCAAAGGGGAATTTAGTGTGAGGTCCTCATTTGGGCAGAAAATGAGGACACCTGATAGCACTGGATGGGAATAGTGGTATTTCCAAACTTGGTCTTTGCAGTGATTCACTTTGGCAATGTTGTGAGGTTGGACTCAGACAGGGAGGAAGAAGTTGAATTGAAGTGATTGAAGTGATCAGTATTAAAAAAAAAAGCTAATGAAATAGTCTAGGCATAAAATAAGGAGACTAAAATTCTGACAACAGGATTGAAACATAATTCATAGACAAAAGAAACAATTCTGAAAATGTCATCAAGGACACTAAAAGTTATGTACTATATTACTGGCAAATTGTTATTCTCATTCTTTCACTTGATAGTTTTCTTCCTAAATGTTCTTTTTTTTAAATTGTCTTTCCTTTTTTTTTTAATAATGTTTATTTATTTTTGAGATGGGGGAGGGGCAGAGAAAGAGGGAGAGAGAGAGAGAGAGAATCCCAAACAGGTTCTGCACTGTCATCCGAGACCCCAATGTGGGGCCAGAACTCACCAACCGTGAGATCATGACCTGAGTCGAATCAGATGCTTAACCGACTGAGCCACCAGCTGCCCCTCTCCCTAAATGTTCTCATCATATGATCATACAGCCCCAGATTATGCCAGATCCACTCAACTAATGCCAGAAATGACCCATTCCTCATTAAAGTCCTATAAGAACTATGAGACCAATGTGTTTCTTTCAAATGGGCTTGTTCTCATTCCTAAAGTTGTCCCGAGGTACCAGTGGAAGAGTAGTCTCAGAAAAAAATAGGACATCAAAACACATGGAGTTATTTTATTTTATTTTCAAGCTATTGCATGTTAAAAGTATAAATTAGATTATATTAAGGAGAATCTGGCATATGCAAAAAAAAAAAAGTCTTCATCCAAACTACTACCTTATGAGAAGAGATCTTTCTAGAAGCCGGTGCTTCTACTTGAAACTATGTGAACTTCAGTCAGTCAAACCGATTGTTAAAAAAAAGGTATTCCCCTCCTTTTACAACAGAGGATGTCTTTTGTAATTATAATACATATACACAAAAGTGCATATAACATAACTATACAGCTAGCTGAAGTGCGAAACAGCACCCAGACAATTACCATGCTGCCAAGCCTTCCTCACACCTTGGTGCAGTCTCTACCTTCCCTCCAAAGGAAACCACCCTCTTGACTTCTAACACCATAAGTTACTTTTATCTATCTTTGTACTATGATGTAAATGGAATAAAAAAATATGTACTTCTTAGCATGTCTTCTTTCACTCTATAGTTTGTGAGATACATCCATTTTGCTGCAGTTGTAGGCCACTTATTCTTTTTGTTATATAGTATCTCATTGTGCAAATATATAATAATTTTATTTATGCATTGATGTATAGCCAGGGTCAGCAAACTATGGTCCATTGATCAGCTGCCTGTTTTTGTGAATAAAACTTGATTGGGATACAGCCATGTCCATTCATCTACATATTGTCTCTGACGGTTTTCATGCTACAATGGCAGTGTTCAATAGTTGCACAGGGACTGTATGGCCTATAAACCTAAAATATTTACCATCTGGCTCCTTATAGAAAGAGTCTAGCAGTCCTGCTTATGCTATTCTATTGTGTGAATACGCCACCGTATTTGAGTATTTTCTATTTTGAACTATTACAAATATTGCATCTATAAACATTCTAGTTCATGGCTTTGGTGGGCATGTTGAGTAGATCACTGTGTCACAGGATATGTGTGTACTGTCAAACAATTTCCCAAAGTGGTTTTACCAAATTACCCGCCCACTAGCAATATATCAGTTCCAGTATCCTTGCCCGTACTTGGCATCATCTGTCTTTTTATTTTTATCCATCTGGTGGGTGTGTAGTGATGTCTCATGGTGGATTTAATTTTTACTTCACTGGTTACTAATGAAGTTCAGCTTCTTTTCACATGTCTACTCGCCATTTGGATATCCTCTTTTGTGGAATTTCTATTCAAGTTGTGACTTTTTTTAATGACTTGACTGCCTTTGTTTCTCATTTATCGGGAGTCATTCTTTTTACATTCCAGATAGGATTTCTTTGTTTCACACATGCATTGTGAAGACCTCTCCCACTGTATGGTTTGTCAGTGTTTCTTATATTTAAGAAGTCTTTTAATATTCCAGAGACATGAAAGTGTATCCCTTTGAAGAGTCTGACTGTTTATTCCCCACATTTATACCTTTAATCCATCTGGAATTAAGTTTGTGTGTATGATGTAAAGTACAAGTCCAGATACATTTCCCCCCAAATTAATATCCAGTTTAATCAGCAAGAAATAGAATATTCGTCAGTTTGTGTGTGCTTGTGAGTGCTTGTGAGGCTCTGTGCTGACAGTGTGGAGCCTACTTGGGACTTTCTCTCTCCCTCTTTCTCTGTCCCTCCCCCATTCGTGTTCTTGCTCACGTGTATACTGTCCCTCTCTCAAAAAGAGAATGCACTGAATGTATAGGTAAATCTGAAGGAAAAAAATAGACATCTTACAATTACAGAGAGTATTTTAGGCGACTTTGACAAAAACCAAGGAGACCTGTATTTATTCAATCTTTATTTGTTCATTCAAAAATGCTTTATGTGGAATTTATTATAGCAATTATTTCATAATATATGTAAGGCAAATCATTGTGCCGTCCACTTGAAGCTTATGCAGTGCTATATATCAATAGAACTGGGTAATTAATTAAATATATGAGTTATTTTTTTTAAAAAAACAATGGAGCATCTCTTAGTCAAGTGGCAAGTTGGTAGTTTCAGAGGTTTAAGAAATGTTTAAAATATTGAGAATAGTCACAATAGAACACTTATGAGAAATTAGAGAGCTAGAATTTTTTCAAGGAAGAAATGCAGGACTGATAGAAATAGGACCCCATTTTACAGTGGTAAAATCCCAAATAACTGTGGGAAATTTGCCAAGAAATTAAGAAGGTCGACTGGGTAGGGGTTTTGCCAGCAAAATGCTACAGTAAACAATGAACGAGGGGGTGGAGGATGCTGGGTAAAAAATGAAACAGAGACTGTAAAATCGAACCTGGATAGGAAATGAAGGTACAAGTGATATGTGGAGACAACAGCAGGTCTTGGAACCCAAGGCAGGTACAGTGAGTGGGTGTAACCAAATGAAATCGCGGGCATGGCCTGCGTGTGGGATGTTAGAATTTGATTACCACGGTGGGCAGTTGCAGGAAATGGCACATTCCAAAGCATGGAAATGGAGTTGAAGTAAAGGTCACTAATGATAAGCAGTCCAAGGAAATAGGAAATTAGGGGTTTGAGGGTTACCATAACCCAGCATGATGGAAAGACCTGGGCAGGAAGGAAGACAGGAACGTGAGTATTCAGTACATGGAGGGCGTGGCCTAAAGATGGGTAGATGGTGGTAACGAGGGAGGGAAGCTCGTCCTCTGCGTGAATGCACCACCCGAGAGAGCAGCGATCTGCCGGAGTGTTGGAGAATAACGGTGCGCTGGAGGAGCAGGTGGTGAGCAGCATCTGACAGACACTCCCCTGATCCTGCTGCCTATCAGAAAAGCTGCTTTCACTGACGAGAGATGGAGTGCTTCCTTCTGGAGGATGCCAAGGCTCGGTTACAGGGAGGAACGAAAGCAAGAACACAAAGGGGAGAGTTTGAGGGTGTGAGAGATTGTGTTAACCGTGGGGAGAAAAGTGCCGGGGGGTACGGTGGGAAGATTGTTGAGTGAGACAGCGTAGTGGGGAAGAGGCTGTGGCCGCTTCGTCACAACCACCCGTGGCCCCTGAACAGACAGATGTGGGTGCTTGTCGGTTTGCCAACAGTGTCGCAGTTGGAATCGGTTCTGAAGCCACCCTGCTGCCATTTACATAGAGCTTCATAGTCTACAAAAGGAACTGGTTTACTTTATATGAACCTCTAAGCAAAAAATAAGCATAAACCCCAGGCAGACAATTTTTTGAAATTCCTAAATTGCATTCTTCAATATTGGTACCTTGTGAGAATGGACCAGTTTGGGCGTGGTGTTTATAAAATGCACATAAACAGAAGTCATCATCAACTTCTGAAAGTCTTTTTTTTCTTGTTTTTTATTATTTTTATTTTTATTTATTTTTTTTAACTTGTTTCATTTTTTATTTTTTTAAATTTACATCCAAATTAGTTGGCATATAGTGCAACAATGATTTTAGGAGTAGATTCCTTAGGGCCCCTTACCCATTTAGCCCATCCCCCTCGCACAACCCTTCCCGCAACCCTCTGTTTGTTTTCCATATTTATGAGTCTCTTCTGTTTTGTTCCCCTCCCTGTTTTCATATTATTTTTGTTTCCCTTCCCTGATGTTCATCTGTTTTGTCTTTTAAAGTCCTCATATGAGTGGAGTCATATGATTTTTGTCTTTCTCTGACTGACTAATTTCACTTAGCACGATACCCTCTGGTTCCATCCACATAGTTGCAAATGGCAAGATTTCATTCTTTTTGATTGCCGAGTAATATTCCATTGTGTGTGTGTGTGTGTGTGTGTGTGTGTGTGTGTGTGTGTGTGTGTATATATATATATATACACACACACATATATGTGTATATATATGTGTGTATATATACATATATGTGTATACATAGACATATATGTGTGTGTGTGTATATATATATATATATATATATATATATATATATATCTCACATCTTTATCCATCCATCGATGGACATTTGGGCTCTTTCCATCCTTTGGCTGTTGTTGATAGTGCTGCTATAAACATGGGGGTGCATGTGTCCCTTTGAAACAGCACACCTGTATCCCTTGGATAAATGCCTCGTAGTGCAATTGCTGGGTCGTAGGGTAGTTCTATTTTTACTTTTTTGAGGAACCTCCATACCGTTTTCCAGAGTGGCTGCACCAGCTTGCATTCCCAACTTCTGAATGTCTTAATGCTCATGTACCTGTTTTATTCCACCAGGTATAAGCCATTTGTGTATTCTGTTTCCACAAGTACATCTTAAAGGAACTACATAAATTGATGTGTCTACTTAAAAGTAGTTTTGTCAGTAATAATCTTAATTATTGGGTTTTATTTGACATCTTTAAGGAGTGCTAAGTCTCTAAGAAGTCATCCTGAGACTTGTCATTACTTCAAACCATGTATTTAAAATAGTTGAAGAAGTAGGAATGAGGACTTTCCAAGTCCTTCATATATTAAGGATTAGTGTTTCTCTGACAAAAATCAAAGAATCTAGTATTATTTCCACAGAAGTAAAAGTTCAACAGTGACTCAGAAAGTAGGGGCACCTGGGTGGCTCACTTGGTTAAGTGTCCAACTTCGGCTCAAATCATGATCTCATGGTTCATGGGTTTGAGCCCTACATCAGGCTCTGTACTGACAGCTCATATCCCAGAGCCTGCTTCGGATTCTGTGTCTCCCTTTTTCTCTGCCCCTCCTCTGCTCATGTGCTCTCTCTCTCTCTCTCTCTCTCTCTCTTTCTCTCTCTCCCTCAAAAATAAATAAACATTAACATTTTTTTAAGATTAAGAAAAAAGAACACATTAAAAAAAGAAAGAAAGTAGACTTACACAAATCAAATTTCACCACCAAGAAAGGCCTGTAACAAACTCATGTGTATCTTTGTGCTTGTTTTTTACTTGTTATAGGGTTGAGCCTTCCCTTTTTCTTAATACATCATAAGAATAATAACAGAGTTCAGAAAGTTTTCTTCCTTCTGAAAAATGAGTCACAATGGGAGACTGTCAGGCTTATCACTATTTACTTCATTAAAAATCAATCAGTCCATATATGTTTATGTGCTAGGGTTCTGGGCTGTCTGTATTATGAAATATAAGGAGTGCAGAAAGTTTTTATTTATTTATTTATTTATTTATTTATTTATTTATTTATTTATTTTTACTTTGGCTATAAAGTTGGGAAAAGCAAAGCAAGTATCTACTATGTGAGGCACAGTTATCTTTGCCACATATTAGCTTTGTGCTTTATTACCCCTCACTGAAAAAAATAACAAATTATGCCTGCTGGTGGGCAGGCTCACCATGCCAGAGGGGGGCAGGGGCAGCGGCTGGGAGAATGAGCTTTTGTTAGTTATCCCTTTTTTGTTTTGTTACAGGCTGGTCTTGACTATTACTTCCTTCTTTGTACCTTATCTGTGGGCAAAATAATCCTCTGGAAAAATGAAGGGTCGCTTGACCCCTCATTTATCTCTGTCCAGAGTCCACTGTCACCAGCCTGATGAAAAGTAGGGAAAAGGACTCCGTCAGCAGAGCCTGCTAATTCGAAGTTCTCTGTCTGAGTGGGTTTGTTTGGGGAGTATAGACTTCCCTTCTGTTAAGTGCACAAATTATTTTCTTTCTGCCCAGCTCCAGCTATAGAATGATTAGGCCCCTGAAGAGTAAATTAGACTCTGATGACTGTGGTAACGGAGAAGTTGGAAAGTCAACAGGATTGTTAAAATAAGACTTTCTTTCTAAGTTTCATTTTGTGTGCCAGAGCCAACTGTTCATGACAGCGCAGAGAAACAACTGGATTGATAAGTCTCCCATTAGATTTATCCAGATCAAGGAGGGGAAAGCTAGCTGATGTAGGGACAAGCCAGACAGCATAGGTCCATGGAGACGATCAAAGTTGGCTTTCGATTGGAATGCATAAAGCATACTTTTGCAGGTGATTTGAATTGCTTTCTGAACTCCTCTTTGCTTTTCTCCAGAGGTATTTTATGTTGATAACCTATCTCATTTTCCAACATTCTCCTTCCCCTTAGACTGCAAACTATGAATATTTGCGAATTCACACAGATAATAGAGGAAATTAAACATAGAGAAGTATGTGTTCTCTTAGGATGTATTCAGGAGCATCTGGATGGCTCAGTCGGTCGAGCATCAGACTCGATTTCGGCTCAATCTGCGGTTTGTGAGATCAAGCCCTGTGGGGCCTGTTTGGTATTCTCTCTCTCTCTCCCTCTGTCTCTGTCTGTCCCCTGCTTGTGCTCTCTGTCTCAATAAAATAAACGTCAAAAAAAAGAGAGAATATATTCATAGAAACCTTCTTTTTTAGGCCATATATGATAATTGTGGAGATTGGGCTGAAGTAGCTAAGGCAAGACTCTAGCAGTTGGTTTAGTTGTACCTTGAGAGTTTAGGAGATGTAGGGAGTGGGGGAAGGATGACAGATATGAGCACAGTCCAAAATGACTATAAAGAACTCTCATGACTAAAATGAGAAAGAATATATACAATATGTTATTCTTTGGGGGAGAGGTAGTGTCTAAAAGTAGATATGATCCTGATTTGGAACGTACATTATATTACCACACCGAACGACAACAGTGGCCATTTCTGAGTGGCAGGATTTAGTAGGTTTTTGATTTTTATGTGTTTATGTTTACATTTTACAACACGGTTAACAATATAACTGGCACCAATCACTTGTCACCGGACACTTTCCCCCTTGCAAATAGGGAAAGGCTTATTTCAGTGAATTGTTGCAAAGACTCAGTGAGGTGTACATAGATAACTTTTCATCAGTATTTCAGGAAAGCTGGGGAAAGCAGATGGAAGTGGGAACAGGACTAGCTGAGAAAGAAGGAGAAGATGCCAGAGAATCAATGAATAAAGCCTAAAAGTTGACACTAGTGTGTGTGGGATGTGGGCAGGTTAGATGGAAGGAGAGTCTGAGATTGTTCTCGAGGTTGATTTCTGCTGTGTCTCCTGCTACCACATTCCTTGGAGACCACAGAGCTCTTCTAGTCTCTTGTTACAGAGGCGAACGAGTTCAGTGGCTGCTTTCGGCACCCTCTCTGGTCACTGAAGTCTACCCATGCGTTACCCATCCCGTGACAAACTCTTAAAATCAGAAGACACCACCTCAGCCCTTGCTCTGCTCCTGCCCTGTGTCTCCCATTCTCTCGTCAGCTCTGAATTTCTACATTTGTTTTTTTTCTCATTTTTATTTTAAAAATTTTTAACGTTTATTTATTACTGAGAGACAGAGAGAGATAGAGCATGACCATGGGAGGCACAGAGAGAGAAGGAGACACAGAATCCAAAGCAGGCTCCTGGCTCTGGGCTGTCAGCACACAGCCCGATGCGGGGCTCAAACTCACAAACTGTGAGATCATGACCTGAGCCGAAGTCAGACGCTTAATTGACTGAGCCACCCAGGTGCCCCTAAATTTCTACATTTGTGTTTTCGAACCCAACCTGCACGTCCACGGACTTGCATATGCCTCCCTGCACCTGTCCTGTTGCATACAGGTGCTCCAGTACTGACTCATGGCATGTCACCCTGAGCCATGCCATCCCTCTTGTCCCCTCCACTAACCCAGAGAACCATTTGAGCAACACTGGATTAAACAACACTCAGCACTTGAAACAGATTAAAATTCCAATGTGTCTGTTACTTTAAAATATGAAGGTTCTCTCTCTACATTACGTCCCCTTGTTTTGATAGAATACTTAGATACAGAGTTATTATTAAAAGTCTTATAAAAGTAGTTTGATAATTACTATTTTTGGTAGCATGTGAAAGAAAAGTAAAATGAGACATGAGAGATAAAAGCCACATGAACGTGTTTGCTCTATAATTTTCTTGCCCTGAATTATTAATAGCTAGGATGTCTCTTACATAGGTACTTTCACAAACATATGTATAAATAATAAGAACTGAAAATTTCATTATAGTATGCTCAATACATGTTTGTTCATGCCTCCATCTTTTTGAAGGTACATTTTTAAACTTCAGTTTTGGTATACATTTATGACAGGGACATTATTGCCAAGCTCAAGGTTTAAAATAACTCAAAATTTTAAAATATTTTAAAGATATATTCATGATTTTCTTTTTTTATTCATTATTTTTAAAAGTGCAGAAACATTTAGTTGATGGAAACACATTTTGTTTATTTAAACTTTAAAATGAGAATAAAAACAAAACTCAGTAGCAGTTTATGCCTTTTAAACATAGCTCTAAGAGTCTGTCTCCAAGAAACAATTTTGTCTTTAGTGACCACTGTGAAAGAATAAAAAATTCTGTCATAAAAATATTGTACTTTGTGAGTCTCTTGGGCAATTAGTTGAGTCATTGCCTTAAGAAAAAGGAGACCAGAATTCTCTTAAAAGTCCAGGGTTGGCTCATTGAGTGTTTATGGCCGAGCCCTTCACATGTGTACTTTTCTAAAGAAAAAGACAAACTTTCATACTGATCTCACCCATTTCTAACTGATAGAAAGTAGGCTGTTTCAGTATCTGTAAATCTGAAAAAATGCCCCTTTAAAACTGTGGTGAAGTAATATCCATTTTGAAATAGAATGTTTTATTATAACTCTTTGGTTTTGTGGATGTTTTCCCAGGCATAGTTCTAGATGTTTTGTTCAGTCTACATATCCACAACAATCAATAAGGTCATTTTCCATAGGAGCATTTGTAAAAATCACCTAATGAATTTGTCTCTTTTTATTTTAATGTTACATCTATCTTCTTACCACTAAACTAACAAAATTAAACTTCAAAGAACCTATATCTTTGTTGAATTACATATATTTCACATATTTGCAAACAAAGGTAGATATTTCCTTCAGAAATGAGCAATGGCCTGAGTGTCTGTGGTGCATCACCGCGTTGTGTTAGGCCCAGAGTAATGTGCAAGAATATTTGATGTGGTCTCTGAAGTTCAAAGTTAATTGGGAGAGGAAGAAACAATACCCATCGAATTAATTAAAGGACATTACAATAAACTATATGTAACCTCTGATAAACTCTCCAGGCATTCAGTAGAAGGAAGAGTCTATATAATTCGGAGCTGTACTTTTCCAAGCATGTTCTAGCATGGTCAAGTAACTTCAGAAAAAATTTTACTTTGATTATTTAACATGTTAATATGCCTTATGAATCTAAGAAAATGTAATATTGTGTTAGCTCACCTATTCAAAAAAATGTTTATTGGATGCCCATTATGTATCATGCCCTGGGAATTCAGCAGTAAGTAAAATAAGGCTGTCCTTCAAATGGACCTTTTGTGTAAGGCCAGCAGGTAAGGCTTCATCAATAATGTCACAACTGGGCAGAGGCCTGAGCAAAGTGAGAGAGCAAGCAAAGTGGCTACGTGAGTGGGGGAAGCATTGTCAGGGCAGAGGAAACCAAAAGGCCAAGGCAGGATCACATGAGGCCTGTTTCAGGAATGAGAAAGAGGTCCTAGGGCTACAGCAAAGGTAGGGAGAGGAATAACTAACCTACCAAAAGGAGGTCAGTTTTCCACATGTATTTGACAACTGAACCCTCACCTCTTTTCTAGAGGGAATCTTACAGGGCTAAGACAAAGCAGAACAATATGTCCAATATGGCCAAGCATAATTGGAGGAGTTTGGATGTGCTGTAGTCACTGGAATATGAGTTGGAGTTTCTGATTGACCGTGTTGAGAAAGTACATTCCAGGAAGCCAGGACAGCATGAACAAAGACCAAAACGAAGGAGGCAAAGAAGAGAGTAGGAAGTCAGACAAGAATGCTGGCATCAGACCTGAGACCAGGTAGTTATTTGGTCTAGTTTATTTATTCAGACTAAATGTCTGGAACATTGAGGGAATTACTTGTATATTTCAGGCTGAAAATATATTTTGCTAAAGTTAATGTGCTTTGCGTTGGCCAGAAACTTGTTTCATTTCTGACTGTGAATGAGTGTGCATCATTTTCATTGAGCAGGACGATTTTAAGTCATGACGCCTGTTCCTTGGGAAAGGAATGCCAGGCATTGTTCACAATGATTTATATGGAATTATTTATTTAACTATTTCAACAAATCTCTCATTTATTCATTCAATCACTTAGTCAGTGAGTCAGTCAGTTAAGATTTATTAAACACCTACTGTTGAAAATACATTTTGTCAAGGGCTGTGTGGGTTACAAAACAGTTGGAGACTTGGTTGCTGCCCTCAAAGAGCATATGATTTTCCATGGAGTATAATAAGGTTGACATTTGCTTTTGGGAAAAAATGATGTATTACTACAGAAGCTAATACCAGGCTGGCTATCATTCTAGAATTCTCAAGGAAATGCGTCCAAATGAAAAATCCAGAATTGTCAGGCAACTCATAATGCATATTAAATTACTGCCCTGGGATGAATGTAAGATGAGCCTGGAGAAACTAAAGACTTGATCGTGAGCTGAGGTTTGTCTCCTAAGGTCTTGTAATAACATTTGATTTGATGAAAAGGGAAGAAAAAAACCGTGGAAATTCTGAGCATTTGATGTTGACAAAAGTTGGAAAATAAACTTATTTCTGCACTTGGCAACATGTAGTCTGCAATTCTGCTGTCAGGTCTTGCTCGTTCAGGAAGGCTTGTTTTTAGGAATACAAATTGCTAAAATCAAAGCCGCTGATGAGGCAGCTTCAATTCATTTCTTCCACATTTTCCACAATTAAAAACATAGAAACACATGAAACTTGCTCATTTCAGTTTGTGTGGGCTCGTCTTTCCTTTTTAACTTCTTTGCTTCATTGCCAGACAATATCTGTTACTTGCATTGTACTTTTGGAACATTGTCTTTGACATGAACAGCCTCTTGCCATTACCCTTGACATGACATTACTCTGCAAAAACAAAAACAAAAGCAAAAACATGGTGTGTGTGTGGGGGGGGGGGGTGGCGTGTACAAATGGATCTTGTCCAGAAGAAGGACTGTAATCCCTATTTCCCATGAAAGTGCACTGAGAAAAGAGCACCTGATAATAGCAAACTGACTGAATATTTTCTCTACCCTCTTGACATGTCAAAGTTCTTTTTTCTTCCGGTGCTGATACATGTAGGAACACCACAGGATTAATTCTTTAGGTAGGGGATGTAGTAAAGCAACAATTTTTGTATAAACCACATATTTCTGCAGTTATTGTCAAAATTGCTTATTTAACTTGGAATATTCACTGCCTAATATCTTTAAAATTTTAGTGATCGTTTCGCATATCTCCTCAATTAGACTGTGATAATTACAAAGGGATATAGCTACAAACGGGGACGTGGACACGGACAGAGGGAGAGTCACATCTTTTCAGAGACCGACAGAGCTTTGAACGCATTAGATGCTTGTTTCCTGTCTAATACAGCAGTACAGCGACATGCTACCTAGATTGTGCTTGTGACATTGGCACAGAACACAGGCTCTTTTCCCAGTCTGTGTTTAATTAAATGCCACCTCCTAGGGAAGTGACTTCACAGCTCTTGCCTTGGTTTCTCATTTATAAAATGTTTAAAAAGACTAAATTGACATGGGCGCCTGGGTGGCTCAGCTGGTTAAGCACCAACTTCGGCTCAGGTCATGATCTAGGGGTTCATGAGTTCAAGTCCTGCATCGGGCTCTGTGCTGATGGCTCAGAGCCTGGAGCCTGCTTCAGATTCTGTGTCTCCCTGTCTCCCCTGCTCATGGTCTGTCTCTCTCTCTCTCTCTCAAAACTAAACATTAAAAAAAATTTTTTAATTAAAAAAAAAAAGACTAAAATGGGACGCCTGGGTGGGCTCAGTCAGTTGAGCGTCCGACTTCGGCTCAGGTCATGATCTCACAGCTCATGAGTTGGAGTCCCGCATCGGGCTCGGTGCTGACAGCTCGGAGCCTGCAGCCTGCTTCAGATTCTGTGCCTCCCTCTCTCTCTGCCCCAACCCACTCGCATTCTGTCTCTGTCTCTCTCAAAAATAAATAAACACCAAAAAAAAAAAAAAGACTAAATCGACATTAATATTGTTTCCATAATAGTTGAAATTCTGTAATTCCATAATAATTCTATAATTCCATAATAGTTCAAATAAGAACTATTAGCACATTGATTTGGCTTTATGCAGGCAAACAAAGTGCTCAGCACAGTGACTAATTTTTCTATTGAATTGATTGGGTCTTTTCTTTTTAACTTTTTATTTTGAAGTAATTTTAGACTTACCAAAGTTACAAAGATAATACAGAAATTTCCCATATACTCCTCATCTAGTTTTCCCTAAGTTAACATCGTGTGTGATCCCAGTAGAATTCTCAAAAACAAGAAATTAATATTGTACAAGACTATTAACTAAACTACAGAATTTACTCAGCTTTCACTAGTTTTTCCACTGGTGTCCTTTTCCTGTTCCAGGATCCAATCTAGGATTCCACATTACATCTGGTTGTCATTTTTCCTTAGTTCCCTCCCTAATTAAGACTTTTGGCTGTTGGACGGGATACTTGTGGATTGTGCTAGTTCTAAAGCTGCACGTGGAGAAATCCCTCTGCTGGTTCTTTCTCCATTAACAATGCTGTTGTTATTACCTTTTAGCCATTTGTCTTCTCACAGAGGGTCACTCGTGAATTTCATCCAGGTTTCTCCCAAGATTTCTGAAGGTGAACCTCTATCTGCAAGATGGAATTGTCTTCTCTTGCCCCTAAAATCATTCCTACATGGGAAACTATCCATGTGCTGACCAGAGTAAGTCTTTGTAGGGACCAGTTTTGTGTATTCTGAACCAACGCCAGGAAAGATTTTTAGTACCTTTAGTAAGTGTAATGAACCGCAGTGGGTCCTGAGAAAGCAGTCCTTATCTGCAGGAAACATTGATCTATGGCATTATATGACTTTCATTCTATTATCAGTAGGAATGTGTTAAGATCTTTGGCTCGTTACTAAACACAGACTCACAGTCGGGTTTTCACTTTGACCTTTAGCAAGATTATCATCTCAGAAGTATATATGCATAAAGTTAGGTCTGGGGACACCTAGTGGCACACCACCGAGGCTTGCCAACCCGTACCTGACACTCAGTGATTGGCTCCTGTTCTAATAATTGGCCGCTCCAAAGCCAATGGTAATTGTGAGGCACACCTCTGGCCTCCTGCGTGCCAGGTTTTCATGGCTAACCGCTGAGCAGATGTCTCGAGCGAGACCGTCAGCCTAGATAGTAATTGGGAACTGCTGAAAGCCTCCTCCTTCGGGGGGAAATTTTGGAAGACATGTCTTTCCCTCCTACTGTTTAGGCATTACAGATTGTCAAATTATACATGGCAGATGGATTGTAGTTTGTCCTTTTAGTGACAGGAAAAACTGTTTCTATACCCTGGCAGAGACATCCACTTACCTCAAGATATGATTCTACTGCTCCTCAGCTATATTTGGGAAACTGTTTTTTGGTCTGTTTTTAAGAAATGACTATAAAAGCGTTTCATTTTATTATGCCATAATTAAATAACTGGCTTTCATTAATATATTGTACTAGAAATCCTATAGGCATCCTATAATTACATGTAAGGCTTGGCTAGTATTACTTCAACTGTGTTGTCTTTCCAGGGTATAGGAAAATTACAAGATACATCAAATGTACGTTGTGAGTCATCTTGGCATTATTGGGAAAATGTTCTATTTATTTAAAAGCAGAAGGCAAATGCAACTTTTCTTTCCCTGCTGGAGCCATTAGAGAAACTCAGTGTCTATTCTTTTCATTACCCATACTTTGTTTTTTCTTTTTTTTTTTCCCCTCATGTCTTTCTTGCTTTTTCCCCTTGTCTTTCACATTTTCTGAATCTTCATTCTTTATGTAGATGTCATTGCTTTCGTCACCAGGAGTCATTCTTAAGGAGTCTTTTGACCTGGTTCTGCTTTGGATAGTTAAACTTCAAAGAATGATAACCATGAAACCTTGTTATCTGGTGAATGAATAAATGAAAGAGAATAGTATCCAATAGAAAATCATGTTTGGGGCACTTGGGTGGCTCAGTCAGTTAAGCTTCTGACTTCAGCTCCGGTCATGATCTCACGGTTCGTGTGTTTGAACCCCGCATCAGGCTCTCTGCTGTCAGTGCAGAGCCTGCTTTGGATCTTCTGTCCCCCTCTCTGCACTTCTCCTGTGCTCTCGCTCTCTCTCAAAAATAAATAAACATTTAAATAAATTTTTAAAAAAAGAAAATCATGTTTTATTATTTTGAATGAAGCACCTAAATGTTCTCATCTCCTGGTTCACTTGTCCTTTATAATGTATTCTATCCTGAAAAAAAAAATATTTCCAGGGTGAGAAGGAAACTCGTAAAAATCCATCTACTCTTCCCTTCATGGCCCACTGTTTAATCTCCTACTGTCCTTCAAGCATATTCTATTACTTTTCTGCTGTTTTCCTCAAATGCAAAACGTCCAAGCCCAAATCAATTTTTGTCCCCCACACCCCAGTCTGCTCACCTTGCTTTCTCCTCAGCTATCTGTAATCTTGCCTAGCCTCCGTGCTCCAGAGTCCCAGCTTCCGAAAAACTCCTCCAGCACCTTTTTGTCATGGGAAAGAAAGCTACTGAGTCCTGTCAGTCTTCCACTAAATGAACTCTGGAGGCTCTCCCTTCTTTTCTTTCGTTCCAATCAGTGATTAATCCATGCTCATTCTCCGATGTCTGGATCTTTGCAACACTACTCAACTCTTCCACCTGCTCCTGGTCTTTTCCTTGTGCTTGCACCCCTCCCCCTACATTGTGATCTTACATTCCTGTTTTTAGGGGCGCCCGGGTAGTCATGATCCCAGGGTTGTGGGATTGAGCCCCATGTCGGAATCTGAGCTGAGCATGAAGATTCTGCTTAACATTCTCAATCTCTCTCTCTCTCTCTCTCTCTCTCTCTCTCTCTCTGCTCCCTCCTCTGCTTACATGCTCTCTCTCTCTTTAAAAAAAATCTTGCTTTTATCATGGTACTTGCCTACTCAAAAGCCTTTGTTACTCTCCAGATACCTTAGTTCCACCTCTATTTTTTTTATTTACTAGGGAATATAGGAAATCTTCTGCTGATTAAACAAGAGGTCCATTTCTCTAACCTATACTCACTCCCAGTGTCCTTCTCAAATTTAGCCTGCTTTCTGCTGGATATCATAGCTTCTACTACTTGTTCATGTCCCCATGTCCCATCCTATCATCCATCAGGTACCACCTAACTGTCATCTCTTTAGAGCTCTTGAAACTTGTCCCCCAACGTTGAATGAAGACCAGTTTTTTTTTCAAAGTTGAACTTAGTACCTTCATGGAAAATTAATGTGTATTAAAATTAGAATCAGATATTAGAATATCTAGCATTATTTTAGAGAGTCCTTGATATATCTCCACATATCTCACCCCCACCTCCCACCGTAGACTCTCCACCATGGTATATTACTGGTCATGACCCAGGAGCTTTTAAGAGCTGCCACACTTTGGAGTGTCACATCTCTGCAAAATTCCAGAGAAGAGTCCACTTTTTATGTCAGCCCTTTCCTCCTGGCTATTTTGCACAGCAAAGTCACTTCTGGTTATTCACTAAGAATACCCTGACTTAAATTACCTTTTCAAGCATGACTACCAATAATGCAAATGCAGTTTCTAAAAATGCACTTTCTTTCTAGCTCTCCTAGTCTCCTCATACTCTTACCACTTACATTTTTGTTTTCTATTAGGAATGCCCTCTTGCCTTCTTTTTGCCGAGCTAATCTTTATTCAAATTTCAAGCCTCAGTTCCTGTCCTGGTCTCCTCTGTAAAATCTCCTTACCCACACTAATCCATGGCGGTCTACTTTAAACCAATGTTTTTCAACTTCTTGGTCCTAGTCACAGGCATCTTGGAGGAGGAATGGAGTTGGGGAATCCCAAGGTTTTGGAGTCCAAGAATCCATAAAAACATCAAGAAATCTTTAAAGACTAAGTGGATTGTATATGGCTTATAAATATGCATACTGATATTTTGTACACATATGGATGATGTAGTTATTATACACATATGGATGGTATGATTAATATGAAATAATTTCTTTAAAGTCTTGTTGAATTCATCCTCCGTGTTGGTCATGTGTTTCAACTAATATGTGCTAAATATAAAACTGCCATGAAGGATTCTTCAAACCTTTTTTGCATTAAACTATGACATATCATACTTTAGAAAGTTTGTCACCAACCATATATACATATAAACCAACATAAAATACTTTTCCTCTGGTTACTTCAGTGTTAGCTTATTTTCTACAACTTGGTGGGAAGTTTTCTTTTGCAGCTGAAATGTTTTACCAATTTTAAGTATTTCCACAGCATCAATCACTCGACAGGAAGGACCAACTAATTGTTGAATAAATTATCCAGCACTGACTGCTCACAGCATGAGACAAACCCTGAACAAGTTGCAGATTAGAAAGTGGATGTGCAGGGTCTCCAGGGTGGCTCGGTCGATTGAGCATCCAACTCTTGATTTCAGCTCAGGTCATGATCCCAGGGTCGTGGGATCAAGCCCTGCATTGGATTCCTCACTGAGTGCAGAGCCTGCTTAAGATTTTCTCTCTCTCCCTCTGCCCCTCCCCCTTTCTCATGCTCTCTCTCTCTCTCTCTCTCTCTCTCTCAAAAAAAAAAAAATCAAAAAAATCAAAAAAAGAAAGTGGATGTGCATATGGGGGAAATATGTTTGGTCCACTTCTATAGGAGCAAGGAAGAAATGGCACCAGGATTCTTCCTGACAGCCTCATTTTTACAATCACTGCTTTGAATTTTCCTGACCTTCCTTTCTAATCTATTCTCATAGAGTTGGTGTCTTCAGGAAGTGGAAACGGTCATATTTGTAAAATATCCTAGATAGTGGAGCATTGCTGCCAAATAGTTTATTCAGTTTGCCAAAAGCCCACGAACACTTAAGAAATAGCATGGGGTCACTTTGAGAATTATGAAGTTAGCAAATGAAGAATGAACAATGTTTAACAATGCAAAACAGGAAATGCAAAACAGAAGTGCTCCCTTATCTACATGTCTGTTAAGAAAACCCTTCTTCTGCTCTTAGGCTTGTGTTGTGTGCCTCGTACTAAACATCGGAGTGCCCAGCCTCCTCTAAGGATGACTTTATACATGCCGTAAAGCAGAGATATTAGCCATTAGAGATCAGTGTTTCACCATTAAGAATCAAAATGTGTTAGAACCATGACTGCATTAACTATCATTGAATTAACAAAACATTTCAGTTGCCGACACCTTAATTAGCTCATTAGTTTTATTTTAATTATCCATTGTCCATAATCTACAACTGTCAGCAACTGAATTTTCAGTCATTGACGTTAACTGTGTATTCTGGAATGACTCAGGAATCAGTCTGCGGTACTTGTGCAAATTAGCTAATGTAACAAGTCGGTGCTTTACAACCAGCTCACGCTCATGAGGATGATAATAGTGACTGCAACTTACATGTTATGGGAATTACTCTCGTGAGTAATTTAGAAGGTGGACTTCAGTTAGACTTAGCACTGATTTACTTTTGAAAAAAACTCACTTCTTAATTATGGAGATCCTATACCAAAATAGCTCCATCAGAAACTTTGACTAGTGGTATCTCATCGCATAAAACAAAACAAAACAAAAAAACCCCAAACTTTGAAAAGTAATGTATCTCCCACTTATGGTGGAGTTTTTGACAACAAAAAAATAATTGGAGACTCTACTGGCAAATGTCCAGAGGTCTAAACCTGTCCTGGACCCCCACGTGCATGATTTGAGAAGGTCCAGGAACCCTCTTTCCAAAAATATCTGTAAAAGTAGCTGTCTGTTCCAATTACCTAGACCTTACTTCGAAGCCAACCCATAAGAAGAGTCTGACAAAGAATTTTTTTATTTGCTTATTTATATATGACAAGACTTGCAAACACAGTAAAATTAAATTACATTTGGAAGAGTTTTAATGAGTCTTTTTTATTGAAAAGTATAAAACCCTCATAACATTTGGACTAAGCTAGAAAACGTAAGACATGTGGCTTTTAGATAGAATGTTTTCAATTTCTGCCTTAGACTTTTATTTCTTAGACCTTTGAAGGCATTGAAATCCTTAAGAGGCCCCAATTAAGATGCAAGTCCTCTCAGGAGCAGTAACACCGTTAGCATTTATCAATGAACACCTTAGTGGAAAGTGGGCCATAGCAAGTGAGAATTGGTCAGACTTTACAGAATGTCAGCATGTGGACATGCCAAAGTACTATTTCACTCCTTTTTTTTCTGGAGCTAAGAAGGTAAAGTAAAGAAACCAGAAAGGGCGCCTGGGTGGCTCAGTTGGTTAAGCATCCGACTTCGGCTCAGGTCATGATATCACTGGCTCCTGGGTTCAAGCCCTGCACTGGACTCAGAGTCTGGACCCTGCTTTGGATTCTGTATGTCCCTCTCTCTACCCCTTCCCCCACTCATGCTCTTTCTTGCTCTCAAAAATAAATAGACATTAAAAAAAAAGAAACTAGAAAGAAAAATAATACCTAATTCTTAAATGTTGCCTTATAAAACACACCCCCACACATAAATGAACATACATATGTTTGCATATGCTTTTTCTTAATTGAATAAAACCCTGCAGACTGGTTATGGTCTCTAACCAGCCCCTAAGTTCCCTGCCAGCACAAAGGTAAGACTGGGCTATACACAAGCGATTCAGATCCATTACATCCTCCAGTTATTTTAAGCCCCATCTTCTGTTGGTATGGTGCTGTATCTGGAAATGTTCAGATCAAATCATGGAATATATTCATCAGCCAAAGAGTAGAAGGGAAATTTTTCACAAGCAGGGCACATACACATAATAAAGAGAATGCAACGAATGAAATGCAAATCAATGATAACGACTTCTCAGAAATGGGCTGAACAGAAAGTATCCTGTATAAAAAACCATGCCCGCCATACATTTGGGCTGTATAAATTTCTTTTTTCCTATCAATATTTCTATTAAAATAGATGCTTTCAGGGCACCTGGGTGGCTCAGTTGGTTAAGCTTCCGACTTCAGCTTAGGTCATGATCTCAAGGTCCGTGGGTTCAAGCCCTGTGTCAGGCTCCATGCTGACAGCTCAGAGCCTGGAGCCTGCTTCGGATTCTGTGTCTCCCTCTCTCTTTGCCCCTTCCCCACCCATGCCCTGTCTCTCTACATCTCTCAAAAACGAATAAACGTTAAAAAAATTTTAAATAGATGCTTTCTATTTCCCTTTGATAGACGGTTCTAAGGGCTAAAAGCGTGCTTCAATATTGATAGTTTCTTTTTTTGTCAAATTTTGTTCTGCTGTGTATAAACTGCTAACCTCTATGGTTCTATCACCCCTACTTTTCAACAGTTTGTAGCTCCCGTGAGAAGGAGATTAGAGGGCTAGATGCCAGAATTGTGTAATGCACCATTCACTGGGGAATATGCCACATGTTTGGAGGGCCCGGGTCTGAAAGGGCCTTATAGAGTTTAAAGCCGAAACCAGCATCAAGACCTCCTCAGACACACCCCTTTACTTGGAGACTCATGCACCTGAGCCTCCCAGGGTGCAGTTTTCTAATATTCCACACATGAGACGTGTTGCAACTTGGGATTGAACACAAGTCTCTTGCTTCCTAGGAAAATGTTCACACACTCCTGATGCCCCCTTTTTAGTTGCAGGGATCATTACTTTTTCAAGCTTTAGAGATTTGTTCTTACTTTTCTTGTGGTTGCAGCGTTTCGTCTTACCCACTGGGCTTTTCTTATTCATACACCCACAACTGGTCCTTCTTGTAACGAATCTTCAATGGGTACAGATTTAGTTATCAAGGAATCAGAGCTTTAAGGTTTGAGGATCAAGTCCCCTTCCAAATGTCCATGTTTGGGGGGCTTATAACAAAAATATACCCATGACTTCTTGGGTGAAAACATAATTATGAGTTATTTTATTTCATTGTATTAGTCTCTAAATGAAGGTTTATTAACTCTGATTGTTTGGTGGCTTAACAATTGTCTACTGGAAGCAGGAAATTTAGGAAGGAAAATGAGATCTCAGAAAGTCTACCGTGTAACTCTCCTATAGTTTTCTCATGGAGAAAAGTCATTTTATTATAACATAGTCTGTCTAAAAGCTACGGGGCAGATAACAGCATCTGCAGTCCACCTTTTTCAACAGCCCATGAGAAAGTAAACAGTAAAATAGACATCTTCAATAATCAGTTCATGCTGAAAAATCACCGGTAGATTTGGGTTTCTCAATTCATGCTACCAAATCTGCTCCATCATCTGGCCATGAGTTTTCTACTGTTTTCCTCTTCCTGCATCTTTATGAAGTTAGCACACACAGAGGAAGTTGTTAGACTCTGAGACTATTTAAATGTGTACACTTCAGTGATTCAGGATTGGTTCATAACCATTTCCTGGACTGTACCTAGTAGAATATAACTGGACACACCAGAGATTTTGCTCTCCCCTTGCTCTATCTTACCCCGAAGAGCACATTATGCAAGCCGGGTTATATAATGCTTTGATACTCGATCAGTGAAAGTGCTCTGAGCTTTAAGACACTTCTCCAAAATTATTTGATGACTATTAGTGTAACGACCTTGGGCAGGCTGCCCCAAGCTCTCTGCCTCCCCCTCAACTTCCTAAATTTACACCGGAAAGGAGAGACTATATCAGGAAGAGAGCTATTAACAGAGACTTCCTGTACCTAAGAACCTTATCTGCAGAATAAGGCAAATTTTGTTTTTCCAAATATCTTCTTCCATCTTTTTGCTAAGGGTCTCTCTCCCCTTTGTATCCTCAGACCCTACCCCTTTCCTTAGATCATATAAGCTTCCTGTTGCCTCATTGTCTTCGGAATTCCATGTCTGTGTGGATTCCCTGTACAAATGTATGTGTGCACATGTGCACGTACATACGACTCTTAAATTTGATCGTCTCCTGTTAATCTTTCTCATGGTAAGTTGATTCTACGTCATAGGGCAGAGGAAGACCTTCCTCCCCAACATTAGAAAGATACTTGTACCTGATAAATTTAAGTTTTTCAGCTTGGCCAGAAATTTCTTCTGCTGAAGAAGGCTGTTTGTAAAAGCAAGTAAACTAACCCCAGAATCCTGATAAAATGTGTCTCTGTTACTATAAGCTGCCTCTATTCACTTCATCTTGTCATCTCTCGAACTTAGTGGTTTCGTTTTGCTGTCTTAGCAGGAGTGTGATAAACAACACAACAGCAAAGATAATTAATTTTTATTTTTATTTTTATTTTTTTAAGTTTAGTTATTTATTTTGAGAGAGAGAGAGAGAGAGTGCAAGCAGAAGAGGGGCAGAGAGAGAAAGGGAGAGAGAATCCCAAGCAGTGGCCATGCTGTCAGCGTAGAACCACATGCAGGGCTCCAACTCACAAAGCCATGAGATCATGAGCTGAGCTGAAATCAGGAATCAGACACTTAACCGACTGAGCCACCCAGGAACCCCACAAAGAAAATTAATTTTTAAAACAGAGATCATTTTTGTGTTTACTTGTATCCCAACCTGATACTCAAGAATCTGATGTTTGACAGAGAACTAAAGTATAATGGTGCCTTTTCAAAATCGGGTAAGAATTCATTAGCTACAAACATCAGAAGTCTGATACTAAATTTACTTAGATGGCCTTAATTTGATACATTTTTGTAGTACACACAAAATTTCATTTAGATCCTAGCTTTACATGTAGAAATCTAACCCTGGCAATGCTCGGTAGTCTTGGATTAGAATTAGACACTTCATTCTCCTAAATCTTTCTTTTAAAGGAAGGTTTTTCTTTTAATTGGTTAAAAGCTCCTGGTATATTAGATGAGCTCTGAAACAGAGTGATGATTTGGCCAGAGTGCTGTTGCTGAGCTGATGAATGGAAATCGCTTATTCACCACCTGTTGGAAAATGTTAGTGTTCATGTTCAATCATGTGCCTAATTTAGTGTGTAATTGGAAATGTAGTGCTCGCAAGGCAGGCAAATCTTTTTGAAGATTTAGCTATTTATATTGAGCGTATTAATTACATTGAAATAGAGGAGAACACAAAGCTATCAGGAGAACAGAGACTACTTTCAAAGTAACTGCTCAACAGGACACACACTGGTTACTTAGAGAGATAAAAGCACTGTGTTGTCTGAGTAAGTGTGAAATACTTCAGGGCTGCCATATTATCACCATCACAAATTGTCAGCAGATGTTTCTTCTGTTCCACTCAAATAGGCACGGGCTCTTACCACTCTAAAAATTACATATACCAGTGGCTTTTAAAGTCCTTGTGTGTTTTTCTGCCCTCTGTTAACATTAAAATTTTTCTGCTGAGTTTATTTGTAAACATAATTTGAAATACCGTGCACATCAGGTACATTGCAGCTTTCCAAGTGTTCTTCAACTCTCTGCCTAAGTCCAGACAGTCAACAGGATGATCCTAAGAACTTTTCTGAGTGAAACTTTTACTTAATGAGGTCAGCTTGACCGCACCCCCATGACAAAGGTTGGGTCCCCTCATGCATCTGCTTGAACAGTCAAGAGAAGGTTGATACTTAAAGTTCAGTCAAGCTCTGGTGTAGTGAGGACCGAAATTCAACTTCAAAAAGAAACTGGGAACCAAGAGGATTCCCTAGTGGCTATAATATGGCAAAGTACAAGGGGTGTGGGAGAGAATGAGCTCGGGGAAGACAGCAAAAATGCTAAAATATCTTGAACGATGTATATACATTGTTGAGATTGTTGACCAGTTATTCCAAAATACTTTATTGCACGGTAGCAGAAGTGTAGAGACCCATGGTAAACCCATGGTAAACCCACGCCTCCTCAAGAAAACCAAGTGTTCTTGCTGACACATTGACTCATCACTCAGACACACTCAACCAACCCCAAATATGACTTCAAAATGTTTGAAGAGCAATGAAATGTCAACCTTTCATGAGAAAAGATGCCCTTGAGGGGGACCGGAGAAGGGAAGGAGGCAACCTTAAAAAAAAGTTCTCTGGGGTGCCTGGGTGGCTCAGTACGTTGTGCATCTGACTTCGGCTCAGGTCATGATCTCGCGGTTTGTGAGTTCGAGCTCCACATCGGGCTCTGTGCTGACAGCTCAGAGCCTGGAGCCTGCTTCAGATTCTGTCTCTCTCTCTCTCTGCCCCTCCCTTTCCTGTGGTCTGTCTCTCAAAAATGAATAAATGTAAAAAAAAAATTATCTTTCCCAATTCTCTTTACGGTCCCAAATTTCTCTTCTCTGATTTTTTTCTAACCACTCCAGCCTGTAATAAGCCTCTTCCAGTCCCTTGTCGCATCTGTCTTATCCCCTTTCCTTTAGAATACTTTTTTTTTGGGGGGGGGGCGGGGAGAGTAAACTCCATCCTACACAAATCTAGCTTCCTTCAGCATCTTCCATGCCTCTTCTCTGCCCAGCATCCCCAATCAATCCCCAAGACACAAGAACAAGAGGTATGAGAGTGGGAAAGACCATGAATACTTACCCTGAACTGTGGGGTTTTTTGTTTTTTTTTGTTTTTGGGGTTTTTTGCCTGTTGCACTTGTATGTGATATAATTACCTTGTTTATAATACCTTTTTATGCTTTAGTTATCAATATTCTCGCACTTTGAACATAAAATGGCTAAAATTTTTCAAGAAGATTTTTGAGAGGAGGGGTGCCTGGGTGGCTCAGTTGGTTAAACATCTGACTTCAGCTCGGGTCATGATCTCACAGTTCATGGGTTCAAGCCCTGTGTCAGGTTGACCATTCAAAGCCTGGAGACTGCTCCGTATTCTGTGTCTCCCTCTTTCTCTGCCCCTCCTCCTACTTGCACTCTCTCTCTCTCTCTCTCAAAAATAAACATTAAAAATGTTTTTTAATAAAAAAAGAAAATGATTGAGAGGAAAAAAAGTCTATATATATGAAGAAGACTGGCTAGACTCCAAAGAATAACAATGGAAAATGAAAGAAAATAGATCAGATAAATTTCACTTATCTAATGGTGGGTATTACTAATCAATGGGTATTAAGCACTCTGCAGTACCTACCAACTAATTTGATTCATACCCAACTGAATGAAGAAAGCAGGACTTAGAAAGTGACAATGTTATAAAGTTAAAATATTGAGAAATTTAATTCATAAAGAGTTCCCTCTCCAAAAGCATTATTATGTTTTAAAACTGCTTTCAAGAAAACCCACCTCCACTGCCTTAGCTAATTAGAAAACAATTGAACTATATATACATATATAGAACTTTTATGTAGTCTATATAGTTAAATTTTTTTTCAAGCCAGCTGATCTTTATTAACAGCAGCCTTCTTAAGTAGTAATCTTACTTCTGGACGTTCTGTCCTCTGCATATGATTACCATAAAGATCTTCTAAAGCACAGTTACAAATCATGCCATGCCATATCTCAAAACAGTCTATGATTCCCCATTTCTTTTAGAATAAAATCCAAACTCCTCAGCGTGGCTTTCAAATTCTTCTGTGATCTGATGCCAGCAGGCAGTCCTAATCTATCTCCCACCATTTCTGCTTCTGTACTCTATGCTGCAAGCAAACCAGACTTGTTCCCCATTACCCAAATAAGCCATACACCCAAAGATGTATGTGACTTTGCTGAGACTCACTTTTTCTCTGGAATGTGCCCCTCAGCTGCAATCCACGCACGCTGAAATTCTACCACACGTTCAGGCCCAGCTCCAATCCTGCCTGATCAGAGAGTATTTCCTCAGACTCTGGACCCGGACACCTACCACTCTCCTTGTTACTCTCTTATTTTGTGTGTCTTCTCTCTTATATAGCAGATTTGTGTTTTGATAATTTGAGTACAAGCCTTAGCTCTGTTCCTTGTTCCAGGTTAGAATAAAGCTTATGATTCCTGGCATCCTCCACAATGAAAACAGTGACTTACACATAGAAGATAGTCAGTAAATATGTATTCAAATAATTAGCCTCGACAACCTAGTTGTTCAAATAAGATAATCCAACCGAGTACTGTCATCCATCCATAAATTTCCTATGGCAACAGTAATGAATTATAGTTTCTCGCTTAATAAATTACAAGAAATTTGACACCCAAAAAGTGAGGTAATCGATAAATTCAAATTAAATAAAATATAATGAGATGTCTTTGGAGACTTATACTGACAGGCATACAGCATAATTGGACCAAACACATTAAGACAGAGTTGTGAAATTGCTCATATTTAGGATGAGTTTTTGCTATTTGTCTCCTTTATGCAGAGACATGAGAAGCATCGAATTTTTACAAAACACTACAATGAGTCTACTTCAATAACTTCTAAGCAAATAAGTATTCCAGGGTTCTTTATTCTATACAGATGTGGCTATTAAAGAACACATTAAGTTAATGGGATTCTCTGCAGCTGATAGCTAGTCCAAAACTCAGAATTAAGGATAATAACCAAATTACACGGATATAGAATTTAGTTATTAAATTGAATGTTTTTCCCTAATGGTATACAAATAATTTTCCATTCAAAGAAATATGTCCATAATGTACTTCTCAGAATCATTAGTGTTACTGTATTGGCTATGAAATAGAAGGCTGTGTGCAGGTTCTCTTAGAATTAATAGAAGACTAAAACAGGAAAATCCACAACTACTACCAGGATTTTGTGTTCTCTGGAGTAATTGTATACCTTTTCCTGATTTATAAAGAGCCCTTTTTCTTTTTCCAAATGTATCTCTCTTGTTTAGATGTAATGGCTTTGAAAGCAACTTGCAATAGCCATCCTAATGACAAAAATCTGTAATCATAACCATTTTGAAAACACATCATGTATGTCGATCATTCAAAGGATATTTTTTTCCCTTAATGTACTGCTGATCAAAGAGGTATGTGTGTTTGTGGATGCCGATGTCTTATGTAAAGTAGGATCTCAAGAGACATATATTGAATCATTAAAGAAAGAGTGAATGACTGATCGAATAAAAACAGAATCTCAGTGTTACAGCTCTTTTAGAATTTGTCTAGCAGGTTTTCCGGTCTTTACCAGAAGACCCCCTCCAAAAAAAAAAAAAAAATAGAATCTCTATGACCCTGAACTGAAGCACTGGCTGGATAACAATTCAGTTTCATGATAAAAGGCTAACTAACTTAGAAACATGGAAGAGACTTCCTAAGTGTGAATTTTCCAAGGATCAGTGTCATTGGTGACTTTATTTATCGTCCTTAATATTATTTTACACTTTTAGGAAATGCCTTCAACTAGATGAAATAGTAAAGGTAAGGTCAGATGTGACAAGGATAGGTATCATTTTTTAAAATCTATTTAAATGTAAATTTATGGACTTTTGACTACTGGTTTTTTTGGCAAGTCAATTCCCTTAAATACCTCTGATCTGTTTGCTTCAAAGAAGTTCCATGTGCCAATAATCACAGTTAAAATGGTTTTTTAAAAATTATTCTCAAGCTTCATTAATTAATTGCCTCTGTGTACCTACCCTTTCCTCTTTCAACTTAAAGCATGATAATTTGAGGTTCTCTGACTTCTAAACTGGGGTGGGAAGGCCATACCCTTAAACCAATCTTTGCCACAGGGCTGGATATTAGTGAAACCTTGTTGAAATCTTTCTCTGGCTTTTCCCTTCTTGTTCCAGATCCATAAGCAACTGATTTTTGTAAATTTTCAAGGCCTCAAATTTCTGAACTCCCAATTTCTAAACTTTTACATTCCAACCACATAGTTATGTCATGATCTGGATTCTCTCTCTCTCTCTCTCTCTTTTTAATTTTGAAAGAGACAGAGTGTGAGTGGGGGAGGGGCAGAGAGAGAGGGAGACAGAGAATCCCAAGTAGGCTGTGCAGTGTCAGTGTGCAGAACCCAACACAAGGCTTGAACTCATGAAATTGTGAGATCACGGAATAAGCCAAAATCAAGAGCTGGACGCCTAACCAACTGAGCCATCCAAGCGCCCCTGGTCTCTTTCTTGAAAGAGCATCTTAAAAACACAAAGTAAAAGCAGATGCACACTACTGTTCTGATGCTTGGTAATCATTTATTTTAAAACTACAGACTCAGTAAGGGGATGATAAGCCTTCCAAGTTACTCTAGACGACAGTTTTTCCAAAGTTTTATTACTGTGTAACGTGCATCTCCTCTTTTCCAGTTTGGTTTCCATTCTAATGCCTGCTGTATACCAGAGATGAAGTACAAGAGATATATATCAGTGAGTACAACAGGCAAAATTATCTCTGCCCTCATGGAACTTACGTTTTAATTAATTACATTTCTAGAATTAAATGAAATAACAAATACAAAACATTTTTTAAAACTCTTTAGTACAAAATGAGAGTTCAGTAAATATATTTTATTATTATTTTATTAGTGTTCTCTCTTCTTTATTTATACTTCATTGTAACATAATATGAACAAAAAGCAACACAAAAAAAAATATTAGAAGTTTTCAACCTACTAGATCATATCTCCTAGTGTTTTTTAAAAATAAATTCACTTCGGGGCACCTGGGTGGCGCAGTCGGTTAAGCGTCCGACTTCAGCCAGGTCACGATCTCGCGGTCCGTGAGTTCGAGCCCCGCGTCGGGCTCTGTGCTGACAGCTCGGAGCCTGGAGCCTGTTTCAGATTCTGTGTCTCGGTCTCTCTCTGCCCCTCCCCCATCCATGCTCTGTCTCTCTCTGTCTCAAAAATAAACATTAAAAAAAATTTAAAAAATAAATAAATTAATTAACTTCAATATTAATGTTTCTGAATTGCCCTTTTAGTTCATGGAAATCTAACAATTAAATAAATCCAAAGAAAGTGTAGGTTTTGTTGCTAAATAGTATTCCTCTCCTTTGCTTGATTAAAATTTATCAATGAATAAGCCCAGAATTATACAATTATATACTAATAAAGCATATTAAAAGAGTTTTAGACTACATTTGATTGCTAAAAATTAATATTTTAATTTTTTTAAATTTTTATTTATTTAAAAAAATTTAACGTTTATTTTCGAGAGACAGAAAGAGGCAGGGCACGAACAGGGAAGGGGCAGAGAAAGAGAGGGAGACACAGAATCCAAAGCAGGCTCCAGGCTCTGAGCTGTCAGCACAGAGCCTGACACGGGGCTCAAGCCCATGGACTGCAAGATATGACCTGAGCCGAAGTCAGACTTAACCAACTGAGCCACCCAGGTGCCCCTGACATTTTCTTAAGCTTTTAAATTGTTCGGTTTTATTTAGTTAGTTTTTTAATGTCTGAAGCCCTTCTTTGTGGATATGGATGAAGAGTAGATCAAACAACAGGCAAAAATGTTTTTCAGATACAGAGTGCTATCTATAGACTAGTGGGCTGATGAATTGCAAAAACTCCACAGAGGTTAGAGTTACCTGTCATCTTAAATTGTGTGTGCTTTATTTAGAGTCACTACCTCCAGAAGATGTTTTATCCTTTCATAAGCTTGTTTCTTTTTCTTTTTAGTAAACATTTTTTCCCTAATTTATTATGTCTGAGAGATGCTGCTACTTGTTGGATGTAGCTGTAGAATAAAAAACGAGGACATGTCTTCTCTTTGGCATCTAACGGTTGGGCATGCTTGTGTCAAAATGACTTAGGTGATTTGGGAGCCTGTCCGAACACTCCAGACGAGATGTTCATTTCCCTCCAGCTCCCACTTACAGGATTCCAGGAGTCCAGGATGATTAGGTAATTAACTCTCCCTCAATAGGTGGCTTCTAAAGCACTAAGTGTATTCTTAATAATTAGCTTAGTTTTAGAAAATTGATGTGATAAGTCTTATGATTACCTCAGGAGACATTTCTTTTATTGTTTATATCAAGAAAGAATAAACAATCATAGACACAAACACGAACAGATAGATGTTAAAGAAACTTAAAAGGTAATATACACTCATGCATGTTCTATAGGCTCAAATGAGGGAGAATTCTATGGATCTAAAGTCAATTTTTTATTTACAAATATGAAATTATAAATTAGTTGAGGGGCTCCTGGGTGGCTCAGTCAGTTAAGCTTCTGACTCTTGATTTGGGCTCAGGTCATGATCTCAGGGTTCGTGAGTTCAAGCACCACATTGGGCTCTGCACTGACAGAGTGGAACCTGCTTGAGATTTCCTCTCTCTCCTTCTCTCTCTGCCCCTTCCTCATGCTCTCACTCACTCTCTCTCAAAATAAATAAACTTAAAAAAATTGGTTGAAATGAGAAAGCAGTAATTCTGATTCATCCTCCACAATCACAACCTCAGAGACATATCAATTTTTTTTACCTCAATAGTTCTAGAGATATCAACTTCTTTCTATTCACCATCGACTCTTCTCAATAGCCCCCTAACTGTCCTCCATGCCTTGCACATGGCCTTGGCCATCTTACGTCTGCTTTCTACTATTAAAGAATAAATCAAATTCACTCAGCTACTTATCACTCTAGCACAAATTTGATCATAACATTCTTTTGCCATGGATTTCTGTCACTTTATAGGGTTTAAGCACCTTGCTACAGTCTTTCATGATGTGGTGGTACCTGTTTACCTTTCATCTTATCCTTCATCCATTGCTTTGTCTCCTTTTCCAATCTAGGCTACATACAATCCTGTAAAACCCCTGTACTCTTTTATCTCCAGACTCTTGGACATGCCATTCTTTCTCCCTGGAACATTGTGCCCAACTTTGCCAAGCTAACCCCTATTCTTCCACGAGGAATCAGCTAAAAAGAGAACTTCCCCTAAGAAAACTTCTCTTATGATGGCCCAACTCCCTCACTTTAAGACTTGGGTTAAAAGTCTCCTCGCTATGCTAAAACTGCAACCCAACGAACCCATTATAGTGTTCATTGAAAGCACTATTTTAAAAAATTACCTGTACATTTTCTTTCCTCATCAGGATCTAAATGTTTCTTTGTGAGCTTTGCTACCTATGGTGAAATAGTGTAGTAATAGCCTAAGAGAACTATTTTGACCTGAATTTGTATTAAAGAGACTGGAGAATTCTTTTTGTGATGGTCAGTTTTATGTGTCCATTTGACTGGGACGTGGGTGTCCAGATATTTGGTTAAGTACTATTCTGAGTTTGTCTGAAGGGTGTTTCCAGGGGAGACTAGCATTTAAATTGGTGAACTAAGTGAAGCAGATTGCCCCCTTCAAGGCGGTTGGGCTCCACCCAATCTGCTGGAGAACTGACTAGAAGGAAAGGTGGGGTACTGGAAAATTCACTCTCTGCCTGTTTTCAAGCTGGGATCTTGGTCTTGCCCTGTACTCAGGGTGGAAACTGTATAACCTGTTCCTGGTTGTGAGGCCTTCGGGATCAGACTGGAACCCCATCACCGTACCTCTTGGGTCTCCAGCTGGCAAACAGCAGATCGTGGGGCTTCTCAGTCTCCTTAATCACAGGAGCCAATTTCTTATTATAAACCTCTTTTTATATAGATCGCCTGTGGGTTCCATTTCTCTGGACAACCCTGACTGATATACTTCCTCTGTAAAAGTTAAATGTGTTTCTGACCAGAATTTAGGCAGGGCGGAACTTCTCTTCCGCCAAATGATGTAATGACTAAAAGTCTCAATATACTTTCCTAAACTCACCCATATGTAGAATTCTCAGCAAGTTATTGTCCCTTCAGATGCCTTCACCCAGTGACACAGGTAAATAGTTTTAATGGAGACAAAGACTGTACTATGAGGTCAAACTCTAATTCATTTACCAGAAAGCCACTGTATAGGGAGTGTGGTACGGAAATAGGCAAATCATTTGCTGTGAAGGGCCTGTTAGTTAATATGTTTGCCTTTGCAGGCCACACCACCTCTGTCACTGCTACTCAACTATAAAGCCACCACTGATGATATGCAAATAAATAGGCATGGCTGTATTTGCATAGGACTTTATTTGCAGAAATATGTGGCAAGCCAGTTTTTGCCTACAGGCCACAGCTTGCTGACCCTTGGGGTAGTGGTTTAGACACAGCACAGACAGTAAAGTCATACAACTGGGTTTGAGTTCTGACTTCACCAATTTTCCACTCTGTACCATGTGCAAGTCACTTAACCTCTATTAAAAAAACCCACTTCCTAGGTTTGTCATGAAAATTTAATGAATAATGTACCTTAATTGCTTAAGGAAACTTCTGAATATATAGTAAGTGCTATAGAAGGTTCGTTATTATTCTTTTCAGCTCATTTTTTTTTCGGTACTTGAAGGTTTGGGGTTTTATATACGCTACCAGTTTTCAGAAAAGAATTTAAGAGTCCTGAAAGAAAGTTACAGTAAGTTTTGTTGGAGAGAGTTTTCGGTGTGATTGTTGATGCAATCTGGAGCTTTGGAACATGTTACTACAAATATTATTTAGTAATCTCGCTCTTGGTAATGTAGCATCTTTAGCAACAAAGAACATCTTATTGCAGTAAAGGCTGGGAAGTTGTCTTGAGGAAAAAAAAACAGTTTAGATAAAACTTGGGGTAAAAGAATTCTTTACCTCTTTCAGCTGCTCAAGCTTTCTTGGGTAACTTCTCAAGGTTTTGACATTTTGCTATCCTCAATTACCCAGTTTTGTCTTTTCCAGTTGTTTAAACTGTTAGGAAACAACCCAGTAAAAGCATAACTGTATTCATTTCTCCTTAGGGTTGGTCATAAGTATTTCACCAAAAATTCTCTTTTCTTTCCACCACTTTGATCATTTTACACTCATCCTGAAAAAAAAAGAAAGAAAGAAAGAAAGAAAACAACCCGAAAGCGGCTTTTAATTCTCCTATATCCATCATGACTAAGTGCTTTATCTTGGAGTTCACGGCTCCCTTCAGGTTTGGCAGGACCCTCCCTCACTGCTCCATTCACCCCCACCTACCCAGTCCCCTCCACTCAGATAGGGAAGCGTGTCAGCACTTTTCATCTGTGCATTCCCAGAACTTGAGCTATGTCTGGAATGCCTCTGCCCTCCCATCTTGATGGGTTCCCTCCCTTCTATCATTTATGGAGCTTATCAGATCACACTTTCTTCTCAACCTTCTCCAAATAAATGGAAATGCAGAAATAGTTCCCTGCCCCCCACCGTGTCTAGAAGACAGGAAATTCTGCCCAATGCAAGATCCCACATACTACAACACCATTTTACACTTTGTTATTATGATGACCTATTCTTGGCATTTTATGCATTTTATGCATTTTTGCATTGATTTCAATGTCATTCTTCCAAGTAATTCCAATAAGATAGGTTGGGAATCTTGCTGGTGGAACTGTTTTCCCTCTGGGAACAAGGTCCTCTAGGCTCACAGAGATGAAGAGCAGGAGGCACAGATTTCCCAAAAAGGTGACTAAGAATAAAAGTAAGTGAGTGTGTATGGTAAGCAGAATGGTCCCAAAGGATGTCCACATCCTAATCTTTAATTAAGAAACTTTGAATATGTTACATGGCAAAAGAGTCTTTACAAATGTAATTAAAGATACAACCTTTAAGATTAGGGAGATTACCTTGGATTATTTGTCTGCATATAATCTGTGATTACATGTGATCATATGATTACATGAGCCCTCAAAAACAGATAATTTTCTCTGGCTTGAGTAAGAGAGGTGCAATAGAAGAAATCAGAGAGATTCAAAGTATGAAAGAGACTGAACCTGACCTTGCTGGAGAAGAGCCACCTGAAAAGCTTGAGAAGTGTAGGTATTTCCTAGGAACACAGACCAGCCCCAATTAACATCCAGCAAAGGAACTGGGACTTCAGTCCTAGGTCGGATGATTTGCATCCTCAAAGAATTGAATTCAGTCAACGACCTATATGGGTTTGGAAGTGCATTGATCCTTGGGGCTTCCAGAAAGATCTACAGGCTTGCCAATACCTTGATGTTGGCTTTGGGAGACTCTAGGCAGAGACCAATTATGAAGCTATGAGGTAATAAATGTATTCTGTTGCAAGTCACTAAATTTTTGATAATTTATTATGGAAGTAATAGAAAATCTATAGAAGGTGCCACTCCTACTTTAAATCTTTGTTTTCCCAACTTGTGTGTAGTACCCGTTATAAACAGAGCGCCATAACATGGTTGATGATTGAAGGTATATACTGTGTCCTAGAGGATGGCTCCCAATTCTCACAGACTGTTATTGTTAAACTCGTATTCCCTGCGACTTCAGCAGGCCGTTCCAGTACTTCATCAGTTTAGCAGTTTCTGGGAGTGTAGATGTGATAGAACCAATGGATCTGATACTCACGTGGCCATGGTCTGACCATAAGCCTTCGGAAAGTATTGCTGGCTACGGTCCTATGGGAAGTAAAGGAAAACCTACACCCAGAATATTTATTAATTTTATTTAATTAAGATCATTTACATCTCCTTCTAGAGTGCAAGCAGCACAAACTTGCCACCATGTGGCTGGTTAGTTTCCCCAATGGATGAGCTTTAGGGTCTCATTGTTTTTATGTTGTCAGGTATGACATCAGTAGCCTCAGTAGGTAGATCAATCTTGGTGATGGAAGCCCACGCTGGTGGACCCATTTGTAGCACTCACCCCTGCCACCATAGTTATGCTGCATTGATTAACTCATTGTACCAGTCCTAAAGTGGCTAATGACAAAGGTTACCTGTGTCAAATGGCTGACTATTATGTCTACCAAGTTACTTAGTGCCCTGCCTTGATAATCTCTTGTGGGTAGTAAGGTGTAATACAAAGATATTCTCACTTTGCAGATGACATGGGTCTTTCCAGAACCTAGAGGTCTAAATCTTAATTATCCTACTGGGGCTTGCCATAAAGGTCACCTGTCATTCCTTTCTCACCACAGCTTCCTCTAAAAGCTCAGGGTCTGCTGGTCGTTTAGCCCAAATGGCAGGGCTACTTGTATCACTGCCTGGACTTGCTCAGATCCCTTTCTGCTATGGTCCCCGCTCAAGACTGGGAACTTTTCTAGTCACATGATGAATGCACTCAAGTAGTGTTCTCAAGTGTGGAATATGCTGCTTCAAAAACCTAAAAGGGCCCTATACAACATTGTGCTTCCTTCTTATTTGTGGAAGCATAAGATGTAGCAATCTGTGCTCTATTTTGGTGAAGATGTCTCAGCATGCCCTGACCACACCTTACTGCTATAGTTGACCCCACAGTATTCATAGAGTTTATCTCTCATCTTCTGCATGTGTCTTACCAAAGCCTCCAACGTACTTACTATTCTTGCTTGTCTATTGCTATTAACATGTCATCATTATCGTGGACAACTGTGATTTTCTGACGAATGCCCACACAGTCCATGTCCCTTTGGACTATATATAACAAAGGAGAGAGTTAATATAGCCCTGGAGTGAGACCACAATGCATGCTGTGGTAAACACTAAGAGATCCACTAAGCAAGGGTTATAGTTGCTTTGAATACTTCAAGCCATTGGAAACTTCTAGCACCTTTCCTTTCATCTATTACTGCCTTTTGTGTGCCCTACATAAAAATATCAGCCCTCAGCGAAGAGTGTAGCAAAAGACAATCTCTGAGGCTGTTGCAATTACGTGTTAAAACTAAGAGTTGATAAAGTCTGGTGGTTTCCCATACCTCAATGGGACACTACTGTCATGTATCTGGCCTTGAGCTTTGGAGATTCAGATTGGTGTCTAGGAAACCCAGTTATGCTAAAAATAAAAACTCCCTGTAGGCTAGTTTATGCTATTGGATTTAATTCCAAAGCCACTTCCTGATAGTAAAGTATCACGGAAAGCTACTAAGAATCATAAAAATGCTTGGCACCATGAAAAAAAAAAGACTAGATTCTGCCTAGAGGGATAGTTTATCTGAGTATAATAAAGCTGAGAGAACTGTTGTGTTCTACTAGGGAATTTATATATCCAGCACATTTGTTTCTTACAGACTTCTACCAACTGGTTAGTTCACCTAATGTTTAAGTAGTGCTGGCTAAGCAACACTGACAAATCGCTTACTAATCAGTTGCTCTTTCCAATACTCCTTATCAGACACCAAAACCTTCTGTCATTTTATTATCTCATTGTTGCAGTTTCCGGAATTATAGTTTATATAACAAGACATTTCCAATTAGCTTCTTATTCGATGTTTCAAGAGAGATGATGCCAATTATCAGAAAAAAAATGAAACAAAACAAACAAACAAACAAAAACAACCCTAGGTACATCTCAGTGGCTCAGTCAATTAGGTATCTGACTTCAGCTCGGGTCATGATCTCATGGTTTATGAGTTTGAGCCCTGCATCAAGGCTCTCCGCTGTCAGCATGAAGCGTGCTTTAGATCTTCTGTCCCCCTCTCTCTCCACCCCTGCCTTGCTTGCACACATGCATGCTCACTTTCTCTCTCTCTCCAAAATAAATAAACATTAAAAGAGAAAGAAACAAAACCTAAACATTATGTTATATCTTAAGCTGGTTTGCTACTCAGATTTCTGAAAATGGTGAATGATTTCTACCTTCCATTGTGAAATAGACACTTTTGTTAAAGTGTTATTTATTTATTTAGTTGATTTTTTATTTTATTTTATTCTTAGAGATTCTCAGATTTTTACTTTGATGACAAAAAAAAATCACACAAAGAAGAACAAAAATTACAGTTGCCAAACTAGTGGTGGGATGTGGGCTGGAAAACACAGGAAATGGGTGCCCAGGGTCCCTGGGATGTTTCCTGGAATCTTGAGTTTCTTTCCAGGGCCCCCAGGTGCCCTGGGAGCCTCCTGGAACCCTCCCCATCAGGGTGCCACAGAACCTGGTTTAAGAGCCATTCTCCAAGCAAGGGTTTCGCTGCACAAGAAGCTGAATGCACAGGGATGGTTCAGACAGTGGCTTCAACCTCAGTGGCTTCATCGTCCTCCTCCAGCAGGCTGTAGGAGGCGTGACTCTGGCAGGGCCGCTGCAGTGGGTGAGCCAGCAGCTTAGCGATACAGTTGTGCAGCTCAAGGGCTGGCCCAGCCAGCGCCACCTCATACTTGCAGCTGGTACCCTTAGGGATCCAGGCTGCCCACGGAGGCAAACATGCCCCACCAGCTCGTTTCCTCCTCTTTCTCATTGGCACTTTAGTTAGATTTGTGGGTGTAGGACTGGGTTCGGAGGAAGAAGTATATTTTTTTTTTACCCTGAGCCTTATTCTTTGGCTGTCTTTTTCTTTACTGTATCATGGTGTCAGGAGGAGGGCTTGTACTGCTACACCTGCACCTTAAGACCTTCCCTGGGATGTGGGCCGCACAGGAGGATGGGAAGCAAAGGGATGGTTTCTTCTTCCAGCAGAAGTGGAGGACTGCCCCTCGAGGCTGAAAGGAAGCAGCAAGAGAAGCTAAATGGAAATGGGTGCTCACAGGAGGTGTTAGAGCTCCATTTTCAGTTTGGGTATGTGATTTATTACAGGGGCTCTGGTTAAGTTAATGTGAAAACAAAAATGGGTTTGTATATAGCTGAAAGTCAAACGCTGCATTTTAGGAGGAAAACATTAAAAAAAGAATAATAACGGTTAACACCTACTGGGTGTTAATTGCCGAGAATTTACAAAGTGTTTTCCCTGCATTATCTCATTGAATCCCCTCCACCCTATAAGATAAATTCTATAATTTCCGTTTTAACAAAGAAGTGAAGCAAGACGTGTGACGAGTTTGCATTGTACAAGGTAGCTAGTAAGTGGTAGTGTCAGGACTCAACAAAGGCTGACTATGAGTATAGTCTGTGTTAGGTACCACAGGCCCAGCTAAAGCCCCTTCCCTCCCACAAATATTCAGAGAAGTTACTGTTCCTCCTCACCAAATAAAACATTAGAAAGAAAAACACATTATTTCATTGAAATCTAAGGCAATAGTGTACCTACACTTGAATGGTGTATACAAATCTGTCCCCTGTCTGCCCATTATTTACTTAATTAAATATAAACTCCTCAATGGAGACTTCAAGTCCCTGTATAATGTGTCTCTCACCTACCTGTATAACCATGTTTTTTTTTCTTTTTCTGTATTTTATTATTTTCTGTGTATTCTATATTCTGTATTTTCTGTATATTCTGTAGTTCTTTGAGATCTGGAGCTTTGCTGAGCCAGGGGAGACTACCCTTCCCAGGATTCCCCAAAACCTAGAGAATAAACAACTCAACTCCAAGTGCAATTTTCAAATGCAAACCAACCAATCCACAGCCCGCGCATCCAGCCACCTCCTTTATCAGGCACTCACACTGCAGGCCACTATTCTGCTTTAATTACCCCAGAGTTAGGTGCCAGACAACTAAGAGAGCCCATATGCCCCAGAGCCCACTGAAATTATTCAAACTAGCCCATCCTAAATCTGCTTATCCTGCCTCCCCCATTCCTTTCCAGAGAAATCATAATAAAGACTCTTGCCCACCATTCCCTCCCGCTCCCTCCCCCTGCCTCCTGATGGGCTCCGGGGCTGCCCCTGTGCTCTCTGCTGCATAGCATGCCAAGCCTCCGGTTTCTAGTTGCCCTTTCTGACTTAACTTTCCCCATTGTTTAGAGAAGCCTCCTTTCTGGCTTCATGAATCACAAAATCATAGTCTAAACTGAAGTCAGATGCCCAACTGACTGAGCCACCCAGGTGCCCCAGGAATACTAATTTAGTAGGCATGTCCATCAGGATCCCAACAAAAAAGGATTAGCAAGAAAAAATGATGCCATTTAAAGAGATATCAATATAGGTACTCATCCGAGGGGTAGGCAAGGTTGCACCAACAAGAAGAAATAGTCCAGTACCCTAGCATCTTATGACAGCATGAGAGGAGAGAGGACCCTAAAGGGGGAAGGGAAGAGTTGTTGCCAGAACCCCAATTGATTATCCTTATAGAAGGAGCTGCCTAATCTTCAGCATTGGACTTTAGCCAAGGCAGAGTAACATCACAGGAACAGAGACTGAGAGATAATGACCTAGTCTCATTCTCCTCCTGGCCTTTTCCAGCCACCTGTTGAGAAAATCTGCCAGAAACCAGAGGTCTGCAAAGTCTCCTTTTGCAATCCATTAAATATCAATTTCCCAGGGTGCAGAGCATGGTGGAGAAAGGTGGACAGTGGATCTGGATGAGTATAAGGAAGATCTTTAACACGGGTGTGGGAAGGACCCTGGGCATACGTGTTTTGAAATAGTTCCCAGGAGATTGTCCACTTTTGTGGCTCCATGGCCAATTGACTCTGTCATTCATTTATTCATTCAAGAAATATAATTGGAATGCCTACCATTTGTATGACCCAATGCTGGTTTCTGGGGAAACAAAGCTCAACAGGACAGATAAAACTCTTTTTTGCAACCATTTCATAATATCCTGGGAAAATGGCCATTGCATAGCCCCAGGTATTGCATAGATACGTTCCGATCATTATACCTGCACAGCCGATATTTGCTTCTCGGCTGCCACAAACCACAACGCCATCATGTCTCTAGACCACATCTTCTATGTAAGTCACTGGCAGCGAGGACCCTACTACTGGCATGCTATCAGTCTGCTCAGGACAGCCCCAACTCAAAATGGACAAAGAAGCTCTCCTCCTTCTCTGTTGTTGAGGTCTTTCAGAAAAGTCTCATAGCAAGATGACTTAGAACTCAAGTTGTTAAAGTTCTTTTAACTTTTTAAAGTAGGTTTCCTTCCCTCAGAGCATTCCCTTGTCATTAAGATGGCAAGACGATGTGAAGTTCAAATAATGGCCATAACACTGTACATGAAACCACCTCTGACTCCGTGGCTGACCCTAGCTATTTGTGCCAATCCTTTCTTCGGGCTAGGTTTTCTGTCAGGCACCGAATACCCTTTTTCTTTTTCCTGGAAATAATCTAGATGTAATTCAGTTCATAAAATACATACATCACAAAGAGATTAGGAGAGGGCAAAACTTCCTTGGGCTCAGCTGGGACACCAGGCGACTTACACTATAGTAGGCTTTCTCCCATAGAGAGTGAGGAGCCATAAGTTAGGGTCTGAGAGAGACATCTTTCAGAGAAATTTGCAAACATTCATGTTCTACCATTTAGTGATTTGAATAAATTGTCTCCTGGAAAATGTTGACACTGTCTATATTATGACATAAAAAATTAGTCTAAAACCACTAACCTTATTTTGGCCCCCAGGAGAGATTTAAAAATCATCAGTTTTGGTGATGGTTAGGGGACTTCAGGCTTTTATGAAGGGGAATTTGTTCAAAGGTCTCCCACGTTCAAGATTAAAGTTAGGGAAGCAACCATGACTTGATTCTCTTTCAATAAGCACTAAACCGGAGTAGAGTTCCAGACCTTGATAGGGTCAAAGGGATGTTTACACTGGAAGCACCTAAGAGTCTGGTGAAGGTGGTCATTGGGAGAAAATCTCTGAAACAAGCATTATCAAACAACAGGTTTGAGACACAAGTAGTAGGTTTAAACAAGAGGACGAATGATGAAGTCTTTTCAATAAACTGGGACTACATTGCTTCAAGTTTGTGTTTATGAATTCTCACCAAAAGCTGTTATTCCCTCCCATTGGATGGGCCTTCAACTTTAAACCTAGCGTGTAAATCCTAAGGCACTGCTATGGCAATTCCTTCCAATTGTGATCACACAGACTTCTCTTTAATCTTCAAGTATACATTTTCTTCACGTATATTTGATATTCACATCCTGTTATCCACTCAAAGCCCGGTTTGTCTTTAAAAATTCTATTGTCTGTATATTTCTTATATGCTTTTACATGCAAAATTCTCCCAGAAAGCAGTGTCCATGTGCTGTATCTAGTTCACTGACAATTGTAATCAGAAGTTTAATAAGTGGATTGTGATGGAAGATGCACACAGGGCCCCCAAGGCCATCCATTTGCCTGTTTTGGTGATTCCTACTTGTCCACGACCTGCAACAATATAGGCCCTTTGTTTACCTCAACTCCTTTGTATCTAGTCTGTACTAGATGTCCCCATGGTATCACAGTCAGTACTTTTTGTGTTAGTTTTCAGATTAGTTTAACAAATATTGCAGTCCCCAGAATATTGGTATATAAAACTCTGATAAACATTTTATGACCCTAAGGTTGTCGGAGACGTTTTATTTCCCTCAATAATATTGGTCTAACATTAATGTCTAAAGTCACTAGTTTTTATCTTTTGCAATTCGGTAATTCTCGGAGTCCATTATCTAAGACTATGAGATTAGAATGTTTTTCTATTAAGATAACAAGGAACTAAATCAGGATTCTTTTTTCTGTTAAAATGACAGCCAGCCCCCTTTCCAAGGAGTTTAATCCATAAATGCCGCATGCCTTTTGGTTGAAAAGCTAAGTGAAAAATAATTGATCAGCATATTTTATTTTGCAAGTGTAGGGGGCCCAGAGCAGGCTGCGGGCAAATGTGCCCCTTTAGCATAAAGATTATTTGAAATTAAAAGCAATCAAAGCGCAGCAGTTGCAGGAAAGGTGCTCTGACTTCACCATAACTGCCGAAATTTACATCGGAAAGGAGAGCCTGCAACAGGAAGTATTAATGAAGCCCCCCACCCCACCCCCCCCACCCCCCCCACCCCCCCCCCGCCAATCAAAGAAACTTATCTGCATCATAGAGCAATCTTGTTTTCCCAAACAACTGTTTTTACCTTCTTGCTAACGGCCTATCTCCCCTTTGTATCCTCAGACCATACCCCTCTCCTTAGTTCGTAAGCTTCATATCGCCTCATTGTCTTTGGAATTTCCAGGTCCGTGTGGATTCCCGTACAAAAGCCTCTTAAATTTGATTTTCTCCTGTTCATCTGTCTCATGTCAAGTTGATTCTAAGTCCAGCTAGAATGACCATAGGGCAGAGGAAGGTCTTCCTGACACAAGGATTATAAACTTTTCACAGACACTTTTATTTATCAGCACTTTTCTAGCCAGTATTAAAAAATATTTTGCAGTTGAAATTTTATCAAAGAAGTTTAACAACAAAGGCAAAAAGATTTAACAACGGAGGTTTGGTTTACTTAAAAAGCATAAAGTTGCTCCTAAGTTCCGTTTTCCATTCTTACTTTTTCTTCCTCTTCCCCGCCTTTTTAAAAATTGTATTTTCTTCCTCGCCAATGGCTCATAATAACAGCTTTGTCTGGCCTCTGAATTCTTCCTTGTCATTTAATGCCAGCTGGAGTCTTAAGGAGCCCTGGCTTCACTTCTAGCTTTTACCTTCTCCAGACGGTAGGTCATTAATTGTTCAGCAAAAGGAGCTGACGATCAGATAAAGTTGCTTAACCCCTCCCAGGCCAATGGCCCTTGTAGCCAGCAATCTGGTCTCTGCAAGTCTTTTGGCTTCCCTCAAAGTTATTCTACGGTCAGCCCCGCAGGGTTGCCAACAGTACTTTTGTTAAACTCAATCTTCCTTCTCTAGGGCATTAAAAGGGTTAAGGAACATTAAAATCACAATTTATTTGGCCTTTACCCTTTCCATCAGTGGTACCCTGGTTTGGATCTATATGGTCTTTCTCTTTCCCTGCTTTCCCTCTCAGAGCTTCACTTTTCTGGTTAATGGATCTATTAAAGCGGAGGGTGAGTGAAAAGGAGGGTATTACATACTTAGGCTGTAATTTAATATAGTTCTTTTGTTTACCTAATTAATTAACTCATTAACTGCCTCTTTTCCCCAAACTGTTCTTGGTGGCTTAGAAGAATATACGCTCCGGGAGTGCTTGGCTAGCTTAGTTGGTGAAGTGTGAGACTCTTGATCTCGGGGCTGTGAGTTTGAGCCCCACATTGGGTGTAGAGATTACTGAAAAAAAAAATCTTTAAAAGTAAATTAAAGAAAAAAGATGGGGCACCTGGGTGGCTCCCTCGGTTGAGCATCGAACTCTTGGTTTCGGCTCAGGTCATGATCCCCATGTTGGGCTCTATGCTGACAGCCTCAGGCCTGCTTGGGATTCTTTCTCTCTCCGTCTCTCACTGCCCCTCCCCTGCTTGCTCTCACTCTCTCTCTCCCTCATTCTCAAAAATAAATAAACTTAAAAATATATATCGATGTTAAGAGTTTTAAAAAACTAAGGACAAAAGAATATATGCTATGGAAAATGGAGGTAGAGTATGTGTGTGTGTGTGTATGTGTGTAACACACTACAGAAAAAAGGAGAAATATGCAATGCACACTCTAGCAAGTAGGAGACAGAAATATATATATTTATATATGGAACTACGTGAAATTAATTAATATGTTAATAATGTTAACAATACAGTATTAATTCTATAACTGATTATATAAAATATTTGTTTATATAATTAAGAACACATTAAATAGAAAGAGTATAAGGTAGTATAATAAAACCACTTCTCATATGAGAAACTGAAAATCAAGTATCTGTTCTACCTCAAGTAGATTTTCATACTGTAGTAGAGTTACTTTTTGAACAAAACACTCAGGAAAACCTATGCCGGGCCATGCAAACTGAGAGACAAGTAAAGCTGTCAGATCCTTTTCCCCAGTTTCCCCTCACCTACTCACATTTAATTTCCTTAATAGTTCTACTTTTTAAAAAGAGTTAAAGGACTTTGCAAAGATAAGGGTACATTAGAGCCCATTAACACCATTAGGGCAAGTGTCTTAAAGAAAGTCTGTTAAATATAACAAAAATGCTGGATTTCTACTCTCTTAGGCATTTTTTTTTCACTTAGCTCTTAGGACTACAGCCAGGAGGGGTACGTTTCAAAGTACCCTAATACTATTTATATTTTACTTGTAGGATATCATGACCACAGATAAACCTCAGGAAGACAGAACTGTTCAGTTAAACCCTGCATCAGGCCGTGTGACATAAACTGCACACAGACATTTTCCAGCTGGGAAAACACTTAACTTCCATTTACAGCTGTAAACTGTGATTCTGTCTCTGAAAGTTCTCCCTAGACCCTCAGCCTAATGCTTGGTGGGTTACCTGCATAAAGACTATAAAGGATGACACCTTTCCTTTTCTTCCTAGAATATTCCATGGAGTCTTAACAGTTTTGCTGTAGAGTCACAGGACTATTGTCACAAGGTCTTAAATTTAATATAATTAAAGAAGGAAAATACAGTTACATGAAGGGAATGATTGTATTTAAACTCTTACTTCTATTTACTGACACTTCCCTACTTGTTAAAAACCACAGACAGAAAAGTTTTATTTTGACCTCTAAGAACAGGCCTATAAAATGACTATCTCATGTTTATGAGAATCAGATGCTCAAGAGTAACAAAGACAGTTTTAAGAAGAGAAAGGAGAATGTTATTCTCCACTGCTAGAAAAAAAAAGCTCATGTGATTATTGAAGTACCTCCTTGAATAAGTAAAATCCTGCCCAGATTTATTTGAACCTCAACACCTGGCATTGTATCTTTTGTTATTTGTTTTGGTTGCTCTTGTATTCTCACTTTTTTTAAATCAGTTATTCTTTCAGCTATAAATTTCTTATTAATCATTGATAATAGTTACAGTTTATAGTAGTTGTTTATGACCATTTTCCAGAGGTCACTCATGAAACATAGATTTATATGCAAAAGAAATTTCCATTATTGACTTTTAGATAAAACATTACTCTTATATGTCCCTTAAAAAATATCAACTACAAATTAAAGAAAGTAAGAGAGGGACAACCTTGAAAATGGCCTGCTGTCTTTATTGTAATCATTTACAAACCTTATTTCTTTTACTTGTAAGACATCTCCAAGGCAGAAAGACAAACCCACTATGTCATGACAGGACTGATTAGGGGTGTAGACTAGTATCAGGCAGGACTGGGTCTGAGAGCACCTGTGCCATTTACTAGCTGTGGGACCTTGGGAATTTTTAACTTCTCCTGTTTTTTTTAGTCTATAAAGTGGGGAAAGGAATAGTGCATGCATGAAAAGATTCTTGAGAAGACCCAAAGACCTAATGCACATAACATGCTAAGCACAGTCTCTGGCACATACAAATAAATGCTCTATTAAGATCCTCTGGTTTAGAAAAGTTCTAACATTAAAAACCTTAGCTCAAAAACATTAGCTCAGGCATTGAAAAGCTTCTGCTTCCATCCGTGTGGGAGAAAAACTTCTGCTTCCATCCGTAGACATACCTTTCTGTCATAATCAATTAAAAAAACTGAACCAAATTTATTTGACACCTATTTTCAGATATTGGACAATAGATGGCGCAGGACTGTGATCTTTGAGAGTGGGAACAAGTGAGACGAATCCTTTGATTGCCCCAGCTTTTTACTTGAAGATATTTTCCAGACTGTAGTAGAAGGAGGGAAGCTGAGCAGAGAATGTGGAGTTATGAAGACAGAGTTTGGATTTAAGTATCAAAGTGGCTGGAGTTTGTGAGTCCTGTTACTCTAAGAAAGAGCTCCAGAATTCTGCATGATGTTCACCTGACTCTTTGGCTGATTGCCAATCGGCACATGCTTAGAGCAAAATTCCACAATGCTGGACAGAGAACAACATCTGGTAAAAGACTATTACCAAAAAATCTGTAATACAAATGATTCCCAAAGCTCATACAAGCCCAAGAACCAATCACGTTTTCACTATCCAGAGTGGAGAGACCCCATGGAATATATAGGCTATTCTGTAGACTCTTCACAAAATCAAACCACAGTAATAGGACAGAATTAGACTTAGAGTATCATCAACTCTAGAACTGTCCTAGCCTCAAAATAACCAAACTGATCTTCAAGTAACTTCACTGTCTGCTCCAACACATTAAAAGATTTTTAAAGTTATTCAACAAAATCTAGTACTCAAAAACTTACAACTGTAAGGTTTAGCATGCAATAAAAAACTAAGCATCTAAAGAAGCAAGAAAATGTGATTCATATCTAGGAGTAAAATAAGAAAATAGTAATAGATACAGAAATGTTCGACATTATAGAATGATCAGACAGATGTTAAAAACGCTACTATGAATATGCTCAAGGATTTAAAAAAAGATGAACTTAATGTGAATAGAAGCTAGTGGAGCAAATGGAACCTCAAAAATGAAAAATAAATTTTAATTTTATCAAAAATTAATAATAAAAATTTTATTGGATGAAATTCATAAATCGAGCACTTCAAAAGAAAAGGTCACTGCATTTATAAATATAGCAATAAAACTATCCAAAATCAAACACAATGAGAAAAAAAAGATTGACACCCCCCACCCCCCCAAAAAGAAACCCAGTATCTTAGAGAACTTTAGGGCAATATCAAGCAATCTAACATTTATATAATTGGAGACCTAATAAAGAAAAAGAGTGGAAGGACAGAAAGAAAATGGATGAACTCCTGGGTGACAATGTTCATAATTTGATACAATTTATAATCCTACAGTTGAAATAAGCTATTGTTGTATAAACCAAACAGCAAACAAACACATGAGGGTATATCAGCACCAAATCACCTAAGACCATTCACAAGAGAAACTATTAAAGGCAATAGTGGGGAGGCAGAGGCATATGACACACAGATATAAGCAATACAGCAGATTTCTCATTACAAATTCTAAAACCCAGAACATAATGTGACAACACCTTGAAAGTGTTGAAAGAAGAAAAAATGTTAACCTAGAAATCTTTCAACTAGGAAGCCAAAATGAAAGTTTAGTTTTCAGAGAAACAAAAGAAAGAATTTATCACCAGCAGACCCACATTATAAGAAATGTGGAAAGACGTTCTTTAGTTAGAAAGCAAATGATACCAGGGGATACTTGTATCTACACAAAAGAATGTAAAGTGACAGAAATAGTAGATATAAAATAAATTTTCCTATTTTTAACTTAAGTGAAAAAACAATTTCTTAAAAACAAAATCAATGTATAGTGGGGTTTATAATATATGTAGAAGTAATGTGTGTGATAACCATAGCACACAGGATGGTAGGGGTGAAATGGAAGTACATTGTTAGAGGATTTTCATGCTATAGTTGAAGTGGTACAATGTTATTTGAAAAATTATTGTAATAAGATGAAATTGTATATTACAAATACTGGCAAAAACCAGGACTTAAAACAATAAAACAAAGAGTTATAGCTAATAAGTTATCAGTGAAAATACAATGGAAACTCTAAAGTGTACTCAATCAAAAAAAGGAATAAATAAAAGGAAATAGGCAAAAAGAACAAATAGTACAAATAGAGAAAAAATTGTAATTTGAAACAAACCACACAGTAGTAATTTTAACTGTAAATAGTTTAAACCACAATTAAAAGAAATAAACCTGTCAAATTGGACAAAAGAGCAAAATGAGCATAAAATATCTATAAGAAATTCATTTTAAATGTAAAGATACAATTAGGTTAAAAAATTAAAATATGGAAAAATATATCATGCTGCAAATGATTATCATTAGAAAGTACAGTGGTGATATTAATATTTGACAAAGTAAACCTCAGTACAAGGAAAATTACAAAGATGAACATTTCGTAAATATAAACAGTTAATTCATCCAGAAGATAAAGCAGTTCTGAATGTGTATACCCATAATAATGGAGCTTCAAGTTGTTACAGCAAAAATTGACAGAACTGAGCTTCAAGTTGTTACAGCAAAAATTGACAGATCAAATAGAGTTAGATATGTCAACATTGTTTTCTCAGGAGTTGAAAGAAAGAGAAAAACTGGACAGGAAATGAAAATGGCTCAAGAAAACATAACTAACACTATCAACTAACTGGACCTAAATGACATTTAACAGAACACTTTACCCCAAACTGAATTATACAAAATGTAGACTATTTACTGGGACTGAACATATGCTGGACCATAAATATGACATATTTATATTAGAAAAGAAAAAGTTCAATAGCAATGATCCATAGCTCAACTTTGGGAATCTATGGCATTAAGTAGAATAAAGGCAATAATAATAACAGAGAAACAAAGAAGCAGCAAACAGATGACATAGAAAACTAATAAAACCAAAAGCTGATTATTTGAAGCAAGAATAGTCAAAACTTATCAATGTGAGAAATAGAAAGGAGATATCACTACAGACCCTAGAGACATTATGAGACAATAAGAATATATTATGAACCACTTTATGTCAGTAAATGTGAAAAACTATATGAAATAAACAAATATCTTGAAAGATATAAATTACCAAAACTTAATTCATAAGAAATATAAAATCTGTAAAATTTTATTTCTATTGAAAAAAATTAATTTGTATCAAAACCTTCCCCCCAAATAAAGTTTAATACCTAGAAGCTTTTGAGGAAAAAATAAAAATGCTATGAGAATTAGTATCTGAGTAATTAAGTTTACAGTATAAAAAAATCACCTTACAAAAGTCAATTGCATTTCTACATATCAGCAATGCACAATTGAATATTTCAAAATAAGTACCATTCACAATAGTATCCAAAAAACACAAAAAGTTAAGGATAAATTTAACAACAAAAGGACACCTGGGTGGCTCAGTCAGTTAAGCATATGGCTCTTGGTTTTGGCTCAGATCAGGATCTCAAAATCCCGAGGTGGAGCCCTGCATTGGGCTCCATGCTGACAGCACAAAGTCGGCTTGGGATTCTTTCTCTCCAAGTCTCTCTCTCGACTCCTCCCCTGCTTGGGCTCTCTCTCTCAAAATAAATAAATAAACTTCTGAAATTAACAACACTGAAAACTATAAAACACTGCTGAGAAAAATTAAAGAAAACCTACATATATGGAGATATACACCATGTTTATGAATTTGAACACTGAATATTGCTAACAACTCAATTCTTCCAAAATGGACATGTAGATTCAACATAATCCCAATCAAAATTCAATTCAGTAGTTTTTTATAAGCTTATTCGAAAAATCTCTATCTAATGAAAAGGAACTTTAGTCAATGTATCTTGAAAGAGCAAAAAGCACAGAGAACTCAGAACACTTGATTTGAAGATTTACCACAGAGTTATATTAACCAAGACAGTGGTGTATTGTCATAAGGATATATAGATAAATAGGCCAAAATTAAGAAATCCATGCATATATATAACCAATTGATTTTTTGCTAAGGGAGACAAGATAATTAAATGAGAAATCAATAGCCTTATCAAAAAATATGTTGAAACAATTAGATATTTATACCGAAAAAATAAAATCCACTCTTACTTTTCCTCTTATACATAAATTCATTTGAAATTGATCATATACCAAACATAAAAGGTAGAACTTTAAATCCTGTACACCAGAATTTAGGAGACATTTTTGTGAGCTTAGGGTAGGCAAAGATTAGTTAGATAGGATGCAAAAAGCTCAGAATATAAAACAAAAAATTATAAAATAGATTTTAAAATTAAAACCTTCTGCTCTTTGAAAACAACAGACTGGAAGAAAATATTCATAGTATGTTTTCCTGACATATGGCTTGTATCAGGAATATGTAAATGCAAACAACCCAATAAAAATAAGGCCAAAGATTTGAATAGACACTCATAAAGAAAGTATCTTAATAGACAATAAATACATTAGAAAATGCTCAACATCATTAGTTGTTAAGGAAATGCAAAGCAAAATCCAAATGAGATCCCACTACACACCCACTGAATGACCAACAATAAAGGGACTGACATTGCCAGATGTTGGTAAGAATGTAGAATAATCTTACATGCTTTAGTAGGAATTTAGTATGGTATAACTACCCTCAAAAATAGCTTGGCAGTTTATTAAAAAGTTAAATATACTCACCACATACCCCAGCATTGCCACTCTTGGGTATTTATCCAAAACAAACAAAAGCATATGTTCACCCAAAATCTTGTACACAAGCATTTCATAACAAATTTATCCACAATAATCATCTGGAAGATAGACTTTACAGTGTCCCTTGTGATCCCCATCCCGGATGTTATGCCCTGGATTAATTCCTTCCTATCGAGTGTAGGTGGGACCTGTAACTTGCTTCTAAACAAAGGAACATGGCAAAGTAATGCAATATCATTCCCATGATTACATTATGCTATTTACGATTCCTTCTTGACAGCAGACTCTCCCTACAAAAAGCATTGTTCTCCATTTCTGGCTTCCAAGAAGCAATCCACTAGGTCTTCTATAGCAAGGAAAAACCCGAGTTTGAAAGATAATCCTTCCCCAGTCAAGCTTTCAGATCAGAACCCAGTCCTGGCTGACATTGCAGGCTTCATTGCAGGCTTGTAGAGGACTGTGCTGAGCTGTGCCCAGATTCCTGACCCAGTATTCCATGAGACAACGAATGAGTATTGTTTTAAGTTGCTAAGTTTGGGACAATATGCTACACAGTCATGGAAAACTAACAACAAGCCAAAACTTGGAAACAATCTAAATATCCAACAACTACATGGATATATGATATATCTGTACTATATAAAGGAAAATTTTACTAATACTAACAACAAGGATGAATCTCAAACACATTATGCTGAGCAAAGAAGTAAGAACCTAAAGAGTGCACACACTGCAAAATTCTGTTACATGACATTATTCAAAGAAGACAAATCTTATCTGTACCAGAAAGAAGATCAAAGCTCATCAAACTGCACCCATAAACCACACCATAACAGATATGATTTTTAAAACTTTATGAACTCAGTAATTGTACACCTATTTCTAAATATTCAAATTAACCAAAAGATAAACAGTTTACATTTCTGTATGATATAGTATATCTGGCTGTGGTTAATATTTTTTTTTTCATTTTTTTTTTTCAACGTTTATTTTTATTATTTTTGGGACAGAGAGAGACAGAGCATGAACGGGGGAGGGGCAGAGAAAGAGGGAGACACAGAATCAGAAACAGGCTCCAGGCTCCGAGCCATCAGCCCAGAGCCCGACGCGGGGCTCGAACTCACGGACCGCGAGATCATGACGTGGTTGAAGTCGGACGCTTAACCAACTGCGCCACCCAGGCGCCCCTGTGGTTAATATTTTTAAGACTAGCAATCTTGCTCCTGATAGAGTACTTAATAAAGAATCACTACACGGGAATTTTAGAATCTTAGATAAAATTCTATATTGACTTTAGCTACACAACAGCAAATATAGAAATCTCAGGCTGAATAAGGGCTTTCACTTAATTTCATTGATTAGTAGCATTTAGATATGATTTTCTCCTGATGATTGATTATGTAAAAGACACACTAGATCTTTTGGACTGTGAAAAAGATATAGACCCTGTACTCAAGAAGCAAAAAATGTTAGTAATATTAAAGGAAAATTGAGGGTATTGGGATAAAATACAGTACTATAAGTCATTCTTTACCAAATAGAAAATGAGGGTACAGATAAAGTTCTAGGTTCATTCACAGGAAATAGTGCTTGTTTTTGGAATTGCAAGCTCAAGCCAAACTAACGTAAAAGTGAGTGTTTGAGCTAGAATTTGAAGGCTATATAGGATTTGGATGTTTAGAGAAGGAAAGAAACAGAATGAAAGGATATTTAAATGCAAGAATACTGAGAATAAGAAAAGTTTCATTTTAAGAATCATAGTATAAATAGTAGGAAATAGCAATGCAGATTATGGAGACATTTGAAGGATTCTACTCTAAATACACTATTTATAGGTGTTTTTATCTAATTTCATGGCATTAGATAGACATTTATGCCAATGATTTCAAATTATGTCTTTATTTGGCCTCTCCACTGACCTCCAGATTCAATATCTAACTGCCTCCATGATACTATCTTGAACGGCTAATAGTAATCATAGGCTAACATGGTGAAAAAGAGATTTGATTCCACCTATCTCCCCAACCTATACTCTCAATCTTCTCCTTCTGAATAAATGGCACAATTTTCTACCTGCTTGTTAGGTCAAAGAACCCAGGAGTTCTGATTCCTTTCTTTCCCTCATATCCATCGCAAAGATATGGAAAACATCTTTTCCTTGAAAAGATAGCCTCAGTATCTGTCTCCAATGCTAGTGGCCTAGTCCAAGTAGACCTACTGTCTTATCTGCCAACTGGTCTCCCTGCTTTCATTCCTGGCTTTGGCAATCTCCTCTCTCATAGAAGCCAGAATAAGCTTTTTTAAAGTTAAATGATATTGTGTTACACCCATTAAAACCTTTTATCAGCTTCACATTGCAGTTGGAATACAATCCAATTTCCTTCTAATGTCTTCAAAGTCCCATGTGGCTGGGCCATTGGCTACCTCTTTATCTTGTTTCTCATAATTCTGCCCCCTACTCACTCAGTTTCAGACACACACTAGTTCCAGCTCAGTGTTGCATGGGCTTTTGACTTTCTATTCCCTCTGCCTGAAAACTAGCCCCATTTCTTCAAGTGGCTACTCTGCCTTGTCATTGTGTTCTCTCTCAACCAGGCTCCTTTTGATCAATGCATCTAATTAGTCCCCTACCTAAGGTTGACACCAAAACATAAATGGTTTGGGGGACCCTCTTTAGAATCAGAGTGGAATGAGACAACCAGGATAAAATATCTTACTTTGGTAAATATGACCATGTGAATACATTTGTAGAGCTCTCCAAGCTTTAAGAAAGGGTCTTTGTAATGGAGGGACCCTTCAGCTTTAGCTATATTAGCTTCACAGTAAACCTTCCTTTAGTCCCACCTCGTCGATCTTTGTCACATCACTGTGTTTCTTCTCTTCATGGCACTTACTACTTTTCAAAATCAACCTTCCATTTATTTGCCTATTTTTTAAAGGTCTTTTCTCCCTTTCCCCCTTCAGAAGGTAAACTCCATGGGAGCAAGGACCTTACTGAAAATGTACAACCATAAATTCAGACCCTGGAAAAGTGCCTAATGCATGGTGGACCTTGTCCAACCTCCCACCAGAAAGAGGAGGAGGCATTTGCATAAACATAAAACAGATGATTCTGACTCAATAAAGCAAAACTATAAATTGATAAGATAGAAGAGATAAAGAACCTGGGATGGAGCTTCAATAGGTCCTCATACAATTCACAGATTATCAGTGAAATATGAAGGACCCATCTTTCTCAACCCCTAATTTCACCTGTACAATTATGAGTATATAGAGACTCTAGAACAGTCACTGAGACCTATCTCTGCCTTACAGACACCACTTCCACGCACACCTTTCAAATAAACTTGATTTATTTTTCTATTCATATCTGAAACCCATGGGGCTATGAAGCCAGCTGCTTTGTGCTTTCTCAGAGGCCTCCATGTTCCTGTCCAGGCCATGATGCTTCCACTTGATGCACGCCTCTCCTCCATCAAGATGCATTTCATCTGGCTATAAGGAACCTGCCAAACTCTCTGTCTCTCATCCCCTCAACTCACCGCCAATGAGTCTAACCAAGACTTTGACATTCATCTTACAACCTCTGCTTCAACACAATCCAGGTTTCATGATAAACGACCTCTGAATTCATATGTACAACTCACCCAACTCCCTGGTCACAAAACTTCTTGCTCTTCAAGAAGTCAGTGAACTTCATCTCCATTCTACTTCAGCAAACCATTTCCTTGAGGCTGGGATTTCAGGTTCTCTGACCATAACTCTCATCTCTTTCACCTTCTCACTCTGTAATTCACAACACAGGAATATTCACAAGACGAATAACTAAAGACTAATACCCCACAAATCAATGAGAAAGAGTTAAATCACCGGGTGATAATGGGCAATCAGAGCAAGAAATTTAGAGAAAAGGAAGGACCTCAGAATTCTCTTTTAATTCCAGTTCATCATCATCATCCTGTAATTTAGATCATTTCCATTCTGTTATTTGCATCCTCAAAACCCTCCCCACCACCTTCTCTACCAACCACCACATCTTTTAGTAACCCACTTACCATTTTTCCCAGTACATCATTCCTTGCTGATGGTACCATTATAAAACTTTGTGGTTTGGTGCCCTACAACCTTAAGGCTTTTAACCTCAGATGGGGCCCTGGGCCCCACAGAAGCCATTCTAAGCTTTTACCACCTTACTAATATTTATTTGCAGTCAACAGATTACATTTCATGTTGTTTCATGGAAAAAAAAAGTGTAATTATCAGGTGGGAATGCCTTTTATTTCCTTATCATAAATCAACATTTTATATCCATTCAACAAAACAAAGTTTTTCTTAAAGGATCCCACACATTCATATTTTCTGCCTCAAATAAAACCACTTTTTGTTTTGTTTTGTTTTGGCTTGTGTCTTGAAACCCTTTGTGTGCGTTTCAAATATATGTATTTGAAGTATATTTTATGTGTTTATGTTTCTACATAATTAGTATTTGTCTTAGTCCATTTGGGCTGCTATAATAAAATACCACAGACTGGTGACTTAACAACCAACAGAAATTTATTTCTCACAGTCTTGGAGTCTGGAAATCCAAGGTCAGGAGGCCAACGTGGTCAGGTTACAATGAGAATCCTTTTCCACATTGTGAATTTCTCCTTGTATCCTCACATGGCAGAAGTGGGTGAGGGATCTTCCTGGAGCACTCATGACCTAATTACCTCCCAGCCCTCCCCACCCCCTTCCAATACCAGTTAGGTTTCAACATATGAAGAGGGGGCAAGCACACATATTCAGACTAACAGTGTTCTATGGTTGCTACTATGATATTTCTTTTTTTCTGTTCACCCATATAGTATGAAGATTTTGCTACTTGAGTGTTTTATAGCTTCTGCCTTGTATTTCACCACAGAATTATACCACAGTTAATTTAGCTGCCATGCTAAGTATGAACATATAGGTTGTTTTTAATTTCTTACCTTGGCAAATGAAGCTATATTAGAATGTTCTTTTATATACCCCTCTATACACATACGAAACCATTTCTCTCTGGTAAGTATTTGGAAGTGACAATGCTAGGTATGGGTTATGTGACCTTTAAAACAATTTATTTGCTATTGCTGACTTGGTCTCTAAAGGGCACTTCCACTCCCATAATCAATGAATGAGAATTACTGTTTTCCCACACCTTCCACATCACTTGATATTTTGTACTTTTTGCTAGTCTGATAGGTGAAAAATGGTATTTCAGTATCTTAATTTGCATTTTCTTGAGAAGTAGCATGCTAACTTCAATTGTTTCATGGACATTTATATTTTCTCTCCTGTAAGAAATTTATATCCTTTGCTTATCTTTTTGGAATGTTCTTTTTTTATTATTGTTATAAATATATAATAGATAATATCCTGTGAATATTTTGAATATTATAGCATCTTTCTCCCAGTTTTTCAATTTTCTTCCTCTCTGTCCAGTGACAGATCTCTAACTCCATTCATTATGTTGATGGTTGTATGAAATTTAAAACTTTTGATTTTGATGTAGAAAATTAGACCAATCTTTTCTTCTGGGGCCCTGTTCCCTGTTGAAGACAAATTTTTTTTAGCTTAAGTCAAGAAACAGAAACCTATACATTTTCTTCTAATTCTCTATGTATGTGCACGTGCACACATGCACACACACACACACACGTGTGTGCATATTGGTCTTTACCCCAGTTGAAATTTATCTAGTTAACAGTATATAGCAGATATCAGACTTAGTTATTTTTACCAAATTGTCACAATACTATTTCTTGAAGAATCCATCCATTCCACAGTGATTGATCACATTTGAAGTTGTGTTTATACACAAGTTTATTGCTAAGCTCTCTGTGCTATTCCACTGATTTATTTTATACAACTGCCATACAATATTATGTTTCCAAATTTTCCTAATAATTTTTCTCATTGCTTTCTTCAGATAAAGTTTGAAGTTTCCTTACCACATTCCTGTAAGAAATCCTATAAAATTTTCATTTGGACTGCATTGAATTTATAGATTGTTGTGGTGAATGTTGAAATATTTAAATATTGTGTTTTCCTATCCAGGAATGAAAATATCTTTTTCCATTCAGATTTTGTTTTGATACCTCAGTTTAATACTTTTCTTGTGCATTTTTTTCCAAAATATTTGGAAAGTTGTGCTAGCTTGTGAATAAATTTACCAGTTCCTGCAGGTTCATAAGAATGCGTTTCTAGGCATTCCTAAAAGGAGTCTCATCATCCCACTGTGTCTGAGCTCTTCTGGGAGCACACTGCTTTCCCATGGTACTTTCTCTTCCTCTGGGTGTGGAGGACATGCCAAGCTGGCCTACTGTTGTGTTGTTGGGCACGGACACTCCACACTCCCTCCTGAGCAATCTCAGAAATGCAGTCTGATTATGGAACTCCTTTGCTTGGATGCCTCCAGTGACATCTCATCACCTGCAAAATGATGTCAGAAATGTTTGTAGGGCATACACATGAAAACTTCCACATTCTGGCTGCTGTTTTCTCTCTATCTTTTTCTCTAGTTGTGACCTGTGTCAGGCACCTTGCAAGGCATTCGGTTCAGCAAACTCTTTGCATACTCCTAATGACACCATGCCCTTTGACTTCTTTTTATCTTAGCACACACGTTGTTCCTTCTCTTTGAAATGGCACTTGTCAGCTTAGGTCACCTACCTCATCTTCCTACCTCCTCTAAGAAGCTTCCCCTGCTTTTCCAGGGATTTTTCTCACTTCTCCCTGCCCCTCCTGCCCCAATGTACCAGGTTTGGGTTGCTCTTTCACACCTTTCTCCATACTTCCAACATCTGTATACATATCCCACCCAAACTACACCATGCCTCTAGGTCTAGCATAGTGCCTGAAAAATACGGGAAAAAAATCTACTGAAATAATGTTATTATGAGTTTGCCTTTTTTATAGTACCTTATTGTTTGAATAATTCTGTCATATATAAAACTGATATGGCCAAGCTCTTTCTACTACTTAAGGAAAACAGATCATAGTTATAATGATATCACTAAATTTTAGCATTTCAAAATCACTCACTCACAAGTCACATTTTTCTTGAAATCTTTCTGTTTTACTCAGTATGAGAATCTTCCAGGGGTGCAAATGTCCCTGGGCTCTAATAGCTTATTGGTTCTAGGGATGGACTCTTCCTTTGGCAGAGTTTCTTAGTAGGGTGGGGAGAAAAGGCACGTTGTCTCGAGTGTTAACAGAGTCCTTGCCTGTGATTTGTAGATCCTTCTCCTTGGTAGACTACAATGCTCTGCTCCACAAATGGGTCAGAACCATTCCACCTCAGGAGGCTCCAAACTCCAAGCTCTGCTGCTTATCTCCTCACCGACTCAAGAAGAGATTGCCACCTGGTGAGCAGCTGTTTCAGGGTTTGCTCAGTAGGACTACTTAGACAACAGCGCATTGCCCTTCTCTTTAACACATAGCATTTTTCTCCCAGATCACACATGCATTCTGAGGACAGGGTGGGGAGAGAGGGAGGGAGATGGTGGTCATGACTGAGCACAGACATTTTCCTAGGCATCACTCTTCACACATAGGGTCTGGTTCACCCAACTGTATCACTTCTTTATTCTTGGTGGTTTTCTCCTAAGGGCCTATCTTTCCTCCCAGGGAACCTCTCCAGTCTGTCCAACAGATCTGCCTATATTTGAATCTTACTTATGAACAAAGCTCAGAATCTTTGTCCCAGAGTTCCTGAGTCCCATGAGAGTCTTTTATTTTTATTTATTTACCTTTTCTTGCGAGACAGAGAGAGCGCACAAACAGGGGAGGGGCAGAGAGAGAGAGACAGACAGAGGATCCCAAGCAGACTACTCACTGTCAGTGTGGAGCCCAGTGCAGGGCTCAAACTCATAAACCGTGAGATCATGACCAAGAGTCAGATGCTTAACTGACTGAGCCACCCAGGCATCCCTCCATGATAGTCTTTCTTAAATGAACTGAACTTCCCTGAACACATTAAGTTCCTTAAACATAATATAATGCAGAAACAACCTGCACAGAATATAGAGGACCTCTATATCTTGTGGAGATTGTTCTCTACCTCCACAACCCACCTCCATGACTTAGCTAAAACACACTATTGCAGATGGACATCTAGATTTTGACCCTCACTACAGTCATGACAGATATAACTGATATCCATAGAGTTTAAATGATTTGATCTAAGATAGCCAGTCAGTGAGAGAAAAAGCAGGGTTGACAACCAGGCTGTTAAGCCTTATAAAGCCTTTTAAGTTTAAAGCATGGGTTTTGTGGGGTGACTGGGTGGCTCAGTTGGTTAAGCTTCTGACTTTGGCCCAGGTGATAATCTCAGGGTTCATGAGTTCGAGCCCCATGTCTGGCTCTGTGCTGACAGCTCAGAACCTAGACCCTCCTTCAGATTCTGTCTCTAACTCTTTCTGCCCCCCCCTCCACTTGCCCTCTGTCTCTCTTTCTCGCTCAAAAATAAATAAACATTAAATAATAATAATAATAATAAAGCATGGGTTTTGTAATCTGATTGGCAAAATACAAATACAATTTAAAATGTTCTAACATTCACATTAAAAATTATTTTAATTTATGAATTTAATTTAAATGATATATTTTATTTCATACAATATATTCAAGATGTTATTATTTCAGCATGTAATTATTATAAAAACTTATTGAGATGATTTAACATTCTTGCATTCATACTTTGCTCACTTTATGCTTACAGAATATCTCAGTTTAGACTAGCCACATTTCAACTGCTCAACAGCCCCATGTAGCCAATGGCTCTACTGAACGCCACAGTCAGAACTTACTGATAAAACGAAGAATTTTATGTAGGCAGGAATGAGATGGAGATCAAAACTCACTTATTTCCACAGGTAAGTGGGAGGCTCAGTTAAGCATCTGACTTCCTCTCATGTCATGACCCCACTGTTGCGGAGTTTGAGCTCCGCACCAGATCCTCTGTCTCCCTCTTTCTGCCCCTCCCCTGCTCTCTCTTTCTCTCTCAAAAATAAACATTTTTTAAAAATTCCTTACTTTTGATTGGAAAAAAACCATCCACGGTGATTCACAATGGATGGAAAATATAGAATGTGGCCTTTTGTCTTTCCACCTTTTGCCACATAGCATGAGTAAGAAAAGACCTCTAAAAAGATCAGCATAAAAACGTCTCTAAGGAATTAATTCCAAAGTTAAATGAGAACATGGCACTGCAATTTGAGACGTAGTGAATATAGCTGACCCTTGAACAACATAGGTTTGAATATGCATGTACATTTACAAATGAATTTTTTACAGCCCAGTATTTTTAATGTACTTTCTCTTCCTTTTGATTTTCTTAATAACATTTTTTTCTCTAGCTTACTTTATTGTGAGAATACAATATATATATATATAGAATACATGTACATAATACGTGTTAATCAACTGTTTATGTTATCAGTAGGGCTTCTGGCCAACAGTAGGCTCTGAGTAGTTAAGTTTTGGAGGAGTCAAAAGTTATACTTGGATTTGCAACTGTGAGGGGGGGTTGGCCCCCCAACCCCTACGTTGTTCAAGAGTCAACTGTATGGTGAAGATTCTAATCATCTGGATGAATTGATTAGTAATTACCAGGAAGAGAGATCCCTTCTTGTCTTTATCACAAAGATATGGAGACACCAGTGCCTATGCCTGTTCCACCTACACAAAATAGAATCAACAAGACCCTAATGTTCACTGGATCACAGTTATATTCTTGAGACTGTGACTAATTCACAGTAACTGATGTTTTTTTGTACTCTTAAAAAAAAGATTGTAGACAATTGGGAATCTATTACATACATGTCATGAATAAAATTGATAGAATAAAAGCCCACATTTCCTTGAAAAATGATTAACCCTCAATCCATAGGTAGCCATCTTTTGAATAAACAGAATAAAATTTGGCATAAAGACATTGCCGTGTCTGAAGTAAGTAATGCTATGAGAAAATGCTTGAAAGTTACACCTCCCCAGTGAGTTTTTCAGGCATTTCAGAACCACCCAATGATTATAAAATATGTCTTTCATTTCAGAGCCAGCACCAAGGCAAATTTATTGATTTTCTCCAAACAAGTTAGTCTATACTGCTTTCTCTTGAATTGGTTTAAAAATTAGAAGATTCTTTGCTTGGCTTTTGTGCATAGGTATCTAGCAATGTGATTCTTTCCTTTTAAATACGGTTTCTCTTCCACTGGTTTCCATTGCCATAAAGGTCAGTTTGTTAACTGATGACAGCCTGCCCCTTGTGGCAAGTGTTCAATAAATGTCAGGATGTGAACAAAGAGAAGAGATACTGGAACACTTAGCCTTAATAGACTGAGAAGGTAGTAGTGAACAGAAAGTTAAATTCATTCAGAATAAAGAGGCCTTTAGAGTCAGTTTTTCTGGTTGAGAGATCAGAGCAAATGAATCTAAAACCTAAAATAGAAGTTGTTTTATTCTCACAGGTTCTGACATTTTAGTGGTGAGCTGCAAGTTATAACAACTGCTACTAAAAGCCAAATTGCTAGCACCATATGGAAAACAAAATTCTGCAATATGTCTTTTATCATTATAATATATATATGTAGAAAGTCTTTGCACTTGAATTCTTTCAGAACTTTAAAAAAAAATAAGCACAATAGCAGGAGGGTTGAAATATTGGGAGGCCGTACAGACTTACAAATAATGGGATAGCCACAGACCACATGCTTGCGTTGAATGTTTCAGCAGGCTGCCTTCACCTGACACTTAGTGAACTTGGTGAGTTTTAAGAGACTTATTACATCTCTTAATCAAATATCTCATGGCTGACTTGTGTCAGGTTACTTAGAGAGAATGTAAGGAATTTGAGCCTTTATTTAAACCATCATCAGCTGGTATTGGAGTTAAATAAATGGCTAATGCCCGAATGAGCTTAGTATTTTCTCACCAGACAGTAAATATTTTGAAAACTGGATAGATTTACTCCTTGCCTTCCCTTGGTAATGCCATAAATAAGGAATAAAAGTTTGAGACCCTGCAATTCAACTGCACTATGAGATAATCAGGAAAATGATGCACAGAGGAGAATTTCAGAAAGCAGGTAGTTTATAGGTAGCAGGAGTGAGTGGGTACTTCGACAAATCTCATTTGGTGCTTTCACTCCTTCAAAAGCAACAGCATCTCATTCCTGTATGGGTGTAGGGCTCAGCTCTTTAACACTTTGGGGGAGACCCCCTCCTGCCCTAGGATATACTTTGGGCTAGATTCCCAAGTAATCATTTCTTTTAGTGGTAATAATATCTGTAAGTTATTGAGAAGTAGTTAGATGTAGTGGTAGCTAATGAAAGAATAGGTTCAGAGCTTCTAGAGAATCTTTACCTTTGCTGCACATCAGACTCATCTGGGGAGCTTTTAAAATACCAATATCTGAGTCTCAACTCAGAACTAAATCGTTCTGGGAGTGGAACCCAGGAACCAATATTTTTAAAGGGCTCTCAAGGTGACTCCAAATTGCAGCTTAGATTGAGACACACTAGGCTAAACTAATTCATCAAGCTAGTAAGTAAACTGGGAATAAAGTGTCGTTTTATGTCACTGCAAAGCCCTAGCTTTGCCCCCAGGGATTTCCCACCAAACCTCCTTGGGCATTCTTAGGATTAGGGCCAACATCCCTAGCAAACCTGTAGGACCATTACACATCAGTCAGCTACTGGCCCTGGGGAGAATTAGAATGTTGTACCTGCCATCAATTTCATCATCCCCATCACAGTAAAGCCATTTCTGGGCCAATCTAGGACAACATATACCATATTTCCCAGAGTTGTCTTCATAATAGATGAGGTTATCAGAAAATGCTTTGTATACTAAGATTCTGCCATCTCATGCCCTTGATTCCTTCCTGCCAAAACATTTGTTTATCATTGGGCAGATATTGCCTGAGGGATTCGATGGGGTGGCCAAGTGCTTCGAGCTTAAAAGTTTATTATTCAGGAGTGTCATGTAGCTACCAAGGGGCAATGCTGAGAGTGGAAAAGCTGCGGTGCTTTTATGTAACTACCATAAAACTTTCCATATGATGGAAATTCAAAATCAGGCAGTAAAATCACTAACGGCTGAAAACAATAAATCTAATTAACTTTATTTTCTTTAAAAAGAAATAAGCTACACCATTCCTAGCCATAGTTTGGATTTGAAAGATTTACTCTAAAGATATGTTCTGGCTGATTTAACAAAAAATTACCAATATCAATAATTTTACTGAGTAAGAGCATAAAAATTAGCAGACATAGACTAGCTATCTCTTTCCAATACTTAGCAAGAATGAAAAATACTTAGGAGGAGAAACTTTTTAATGTTTAATTACAGTATTTGGCTGAAAGATGAAGTTGTAAGTAAAGGGCCACACATGGGTGAAAAGAGTAACTATTGAGAAGGCATGAATGCTTCTTACAGTAATCTTTAGGTCTCATGTAATTCTAATCAAAATTCCATTTTGATATTTTTAGAACGTGAGAATTTTTTTCTGACAAAAAAAATCACAGGTGGGTATTTTAAAGAAAATCCTCAAAAGAACATCACTGAGAGAGAATTAATTCTGGGAAATTAAACATATTATAAATCTTTCATTAAGATAGCATTGAACAGCAGCGCCTGGGTGACTCAGTCATTTGAGCATCAGACTCTGGATTTCAGCTCAGGTGATGATCTCACAGTGTGTGAGATGGAGCCCCACATGGGGCTCTGCACTGGCTGCGAGGGGCCTGCTTGGGATTCTCTCTCTCCCTCTCTCTCTGCCCCACCTCTGCATCTGCATGCGCTCTCTCTCTAAATAAATAAACTTTAAAAAAAGATAGTGTTGTACAGATAGAAGAAAAGATATAAATTGGTAAAAACAAAGAACCCAGAAACAGATTTTTTTAAAAATGTTTTAATGTTTATTTATTTTTGAGAGAGAGAGAGAGAGAGAGAGAGAGAGAGAGAGAGACAGTGTGAGCTGATAAGGGGCAAAGAGAGAGGGAGGCGCAAAATCCAAAGTAGGCTCCAGGCTCCAAATTGTCAGCACAGAGCCTAACGTGGGGCTCCAACCTGTGAACTGTGAGATCACGACCCGAGCGGAAGTTGGACACTTAACCAACTGAGCCACCCAGGTGCCCCCAGAAACAGATTTTAAGTAGGATTTAATAGTATTTATTGTTTAAAGTACAAAAAAATTGAGGGGGGGAAAGATTAGAATTATTTAATGACTAGAAAAGTTAATTAATTTTAAATCAGTTTAGACCTTGCCTTGTAACATGTAAATGAAAACACTAAATACTAAAAATAAAATTAGAAGCACCTAAAGAGGGGTGCTTGGATGACTCATTCAGTGGAGCCTGTGACTCTTGATCTTGGGGTTGTGAGTTCGAGCCCCATGTTGGTTGCAGAGATTACTTAAAAATAAAAAATTTTTATGGGCATCTGGGTGGCTCAGTCAGTTAAGTGTCTGGCTCTTGATTTCCGCTCAGGTCATGATTTCTTGGTTCATGGGCTCGAGTCCCAAGTCAGAGTATGTGCTAATGGTGCAGAGCCTGCTTGGGATTCTCTCTCTCCCTCTGTCTCTGCCCCTCTCCTGCTTGCCCACATGAGCGCTTGTGCACACAATCTCTCTCTCTCTCAAAATAAATAAACAAACGTTAAAAAAAAAAAAGAAACAGCTAAAGAAACATTGGTTAATATTTATCTTATTTGTAGATGGGATAAGACTCTTAAGGTATAAAAATAATAAGAGTTTTCAGAAATAAAAAGAATAATACATTTTTAACTTTTGTATATCAAAAACTCAATAAACAAAATCCAAAGAAAAAAAAGGGGAAATAGTTGCCAAATATACAGCAAAGAGTTAATGTAGAAAGTACTCAATTCTGCCCATAAAGAAAATTACTTTCATGGTAGAAAAGTAGGCAGCAGATAGGGACAAATAATTCACAGAAGAGGAGGAAATACAAGGAAATCATAAGCAAAGATGAGAGGGACAACCTCACAGTAATCTAAGAAGTATAAATTAAGGGACAAGATGATACTTCAGTTACACCGACAAATCGATGTTTTTACAAATCGTAATATTCAGTGGTGATCAGGGTATCTGAGATTACTGCTTCCTCCGACTGCTAATTTACCTAGAAAACAATTTGGCAATCAGAAGACAAGCAGAAAGGGAGACCAATGTTTATGCACCATGATCATAATCACATTACTATTTGTAATAATAATAAATTACAAACCTGAGAAATATTCAGTAACTGAAGAGCGGATGAAAAACGTGAAACCAAAGAATGAAATCACCCATTTGTTATATACTGAATGTTAGTATTTCCCCCTCCCATTTCCTATGCTGAGATCTAACCCCCAGTATGTTAGTATTAGGAGCAGGGGACCTCAGAGAGGTGATTACGTCATGAGGAAGGAGCTCTCGGGAATGTGGTTGTGCTCTTACAAGAGGGCTGAGCGCACCTCTTTCCGATCTCTTTCAGATCTCTTTCCACCGTGTGGGGACACAACAAGAATTCAGCAGGCTGCACCCCAGAAGAGGGCTCTCATCAGAACCTGACCATGCCAGCACCATGATCTCATACTTCCAATCTCCAGAACTATAAGAAATAAATTTCTGTTGTCTATAAGCCACCTAGTTTATAGTATTTTGCTATAGCAGCCCAAGCTAAGATAGCAGTTAATAAAAATCATGATTTGGGGGGGGGAAATGTTTTACAAAAATAGCAGGCTACAAAGTGTAGGAAGAGAAGCTAGGTATAATAAACACCATATACGTAAATCAGAGCCAAATATTTTTTTAAGTGTGTTGGGTCCTACAGTGTACAAATGCTCATGAAATGTCTTAGAAAAGGAGTACACTGAAGTGAGCTCCCTGGGAGTTAGAATTGGAGATTTTAATTTCTTTCTTATCCTTTTCTACAATTTGCACGTTTTTTTTTTTCTGTGAGAGTGATTAGATTTTTAGAAAAATATAAGAAAAATAAAAGCCATTCTATTTTTTAAAAAAATTTAAGTTTATTTTGAGAGAGAAGCAAAGAGAAGGGGGGGAGGGGCAGAGAGAGAGGGAGAGAGAATCTCAAGCAGGCTCAGTACTGTCAGTGCAGAGCAAGATTTGGGCTCGAACTCATGAACCGTGAGATCATGACCTGAGCCGAAACCAAAGGTCGGATGCTTAACCAACTAAGCCACTTGTGCACCTGGATAAAAGGCATTCTTAAACCATAGATACCATGATGGATTTTTCTTAAGGTATCACCTAATTAAGGAGTCAGAATGAAAATGACCAATTACATCACCATTAGTTAAATCATGCCTTGAGAGTAATCACTTTTGGCTTCCTTTGCCGCGAATTCATACCTGATATGAATTTGAAAGAATTTCTTTCCTAAAGAGTCAAAAAACCTCCGTCACTGTAAACACCCGCTACCACTCTGAGAAAACCCAACCACCGAGAGTCGCCAAACAGGCTACCATTACTAGGTTGTTAGACACGTGCACGTGGTAGATCCTAATGACGAGGACCCAAGGAGTTCCCAGCACAGGCAGAAGGGTCATGCCCTCACTCCTGAAGCCAGCACGAGATGCCAGCTGCAGTAGCACAGTCTGACCAGTTTTCCCACTAAACAAGAGCGCTCTGCATTTGTGGAGAGTGGAGAATTATCTAGGGTCAACTTGACTTGCTGGCTATCTTCAGAAATACACAGAGTGAAAGGTAAAAACCAGACTTTTTCCACTCCCATTTGTTGGTTTACCGACTGATGGTTGATTGAATTCTTGCCTTGCAAAATTCAACTCAATAACCATGTGGATTAAAAAAAAATTTTTTTTTAACATTTATTTATTTTTGAGACAGAGAGAGAGCATGAATGGGGGGAGGGCCAGAGAGAGAGGGAGACACAGAATCTGAAGCAGGCTCCAGGCTCTGAGCTGTAGGCACAGAGCCTGATGCGGAGCTCGAACTCACGGACCATGAGATCGTGACCTGAGCGAAGTTGGACGCTCAACCGACTGAGCCACCCAGGCGCCCCTCATGTGGATTTTAATAAATGATTTCTGAAACTAAAATGCTTTGGGATTTGCTTAATAACAGGTCAGAAATATAGGTTATTTCAATATGTTGTTCCAAGTAACGACAGATAGATAGATCGCCTATTCAAGATCTATTTTCTTTTTTTAAGATTTTTTAAATACCTTTTATTTTTTTTATTTTTATATATATATATTTTTTTAAATGTTTGTTTTCAACCGGCTGAGCCACCCAGCCACCCCAAAATGCCTTGTAAAAAGCAATGAAAAACATTGCTTGTATTTATTTAAATTGTTGTCTTATATACAATAATTTAACTAAATATTATATTATAAAGCAGCACAGAACATTAAATTATGAAAACAAATATTCTAATTCTCCCACTTTCATTTTTCAAGATTCTTAAAGAGGAATTGTATATCTCCCCAGATATCTTACTATCAAAAAATGTGTGATACATACATCTTATCAAAAGTAAGCCACTTGGTATATTTTCTTTAAAAATTTGCATTCACAATAAACATTTGACAATTTTTCTTTCACACGCAGCTGGAATTATTTAATCATTCTTTTAATAACTGTAATTATTTTTTTTATTTTTGTATTTTTTATTTTAATTTTTTTTAATTTACATCCAAATTAGTTAGCATACGGTGCACAATGATATCAGGAGTAGATTCCTTAAGCCCCTTACCCATTTAACCCATCCCCCCTCCCACAACCCCTCCAGCAACCCTCAGTTTGTTCTCCATATTTATGAGTCTCTTCTGTTTTGTCCCCCTCCCTTTTATATTATTTTTGCTTCCCTTCCCTTGTGTTCATCTGTTTTGTCTCTCAAAGTCCTCCTATGAGTGAAGTCATATGATTTTTATCTTTCTCTGACTAATTTCACTTAGCACGATACCCTCCAGTTCCATCCACGTAGTTGCAAATGGCAAGATTTCATTCTTTTTGATTGCCGAGTAATACTCCATTGTATATATATACCACATCTTCTTTATCCACTCATCCATCGATGGACATTTGGGCTCTCTCCATACTTTGGCTATTGTTGATAGTGCTGCTGTAAACATTGGGGTGCGTGTGCCCCTTCAAAACAGCATACCTGTATCCCTGGATAAATACCTAGTAGTGCAATCGCTGGGTCATAGGGTAGTTCTATTTTTAATTTTTTGAGGAACCTCCATACTGTTTTCCAGAGTGGCCGCACCAGTTTGCTTTCCCACCAGCAGTGCAAAAGAGATCCTCTTTCTCCGCATCCTCGTCAACATCTGTCATTGCCTGTGTTGTTAATGTTAGCCGTTTTGACAGGTGTGGGGTGGTATCTCATTGTGGTTTTGATTTGTATTTCCCTGATGATGAGCGCAGTTGAGCATTTTTTCATGTGTCGGTTGGCCATTAAAGATCTATTTTCTTAATGCTTTGTAAGTATGCATACCAGTTGCCCTCAAATTTAAACTTGTGACTCATTATCCAAGCATTCTAGTTTACCTATATTGACTTCCTAAAAAGATTCCAAACTTCTTTAAAGCAGACAGGAATTCTTTGGTGTCCAGTATCCTCCTACTTTATGCAGTGTGATTGGAGCCACAACGCCATGTTACCTTCCCTGGAATGTTTTCCTCAGATGAATGCCACCTGTCAGGAAATTTCCACTACTATTTAACTATTCATTGAGTCAGTCATTTACAAAACATTTATTAAACACCAAATGTGTGTCGCATACTATTGAATGACCCAGTGATACCAAGATGAATAAGACACGATTAAGTCTTGGTCTCTCCCTCCATAGTGATCACATCCAATCAATCCTGTTTGGCAAGACCAAAGACGTTATCAGAACACATACGCTCATTCACTTGGCATATGTTACTGGATACCTATCATGAGCAAAGTTGATGTGTTTTGAAGTAGAAAAGCAGTTTTATCATGCAAAAGGAATTCAGAAAATGACCCTACTCTAAGATAAGAAACATATCTTCATTTCTCTTACAGACAGCCAGATTTAAAAGTCACGTCCTACCAATTATGGGCCCATCTTACCATTTATGCTTTTGGCTTTGTGGACAGCACTTCTGTGACACTTTAAGTACACACTGATCGACATACTAGTTACTCTGGAATGAGACAGAATGCTTACAAATCAGCATCATTTATTTGTACATTTACTACAGTAATAAGATTCAAAGTATTTTTAAAAAATTCTTTTTAATGTTTATTTATTTATATTTGAGAGAGAGAGAGAGAGAGAGAGCATAAGCAGGGGAGGGGCAGAGAGAAAGGGAGACACAGAATCCAAAGCAGGCTCCAGGTTCTGAGCTGTCAGTGCAGAGCCTGACACAGGGCTTGAACTCATGAACCATTAGATCATCATAACCTGAGCCGTAGTCAGATGCTTAACCTACTGAGCCACCCAGGAGCCTCAGTAATAAGATTCAAATAAAACCGCATGGCTCTGATGCTCATGAAATTACAGTTAGCACTTTAATCATCTTTAAAAATAATTGCTTTTTTCCGTAACAATTTACATTTCAAATTATCACTTCATTGGGATGGCAAAACATAAACAATTTTGTCAGTCCTCCCCTTTCCTAACCCAGGATTCTGTCTAAATGCTGAATTCTGAAAACGATTTGCTAAGAAATCAGCAGAAGACTAAGATGAAATTTATCCTACTGCAGATTTGATATGTTCATCTAAATTCATTTGTATTTATCTAAAAGGATGATTTCTGAAAGACCATAGTCTTTCTTTGTTAATTTTTTGATAATTTTATTTTTTTGCCATTCGAACTATATTTTCTCAGAAGGAATAAGATGCCAGCTCTATTCACTTAATATTTTCATGTTATAATCAAGGATTTTAGGAATTATCAACTACTGTGTTTTGAACCAGTGGGTTTTGTCGTAACCGCCACCATCATTATTGTGCCATTGTGCAGTGATAACCCCGTAAATGAGCTCCTGAGGAACACACTTCTAAATCACAAACATTATGTTGTTATTGTTTCAAAAGACCCACCAAAGTCCTTACAAATTCTAACAAGTTTCTAGGCACTTCGAGTACATGTAAAGAGCACTAAATCAGTAAGAAAAAGAACATCCCCTATATTTAAAAAAAATGGGCCAATGGACATAGAAAATAAATGTCCAGCTTTACAAGTAATGAAAACAATGCAAATTAAATCAAAAATTGTAATATTTTTTTTTGCATAGGAAAAATACATTTTTCAAATGGTTACACGCAGTGTTTACAAGGATGTGGGAGAAAAGGAAATCCCTGATATTTGATGGCAGGCAGGTTTATAAATAGATACAGACCTACTTAGGAGAAGTTAGGGAAAAAAATTCAAAAAGTTTAATGTCCTTCAGTCTATAAATTCCACTCCTTGGAATTTATCCCTTAAGACAGGCTGTTAAGTGTGGGGAAACAGACTTTAGGGCAACATTATGGTAACATTAATTATAATAATGTAAACTTGGAAATGAGTTAAGTACCCAATAAAAGAAAACTGATTAGTTTCATCCAATCAATCAATCAATCATGCCAGGAACTGTGTTTTGCTCACTCTTTCTGCCGCCACCTCCAGCAATGCTTCTCATAATGCAGGGATGGGTTCCCATATGACAGCAATGATTGGTATAATCTGCGTGAAGTCAATCTTCATTCTGCTGTGCGTTTTATAACCCACCGCTTCTGTACTGACTCTATCATGAGAGAAGGAGGAGTGGGCTGGATGGTAGAGTTTCAGAATCATTTCTTAATTATAAAATTGTCCTCTTGACGGAGGGCTTGAATCCCCTTCCTGTGAATACAACCAAGATGTTACTATGACTCCACCTCCATTGCCAGTCAATTAGCCAGTTTTGCTTTCTTTCTGAAAATGTCCCCCTACTTCTCCTTTTTCCTCCTGGGACTATCTTGTACATCTGTGCTTAAAATAGTTTATTGAAGCATTTGAGGCATGTGGCTGGATTGATGGGAAATAAGGAAGCTTTCCCGGGCCTGATCTGTGATCCTTTCTTGCTCTTGGTTCTCCCTTATTTAGCAGTCTTTACTGTTGATTTGTACCAGGCTTCTGGCTATTCCTCTGTTTTTCCATGTGCACTGACAAATTTTACAGGGTACTAGCTACATAATTGCCCGCTGCTTTTATGAGCTCACTCATAGCATTGTTGGGGCCAGGTGCTTTTCCCAGCTAGCTGTTTTTTTCTTCTTCTTCTTTTTTGCTGTGGGTTTTAGATGTGGTTTCAATTTCTTCCCTAAGGCTTCAGAGGCAGTGTTTCTTTCAGTGTATTTAACTGCCTCATTATTGATCATTTTCCCTGGAATATTTAATATCCTTTTCTAGTGTCTAATGAGTTTGAACCATTCTTTCAGGTGTTTTCTTTTTTAAATATAAATGCCCCTTTGCTTTCAGACGCAGAATTAAAATTTATAGAGTCTGAAACTCTGCATGTCTCAGAAATGACAGCCATCCACTGCTACATGCCCTTTCCCTGAGTCTCATCTGTAATTAGAGAAGCAAATCTAACAAGGATATTTGGAAGAACTTAGAAATGTCATTTTATTGCACCTCAGTGGTCACATTTTTGGTAATTGGTATATATAAATATACAGACCTGCCACATGGGATGTGCCTTGAAGAAAGGGAAAGAAGATTTGCTTAAATAATTGCTCCTTTTGAGGATGAAATGTTCAAGAACACCTTAATCTCTTTTGAACCAACTTAAGGAATCTCTACACCCACGATGGGGCTCAAACTCACAACTCGGAGACCAAGCGTTGCATCCTCTACAGATTGAGCCAGCTGGGTGCCCCTTGAACCAACCATTTTTAAAATCTCCCTTGTTGAATCTTCAAGAACAGAAGCTAGGGGCGCCTTAATGGCTCAGTCAGTTAAGCATCTGACTTCGGCTTGTGAGTTTGAGCCCCATGTCAGGTTCTGTCCTGACAGCTTGAAACCTGGAGACTGCTTTGGATTCTGTGTCTCCCTCTCTCTGCCCCTCCCTCACTCATGCTCTCTCTCTGTCTCTCTCACTCTCTCAAGAATAAATAAACTTAAAAAAAATTTTTTTTAAAAGAACAGAAGCTGTACTGATTAGCAGAAATTTGCTAAGAATAGATTTAAGGTGTTCTTATCACATACATACACACACGATGGTAACTATGTGAGAAGATATGCTAATTAGCCTGACTGTAATAATCATTTTAGAGCATATGTATGTCAAATCATCATGTGTACACCTTAACTATATGTACAGTTTTTTTATTTTTAAAATGAAATTAAATAAATAGGAAGGACAGGAAAATGCTTCAATGGATTTCAGAATTGAGAACTTATTGATGGTCTCAAAATGCAATAGTAAGAATATAAAGACAGACTAGTTGCTCAAAATTATGTTAATTTTAAGAATTAAAGCACAGAGTGAATTTTTAAAGTTTAGTCCTATAAGAACAAAATTTATTTTATAACCTTATGAGAAATATAAAATTTAAAACAAAAAACACTTAAGACATTATAGACTGTCACCCCTTACCAAATAACCCTCAGGAACTTTATAAAAGCATGTATTAGGCTTAAAATCTGATATTTTATACATTTATTTATTTTTGAGAGACTGAGAGAGACAGAGTACTAGTCGGGGAGGGATAGAGAGAGAGAGGGAGACACAGAATCCATAACAGGCTCTAGGCTCTGAGCTGTCAGTACAGAGCCTGACGTGGGGCTTGAACTCACAAACCATGAGATCATGACCTGAGCCGAAGTCAGACGCTTAACTGACTAAGCCACCCAGGACCCCTAAAATCTGATATTTTAGAATGTGTATGACATTCCTTTATCATATTCACTATTTTCTAATTTATCTCTTTAATTATTTCCCTGGATCACCAATATTTTAAAGAGTATATGTTTATGCATAAAGAGAAGATGCTAAAAATATTTTATTTAAAATTTCATAGAACTATTACATGTTTCTTCAGGAAGTCTTGTGGATGTTTTCATTCATTCATTTATTTTGAGAGAGGGAAAGAGCAGGGGAGGGGCAGAGAGAGAAAGAATCACAAGCAGGTTCTGCAATTCCAGCACAGAGCCCGATGTGGGGCTCGAACCCACAAACCGCGAGTTCCTAACCTGAGCCAAAATCAAGAGTCAGATGCTTAACCAACTGAGCCACCCAGGCACCCTGGGGCACAAGTATTTTTTAAATCTTCCTAGGTGTTTCCAATGTATATTTAAGGTTGAAATTGCAGTTCTGGACAGTGAAGAAGGAAAGGCAACTCAAAACACCCAGAAAGAGGAACAAATGGTCCGAGGAAGTTTCAGTGTGAAAAAGTGTAAAGTAATGCATTTCGGGTAATAGACTTCCAATCACGTTTACAGGCTGACCATCTCTGGAGTATCAATTTTGACTTAGGAGAAGGCTATGTACACCTTGAGCTTGTGTCTACTATGGTATTTACACCGTATCAGAATTACATATTCATGAGTCTCTCCCACTAAGCTCCAGCAATCTGAAAGGGCAGGGGCTAGATCTTGTTTACCATTGAATCCTAGTTCTCAGCAGAGTACCTGGTGCAGGGTAGGCATTCATCAAAGAGTTCCGAATTCATGGATGAAGTTGCCAGGTGCCTATCTGATGTCAGGCACTGTGGTGGTAGGTGTTTTGGCTATAGTAAGAAGTCACACAAGCTCCCATTCTGGGAGAGATTAGGGGGAAAGAGGCAGTGCACAACTAAGTAAGTAAGAAGTCATTCAGTATTAAAGCATGCTGGGCAGAGAATCCAAACCTGGTGATATGATAGAGAGTCACTGTAAGGCTACACTGAATTGAATGAAATTATACGCGAAGAACTGAATACCAGCCACTGATACGAAGATCCAGAAGACCCATTGTAAATGCTCACAGGCAGAAAGAAGCTTAGTGTTGAATGAAGAGGGACTAGAGAATAGAGGGCAAGAGAAATATGGTAGAAAATGAGGTCAAAGATGTATGTAAGTAGAGAGAGTCCAGATTCGGTAGGATATTCCAGGAAAAGTTAAGAAATCTGAATTTTACTGTAAGTGCGATAGAGAACCATTCGTTGGAGGGCTTTACTCAAGGGAAGAACATCATTGACTTATGTTTTTCAGAGATCCCACTAGCTGTTGAGGAATAAATGGATTGAAGAGGAACCATTATTGGAAGCAGGAGATCACTTAGGAGGCTACAGCTGCGGTCTGGATGAAAACAGGTGTGCCATTTTTTGAGATGGGAAAACTGGAAGGATAAGCCATGTGGGAAAAGGTGGAAATCAAGAATGCTTCTTTGACTTAAGTAGAAATACCAAGAAGAGAGCTTCACATACCAGTCTGGTGACCAGAGAGAGCTCAAGGCTGGAGAAAAATCGTTTGGAGAAATTGGTACGTATGGAGCATCTTATTCCATTGGGTTGGGTGACAGTACATATAAAAAGTGTACGAACAGACAGAGAAGGGATGCCAGTACCGAGCCTGCTGTGCTAATGTATTGGGCAGAAACAGGATCGCCGTCAAAGGATGAAGAGTAACTGGAAGAGTTACTTAAAATTTACTTAAAAAATTAATTTTAATTTTGTTAAATGCAGAAATTAACGAGGATACTAGAGAAGGTACACAGAACATTAGAGAGCTTGGAACATTTTTCTAGATTAAAAGTATTTCTTACGTGGGGCTCCGGGGGTGGCTCAGGTCATGATCTCACAGTTCACGGGTTTGAGCCCCGCGTTGAGCCCCGTGTTGAGCCCCGCGTTGGGCTCCGTGCTGACAGCTCAGAGCCTGGAGCCTGCGTCGGATTCTACGTGTGTCTGTCTGTCAGTCTGTGTCTCTCTGCCCCTCCCCCACTAGTGCTCTGTCTCTGTCTCTCGAAAAAAATGTTTAAAAAAATTTATTTTAAAGTATTTCTTAGGTGTTTATTGCAGAATACTGTGATTTTGTCCCTTACCCAAGGTGGCTTTTCGTTTATTAATAGCTGACACTTTCAATTTTGTGAAAAAAAACACTTCAGTTTAACATCCATTGCCTAAAATTTTTCTAGGCTTAAAAATAACGCATATATCTAAATATAAGAAAAGAGAAAACTGTTAGAAAAAGAAAAGTGGGTATTTTCCCTCATTTTTTCACATGGAATGAGAATCAATTTGTATACTCCTGCACCAAGCTTAAGGCAATAATTATTCATTATTGTCAGGGTTAGAAGATGGGCAGGACAGTCAGGATTTCCCCTTAGGGAGGCAACTCAAGATCACTTGGCAAGTAAACTTCTCCTCAATATGCTTCCCTCACAGAGTCTCTGACACATCCCGTCTCCCTGGTCCGCTTGTCAATCGCTGTACTGAGCTGCTATCACTCATTTTGGAGTATGCCATATCATCAAGTGGGCTAAGATAGCAAACAGTTGATAACCACCGCCTTTAGGCATAAAGAAATAACAAAGCCTACTTTGGTACCTATTTTTAAATGTACAAAGAAGCACTAGGGGAAAAAATGGATTTAAATTTTTTATAAGAACAACAAAGTAAGAACAGAGCCACTGTATTCTTAATCTGTATTTCATTTAAGGATAAAATATATATAAAGAATTCTTACCCGCCTAAACTGCTCTCAGAATACAAATGCATAACAAAGCTTAGCAAAGAATAACTGAAATGGAAAACTTTTCATCACAGAAAAAGACATAGCATAGTGCAATATTAAAAAACAAGCAAACATAGATTTGGGGAATGCTAATGGGTTGAATTGTATACCCAAAAAGATGCGTTGAAGTCCTAACCCCCAGGTAACCCAGAATGTGAACTTCTTTGGAAATAACGTTGTTGCAGATCTGATTAGTTAAAAAGAGGTCAGACTAGAGCTGGGTGAGCCTTTACTCCAATACGAGTGGCATTGTTATAAGGGAAGGATACAGACACACCAGGGGTGGATGGCCATATGACCATGGAAGCAAAGATTGCAGTGTTACATCTGTGAGTCAAGGGACAACAAAAATTCAGGCAAACATCAGAAGCTAGAAGAAACAAAGGATTATTCTGGGCGTGTTCCAAAGAGAGTATGGTCCTACCAATATCTTCATTTTGAATTTCTAACCTCCAGACTGTGAGCATTAAGTTTCTGTTGATTTTGAATCACCTGGTTTGTGTTACTTTATCAGAGCAGCCAGTGGTAACTCATACAACCTCAACTCTGTCACTTACTAGTTCTGTGACCCTGGGAAGTTCTTCTACTCCTCTATGCATCCATCTCTTCTAATGTGAAGTAGGGATGGTGGTAATGATCCTTAATAGGAAAGTGGTAAAAATTAAAGGAGTGAATATATGTAAAGCAGTTAGAAAATGTCAAAGGCTTATATATATTTTTATTATGATGAATCTGCAAAGGACCTACCATAGTACTTGACCCATGGACGGGTTTCAATGAACAGTTGTTTCCTTCAATAATTTACTAATTATTATTAATTTTAAAACATGGTAGCTTTTATAAAATAATAGGAAGTCTTTTACTACCTCAGATAAATCTTTTGTCTTTTGTCTCAGATAGATCTTTTGACGTTTCTGGGTTTGGGGTTTGTTTTTTTCTCAAATTTTGAATCCTGAGCTTATCTCTGAAGACTGTGAGCCCAGACCTTACTACCCAGTTCCTCAGTACAAGCACATGAAATTTAAACTTACTTAACTACAAGACAAAGAAAGTTTTAATTACATAGGTAACTTTTTAGCCCCACCATATCCAAATAATTTTCATTTCACAACTTGAGTCCACAGAAACCTCGGAATTCGTATTTTTGTTGCTGTTCCTTTGAAAGTTGATGGAATTCTTTTTTTTTTCCCACCCCCTGAAAGTTGATGGAATTCTTAATTTGCATGAATGCTAATCTGCTTTTGGCCTCACATCAATATTTGTTGAGAGCTCTGTGATCTCTTAAAAACTTAAGGACATGTTGATAAATTTCAGAAAGTAACTTCTTATTGCATATAATGTCAACTATTTACACGTTAACTTTACTTATATGGATCCCCTCATTCTTGCCTCTTAAATTCATTCAACATATATTCTTCAGAAAGCATTTATTGAATTAATTTGTACAGATCACTGTTAAGGAAAAAGAGAATAGAGAAATGTAAGTGACGAATAATACATAAAAGAACAAAACAACTAATAGCACATATATGAGTCATCGATCCCTCTTAGGGCAATCGATAAAGGCTCTATTGTGGATGCAGCATTTGTTGGGACTCTTGGAGAATATGGATTTTTTTAAAAATCTAAAATTTTCTTGTAACTTTTATGTTTTCATAATAGTTCTACTGGCTTGCGAGAACTACAATAGAAAACTAAAACACTGATAATCTAAAGTAGATGAAAAATTTGTCCACGGTAAATCTAAAACATTTGTCAGAATCCTATGGAGAGCACTTAAAGTCCCAAAGCAAAGTCTGTTCCTTAAAAGTCAGAGTTCCTGAGAGTAACGGATGATGGGCCGAAGGTGACGAAGGAGAGAAATGTGTCCTGCATGTGCCTGTGAAACTGAGGCGGCCACAAAAGAGGCTCTGACATGTATTCACATATCACCTGAAGGAGTGATGAGATTCACAACAAAGGGAAAGTTTATCTTTGCTTTAATTCTAGTGGCATTTGAAAACTTAATGTAAAAGACACCATTTTAATACAGTCTTCGTTTTGGAGCTTGGCGAAACAACCTCATAAGAGAGATACTGGATTTGTTTTCTTTGGCAGAGAGGTGCAGTCTGAACTTCTTTCATCTGAAGCTCTTTACCATCTTTGGAGGGAGAGCAGCTGAGCTCATGGCTGACTTGTGCATTCTCCCAGGGACCCGAAAGGGAACTGGAACAATCCCTGAAAATATTGGTGCTCAGCAGGAAGTTTCAAGAGCCATCACCAAAAAAAGAAGGAAAGAAAGAAAGAAAGAAAGAAAGAAAGAAAAGAAAGGAAGAAAGAGAGAGAGAGGAAGGAAGGAAGGAAGGAAGGAATGACAGAAGAAAGGAAAGGTAAGGAAAAAGAAAGGAAAAAAGTGTATAAATGTATACACTCTGATGTATTGGTATATAGATTAAAAAGCCTTTAACTTGCAACATTAGTCATCTAAAAATGTCCAATATAGACTATAAATAGAGGCACAGAAAGCTGCTAACCAATACCAATTAGTTGCTTAAATTATGAATTCACAGCTAACCACAGCGTCCCTAAGGAGAGCAGATAATGCTTTCGCGGTGCCTAAATTTTACACGGGCTGAATTGAGTAATAAATTAAGACAATCATATAGATAATTAAACAAACAAAAAACCTGGCTAAAGAGTCTTGTAATTTGAAAAGCCCATTTTGTCTACTTATATTTATCTAGATATATTGATTTTTGTTTTGTTCAATTTTCAATTTCAGTTTGAATTAGGGTCAGATAGGGGACCTTTGAGAAACGAGGTCCTAAAGAACCTGCAAGGTGTCACATGCAGGCTCAGCTCTTTACCAACCACGTGACTCTAGCTGATTTACTTGACCCCTCTGAGCCTCAGTGTTCTTGTCCATGAAATGGAGTAAACAACACCTAATCCTTGACTGCTGGTGAGGGGTAAAGCACACTGCAGTGCTTAATAAGTAAGAGCCATTATTATCACTGCATGCTCAAGTAGCTTTTTCGACTTCTTGATTTAAGTACTGTTCACTAAGAGCTGGAATTAATGTCATTTTTTTTTTCTGGTCTGCACTGACTTAACTAAGAAACAAAAGAACATGTTTCAGCTACTTTTCTAACAACCACCTAAAATCCTTGGAAAGGCCTCTCAATTTTAGGCTTGAGAACTGGCACGAAAAAGGACATTTTTTTTAATGATAGAAATTACATGAAAAGCAATCCCCTTCATGCAGTCTCCCAGGCTTTGCAGACACTAATGATCCTGGGAATGAACAAAGCCAGCACCTGGACTTCCTGCATTTCGATCCAGCCACCTTCCACAACTAGGCACAAAGGCTGGGAAGAAATGTGTAAGGTCACAGTAAGACATACATGAATGCCTCTCAGACACGGCATTTCCTTTGGATGGGACATTAAAAAGCCATAGCATTCTACTCACTGGAGACATTGGAACGCTTCCACAGGTGAAGATTTTAAATAACTTTTAAAAAAAAATTTTTTTTTTTCAACGTTTATTTATTTTTGGGACAGAGAGAGACAGAGCATGAACGGGGGAGGGGCAGAGAGAGAGGGAGACACAGAATCGGAAACAGGCTCCAGGCTCTGAGCCATCAGCCCAGAGCCTGACGCGGGGCTCGAACTCACGGACCGCGAGATCGTGACCTGGCTGAAGTCGGACACCCAACCGACTGCGCCACCCAGGCGCCCCTAAATAACTTTTTATACAGATTTTTGATGAAAAAGCTAGGCAGAGCCCTTTTTGGACTGGTTTGAAGAAAGTCCCCTGAAAAAGATATAGTAAGGAGTGGGTCACTCCTTGTTGGCTTTTCCAGTATTACTCCATCAATTTTATTCATATCTTTCTTAGACTTATGGTGCGGAGACCTCATCCACAATATCCTCATCCAAGACCTCTATGGTGGGAGGCTGGATATACATGGCTGCCCGCTCTTCTGTGGTGCCTTTTGACTTAAAAGAACAGTAGACAGGGGCGCCTGGGTGGCTCAGTCAGTTAAGCATCCAACTTTGGCTCAGGTCATGATCTTGTGGTTCGTGGGTTCAAGCCCCATGTCGGGCTCTGTGCTGACAGCTGGAAGCCTGGAACCTGTTTCGGATTCTGTGTCTCCCTCTCTGCCCCTTCCCTGCTTGTGTCCTGTCACTCTGTCTCTTTCTCAAAACTAAATAAATGCTTTAAATTTTTTTTTAAAACAACAGTAGACAGAGATGAACAGAGCAGGCTAGAATAATACCACCCACTCCACAGCCATTGTAAATACTGACGCAGGATCGTTCTCACCAATCTTACAGAAAGCATCCATTGCCTTTAAAATTCCACATAACCAAGGCATTATAGGAAGTTATAGGAAGGGTTATAATGGTGAGCAAAAAACTGACCAGCAGACTCAGCTCATGCCCTCAGAGATCAGCGAACCATGCCTATCTGCACAAGACTAGAACATACTCTTCAGGGTAATTGGTACAATGCTTGGTTTTCATGATGCAATTCTTTGTGATTGTGACGAATCGGGGAAAATGTGAAATGACAACCTTCGCTTCCTCACTACTATAAAGGTCAGACCAAATTATTCAGAGTATTCATATTTCAATGGAAAATATTTTTAACGTAAGACAATTTCTAATCACCGTGGATTCTGATCTATATAATTAGACAACTCTAGATTTGGTTAAGGGTAGTGGAATTTTCCATTCTACTATTAAAGAAGGAACTTTTGCTGAAAAAAAATGGACATTTATCCAGTCTTTAATAATTTTTTTGTATTCTTATCTCTAAAACCTCTCGGTAAACAAAACAAATAGAAAACAGAATTAGTGAGTCCATTGGCTTTCTTCCCAGCCTGAGTACTCACAGCAAATGAGATTTTTATATTTCTAAACATCTGCATTTCATTCACATCTTCTCCCAAGTAGAGAATTTGAGACAGGATAAAAGAACAGCTCTTCGTCTACAGAACAAGGGTGCCCTGGATTGAATGGGCCAAATGTCTTAGAAAGTCCATCCACTGAGAGAAAAACCGTAAACCACACCTCACAATTGTGTGGAGTCCTGTGTTTCCTCCTCCTCAGCAGACTGTCCCGGGTAACTGCTTAAATTCTTTAGATTTGGTAATAAACAGTTGCCATTTTGACCATTTCCTTTTGTAGACCCACAAACTACAGAATAAATGAATAGCTTTTTTCCTTTGATGGCCTTGTCCAAGGGCTGTTTTAGCACCCCATAAATCCTGTAATTGTATAGGATCATTTGGCAGTGTGTGGATTTTTCTGCTAAATCACAGTGAGAAGAAGATCAGGAGGAAACCCCCAAAATAAAGCATTATGGTGGCATTAGAAGATTTATAGTGGGAGCGAACAGCACTGGCAAAACCCCAGCAAGGCCTTTATTGCTGGTGCGGAGAAGGCACGGCTGAGCATTAAGCATCTTCTGTGTTCTCTGCAAGTGAAAGTTAGAGTTAGATGTAGTTCTTTTTTCTCCTCCACACTGCTGGTGTCGGTGAGAGTGTGATGAAATTCCAAAGCAGGCTTAGCTGTCAAGGATATTGACTGAATAAATTTATGTTCTTTTATATAGATGTCCTGAAAATGGACTTATTACATGGAAGTGGGGAAAAAACAGGCATGGGAAACAGAGAGCACCTAACCATTTGTGCATGGTGTGTGTGTGTGTGTGTGTGTGTGTGTGTGTGGTTTCCCCAGAGGGTCTCTGTCAAATAAATGTGTGGAAGGGCGTTGTAGCATTCTGCCAATTTTTTATAAACATCTTCGTGTCTGAACAAAAAGTCAGTGTGGGGTTGAGGAGGTTGGGGTTTACTCTGCTGTAGCATGCCAACTCTTAGGGAGATCCAAATTGTGTCTTATTTAATCAAATCTGTGCTAGTCTCTGAATAACAAACTGCGATCGCTGTATTTATAAATGCTTCAAGGACAGGGAAGTGCAAAAGACATATAGTACATGTTCAGTAGTGGTATTAAATTTAAATGTTTTTTAGCAAGTTGAAACCAGTATAAAGCTTCAGTAATTAACAGATTAAGATCTATTGACAGACTCTTCACATCAGAAATTAAAAGGAAAATTACAGGTCTCTTAAGAAGTTAAGGCCTCTCATAAAGCGATGGCAAGGAATAACTGCACATCTTAACGGAAATTTTTTTTGGCAAAATAAGCACTCCTAAATTATATGGAATGTGTAATTCTTTTGAACTCTCTGAGACTGGGAATCCTATAAAATAGAAGTTTCAGGTTTTTGGAAGTGATTACTAATACAAAAGAAATGTATTAGAAACAACGATAATAAATGTCACTTGTGTTGGAATTTATCCAGGGCTTAGTCCAGGGACTACTTCCTCTCCGTCTAGGTTCTTTCCCCGGGGGATCTCAAACACGCCCAGACCAAAGATCATGTATGGGCTAGTGAATCCCAAACTCAATATTTCACCTCTGAGCTCGTACCTGAGATCCGAACCGGTGTTGCTCCCTTGCCAACTCGATATCTCCAATGTCTAATTTATTACGCATCTCAAAGTTAACTTGTCAAAAACGGAATTATTTATTTTTAGCTTCCCTACACACAAATGCACACATATTAAAATCATTTTTAGAAACTCTGTCCTTGTCTTCCCCATCTCATTAAATAGTATCACCTTCCTCCCAGTTGTCCAGACCAAAACCTAAGAATTTCCCATAATTATTTTCTTTCTTTCATACCTAATCCTTCAGCAAGATCTACTAGCCCTAACTCTACAATGTATAACAAAGAATTCCACTCCTCTTCCTTTCCTCTGCTACTACCTCTTCCAAAGCACTATTACCTTTCCTTGGCTCCTGAGAGGGTCTCCTGCTTCTGTTTTTATATGCAGTACAAGGAAAAGGATTCGGACAGTATTCTGTAAGAATAAGGGATCCGTTGAAGGGGCTCAAATGGGTGTATAAATTTAACAGGCCGTAAAGTGAATTAGCAGAATCAGAGGATCCTACCATGACACAGAACAACTGAAAAGGTGCATGGAAGAGGTGGGCTATTAGTAATTCAGACAGTACTAACAAAGCAGAACAACTTCACTAAAATAAGAAGACTTCTCCAAACTAAGATAGTCACAGAAATTAAGACATCTCCCTAACTCCGATCCAACCTGTCATATGGCTATTGATCAATTGGCAGGTCTTGAAAATCTCATTTGAACACTGCGCATCTATGCATTCACTGATGCATCCAAATTGTCAATCAACAAACACTTACTGAGCAAGGCTACACCCAAGCACTATGGTCTGTCCTAGTAGTACAGAGTTGAAAACAGCAGAGTACTCTCTAGCAGCTCACAAGGAAGACAGAAGTGCAAGTGATTACAATTCCATGTGATAAGTACCATAATAAATGACAAGGACAAGAATCAGGAGTAGAAACATCCAAGAAGACTTCATCGACAAAGGGACCTTTGATTTGGGACATGAAGGTCAAATGGGGGGTTTCCAGGTGGACAAGGAGGAGAGGAATATTGCAAGCAAAGGAACATGTGAATAAGTTAAATCAGTGTCTTGTAGGATTGGTGATGACTTAAGTGGTCAAAAGAGAAGTGTTTTTTAAAACTTTTTTTTTTCTTTTTTCTTCTCTCTCTCTCTCTCTCTTTTTTTTTTTTTTTTTTTTTTTTTTTTTTTTAGTGGTAAGGATACTTTCTGCTTTGGGTTTCAGGGGGTAAAAACAGTTTTTTTGAGTGCTCTGAAAATTTTTATGCCTCCTGTCTCAGAAGCATTACACTTTAATAGCTCCATAGCCAATCATACATTGTAAATTGATAGTACCCACCACGTGCAAGGCACAGAACGGGGTGTACAAAGATGCATAATATAGCCACTGCCCTCAATCAAGTCACAATTTAAACAAGCCATCCCGAATAGCAAGACACATTAGAAAGAAGCCACTCTTTTCCATAAGAAGCAAAAATATCACCAAGTTTTAGAGAGAACTGTGTACCTTGTTGATTAAAAATGTATAATATGGTCAGTTGGTAAGAAAAAACTGATAGATGTTAGCATTTTTGCCGCAGGAAAGAGAGACAAGTGTTATGCTTTTATAGCCCATCAAGGGACATGATGTCAGTTTTGTAGCTCCAGCCTGCTGCCTGCTGTCTCACACTGCCAGAGAAGATCCCACCTATCCAGATGGGGAGGGCTGTAGGGAGCACCTAGTGAGGGTGAGATCGGCGTGATAGGGCCCTGGAGCCAGCAAACCACCTTTTCCTCAAGCTTTGCATAGTAGAAGCATAAAAGCAGGTCCTCTCGAAAGTCCATGTGGCCTTGGCAAATGAGCTTATCACTAGTGATCAGCACGGACTAACACAAGACCGCATGTTTACAGGGCTCTTATTATTCTGAGGTGTTATTCTCAGCCATTGACGGACTTATTTATTCTCATAACAACCCTATAGGGTAAGCACTCTTGCTACATTCGCATATAAACATCAGGAGAGTGACAGAGAAGGTAATTGGCCCATAGTTACCCCCCTGTGTTAGTTTTCTATAGCTGCTATAACAGATTACCACAAGTTTGGAGGGCTTAAAACAATATAAATTTATCGTCTCACAGCTCTGGAGTCCAGAAGTATGAAACCAAGATGTCAGCAGGACCGTGTTCCCTCCAGAGTCTCTATGGAAGTGTCCTGCCTCGCCTCTTTGAGCTGCTGGTGGCTGTAGGAATCCCACCGCTGGTGGCTGCACCACCCCAGTCTCTGCCTCCGCTTTCACATGGCCTTCTCCTCCATCTGTGTCTTCTCTTCTAAGGACACTTGTCACTGGATTTCACATCAGGGTGATCTCATCTCAAGATCTTTAACTTAATGACTTTTTTCTAAATAATGTCACATTCGCAGGGCTGCGGTATTAGGACGTGGACACATCATTTTGGGGGCCACCATTGAACCCACTAAAACTGCTATTAAAATGTGGGCTGAAATTCAAGATCTGGCAGTCTGGCTTTAGGATATTTGCTCTCCAAACCACTCCAGGACACTGCTTCTCAAAGACCAAGGAAGGGGTGGAAGGTTGGAACGAAGGGAACTTCCGTGAAAGCTCCGCATTGCTTAAGATGCCGTAAATCTTACTCAGCTCTCACCAGTGGGGAAGAGTATCCCAGTAATGACTGCTGTTTAATTTCTCGCCAGCCCAAGAGGACAGGGACTTATAACAAATTAAATTTAATTTTATTGAAAGATAAGATGACGTATCTTTTACCCCATATTGTGGAGCTAAATTCATACTCACAGCTACAGAGGACTGACACATAAGGCTAGGTCATTTTTTCCTCTTTCCCAGGGAAACCAAATAAATGTTTAAAGATCAAAATTCACACTGTGTTTCCCAGGCAGTCCAAGTAGCTACATGATTTTGCCAATTTCAGTAAAAGAACTTCTCTAAGATGATGGAAAAATGGAGTCTTTCAAGCTGGGAAGAATTCCCAATCTCCTGAGGAACATGGAGCCTTAAGTTAATGAACTATAGGACCTCTAGTTTGGGAATTGAGGTGCCTAGTTTTCTAGTCACTTTCCTACATGACCCAGGCTTTGGGGCCCCCGGTTCCTCATCAATTAGGTAAGATGGTTAGAATAAATAATTCTAAGGGTTTATAATATGTTTAAACATTTTTACTCAGAAGGATTTTTATGGCCTGCCAACTTCACTAAGCAATAAGATCTTGAAGAGAAAAAAACATTGCATTTGAATATTCACTTGCCCATATAATTATATCATATTCCACTTCATCTTTAGGAATAAACTTCAAGAGAAATTTTCTCTAGAAATTCTTTGCAAACTTAAAACTGATTTTGGTTACATTAGTTTTGTTCTGCATTGAAAGTTCACCAAAGAATTTCCTTGTAAATTAATGGTTTTAATGTCTTCTGAGAAACTTCAACCGTAATCTATCTCCTCAAGTCACAGAATAACTGGTTACAATTCATAGCAATAAATGGTTTCAGGGATAAGAACTCCTACTTCCAGGAAATCATTGGTGATTCAGTTATAAATGCTAAAGTATTTGCATAAGAAATTACAGAAGATTTCTTGAATTATTTTAATGCATTCAAATCCCTTCAGTTTGGGGGCACCCAGGTGGCTCAGTCTGTTGAGCGTCTGACTTGAGGTCAGGTCATGATCTCATGTGTTGCAGCCCCGCATTGGGTTCTGTGCTGTCAGCACAGAGCCCGCTTGGGATTCTCTCTCTCCTCTCCCTCTCTCTGCCCCTCCACCACTCACGTTCTGTCTCTCAAAAATGAATAAACATTAAAAACAAACCAAATCCCTTCATTTTTGCCCAAGTCATTTATACATATTTTGAAGATAGAATACACTTTGAATGGACCAGTATGCGTATCAACTTCTCCTATGTGCATCTATAAATAGTAACTTTACTGAAGCCAGGTCACTGGTTTTAGAAAACTGTTCCTATTCCTTCCCAGCACTTACTGGAAAGAAATGTTTAATGAAATGATCATGTTTCACTCTACAACCACCACCACATTGTAGGCACTCCTAATATATGGATTCAGTAAAAGTGGTCATTGAGCAGACGACACAAAAAACATTTAATCTGCAGGTAACATATTGAAACTAAAACTCCCCCTTCCCCATTTTCTCTTGACTCATTCAGAACTCCAAAACTCAGCCTGTGAGAAATAAGAAAGAATAGATCCGCAAGAACAGGAACTGTTTTGGATCCTAGGAATCCTGTTTGAACAAGTGCCTTCTTAACTAACGTGAAGAGCTTCACCAGCTCAGACTGCAAGAGCTCAAGGTTCCCAGCAATAAACAGAATTAACTGGAAAAAATAATTTTTTATTTCCTAGGAACCAATTTACCTATTTATCTCTCAGGCAACATTTATAACTTCACCACCATCTTTTTTTATTTGTTTTTCCCGTGTCCCACCTTGATCATTCAGTGAACCTTCTTCACATTGACTTCCTGTAAACCCCTCCCCATTTCCACCACTGACCACCCCCTCCAGAGGAAAGAGGTGAACTTTTTAACTCTCTGTTTGCTTCCTTACCAGTTGTACTGTCTAGATATCATGGGGGAATGTTACATTTATAATCCATGGATTGCATCCATAGTAAAACCTCTTTACTATATTTACTGTGTGTATAATTTCCTTTTCTATATTCCTTAGAATATAAATCCCTTGGGGTGACATTTCCCTGTTTATGTCTAAAGCAACATCACCAGAATAGGGAATGAGAAATTATGTCATAATTCATAGCTTGGTATAGCTACACTTTGAAATATAATTCTCTGTCTTTGAGAACTTAAAAATCTCCTCTGGAGTGGAAGTAAGAACCTGGGGTGGGTTGGTTAGAGAAGGCTTTATACAGAAAGTAGGTCTGGAGTGACATCTGGAAGAATAAAGGAGACTCACATCTGGTCTGCAGAGGTCTGTGTCTTCACGGTACTGGGCACTAGCGAAATTTAGTAGGAACAGCATGAGTTGTTACCCAATCCTAAATTTTAATCTAGCCTCTGCCACTCTCTGCACTTGTCAACTTGTCATAAAACTTTGAGCCTCTGTTTGTGCACCTGTCAAGTGGAGATGACAATATCAACACCATCATTCTAAAATCCATGTCATGCTCTTCACTCCTGGTATTACTCCGTCTTTCTGTGACTCGATATTTTGTTAGACCATAACTCCTGTTTGGAATAGTCTTTCCCCTTGGCTTCGGAGATACCACTGAGTTCTTGATTTCTTCTTGGTGCTAAGGTGGCATCTTCTCTTTCCGTTAAAGACCAAGGTTTCCCAAAATTCTCTCTTTCACTTTTTTGGTTCCCAGAGTAATCCTACCCCATGGATTTAAATAACATCTCTATAGTTATGGTTCCCAGATCCTAGGCTCTGACTTAGTCCTGTCTCCTCCATTCCATGTTTTTTTTTTTTCCAGTTTTATTGAGAAGTAATTGACATACATCACTGTTTAAGTTTAAGGCATACAGTTTGATGGTTTAATTTGCATATGTTGTTAAGTGATTATCACAGTAGATTCAGCTAACATCCATCTCACATAGATACACTAAAAAGAAAAAAGGGAAAAAATTTCCTTGTAATGAGAACTCTTAGGATTTACTCTCTTAACAACTTTTCTGTGTATCCTACAGCAGTGTTAGCTTTAGTTGTCATGTACTTTACATCCCTGGTGCTTATTTACCTTCTAACTGGAAGTGTACACCTTTTGACCATCTTCCCCCAGTCCCCCTCTCCCACCCTCTCTATGCCTCTGTTAACCACAAGTCTGATCTCTTTTTCTATGAGTTTGTTTTATTTTTTCAGATTCCACATATAAGTGAGATCATACAGTGTTTGTTTTCCTCTGTATGACTTATTTCACTTAGCATAATGCCTTCAAAGTCTATCCATGTGTCACAAATGGTAGAATTTTCTCATTTCATTGCTGAGTAATATTGCATTGTATATATACACCCCATCTCTTTATCCCTTCATCCATCAATGGACACTTAAGTTGTTTCCATTGTCTTGGCTATTGTGAATAATGCTGCTATGAACATGGGGTGAAGGTAATTTTTCTAGTTAGGGTTTTTGTTTCCTTTGAATATATTCTCAGAAGTGGAATTGCTGGGTCCTATGGTAGTTCTATTTCTAATTTCTTCAAGAACTTCAATACTGTTTTCCATATCGGCTGTTCTACCAAGTTACCATACGACCCCACCAACAGTGCGCAAGGGTTCCCTCTTCTCCATGTCCATGGCAGTGTTTCTTATCTCTTCCCCTTTGGGTGATGGCCATTCCAATAGCCATGAGATGATGTCTCATTGTGGTTTCACTTTGCATTTCCCTAATGACTAGTAATATTGAGCATCTTTTCATGTCCTTGTTGGCCTTTCATATTTTTTTTCTTTAGAGAAATAAATATTCATTCAGGTCCTTTGCTCATTTTTTTAAATTGGATTATTTGGTTTTTTTTGTTTTTTGTTTTTGTTTTTTTTTTGCCTTTGAGGTGTAGGAGTTCTTTATATATTTTAGATGTTAACAACCTATTAGATAGATGGTTTGCAAATATTTTTTCCCATTCCATAGATTTTCTTTTCACTTTGTTGATGGCTTCTTTTGCTGTGCAGGAGCTTTTTAGTTTGATGTAGGGCATTTGTTTATTTGTTTATTTATTTATTTATGCTTTAGATGTCATATCTAAAAGATTATCACCAAGATTCATGTCAAGCAACTTTGTTTCTGTTTTCTTTTAGGAGTTTCGTGGTTTCAGGTCTTAATTTAAGTCTTCAACCATTGTGAGTTAATTATTGTGAGTGGTATAAGGTATGGAACTATTTTCATTCTTTTACATGTGAGTATCCAATTGTCCCAGCACCATCTATGGAAGAGACTGTCTTTTCTTTTTGAGTATTCTTGGATCCCTGGTCAAATATTAATTGACTGTATATGCTTGGGTTTATTTCTGGCCTTTTCATTCTGTTCCATTGGTCTATATGTCTTTTTTTTTTATGCCAGTAACATACTATTTTTATGACTATAGCTTTGTAGTATAGCTTTAAAATTAGCAAGTGTGATGCCTCCTGTTTTTTTCTTCTTTCTCAGCATTTCTATTTGAAGGCTTATGGTTTTATAGAAATTTTAGGAGTGTTTTTTTTACTTCTATAAAAAATGTCATTGGAATCTTCATAGGAATTGAATCTATAATGGCTTCTGGTAGTAATGACAGTTTAGCAATATTAATTCTTCTAATACATGAACAAAAGTTTACCTTTCAATTTATTTGTGTCTGCCTCAGTTTCTGCCGACAACTTGTAGTTTTCAGAGTAGAGATCTTTCACTTCCTTAGTTACATTTATTCCTAAATATATAATTTTTTTGATGCCATCATTAATGGAATCAGTTTTTTTATTTCTTTTTCAGAAAATTAGTGTATACCAGTGCTACCGATTTTTGTATGTTAATTTTGTATCCTGCTACTTTAGTGAATTCGTAGGTTAGATCATACAGTTTTTTGTTTGAGTCTTTGGGATTATCTATACATAAAATTATGTCATCTGCAAATAAAGGCAATTTTACCTCTTCCTTTTCAATTCTGATACCTTTTATTTCTTTTTCTTGCTAGATTGCTCTAGTTAGGACTTCTATAGGAGTGATAAGAGTGGGCACTCTTGTCTTGTTCTTGATGTCCAAAGGCCCCCACCACAAATCTCATTGTTAGCATAAACTATCCAGCATGGCCCAAGGCCTCAGTTAAACAAAGACACTCTCAATGGCCAAGATAGTCCAATGGCTTAGAGGTTGTATTTCAGAAGATGAAGTAGGGCTAAACTTTTCTTTGGAATATGCAGGGTTTGAACAAGTCAGATCTGCTGAGTTAATCCTTTATTGAACACTACTCCTGGCAAAAAACTTACCGATTATAATAAATTCCTGTCTTCAGCACACATATCCAATTGGTAACTAAGTTCTGCTTATTCTACCTCTATATATCCATATATCCATACATTCATCATCATCCCCAGCGCTTCCTTCCCCCGCTCCGAATTAATCTATTACCAAAACTTACCCATTTTTTGCTCCGAATTAATGTATTACCAAAACTTATCCATTTTTTGCTCCGAATTAATCTATTACCAAAACGTATCCTTCCCCCGCTCTGAATTCATCTATTACCAAAACTAATTCAATCTTTTTTTTTTCTTTCCCACTTCTACTGCCTCAGTTTTGAACTTCACATGTTTTATATGGCCTCTGCCATGCATCCTGCTAATCTTCTTCCATATTGCTTTTAGAATAATTTTTATAAAATAGAAATTTGGCTACATCATTCTGCTATTTAAAAATCTATGAAGTATTTCTATTTTATTCTCTATTTTTTCCTTAGCATAGCCCTGAATAATATGGCTGCCAATTACCTCTCCAGCCTCATTACCCATTGTGTTCCAAACCAACAAAATGCTTCTTTGTCGCCATGACTTTGCATATTCTGTTTCCTCTATCTGAATTTGTTGCTCCTTCCACAATCCACTTAACATCTAGTCAACAATTTTCCAAGCTAAATTCCACTCATGTATATGAATCAACTCAGGTTCCAGTTGCTGTAGGGTGACTTACCTGCCTTTAAAGTTAGGTCAGATACCCCTTCTCTGTACTTTGGAAACATTCTGTGCATGCTTCCGTCATTTCATATTTTACCTTATTCAACTTATCTATGTACTTCTCCATCTCCCACGCTGGACTGAGAGACCCTCAGTGGGCACAGTTGTGTTCCATGTAGGAATGCCCAAAACCCAATGGATCGTAGTCACAGCGCCTGAAAGAAATGCATTGCTGAAGACTTGGCAGAACCCAAATCTGTCACAGTAACAAACTTACTCTTAACAAAGGATGGCAGGTATTGTTTCCAGACAACATTTTGCCCACCTTTTAACCTTTGTAAATATACCATATTTTGAACAATTTTTAATTTGGGAATATTTACATCATTTTAATTTTACACAAAATGAAAATTGAATATGCACATCATATCATTTCAAATTTACAAAATTTAGGGGCGCATGGGTGGCTCAGTCAGTTCAGCATCTGACTTTGGCTCAGGTCATGATCTCGGGGTTTGTGAGTTTGAACCCTTATCCAGCTCTGTGCTGACAGCTCAGAGCCTAGAGCCTGCTTTGGATTCTGTCTCCCTCTCTCTGCCCCTCTCCTGCTCACACTCTGTCTCTCTCTTTCTCAAAAGTAAATAAACATTAAAAATTTACAAAATTTAAATTCACAAACGCAATGTCCAGTACCTTATTAATAGTAATATTTGAAGTTTATTTCCTTCCCAACCAATCCTCCTTCTATCTATCATTATTTTTGGTTCACTTGCTTAATTATTTTCTTATTCATCACTGTAGTCATCATGTGTTATTTCCTGAGATCTCAAGAAAATGAAATATATATCTTTTCTCTCCTCTGTTCCAAATTATTATAATTTTTCAAAAAAAATATAGGTGCAGAAGTACCAACAAAAACACTCTATATTTCACATTTATAATATATAGGCTATTTGTCTCTCATTTATTCTGTATGGGTTAGTCTAGAATAGTCATCAGAGACCATGCTTCTAAATTCCATAATGAGCCTGACATATCTGATACCAGATGGAACACAAAATATAATTTCAGTTAGTGAGATCACATGATTAATTAACCTAATCCAGATAAAGCCATATCTAAAAAGTGCATTTAAAGAGATTTTGGATTCCTGCTACTATTGCATTATTTTTATTGGTTGTTGGGTCTAGAGCTGTTGCAATGTATTGTAGAGATGTTAGCAATTTAAAAAGTAATAACAAACTTTTATCATCAAGACCCTAAAAATGTATAGATCTCTTCAGTCTAAGCATGAAATTTTTCATTTGCATTATAGCCTCTTAAAAAAAAACCCAAGGGATTCTGTTTTAACTTTATTGCCCTCTGGCAGAACAACAGGATAAAAATTGGAACAAAGAAAAGGGTTATTTTTTTTTTTACTTTTCTAGCATATAGATTAGTATTAATTACCATGTAATGAGCTGAAAATTCCTGCCAGAAAGCTGAGGCTTGTGGTTCCATTAATGAGTATTTTCTTTCCACTGGGTGAAGTAAAAATTTTAAAGTGTTAGGGATTTGCACTTGGAAAACATCTCTAAGCTATTTATACAAGCAAGTCAATAAGAAAAGCACATTTTCCATTTATAGCCTTTGTAGTACATTCATGGATCTGACGTTTTTGGCAACGTGTTGCTTTCAGTGGTAGTTCTGAGTTGTGGCCTTGGGCAGACTTCGATGTAGCAGGAGTGAGACCAGCATTCTATCCACCATCCAGCCTTGGACTGGCTGCGGCGGCCAAATCTACGTTAAGAGTTCCCACTTACTTTCCAAACTGGGAGAAACCACTGAAGTGTGCTCCCTTACTCTGACCTCCAAAATGGATTCAACCTACAACAGGCACCCCAACCGTTGAGAGACACTAGTAGCAAGATGCCACCGAGACACAGGTTTGGGTTTGTCCCAATTAAAATGTTTTTCGGCAGTTGGCCACCACTGCCATCTCTAAGAATATTTTTGAGGAAGAGGAGTCTACACATAAACAGACATCATCAAAATTGAACCACTCTGGTGGCCATGAAAATCCACCTCAACCAGTTCTTCTGTGACAAGTGGGATGCAAACGCCTAGTTTCTGACCTCACCACTGCACTGATTGATCCAAGCCAAATACTGGCCTAAGCCTGTGAGGGATACTAGGATAGGCCCCTGCCTTGAGAGAAGCAGCTTTGGTCTGACCAAAATCTCTGTAGAGCTGCCCTGCAGAGTCTCACTCTGCTCCCTCTCACTCCTGCTCCTTCCCTCTCTCTTTCCAGGGCTTCCTCCCTTTGTTTTCTTCACCGACCTTGACTTTTACCATGATAAATCTCTCACATGCCCAATCCTGTCCACTTTTATGAGGACTCAGATTCATGCAGCTGTTGTCTTTGGTTGAGATGATTATATATATATATTATCTTGATATTTTTTTTAGAAAACCCAAAGAGCACTGTCTCAACGATCATCAAATTAATTTTCCTCAAGGCCAGAGGTAGAAAACCCAGTACTGGTATAACCAAGGAGTCACCTATCCTTTTGCTCCAGCATCCTAATTCTGGCTTTCATCCTCAAGGCCACCACACGGTACAAAATGGCTGCTAGAGCTCCAGTCGTCCTAGCTGCTCCAGGCAGCAGGAAAAAGTAATGGCAGACAGACCAACACAGTATTTCTTCTAAGATCTAGCTTCCTCTAAAAGCCTTCTTAGAAGTTCCACACAACTTTCCTTTTTGTTTCATTGTCTTCAGCATAATCACATAAGTCACATAAACCTAACAGCAAGGAGGGCTACTAAAATGCCATGAACATTGACATCCAGATTAGCATTGGGTGTTCTATTACTAAAGACAAATGAAAGAATGGATATTTGTGGCAACTCTCAGTCTCCTGCACCCTACTTTTCTCTCTATTTCATGGAGATAGGGAAAAACGTGATGTCTGGATTTCTGAGAGAAAGGGTCTGACCATGTGCTTTATCCATCTTTGCCCAGGCCTGTAGGAGAATGAACCTATGCTCACTTCCTTCTTGGGTTCTTCAAGGGCCTAGGCTCAGGATGTCAGGACACAAATGAAAGTCTTTAATCATCCTGACTAGACCCAAGTACACATTCTACATGTGTTCAAAATTGCAGTATAGCAGTTAAAAACAAATGGACTTGGATGTCAGGAAGAATTAAAACCAAATCCCAGCTCCTTTGTTCACAAACGGTGTGAACTGATGGCCAAGCAATTAAACTTTCTGCCAGTAAATGTTCAAGAAACGTTAGTTAGCTGTTGGTATGGTATTTTTACATGAGGTAAGGACTGAATGCTTAAACAATAGGCAGGGCATAAAAAACTACCCTAAAATCTCTTTGGTTTTTAACTTAACGCATCCTAAACTCTGTGCCTTAGAACACCAAACCTGTTTTTAAAATTTTTTTTTAAGTTACAAGTTCCTTTCCTGACACCTCTATTTTAAATATTTCTAGTCGTTTTCTCTTTTTTCTCTACCACTCTCTCTTTCTCCATCTCTCTCTCTCTGTCTCTCTTTGCGTGTGTGTTTTTTTGTTTCTATGAGCATTTTTTTCCCTGTCTTTTGCTTTTCTTCCTTTTATAGGTTCCCTGATGTCTAGGATGCTCACCAGATCCTCTTTCCAAGCTCCACTAACACTGCCATACATCCTTGGGTTCCAACTCGCACCTGACATCTGGTGCCATAGTGTGGTAGCCCAGACTCGCACAGCCCCCATGCCTTCCTGCAGTCTATGAGCAAGTGGTAGCTGGTAACCACCTATTTCCTGCATATGTTTAATCATTTCAGCACTCTGAGACCAGGATACATATTTTCAGCTAATTAATTCAGATATCGTAAACAGTGAATAACAAATTTGAACTTAAGTCTAGATGAGTTAATGAAGAGATTGGAAAATCCCTGTCTAAGCAGCAAAAGCTTCTTGCAAAATCACCCAGGATGATCTTAATAATCTCTAGGCTTGTAGATGGAGTGTTCACTACACTGTATACCGTAAGGCAGTATGATCACTCAAAATACTTCATTTGTTTGGATATCTATGGCTAAAATGATCTTTTAATTTCTTATCTATAAATAACATATTCTATCTTTCTCTACTGATAAACCCTGCTGACAATCACTTGCCCACTCATCACTTTATCAATTTAAAAGATTTTTTTAGTTTTTTTCTCTCCTAAAGAAATTATATTGGACATAAATAACACAGGATCCTAGCTTTTGCCTACCTACAAGGTTGAAATGATTTCTCATCCAAAGATAGCTCTCTAGGATCCTGTACTTCTTATCTTTGTGGCCTATGAGAATTGCTTGACTTGGCCATCTTATTCGTCAAGTAGAGTTAACGATTTCTACCTGCTAAGATTGTTGTAAGGATCAGAGACAATGAATTTGAAACACTAAGCCCAGGGTCTCCTATTTAAGGGACACTCAGTAAAAGGGGGCAATAGTGGTAATGATGGTGGTAATGAAGATTATAAGGAGATTGTGGAAATGAAGGAGACGAAGGGAATGGAGAAGAATGTATTAATTTTCTATTGCTGTAATAACAAATTGCCACAGACTTGGTGGCCAGAAGTTTGTGGGCTTGGTTGGTTTGCTTGCTTCATGTCTCATGAGGTGAAAGATGTCAGCAGGGCTGTGTTCTTTCAGGAGGCCTTAGGGGAGAATCTGTTTCCTTGCCTTTACAAGCTTCTGGAGACTACCTGCATGCCTTGGCTCATGGCTGTCTCCCTTCATCTTCAAAGCCAGAAATGGTGCCTTTCTGGGGGGGCTTCCAATGTCTCCTTCCTCTTCTTCTATCTCCTCTCTCTGACTTACTATTCTCCCCTCCTCTTACAGTTTTAAAGGCCCATGTGATAATATTGGGCACACCCAATAAGCTCTGTATCTTAAGGTCTATAACTTTAATTCCATCTGCAAAGATCCTTTTGCCATGTGAGGTAACATAATCACAAATTCTAGGGATTAGAGTATGGACATCTTCAGGTGGCCATTGTTCCATGTACATGGAGGGAAAGTGTAATGCTGACCGTTATAGGAATAATTGATAAATTTAGACACTAGCTTCTAAAGAATATAGCCTTTCTCAGTATTTATAGGGAGATAAAAGCTTACATGATAAGGTCAACTTGGTGTAGTGGAAAGAGCACTGACCCTGGTTCCATCTCTACAGTCCTGTCTCAATCATTAAGCAGTTTTAGATTTCTGGTCGCTTATTTATCAAATAAGAAAGTCAGTTTCATGATATAAACTTTGTTTCCAATTACAAAATACTATCATTCAGTTAGAATAAATTTAATAGCCAAGCAAGAATCTCCTGAATCTTGCCATGAATTACATGACACTATCTCATCAAAACTAAAGAGGAATGTAGGATTGCATCTTGTGATTCGTAGCTCATATGGAGAATTGTGATAAGGAAGAAGCCAAGCGTTATTTTTTTAAGGGATCAGAATCTCATTGAAAGGCGAGCATGTGTTGTCAGTTTCTTAGCATCAAATTCTCCTGCTGTGATCCATCCTCCCTTTGAAAGAGCAGGAAAGACAACCAAAGCACGGTACATAGCTAAGCTTGAGCAGACAAGAGCCATTATATACACAAATCTATTACTTCTGCGTACAGGAATGCATCAACATCTGTAAAAATATAAATGCAATTTCCTCTTAGGCAATTCCTGAACATAAAAAATGTCTGGTCTCTCACCGGTGAGACCGAGATGCCGGCAAGTCCCACGCTCTGTCCTCTCAGCCTCCCTCTGCTATCGAGGGAGGCAGCATCCAGGGCCCCAACTATGTCTTTGTTGCCTCTGACCAGGTAGCCGCTAACAGAATTGTCCAGATGAAAGACGATCATGACAAGACGTTTCAGAGTGAAGAAATCTTATTCTTATGTGTTGGAGAAACTGGAGACACTGTACAGTTTGCAGAATATATTCAGAAAAATGTGCAACTTCATAAGCTGTAAAATGGTTATGAACTGTCTCCCACAGCAGCAGCTAATTTCACATGGTGAAACCCGGCTGACTACCTTCAGAGTCGTATCCCGAATCATGTCAACCTCCTCCTGGTTGACTATAATGAGCATGAGGATCCAGCACCCTACTACATGGCCTACCTGGCAGCTTTGGCCAAGGCCTCTTCTGCAGCCTGTGGCTTCCTGACTCACAGCAGACTGGACCGATCCTACACACCAACTGTCTCTCGTGAGAGGGCATGTAACGTCTTAGGAAATGTCTAGAGGAGCTCCAGAAATGCTTCATTCTGATTCTGAATCTGAATCCTCAATCCAACACCTTCAGTGTTTGAATCATTGACAAAAACAGCATTCGTGACCTGGACAAGTTTTCCTTCCCTAAACAGGGCTCTTAACCTCATGCCCTCCTTCTCACTTGCCAGGGAACTTTTTTAAATGCCATCCTTTATCTTTTTCTACTCTTTTGATGCTCATTCTTGATAGATGGTTAATTCACAATAAAGCTGAATCTGAATGAACTGAAAAAAAGAAAAATGTCCTGTATGGGGGATGGGTATTTAGACTTTGTCCATTCAATAATTTGCCATTTTTCTTCTGGTAGCTTTTCCAAAATTAATGTTTACTGCAGGTAGAATTTTGAATAGGGGTTTACAATAATAAATGCAGCACAAATATGTTGGTTTGTTAATAACAGTACAACTTCTATTTTTCAATCAGCTAAATGATTCTGAGTGGTGTTTTTAAAATAAGAATATTTAGCATCAACTAACTCGGAGTGACTTCTTCCCATTTATGTGCCCTTTGTTATCATGAGAATTTGACCCATCTTGAAAATTGCCAGACAATAGGAAATAGTCTCATTGATCATCTTAATTAGACCTTTATTCAAGACCTCACCATCATTCACTGATCATCTTATTTATACTCTGCACTGGGCTAAGCCCTGGAAATACAAAGATGACTAGTACAGAGATTTTCGTTTCAAGAATCCCAAAGACAAGTAAAAATAAGTAAGTAATGTAAGAGGTAGCTGCCATCATAATAACATCTACACAATGCAGAGATAGTTCATGAGGAGAGCCAAGGAAATATAAGGGTGTGAGGAAAGCTTCAAAGAAGTAGTTGTATATAAGCAGGTTTTTATTTTGCCAGGTACACAGAATAGGAAAGAGTCTTTCACACAAAATTAACAATAAGCACACACAGGACAGAAAGAACATGCATGTGTTTGAAACTTCACTCTTTTTGAAATACCAATGTACATTCATTTATTTCTTTCCTTTTTTTTTTTTTGACATTCACAAGAAGTCATGGTCCACTATAGGCAAATTGCTAGAATTACAAGTTACTTCTACTGATGATAATTCCAAAAAGAGATAACCAAAGTTTGAAAAATGATAAATAATATGGTAGAGGAGTGGAGATTTTACATTAAAACCTTAGGATATATAAAAGAAAATAAGAAAAAATCTTGCATATATGTCCAATGCTTTATATGGAGTTAGGAAGAAGCTGTGTAAAGCAAGCCGACAGAAGCAAAGACAGGAGATTAGAAGTGGTTTAAGGAATGAAAGGTGGGTGATGGGGAGAGATAAACGAACATTCCAGAATCATAAAATCTGAAAACTATTTAGATAATAAATAGATCATAAAATCTGAATACATTTAGATAGAGGACTAGACTCAGGAAAAAAGAATGTCTCAATATGCATATTATTTGCGAAAGAAAAACTGATAAGCATCTCATTAGAGCTGCTAAAGAAAGATTTTTTTTTAATTTTTAAAAAACATTTATTTATTTTTGAGAGGCAGAGCACAAGTGGGAGAAGGACAGAGAGAGGGAGACACAGAATCCAAAACAGGCTCCAGGTTCTGAACTGTCAGCACAGAGCCCAATGCGGGGCTCAAACCCACAAACCTGAGATCTTGACCTGAGCCAAAGCCAGATGCTTAACTGACTGAGCCACCCAGATGCCCCAAGAAAGATTTTTTTAAATCTCTAATCAATAAAAGATGATAAGTGGAACAATTCTCATCATTAATAATTTAAGTTTTATCATTACTACTACTTTTATTTAGCCTTTTGTCTCTATAGCAGCAAATGTGTTAGAAAGGAAAGCTTATATACTACTTTTAAAATTTATTTTTCTTTTGATTTTTATTTTAGAGAGAGAGAGCATGAATGGAGGAGAGGGGCAGAGAGAGAGAGAAAGATGAGAGAGAGAGAGAGAGAGAGAGAGAGAGAGAATCCTAAGCATGCTCCACACTGAGTGTGGACCCGGACATGGGGCTTGATCCCACTATCCTGGGATCACACCTTAAGCCAAAATCAAAAGTCAGATGCTCAACTGAGGTACCTCCCAGGTGCCCTGATATACTATTTTTATTTTATTTTATTTTTTGTGAAGGATGCTGCAAGTTTGTTCTTTGCTTAAATGAATACAAAAACCTACCTTGGAGCAGATTTTCTTTGTTTTTTTCTCCAACTCTGGAGTGGTCACCTCTTGGCCATGATGATTTGAATAGAGTGTATCAGGATCATTTGTGGCTTAGTGGAGACCACCTCTTCCTTTGAATTTACAACTTGATAATGCGGGAGGGGAATGGGAAAATCTTAATAACACCAAAAGAACATTCCAGAAGAAAAAAATTAAGACCTGGAACACCTATTCTTTGGGGCTTCCATATTACTAGACCTTCCCTCACAGTGGGTTCTCATGGTCTTAACTCAGGTTTGCTGGTAAGAAAGGACATAAAGACCTCCAATGTGAAATTCACCAATAGGGTTGGAAAAATACAGCTCAACCTATGTACCTAAAGTTTGGAGAAGAGCTAGTTTTGCCACAGCCTTGGACAAAAGCCCTCTGATATAACAGCCCACTTTGGGAGCAATGATTATATATGAGTGTGTATTTTTTTTAAAAAGCTCTAAAGTTAGGAGCTCACGGATTGAGCCCCACTGCAGCCATGCATGTGACTAGCCCAGTAAGTTCAGCCTCAGTGAGCGGGACTCATCAAACCAGGTAAGACCAAATTTTCACCAGCCTTAACTCAAGAAATGTAACCAAATCAGGGGCGCCTGGGTGGCGCAGTCGGTTAGGCGTCCGACTTCAGCCAGGTCACAATCTCGCGGTCCATGGGTTCGAGCCCCGCATCAGGCTCTGGGCTGATGGCTCAGAGCCTGAAGCCCGTTTCCGATTCTGTGTCTCCCTCTCTCTCTGCCCCTCCCCTGTTCATGCTCTGTCTCTCTCTGTCCCAAAAATAAATAAACGTTGAAAAAAAAAATTTTTTTTAAATAAATAAATCTAACCAAATCAGAAGTTTGGGTGTGTTTTTTTAGGATTGTCATGTAATGGGGAAGTGAAGTAAGATCAGGCAGAGAGGGGAAGTGAAATGTGATACAATCTCAACAAAGGCTGGCCCAAATCCACACAGAGCTCTGGAGCTGTGGCTGTTACCCCATGGAGTCAGAGACTGGACCTTCACTGGATTTGGGCTCCTTGAGGAAGAGGGCAAGGAGAACTAGGAACAGGGCAAAGAATTAGAGGAAGCCCTCGGGAGATGTGCCTCTCATTGGCCTGGGGCCATCCCACAGAATGACTTAGGTGACAGTCAGCCTCCCATGTCCCCAGAGCTGGAAGAATGAAGCCACCAAAAACAGCTACCAAGACCTGCACCTCATGAGCAGATTACCCAGTCCTCTCTTATCTGGGATACATCAGGAGATAAAATCAATAAATGGGGGCACCTGGGTGGCTCAGTTCGTTAAGCAGCCGACTTTGGCTCAAGTCATGATCTCACAGTCTGAGTTCTAGCCCCGCGTCAGGCTCTGTGCTGACAGCTCAGAGCCTGGAGCCTGCTTCGGATTCTGTGTCTCCCTCTCTCTCTCTGCCCCTCCCCTGCTTACTCTCCCTCTCAAAATAAGTGAATAACCATTTTTTAAAAAAACTTAAATCGTATAAGCAGGATAGACACATTTTCTTATTTTATTTCTGACAAATATGTGGGAGTTAGACTATATAAAAAGTAGTGTTCTAGGAGATTACCCACTGATTAGTTGTCCATAGTTCTCATAAGGACTAAAAGTCTAAAGAACTTTCTGTAATTTTAAATGATACCTCTGCAGTCATGAAACATTAACTATAAACCACGATTTATTTTCAGTTCTATGTTATGATTCCTTCTTCTATCCACTGGTCCTATGCCTCCTCTCCACTACCTCTTTTCTTTTTATTCCACGCAAGGCAGCTGCATTTTGCCCCTCCTCTATCTCAGCCCTATCATACGTTTAGGGCTAAAGCGGGCTTGCAATGAAATTTTTCAAATCATTACCCATTTCACCGCTCTGGTGGCTTCTAGTGCTCTGTCCTTCTTTTTGAAAAAGCTAACAGGTCTGAGCCCTGCACAACGATCGTCTCAAGCGTCAAGCAGAGATTTACACTAAGCCATGTGGTACTGCCATACAACAGACAAAGCAGGTAGACGTGTGGACGTGCCCGTGAGTGGAAGGGATGTCATATGGGGAGCTCTGATCGGAACTCAATGCCTTGAAGCCCATGGTAAAGTCCTTCCTGAAGTGCCCTTGTCACTAGACCAAGTAACTTACAGCAAAAATGACTGAGATGATAGAGATTTGAGTAAATCAGCATTGGAAAGTAAGGTTGGGTAAATAAGCATCAGAACCTTATAGCTAAATAGCTCCTTGCATTCCCTTACACTGGAAACCAAGGAACAAATGCATATTCTGTTATATTTCTTAGCATCTATACTCCTCAGAAGCTGCCTTGCTTCTCATAGCATAGTAATAGCTTCCTGCTCAGCTATGAAAACAAATCTCCAATTCAAAACTAAGAACACACTCACTTCATATCCAACTTTTAAACATAAAGCATAATTTTATTCAAGCTTACTTTTATAAACAAAAATATACATAGAAAAGCATTTTGAACTAAATTAATTTATAATGTAAACTCTACAGTATATTAAGCACATTTAATCAACTGAGTTGAATTCATTCTAGGAGGAAATGATACAGTACCTAGCTCTGATAGTCAACATATGTCAGGACATTTTTATGATACTATTTTCATGAAGCCCAGGTATGAATTACTAATCTATTTGCCTTGGAGGGAAATGGATGAATAGTTGAGAATGTTATACGAGTTGACAGGGCTCTGGTCTAAGCATACTTATCATATAAAGAACAAGATGGAAATAATTCTACATTGGAAGATCTGCTTTGTGTTAGGTAGTTACACGAATTCCTTCTATGCTTTATGTATCAGTCCTTAATTACCGTGCTGGATTCCTGGCAACCTTGCTATTTTGTCTTTTTTATATTATCTAAAACAAGAATTATATGGTAAACTTTTTCATTTTTTAGCATACTACATCAGTGTAATTTAACAACGTTAATCCGACCAGTCCTATTTTTCCTACAATGTTCTCTCTTTTTACTGATATCTTTCTTTTCACTAATCAAGAATCTTTTCAAGTTTAAAATCCATCTTTTTAAGAGTTAACCAGTTAATGCCATGTTAGTAACACACACACACACACACACACACACTTCTTTAGGTATTTTTACCCAGAATATTTCATTTCTCTAATTGGATCAATGCTCAGTAACATAAAATCTCTCTACTAACCATGAAAAAAAAGAAACAGATTTAAGAACATTATATCAATTTCAACTAAGTAAAGATATTTATTTCACAGTGTGGTGCCCAACACATAACTTTATTTAGTTATAAGATGAGTATCAAATGGGTAAAATGAATAGTCTCCTTTGAGGGGAAAACTCATAATCTCTCTAAAATTATTTTTTTGGTTTAAAGGATTACAGGAAATGACAGCTTCAAAGAGAAGAATAACCTAATAAAATCAGTGTTGCCCTTTGACCGAGGCAAGAAGGGCAAGAGTGTCTCAGAGGGCTCAGAATATCACAAACCCACGCACAAAATAAATTTATTAAAGGTCACATGCTCACCACTGTCACTCACAAACCAACACTCAGAGCAACCCATAACCAGTGCTGTTCAGATGTTTAACAACTAATTCAAGGGGATAGCGGGAACCTGGTTCGTATCATGTGCTGATTCCCAAGGTATAAGTACTCCCACCAGTGACAAGTTTCAGACTCCCAAAGTGATGGCACTGACCACAGAATTGGGAAAGGTGCCATGAATGGACTTTCTCATGCCCATACCAGCTGGTTCCAGCACACCACTGACTGCAGCTCTGACCATCCCCTCCTGTGACTAATGCAGCCAGGCTATCTCCATATCGCTTGTCTTCTGTCTACAAAATAAAGATGGCTGTGTCCAATGCCATGAAGTTTTCTGTATTTGGTTTCTGAATAGTGCTAGAGACAGACCTTATTTGGGGTGTGGGCAAGATTTAAAAGGTAGAAACCTTAACTTGAGAATAAAAATAAATATAAAAATAAAAAATAAGATAAAATAAAAATAAAAGTTAGAAACATTTAGACGAAGGAAAGGACAAATTAATTAGCTTGTCAAATCCTTCCTCTCTGATAGCTTGAATGCAATAAACTCTTGCATAAGAAAATGTCATAATTTTAGCAAAAATAGCATAAATTAATACTTTTACAATGTTCTAGTAAAAAAGAAAATATATGGGGTGCCTGGGTGGCTCAGTCGGTTGAGCTTCCAGCTTTGTCTCGGGTCATGATCTTGCGGTTTGTGAGTTCGAGCCCTGCGTCAGGCTCTGTGCTGACAGCTCAGAGCCTGGAGCTGTTTTGGATTCTGTGTCTCCCTCTCTTTCTGCCTCTCCCGTGCTCACACTTTGTCTCTCTTTCTCAAAAATAAACGTTAAAATTTTTTTTTAAATACGTAAAAAAGAACAATGTAATGATTTCGCTCAGAGAAAAAAATAAATCTTGTGGATTGAACTTATAAGAATTTATAAATTCTATATGTTTTCTTGTGATCACTCATCCAAGTCAACAGACCATTTAAGTAAGCAAGCACAAGTATAAATCAGTCATCTTTGATGTTTTGCCAATTTTCAGTTATATTAATAATGTAACTTCACACATACATTTGATTTGTTATATTAAGTCCTATTTGCCAACATAGAAAGCTAGCATATATTTTACTTAACAGGTTAATAGTTGATTTATAACTTTAAATATTTGGACATTACTGGGGCGCCTGGGTGGCGCAGTCGGTTAAGCGTCCGACTTCAGCCAGGTCATGATCTCGCGGTCCATGAGTTCGAGCCCCGCGTCAGGCTCTGGGCTGATGGCTCGGAGCCTGGAGCCTGTTTCTGATTCTGTGTCTCCCTCTCTCTCTGCCCCTCCTCCGTTCATGCTCTGTCTTTCTCTGTCCCAAAAATAAATAAACGTTGAAAAAAAATTTTTTTTTAAATATTTGGACATTACTAATTAATTGGCTGTTACTTAGAAAATTGCTTTTCAATACTATCACATCCAATATTATATTTGCTATGCAAAAGGACCATAAGTTAATCCTTTTGGGATGAAATTTTTTTAATTTGTCAAGTATTGTGGAAATATGGATTAGAAATACAGATTTGTTAAAGCAAGTTTTCTTTTCCCCCCACAGTAATTAAGCATGGTTATTGATTATAAGTGGAATCATTTAAGCATTTACATACAGAACATTTTGATGTCTGGAAATAGAGTCAAGATTTTGAAGACAGTAAGCAGTATTTTTATTTTCTTCAAAGATTTTCTGAAAACCCAACGCTTCTCTTTGGAAAAATTTTTTTCCTAAAGACTGTGGATTTCCTTAATTAAACCTAAGTCGTGTATAATTGTGCTATAAAATTCGAAACGAATAATTGAACCTCCCTGAGTCTTAACTATCTTATCTGAATAGGGGATTAAGGATAGCACATATATATATCATACCTACATTGTGATTTTTGGTGTTTTGCAAGATGACATATTGCAGAATCCAGCACCAGCTACACCTTCACTAAATGCTCGTCGCCTTCCCCTCTCTAGTTACTATTTAATTAGATTTCGATCCATGAAAGACAGACTATGCCTCATTCATTTTTAAATCTCTAACTTCAGCTCAGAGCCTGATACATATCCCAGTATTGGACAATGCCAACACCTTAACCATAAATTTGTTATGTTATATGTTTAGGTTGTGGAATCTGAGACATCAGCCTACATGTAGGCAGAGTAAGTGCTTACCTAAGTGATATGAAGTGATTTGAAACAATCCAGTTATTTAAAAAATCTCCATTCCACAACATCTCGCATTCTATCATTAGAATTTAATTACTTTTGAGATGTTCTTGTTTAGGTCTTCTTTGAATATACAAATAATCCTAAGAGCTTAAAAACAAATTCATTGTCCATAAGGCTACAGGGGCAGGACCCGAAGCCAGTAGAGAACTAAAGCTGAAGCTAAAAAGAGATTTTTTTAAGCATTTTTCAAGAACTAGCTCTAGGTATTTACACTGGATGATTGAACAGTCTATCACACAGAACTTTCGCGGACGGTAACCTTGAAACTTAAAAAAATAGGCATTACCCTTTGGAAGTCTCAGTATTTACCAGCATCTCAAACAAAAGCTATTTTTTGAGCCCTTTATTTTTGTTCCGCGCTGCAGCCACTGTATGCTCTCCCCTCCTTCTGCAGTCGTGAAAAGGGTTCAAGTGAAATAACTCTCCATCATCACTCATCACTCAGTATCATCCCGCATAGAAATGCACATCAAACAGGAAGATAAAAAATATAAGACATAAAATGTCTACCAGGATCTGGAAAATCGCAAAAATTAAGTGAAAGATGATACAACAAACGAAGTAAACGCGAAGTTTCTTTGTCTTGGTGAGGAAGAGGTGGGTGGAGTGGTGAGCAGGCGAGTTGTAGAGCGGGAGCGCGATGTCCATTAGACACATATGTTACCTGAAAGGGGCAACATGTCTAAGATCAGTTCATTTAAACTCATATTAACGTGTCCTAGCTTCTTTGTTTTTTAAGGTATTGTTGATGCTGTTTATCAAGCTATTTAGAGCAAAGTCATTAAACACAGCCCCTGGTTTACTCTGAACAACAAGCAATAAAGTTTTGGCAAGGAACGAGCCTGTTAATGTTGTCTGGAGGGTAAGTGTCTTGAAATAGGACCATGCTGAGTCCTCTGAATGGAGCCACCCTCTGGTATGAAAACATGGCGTCAGCCATCTAGATTGTGACTGTTCTGTACACGCAACCATTTGTCTGTTTAGTGTCTGCCCAGGGAACTATTCTCTTTGTTTTGCTTCCCTGTTACAGCCTAATTTAAAGAAATTATTTCATGCCCCCAGGCACAGAAAACTCCCCGCAAAAAGTCCCTCTCTGAGGGTGACCAGGAACAGATATGTAGAACTTGGTGAGATAGTCTGGATTTCCTTGTTGCCTCATAAAAGCAGATAATGTAGAAGGGAGGTTAGGAAATTTTCAAAGGCGTGTTGTAATTACTTAGCGTAAAATATTAGATAAAATTACAAGTATTGAGTAAAATCTTTAGGATTCTCAATGCATTTCCATACAATCCTCATTCAGTCCTCACAGCCACCCTGTAATGTATCATGAAATGTTTTATTCTGCAGAGAAGAAAACAGAGATTTGAAGGAATGATTTGTCTAAAGCTACACAACTAATGGGATTCAAGCCTAGCTTCCAACTTCATCAGTCTGTACTCATGATCCCTTATGTGCAAAACCCAAGTAATCCTGTAACTTGGGACCCCTTGGGGACTTTGTTTCCTGGCTTTCTTTGCCATTTTAAAATCAACTTAAAAACCTCTATTTTGGGGCGCCTGGGTGGCTCAGTCAGTTGGGCGTCCGACTTCAGCTCAGGTCACGATCTCGCCCTCTGTGAGTTCGAGCCCCGTGTCGGGCTCTGGGCTGATGGCTCAGAGCCTGGAGCCTGCTTCTGATTCTGTGTCTCCCTCTCTCTCTGCCCCTCCCCCGTTCATGCTCTGTCTCTCTCTGTCTCAAAAATAAATAAACGTTAAAATAGAGGGTTTTTTTTAAATATTTAAAAAAAATTTTTTTTAACGTTACTAACTTTTTTTTAAACGTTAAACGTTTTAACAACTAACGGAATAATAAAATAGAGGGTTTTTTTAAAATATTTAAAAAAAAATTTTTTTATTATTCCGTTAGTTGTTCATCTTTTCACCTCCCTGTTTTTGTGCCTCGTTATATTTTCCATCTAAAATAGTTGTCACCATGACCAAGGAATTTTCTGTGGAAACTGTAAACTAGTCAACTGAGAAGGGGTGTGCAATTGTAATTGCTGTTTTCACAGTTTATTCTTCAATTTTTTTTATTAATAAATGTATGGAATGAAATAACACGCTCACTTTTGACCCTCTTAATTGCCTGAGGCAGGCAGAAAACCAAAGGTCCTCTGCATGGCCAGCATGTACAAAGAACAAGTGTGGCCACGCCTGTGTAGGGCAATCCTCGGTATGTGTAATTAGTAATGGTGCTCCCCTCCATCTCAACAGTGTCCTTTTTGAACAGTAAATTGTTCTCTCAGGACCAAGCAAAACGAACCACCTTCTACATAGGCAGAGGATAAGAGAAGATATTCCTTCTCCTTTACAAAATCCCTCAAAGAAATTGCCTTTACAGGGTTCTACCTTCTGGTAACACAGATACCACTCACTGATCTGAAACTGCAGAACTGACATATATGCTCATTTTAATTTGATTAATTATAACCATGAAGGGAGGGGTTGCCCATATTACAGAATGGCATGTTTTCCAAGGTCATTTATATTTGATTTTGGACTACAGCAACCCTTATTTTCACACTGTTTTTATTAGGCAAGGGTATCCAGATTCTATTCCACAAAAGTCCAGAATCCAACAGCATGTTAATAGCTATTCTTTGAAAGCTGTTTCATTATTAAGCCTGGGAAACCCCAAGTTAAACAAGTTTTTTTAAATAAATGCTTATTAAAGCATTTAATATTCTCACGTGTATTGTGCATCTCTGGAGAAGGTGGAGAGATAGTGTGTATAGAATGCTTACCAACCACAGAAGAAAGTTTGGAAAGGAGTGGTTTTGATAGTGCTTGGTATATTATAGTAATTAATAAACACTTTCATTGATTCTACTTCTCAATCACATACTAGCTTCGTAATGACGAATAACAACAAAATAGGTTGGGTTGAGTAACAGTGTTTTCAACCAAAGTGGGAAATCTGTCCCGTGAAATCCAAGTAGAAAATCTTAGGAAATCCTAGGAAATCTTACCAGGAAGAAAATTCATCTGTAACCACCGCATGAAAAATTCACTGCTTAGCTTTGTATTAAAAAAGATGTTCCTCACGAATTATTCTGCTAATATGAACTGCCAAACATAGGCCAGTAATTGGATGAAAGTGTCGAGAGGTGAAATCCCACTGCCTTACTTTCAAATTCACAAATGAAACAAGATTCAGAACCAATATAATTTATCTGTACATATATGCACTTGTATGTGTGTGTGTGTGTGTGTGTGTGTGTACGCGCGCGCATGTGTGACAGCACTCTGTACGTTAGTTTTGTGGCACTTACCACACTTTTGTAATTGCTTGTTGCTCTTTTGTTGTTTCCAACAAGTCTGGAATAGATTAGAACTTTTTAGTCTTGGCATTCTCCCAAAGTTACAACAGTGTGTTCCACAAAAGCACATACATTATGTGGATATGCCAAGAATCCAACAAGCATTTTTAGGGCAAATAAGATCACTAATTCTTGTTGTTGTTTTTTTAAACATAATACCCTCTATTCTTTTTTTTAAATTTTTTTTTCAACGTTTATTTATTTTTGGGACAGAGAGAGACAGAGCATGAACGGGGGAGGGGCAGAGAGAGAGGGAGACACAGAATCGGAAACAGGCTCCAGGCTCTGAGCCATCAGCCCAGAGCCTGACGCGGGGCTCGAACTCACGGACCGCGAGATCGTGACCTGGCTGAAGTCGGACGCTTAACCGACTGCGCCACCCAGGCGCCCCAGTACCCTCTATTCTTAAAAATGACATGAATCTTTAATAAGTATACAATTAAGCTCTCCTTCTTATTCGATTCTGTTTTTATTAATTTGGTAAAGAAAACGTGTCTTTCACAAGCATTTATCACACGGGTATATCACTTACCTGAGTCTTTGCCGTTGTGCCTTTTCTAGGGCGGTATTTTGAAGTGATGCTGAATTTCTTTGGTGTCCTGGAAAATTGTATCTTGTTCCAAATTAAACTTTACAGCCACAAAGCTAAGAGAACTTTGTTAAGATAGACTTCTTCAGTTTGTGTTACGTTTTACTTTTCCATAGAGTAATCCAATATATCTTATCCTAAGTGAATTAGAACTCTTCATATTTGTATTTCAGACATATTTTCCATATCCCATTCTTTTTTTGTTTAATGTCTTATTTCTATTTCCATCAGTTATTAAGTTTAACTAGCTAAATTTTAATCTCCTAATTACTACCATACATCATTTTTAGAATGAGGCTAGGCATAAATAGATATACAAACAAACAGAAGAACAGGTAAATATTCTTAAACATTTTTCTCATTAAAACATTTTCCAACCAATTTGGCAACTACCCATGCTCTCTCTCTCGCCGATATATGATAGCATCTTTTGAAATTGTCTCTAGAAATTATACATTATACAAAAGTATAATAACAAATATAACAAGAAATCTAAATGTGAAACATTCACTCATTTGTGACCATACCAGATAGTTGATCAGAAAAAGAAAAACTATTCTGCCCAGTGTATGTTGAGTTTAGCTTGAAGAGGTTACTGTGAACGTTGACTTTCTGGGTTTTATAATTTTCCTAATTAAGCTTCTGCATACTTAAGATAATAACAATAGTCATGAGAAGAGCATGAGCATTGTTGTGTTTTTTATGTCCCAATTGCATACGTGTATTCTTTAACTTAATCCTCAAAGCAAATCAATGAGACAGACACTAGTATCATCTTTATTTTATATATAAGGAAAATGAGGCTGTGAGAATTTAAGTAACTTTCCCAATGTCGCTCAACTTAAAAGTTATAGGGTCAGGATTTGACTCTGACCCCACGTTCCATAGTGTAATGGTTAGCACTCTGGACTCTGACCCTCTGATCCCAAAGCATATAGTCATAACTCAAACAAGTAATATTTTCATATAGATTCCAGTACATATGGTTATACTTTTTAAATTATCTTTTAAAGAAGGATTTGTTGGGGCGCCTGGGTGGCTCAGTCAGTTAAGCGGCCAACTTTGGCTCAGGTCATGATCTTGCGGTCCGTGAGTTCTAGCCCCGCGTCGGGCTCTGTGCTGACAGCTCAGAGCCTGGAGCCTGTTTCAGATTCTGTGTCTCCCTCTCTCTGAGCCTCCCCAGTTCATGCTCTGTCTCTCCCTGTCTCAAAAATAAATAAATGTTAAAAAAAAAAAAGAAGGATTTGTTAGGGGTGCCTGGGTGGCTCAGTCATTTGAGTGTCTGACTCTTAACTCTGGCTCAGGTCATGATCCCAGTGTTGTGGGACCAAGCCCCACCTAAAGCTCCACATCAGGTTCCACACTAAGTGTGGAGCCTGCTTATGATTCTCTTTCTCTCCCTCTGCCCCTCACTAGCTCTCCCCTGCTCATACTTGTATATGCTCTCTCTCTCTCTGATAGGTAGATGATAGATAGATAGATTTTTTAGGTTTAATTTTTACTATCACACAAAAAGGATTCTTGTCTCCTAAAAAATAAATAAAACCACTTAATATCTATAAATTTGAGGGAAATGTTTGTTTTAATCAACAAGACCCTTTCACTAAACAGAGAAACCGAAGTCAAATGTTTTCTTTCCCAATAAAAAAATAATGAAATTTTAAAAATTATCTTCCCATAAAAGATTAAGAAAAAATAACTCATAAAAATTCTATTAATACATTGTTAAACTGGTCGCTAACAAGATTTTTTTTTTCATTCAGCTGACAAAAATTGTATTTTTCCATCAAACACTAATGCTAGCTAGGTTTGAATTTCTTTCCTTTGGTGAGGGTATTGAACTAATGTTAGAGCCCTGGGGTTTGGCAGTAGGTAGATTCAATATCATGTTTACACACTAAGCCCTTGAATTTCATTTTGAAAAAGGAGGGGGAGGAACACGGCACTGAGATCTAGAAAACTCCTGCAAATAGAGATAGCCCAGCAAAATCAAATCCATTCATATGAAAACAAAATCCTCTATAATCAAAAGATATTATTTTAAGTCCCCAAAGGTATTATCTTATCAAAGGGTCTCACACCTATGACTTTCTGCTACGTCTCCCAGTGGACAATACCTGTATGTAAAAAACATGGTTTCCCTATTTATTTCTGCATTTGGAATATCATGGCTGCCAATCTGTGACTTCTGCATTTGAAACTTGGGAAGGAAACGACAGAAGTAAAATTTGTCAGACCATAAAATTGAACAATTCTTTCATGAAATTCTGATGGAGTATCTAACAGTAACTATGCAGTTACTTTTACTGACTGATCATTGATGTTTCTTTTGTGGTACTACTGTTTTCAAGAGTGGTGGCAAAGTGAGGGTTGGGGGCAGGGGATGGGGAGCATGCCCCCGTTTTTGATCATTTTAACCCACATTTTGCTCTTGAAACTTTCCCACACTTTCTAACTGGGAACATCAAATCTTCACACTCTAAAAGAACTTAGAGTTCACCGTGTCCAGCCCCCTTGTACTTGGGAGGAAACTTTCTACTGACAGTCTGGAGTCAAACAGGAAAGGGCAGAGTCAGGGTTGACTCGAAATCCAATCTTCTTTCACGAGGCTGTCTTTCTCTGATTACTCTGCCTCTTTTTCCATTACTGGTTTCTCTTCATCTTCATATCACCTAACCGAAGCTGGCCAGGATATTCAGTTTCCAAGTCTTTTCTTCGAAGATGATTCGATAGGTTTGGGTGTCTGCATTCATTCACTCCAAACCTATACACTGCATCCCTTTTTGCACCTGTGTCACACTTGGACTGAGTGCTGTCTGCCAATGTATGGAACCTAGCATGTGGGAAACACAAAATATTGTTTTACCCCCCAAACAACATTCCTTCCCACCACTTTTTACTGCTAATTGTACCAGTATTTCCCTAGTCCCTTAAATTCACATTACCGAGATCTCAGAAAGTGATGCTCTTTGAGGAATTACAGCATGAGTTAAGTTTGCAAAGAGTCGCAAGGGTTCAGTCTCCAAAAAGTTATGTTACAGATAATGGTGTTGCAATAAAATTGAAAATGTTTCCCACATACCTCAAAATAATTCCCTAATAAAGTCTTCCCAGATTTTTTCATAATGTCTCTCAGACTCAACCGAAGGGTTGAATTTCTTTTTCCATTCTCACAGTCTTTTCCCTTGCCTTCCCAGACTTTGATGCCTAGCTTATGACAAGTTAGCTATTCTAACTTCCTTTTAGACCAATATCTAACTGGTGAGATACTTAGTCTTAAAACCTCTTTCATTTGATCACTTCTTCATGCAAGAATGCCCCTTGGCTACATTTTGCCCGTCAGATAAAACCTAAATTTTCAACTTTCTAACCTAACAACTGCTCTTTCCTTGCTTTTCCAACCACTTTTCTCATTTATCTCTAAGATGACCTCTCTCAGATAGAAATAATTACCAAGGAAGGACTTCTAGGTGGGAGTTAGCAGAGAAGGTGAAACTAATGACAGAGTGAGGACAACATGTTCTATTAGAAAAAGCATAAGCTTTACAGCCAGATAGAGATGGGTCTGAATGTGTGTGTGTGTGTGTGTGCACACCCTGTAAAATCAGGATAATAATGTTAGCTGTACAAGGTTGTTCTGAGTATTAATATAAATGTCAGATACATAGTAGTCACTCAATGTTAATAACAACTATTAGATTAATACAAACATTGAAAACATTTACCTTATACCAGCCACTACATTAAGTACTTTAAATATATTAGCTCGATTAATCCTTAAAACAACTTTCTAAATTAGCATAGGAAATACTGCTCATTGTTGCCTGGTATCCACTCTTCCCTCTTTCACTAAGTAATAATTTTCCCACCCCAAGTATTATCTAGGCACATGGATGCCCAGCTTCAAAAAGATATGTCCCAGCCTCCCTTGCTGCTAGGTCTGGCCAAGTGACTAAATTTCAGCCAATGGGTTATAAGAGGAAGTGATATGAACAACTTCCTGGTCACATCCTTCAAAAAGAAACTCTCTTTTTTTATTTAAGTTTTTTTAATGTTTATTTATTTTTGAGACAGAGAGAGACAGAGTGTGAGCATGGGAGGGGCAGAGAGAGGGGGAGACAGAGAAACTGGAGCAGGCTTCAGGCTCTCAGCTGTTAGTGCAGAGCCCAATGCAGGGCTCGAACTCACGAACCGTGAGATCATGACCTGAGCTGAAGTCAGATGCTTAACCAACTGAGCCACCCAGGCACCCCATAAAGAAACTCTTTTCTCTCTACTTCCTCTTCTACCACGTCCAGTGGGCTGACCCATGACGTAGTTATAGTTGATTAAATGAAGACAACATTCATATTGATGGTAAAGCAGCAAGAGAGCAGAAACCTGCTTCTCTGGAATGACCTTGTAGAGCAGAGCTTCTACCCAGCCTAGACTACTTGCTACTTCTATCCTGCTAAATGAGAGAAGGAATCATTATCATGCTGAAGCCACTGTCTTTTAGGGGGTCTCTTTGTTATAGCAGCTTAGCCCATGACTCATTAATAAAGGTAGGTACTGTTGTGTACCATTATTTTACAAATCGGAAATATGAAACCAATACAAGAAATTTGGGGAAAGAAAAGGATAAAGCAGAATAAATCTGGGTCTCAAAAGAGCACTCCTGATTCTGTGAGCAGGGAGAATCCTGGGACTTGTCCAAACAGGATGGATAGAGTTCAGCCTGGCTGTTCAGATACGGAGAAGCTGCAGCATGAAGTCAGTACATGGACGGCATGCCGAGGAAGAATTGAGAGCTACCTTTGAGCGCAAGCGTTCCTCAGTAAATTGCCCACCGAGTGGATCAACAAGCTTTTAGACATGTTCATATTTAGCTTCCAGGTTATTCTGAGTATCTGCTGCTGCAGTGGTGCGATCAGGGGAAGGATTTCACATTACTCTATATCTGGTAGCCAAATTCAGTCTTACCTATACTTTGTTTTTGCCAATTTCTCTTAGGTTCCCTTATCTTTCCTCTGCCAATCTGAGCCCATCAGTTCTCCAGATTCACCTTTCTCAACAAGCCTGATTTGCTTGTATTCAATCCACCAGTAGGAGATTTAGTTCTTTGGTTCACACATCAACAAGGACTATAATGGAATTCTAGAAGATTCTCGTGCAGAAGTGTCTAATACAAAATGTACTTCACTATGCCCAAGAAAGCCTGCAGGGACTCTGCAGTAACACTGCATCCTTGTATCATCTGGGGCAGTTTTTTGCTCTTCTATGGCTCAGTTTCCCTGTTTGTAAAATCAAGCAGGGTATAGATTCACATGGGTCTTTTGTGAAGAATAAATGAATTAAGTAAAAATACTTAAAACAGTGTAAAGCACATGTGAAGCCCTCAATAAGTGTTAGCTACTGCCATGATTTATTTATTGAGCACCTGCTATGTGCCAAAACCTGAAGAAATATAGACAGATCCTGTATGGAGTGCGTAGTCTAATCAGAAGAGACAGATCTATCCTTGAATGTGTTCAGTAATAGTTCATACTAATAGTTTATAAACTATTGCAGGTGAATTACTTTATCTTTTTTTTTTTTTCCGGTGGACCATGACTAATAGCAAGTCTGCCACGGTAGTTAAGCATGAGTTTTTATCAGTAGAAAGCCCTTGAGGTGCAAGCAGTGGTACCTAGAAGCAATGTGAACATATTTACTCACACACTTTGAGACAGGAAAGACACATAAGGATAGAATCCCCTCAGTTACAACAAGGAGCTACAGGAGCTATGTGACCTTCTTCTGCGGAGCTCTTCAGATATAGTTACAGCCGGTTCACTTGTAGGTGTGGGTTTTTCAGTTGCCTTTCTTGCTCCTAAAATGGTATGTATATAATACGTTCTCTTGAGATAATCTGCATAATATCTGCGCCTTCCATTTTTTCCCCTCCTTCAGAAGACTACCTACCAAGAAAGATAAGACACAGAATTAGAGCAGTAGTGTTTATGTTGATCAGTGAAGCCCCCCCCCCCCAAGTGATCTCTTTCTCCATTTTCAAGAGACTCCAGGTGAAAATCAAAACCTACGGATAGATGACTACCTCAACTTAACACTTCTGCTTGTAGATCGTATCAGAGCAGAAGAAATCAAAAGCCGCAGAAGGAAGCATTCCACAAAATCACATTTCTTTACAGGAAGGTAGCATCAGTCCTTGTAAAATGATCACATATTTATTGAGTGTGCATGGAAACTAAATGATCGTTTTTATTATGAAAAGTTAAGTATGGAGTCTGGGAACGTTTCCTGATAAGAATGGACATTCTCATTGTCTTATTCCAGGCTGTATCAGTTTCCTGTTACTACAGTAACAAATTGCTACCAATTTAGTAGCGTGAAACAACATAAGTTATTGTTTAACAGTTCTGTAGAGGAGAGGTCAAACACAGCTCTCCCTGAGCGAAAATTCATGTGCTGGCAGGGCGGCGTTCCTTTCTGAGGTCACTAGAGGAGAACCCATTTCCTTGCCTTTTCCAGATTCTGAAGGCTCTTGTGGCCCTTTCCTCCACCTTCAAAGCCAGCAACTGCAGGTTTAGTTTGACATGGCATCACTCAGACCTTCTGTTGTCACTTCTCCTCATTCTGCTTGCGTCTTCCCTCCATCTTATGCTTTTAAAGACCCATATTGGGATCGCCCACATAATCCAGGATAACCTCCCTATTTAAAACCAGCCAAATAGCAGCCATAATTCCATCTGCAACTGTAAGTCCCCTATGCCATGTAACCTAACAAATTTACAGCTTCCAGGATCAAGATCTAGACATCTTTGAAGAGGTGGAGAAGTGGACATTACTCTCCTACCACTCGTTCCAAAATTGCAACTAAGAATACCTTCTTTCCCTTTAATTGAGTGTGTCCCTACACAGAGAACCGATTCAGAGTAAAAGAAATGTTAAGATCAATGCCACCTTCTAACCACAGACCTGGTTGTGGAAAAGACTAGAATCCTTAATCCAGGGGATAGCAAAGGGTTCCAGGTCCCATTAGTATAGATAGGGGGTAGGAAAAACACATAAGAGGCAGCTTAGACCCTGAAAGATTCCTGGGTCTACTTGTTGTTTAAGGGGTTGGCAAAACTATCCCCTATGAGTACAAACAGGGCTAACACCACTGGACCAGAGAACTGGTCCTATTGTCTCAGGCTTTTCACCTGAGCCACAGGCTTAATGTTTATGGCAGGTTCCTCAGGGCTACCTGAGAGTGGCCAGGGAAGAAAGATGGTCTGCCTCATTCAAAGTCACCTTTGAAATTACCCACTTGAATATTAGTCACATCCTTGCATGTCAAAAACACATTCCTGTCTGAATATATAATTAATATAACTTATCCCTCTTGTGGCCTAGTGACTCTGAATATTTTAAGAAACAGACTGGTAGCAGATGAAGAAAATTCTGTTGTAAAATATTTATTTGGAGGGCATAACTCCAAAGAGGAATTGTCCTGTGAACATTTTCAAAACACCTAATGAGTGAAAAATCTTACAATCTGGATAAACGGAAGTAGTCAGACATGTCATTTAGTTTGATAGATATTTCTTACAATCAAAATATAACAAAGTATATTCTGAGTCTTAACTTCCACTTAAGTAATTTAACCCACTTATGCTCATTTTGATGATTAATATGTTTAGGTTCAGGTATGTCATATTTTTTAATGCTTTTTAATTCTCATTTATCCTTACTTTTATTTCCTGTATCTAACTATAACTCCGCTCAGGTCATGGTTCACAGGTTTGAGCCCTGTGTCAGGCTCCATGCTGACAGTGTGGAGTCTGCTTGGGATTCTCTTTCCCTCTTTTTCTCTATGCCCCTCCCCTGCTGGCTCTTTCTGTCTCTCAAAATAAATAAACTTTTTAAAAAAAATTAATTTTCTCTAATGAAATAGCATGCACAGCTATAAATGTCATTATCAACATTTTGATCTGAGAGCCCACATATTAACTACACTTCCCTATTTTGTATTTAGGTACCAGGCTGGAGGGACAACAGAGAACAAGACAAGGTCCTATCCTATGGAACTTGGCTTTAAGGAAGGGATATACAGGTACATTTACTAAATAGGGGGGAGAGTAGACAAAATGTTCCTGCAGTAAATGCTATAGGAACTAAGCAAAGTAATAAAATAGAGTAAAAAGAGGAAGCAGTATTATAAGGCACCCTTAAGGAAGTCTCTGAGCAGATGACTTTTAAAGTGAGAACCAAAGGATGAGGAGAACCAGGAGGAAGAACACTGCATGCCAAAAAGAGAGACGTCTCAGTGTGTTCCAAAGAAAATAAGCCAGAGAGGATAAAATATAGGTGAAAAGTGATATATGATGAGGTTGGAAAGGAAGGCAAGGGCCAGACTGAAAGAGTGGCCATAATCTTTATCGTCTAAGCAAGGACACTTTTTTTAAAATTCAAGTTCACGCTTTTTTTTTTCTATGTAAAGAAATGTTTTTGTGAGTGAAAAGGAGGAGCTATTGGTAATGACACTGGGATGAGAGCCATAAACCAGAATTACACTAAGCAACTGGGATGGATGGTCACCCTGTTCACACTAAATAGTTCAGGTCATTCCATGTGTGATAGGAAGACACTGAAGCGTTTTAAGTAAAGACCCTTACTTTACTATCAAGTGATGATAGTGGCTTTGATTGAAATGGTCACAGCGGAAATGGAAAGAAAAGGAAAGATTTTCAATATGACAAATGAGAGAGGAAAGGCAGAAAGATGAAACCTAGGTTCGTGGTCTGTGCAATGGGATAAATGATGGTGTCATAATTATGGAGACCACCGGGAGAGGAAGACATAGGGGTAGGGATGAGATGCAGAGCTCTGCATTGAACATCCTTGATGCGCCCATGGACGTTCAAGCGGAATTACCCATTATTAGTCAGATATCAGGCCTGTAGTTCAGGGGAGAAGCCCACGCTATACACATGGAACTTGGGAAGCATCAACCTTTTCGTTCCATTTAAAGCCATGGTACCATCTGAAATCATCTATAGGGAGGACATGGAAAGAAGAAGGGAGAGAGGGGGAGAGTAGAGGGAAAGGAGGGAAGACAAGAGGGCTTACAACCAGGCATCGAGATGTCACAAACTGTAAAGTTTGGTAGAGGGGCACGAGCCATCAAAAGAAACTGAAAAGAATGTTGGCTCAAGAGAGGGCTTGTTTTGTTTGCTGTGGTTTCACGTCTTCGTTTCAGGATCGGGTACTAGGATGCACACACGTGCTGATGAAAATGATACAGCAGAGAGAGCACAAAAGATGATTTAGGAGAGAGGGAAATAAAGGAACATACTTAGGCAAGAAAGAGGGTACAGTTTCAGAGCAAAAGAGATAAAATTCTCTCTATATCTGAGTCAAGTTTGCAAAAGTATCTGTGATTGTCCCAATGCCGGAAGAGAAATGTCAGACCCTTAAGCTGCCTCTTCCTTTAACTGCCAAATCTTTGTTAATATGAAATATGACTGTAAACCTAATATTGCATCACTTAACAGTATGTGTGTTGGCCTTTAAGGGAGTCTTTTTTTATTTTCATTCATTTTTATTATTTAGACCCAACTTTAAATTAAATGTTTCAGTTATCATCAATTTTGCATAGATATTGAAGGAAGTACTTTACATTTATTGCATCATTGAATACTTAATATTAATAAAGCATATATATTCTGTTCTTATCAAAATAATGGAAATGCTGCACAAAAATTAACCCAGGTGTTTTTATTTCACTGTTTGGTTCATGCACATGCAACCAGTACCCTCTACCTTCAGCTTACTGATGAGTGAAAAGAACACAGAGGAAAAGAGACTATGGGCTGCCCTATCTTTCCCCTTCCCCTATGTCATTTCAAACATAAGTCAGCAGAAGGCTAACACAGGGAAGTGAAGTGATAGGCATCTTGCTCTGCTAGGGCTGCCATAACACAGTTCCACAGACTGGGTGACTTAAACCAACAGATAGTTCTGGAGGCAAAATGCTAAGATCAAGACATCATCCGAGATGATTTCTTCTCAGCCCTTTCTCCTTGCCTTGTAGATGGCTTTCTTCTCCGTATGTCTTCATATGGTCCTCTCTCTGTGTATATAGCTATTGAATTAGGGCCTACACTAATGACTTCATGTCATTTATGTACCCTTTAAAGACCCTATCTTCAAATACAGTCACAATCTGTAGTACTTGGGGGTAGGACTTCAACATATCAATTTGGGGGCTACCAATTCAGCCCATAGTAGTAAGAAAGGGTACAATAATGTTTTCTGGGTGTCCTTGCTTCTTAGAATGGCATCGCCTTCTTTCTGCACCTAGGCAAGTTCTGGTTCTATCAGAAAGTGTGGCTACTTGGGGCTGGAATCCTCTCTACTTACCCACTTACTTGTACTTTCCCTGAGTCTCCCTGAACTCTTCCACACTGTGGGCCCACTGGAGTTCTGTGCTCCTGGAGCATTCAGAAGGCTGGATGGGAATGGTGTGGCAAGAAATAGCAGACACCACGGATGCATTTCCTCTAGTCACATACATGTTCTATTGTCCCTTAAAAAATACAAGTTCAAATGCAAAACTATTGAGAATTTCAAGATGGCAACAGCAGAACACCAAACCAAGTGCTTCTAAGCACAAGACCCCAAGTAATTGCACAGGTCGTATGCCCACGAAGCTGGCCTTGAAAGCAGATGTGGCCACCCACAGACAGTACTGGTCATGTGGTACAGTGAAGGCTTCTCTGCTTAGCCTCACCCCTGAATTGGCCCAAGACATGGAATGGTTGGAAATCTTTTCTCATCTTTCTTAGGATCGCCACGTGGTTTCCGCAAAAATACCAGACACACCTGATAAAAATGTGTAGACTGAAATACATCCATAAAATATATAGATCAAAAATACACCGTCTACAAACTATGTTAACAGCAGCCCGTATTATAGTTTCTGCATAAAATACTATATATTGCATACTACAAATATATCTTCTATACTTATAAATGTTAGACAAAATAAAACAATATGCTGCATGGCACTGAATATAAGTCATGTTATAATAAACTGCTCTTAATCTTTTAAATGGGCATTTTTATATCTCATCTTTATTTCGTCAGTGCCGAAAGCTCATGCAAACTGTCAGCTTCCAAGCTAGACACCTGGGTGCCCTAACCTTTTCCTGCCTGGCCTCCTATTCTGTTTCCGCAATTTCAAAGTCTGTGTCAGCCGCTAACGGTTTGTCAATCCAGCCCCATCTGTGTTGTGGTTACTGAAATTCTTCCCAGTGTCTGGCAATCAATTATTTGATATTCCTGGTTTCTGGTGTTGTTGGAACTCGGCGTCAGCTTTTATGCTTCCAAGAGTATTCAATGAGAGCAGCAGGAAAGGCAAATCAGCGAGTTGCCTTCAGAGCCAATAAATCCACCTGCTATATTGTCATTTAAAAACAAAGAGTCATGGGTTTTCTGGGGTCAAATAAAGCAAGAGCCGTGTACTGCCTTACAATATTGGTTTGGAACACACACACTAGGTATTATTCATGTGGGAGACACTGGCTCAAAAATATAATCAGGATTATACTCAACCAACCCTACCCCTCCACTGCTGTGTATGAGATTCTGCTTTTAGGAGAAAGAATCTCTGTTCTTGTGGGACAAGACACAAACACGTAAAAATGTAACATGTCAGAGGGCGCCTGGGTGGCTCAGTCAGTTAAGCCTCCGATTTTGGCTCAGGTTATGATCTCGTGCTTCGTGGGTTTGAGCCCCACATCAGGCACTTTGTTGTCACCGTGGAGCCGCTTTGGATCTTCTGTCTCCGTCTCTCTGCCCCTCCCCTGCTCGCACTCTGTCTCTCTCTCTCTCTCAAAAAATAAATAAACATTTAAAAAAAAAGAGTGCAGGTATAGCACTTAAAAAACTAATCAAGTTTGAGGATTGGGGGGCGTGGGAAGCAGGGTGCTATTTTAGGTAGACTCACTATGGCCATCATTCCTGATAGAGTGACATTTGAAAAGACACCAGAAAGAAGCAGCCGCACAGATATCTGGAGGAATGAGTTCAGAAGGAGCAAGAGCAAAGACTCTGAGGCTGGATTGTCACGTGTTTGAGGAAGATCAAGGAGACCAGTGTCCCTAGGAGGCAGTAGGAGATGCCAGAGATTTCTTTTAATTGCGAGATGAGAATCCATTGGCTATTTGTAGCAAGGAGTGGTGAGATCTATCTGCTCGGGAGGAATAGACGTAGGAATCCAAGGGCTGAGGCAGGGAGGCCACTAGAAGGTAACTGCAATAGTCCAGGAGAAAGATGGCGGCCACTTGCACCAAGGTGGGAGTAGTGGCAACGGTGAGGTGTGGTCAGATTTGGGATGAATCTGATACATTTTCTAATGAATTAGAGTTGCGGTATGAGTGAGAGAAAACTGTGAAGGGCGACTGCAAGTTTTTAGCCCAAAGAGCTTAAGAATAGAATCACCGGCTGTAATTTCACACTTTTTCTTCCTTTATTGAGAGAGTACATCGTAATGCAAGTAAGCATTTGATATGATGATAATGGACAACCTGTAATTTATTCTAATTTAGAAGATAAAATAACATTCCAAAATGTGGGTTTTCTTGACTATTAAATAATAAAGTATACGTAACGTACCTCAGAATTGCTAGTTGTAATCCCAGTGTACATTTAGATATTCCTGCATGTCTTTTATTTGGAGATGTAAAGAATAAGTGAGCATTCTGTGTTTCCCAAATGAAAGCCTATTTTAGGCTTCTGTCTTTTTGTTTTCCTAAGTTGGTTTTTTTTTTAAGAGAGAGAGAGAGGAAGAAGGAGAGAGACAACTCTAAGCAGGCCCCACACCCAGTACAGAGCCCCACCTGGGGTTTCATCCCACCACCTCGAGATCATGACCTGAGCTGCCAAGAGTCAGACGCTCAATGGACTGAGCCACCCAGGCATCCCTGGGCTACTGGCTTAACTGGAAACTACTTTAGAGAACATTGAGTATTTCTTTGTAAAGATGCAAAATCAGATACAGTTTATGAATAGAGTGATCAAATAATTCATCATCCAAATGAAGATATGTTTAAGTATGAAAGAGGGTGTATGCTGTAAAATGGACATAAACAAGCATGGCCCCAGGCAGCCTAGCTAGAGGGTGTGATAAGAATAGAAACAGGAACTGACAGGGTTATAAATAGGTTCCTAAAGGCTGATCTGCTGCAAAGAGCTGAGATGTGTGACAAATCAGCCTTGACCTTGGCTGGTATTGCAGTTGGAGCTGGTCTACCTTAATGGGGGGCATGGCGAGAGTTTCTAACCAGAGGCAATTATAAAGAGCGACTGTAGGAAAGCCATCTGGTTTAATGCAGTACAGTGTGGCATACAGGGAACAGAAACTGGAATATCAGGATCTGGCCAAGAAAACAAAACACGGGACAAGGCTGCCAGCCCAGCACCGGTCAGGGAACCAAAGTGGAAGTGCAGTCCCAGCCACTGAACACCCAGGGGTCACAATTCCATGAGGAGCCTTCATGAGTCTTAAGACAGTTAAGCTGTCCCAAACCTCACCTCATTATGGGGGGGGTGGGAAGGGGGAGGGACGGTGCTGAGATTCTTGGCTGTCTATGTGCCATATCTAAAAAAGCTTCGAGAAAGCTGGAGGCTCAACATGGAATAATGCCTGAAAGACACTAACTATCTACAGCATTTTGCACAAATAGAAAAAACAAGATACGGGATGCATCCTATAAAATATGTCAAAGGCTACTGTCGGAGGGCATTTAAAATTGGTATTGTGAAATATTTTTAAACAAAAGAGCACTGAGGAAAAATAACGTCCATTTACTTGCCAGTTAGCTTTGCCAAATATATATGAAGATACACTTTGCAATATTTGCTACAAATCTTTTATTTGTTTTTAAAAAGTAAAACAGAATGTAGCTAAATTCAACTGTCGACCCTCTCCTAACCCATCACATTTTTCTTTCTCCTCTCCCAGATGTCACCACTATCCAGAATTGGATGCTTCCCATTCCCATGCACATTTTTCTGTTTTTGCTAAATATGGATTATACATTAAAATACCCTATTGCTATGAATGGTTTAAAATTCTATGTAAATGATGTCACATTATTTGTAGTACTCTGCAACTTGTTTTTTTCTTACCACATTATATTTTTAAGTTCTGTCTGTTTTGATAATATAACTCTAATTTATCATTTCAGTATCTAAGATGTCATTATATGAATGTACGAAAACTGCATGTGTCTGCACACACGCACGAAAGATGATAGATAGAGAAAGACAGAGAGAGAGAGAAACTATTGTTCTGCTAATAGATGTTTAGATTATTTCCTTTTTTTTTTTTTTTTTTTTGCTATTACAAAGAATGTAGCAATGAAAACATCTTCACATTTCTTTCTGTGCCCACATGAGAGTTCTCCTTCAACTGTGGCTCCCAATAGGGCAGGACCACCCTCCAAGAAACAGTTCAGCACTTTGGAGGGGAGATTTTGTTTATCTCAATGATTGGGTAGCACTTCTGGCTTTCCTGCCCTGAAGCCAAGGGAACACAAAGACTTGTCCTTTAAACAACAGGAGGACATTTGTGTAAATGCGTGTAAACCGATGCTCAAGGAACATAACTACTGTGTAAGTTGAGGAAAGATTCTCTTTTGTTCCCAACTTCATTAATAGTTGCTTGCCATTTTGAAAAATTACATCTTCAGTAGCAACATAGCATCTGAATGGCCAAAACAACAGTCTGTATTTTTGAAAGCCCCATTCACGTAATACACGCAGGCATGTGTTACCTCTTTACTTCTTCTGGTTGCGTTGTACCCAAGTATGTACATATTGAAAACATATTCCATTGTATTGCTTTACTTCTCCTTTATATTTATGTGATGGCCTTATGGTGATTTCTGTTTGTAATCAAAAAGAGGGTTATGTTGGGAGTGCCACAAAATATTTGCTATAAAAAGAGAGTGTTGGATCTGATAGGCGTAGAACCGCTACCATAGTGAACGTGCCACACAGTGACCACCACATGCATCCAAGTTACACCATTTTGCCAAGTTTCCTTCTAGGGGAGTTGTGCCAGCGCGTACCCCACCAGCAGTGGTTGAGGATTTTAATTGTTCCGCATACTTTGCCAACTCCTGAATTGTCACTTCTTAAAAATTACTGCCTATCTAATGGGTATGACATAAAATATGATGGCTCTTTAATTTCCATTTCCCTGATACTAGTAAGGTTGAGAATCAATTTCACATGTTTGTGGGCCTCTCGGAGTTCTTCTGAGAATTTCTGGTTCACATCATTCACCCACTTTTCTGCAACTGTTTTTATATATTCCAGACCTAGCCGTTTTCTCATTATATGCTTTACGAATGTCCACCACTCCCTGGAATGTCTTTTCACTTTGATTCCGATGTCTTTTATTCTATGAGGTTTTCATTTTAATGAAAACAGATTCATCAAAATATATATTTTTGCATATGCTTTCTGCATCTTTTTAAAAAATCTTTTTCTATTTCAAGTTTAAATTTCTCCGGAAAGTATTAACATTTTGCTTTTTACATGCATGCCTGTAATTCACTGGAGTTTATTTTTGTGATTCGGATGAGGTAAGAATCTAATTTTTTCCAATGAAATAACTATTTTCCCCAGCATTATGTATTGAATCATTCATCCTTTTCCCTTTTGAAATGCCTCCTCCGTCAAATATGCACAGATCTGTTCCTGAAGCTTCTCTTCCGTTGACTTGTCCAAAAAGTCAAGTCATTTTCTGCTCCAAAAAAATATCCCTATCTTAATTAGTTCAGCTTTTTTTTTTTTTTTTTTTTTTAAATTTTTTTCAACGTTTATTTATTTTTGGGACAGAGAGAGACAGAGCATGAACCGGGGAGGGTCAGAGAGAGAGGGAGACACAGAATCGGAAACAGGCTCCAGGCTCTGAGCCCAGAGCCCGACGCGGGGCTCGAACTCACAGACCGCGAGATCGTGACCTGGCTGAAGTCAGACGCTTAACCGACTGCGCCACCCAGGTGCCCCTAGTTCAGCTTTATAACAAGCGTCCGTATTCGGTAGGACAAATTCCCCTGCTATTTCTATTATCCATCTTCAAAACTGTCTAGCTTATTCTTAATCCTTTGTTTTTCCACACAAATTTTAAGGTCAGCTGCTCACATTCCATGAAAAATCTACAGGAATTTTGATTGAAATGGCATGAAATTGATGCATAAATTTGGAGAAAAGTGACATCTTTCCAAAATAAGTCATTTCATCTTTGCATTCGTACTCTTGTGTTTCAGTCAAGACTGCGTTGATGTTATGGCAGATTCTGTCACTTGCCAACAAACTTCTTTTGCTTCCTTGATAATGAAATACAAGTACTTTTTAGAGATGGCCACCAGCCTCGGGTGTTGAACACACAGTAAGCATTCAATAAACGGCAACTTCTTCCTGTCATCACCCCATGGCCCATGTTTAGTAATCAAAGCAAAGTAAAGCTCTTTGCAGGGGTTGACGAATTATGGCCCACAGGGCAGATCTGCCTCACTTCCTATTTCTGTAAAGAAATGTTTATTGAAACACAGCTATGCTCTTCATTTACAAATTGTTTATATTTTCTTTCACCCTCCAGCAGCACAGTTGACTAGTTGCAACAGAGTCTGACTATACAACATCGGAAGCCTACTTCAGAAACCTTCTGAAGAAAAAGTTTGCCAACTCCTAGCTTAGACACTTTTCTTAGCCAGTTATTTGTTTGGATGGGTCTATCCTATTTTCCAAGATGCTTACTGTTCCATTCTTTTTTGCAATTTAAAGTGTCCATGGGGCCCAGAGTTAGCTGAACGCCTCTGGAAAGATGACTATGAAAAAAGAGCTTACTGTCACCAACTCCTCCGCCTTTTTGCTGCCTCAAGTGGAGACTGATGCCTGGAGCTTGGAGAGCAGTCTTGCAGTCATGGGGCAACTCTAATGGGGAAAGTGGAGGAAGGCAAACAGGGCCAGCTGTGCCATTTGCAGGAACCAGTACAAAAATAAAAATACAGGACCCCTTGTTTAAAATGCAGGGGGGAAGGTACTGTGAAAGGTAATCACAACACAAAGCTTTTTTCCTTTCTTCTGTGGTTTGTCTCTTGACCTGCCAGGGTGCCCTTTATTTGCTATCGAATGGTGTTCTCAGGAAAGAAAAATTAAAATCACAAATTAGCTTGAATTTTCTCATGTTCTTTTATATTTATATATAAAGTCTATAAATTGCAAATATATAAAAATTCTCAGGTTCTTTATATTTATATATTTAAATATCTTTCCATTGGGCAATGCTAGTTTTTAAATGCAGATAAAATAGCCTTTGACTCATGTGCAGAACCCCCGAACTACACAACTTATATTTCAGAGCTTATACATGCTTATGTATTTCATTCCCACCCAAAGAGCAGAAATGCTGCGCAAGACTAACACAATTGTCTTTTTTTCATGTCTCGATTTGTACACATTCTACCAACTCTCTCTACCTTAGACTTACTGGTAAGTAAGGACTAAAAGGAAAAGATACAACGGTTGCCTTAACTTTCCCTTCCCTTGTATTTCATCATTTTCAGTATAAACGAAATGGCTAATATAGGGAAGTAACATAAGTAAGAAAGGATATGATAGGGTTAGATTCCCTGGTTATTCATGTTTCTTAGAATGTCATTACTTTCTTTCTATATTTGAAGCAAGTTCTGATTTGAATGGAAAATGTACCTTTTTCTGGCTGTCATGTCCCCAACTTAGTCATAGATGTAACATGCCTGCCTGCCTAGTACTTCGAGTCTCACTGAACTCCCATACATTGTGGGTCAACCAGAGTCCCGTGTTCGTGGGCTCTCACAGAGGCTATATGTAAATGAGGTGGCAAGGTATGGCACATATGTATATTTCACATATCTCCTCTGTTCACACACGTGTCCCATTGTCCTGTCGGACTTCATTCACTAAACAGAAGTTCAAAGATGAAATTACCAAGACTTTCAGAACAGCAACGCAGAGCCCTAAACCAAGCACGGAGCCCTACTATGTGTAGGGCTTCGTGTGACTTTACAGATCACATGCCCACAAGCCTGGCCCTGACAAGACCCGGATGAGCCAGCCCCCTGAGCCTCGCTCATCGCACTCATGGTGGAGCTGCCAAATCGAACTACCTTTGAACATTTTCTCAACTAAACAATGAGTGTCCGTAAGATTGAAGTCCGTTTTTCATTTTCTAACAGCTGAAACCACTGGTCTTTTGTTTCTCCCTGGCATATTGTAATTTTCATTGCTATTGTGGGCTCCTGGGTGGCTCAGTCAGTTAAGTCTCCGACTCTTTTGTTTCCGCTCAGGTCATGATCTCAGGGTTGGTAAGGCCGGGGGTGGGGTGGGGGGAGGGGCAGTGCATGGGGCTCTGTGCTGATAATGCAAAGCCTGCTTGGGATTCTCTCTCTGTCTCTCTCTCTCTCTCTCTGCCCCTCCCCTTCTGTCTCTCTTTCAATAAATAAATAAATAAATAAATAAAACTTTTAAAAACATTAAAAAAAAAGAATTGTTATTGTTATTGTAAAATACAACCTCTTAAATTGTATTTTCTAATTGTCATTGCAGTGGTATCTTAACACAATTGATTTTTTTTTTTTAAGCCGGTAGTTTATTCAGAATCTTTGCTGAATTCTCTTGCTAGTTTAAAAAAGATTCCCTTAGGTTCTCCTAGACACTCTTGGGTTTTGATCACAAAACAGAATACATAAATATTGAAAGTGTTGCTTTGTTTTTGTCAAGCTTGATACCTTTTTTTCTGGTCTGGCCACAACCAGCACAATGATGAGCCGAGTTCCTGCTCTCAGTCCTGACTTCAAATGGAATTCTCTGCTCGTGATTAAGTATGCTATTTGCTATAGAATTTTGATGACTTCTCATCAAGTAGGAAGAAATTCACTGCTATCTTTATGTTGCTGAGAGTTTTTAGAATGAAAGAAAGCAGTTTCCTCAGATTTTTCTGCACCTATTGAGATAGTCAAATGTTTTGTCATTTAATATTTAATGCAGAGAACTATATTAAAAATTACTAATTTTAAGCATTCTTTATATTCCAGAACTAAACAAAACTCAATCATGATGTATTATAATGTTATCTATACGTATTTACATATACACTCATACACAGATATGTATCTATATAAATTTAATATGAACATCTGTTTCATAAATGTTAATAGATTACAATTTACCTTGTAGTTCTTGTCTGGTTTTGTTATTAAAGTTACAATAGCCTCATAAAAGTTGATGGGAAGCTTTCCTTCTTTGCTTGTTCTTTTTATTTACTAACTAATGCGTATATTTAACAAATATTTATTTAGGAGGTGCTATAAAATACAAGAGTTATCTGTTTCTTAAATGTTTGAGAGAACGTACCTATAAATGACCTGGATCTTGGGTGAGTTTTTTCTTTATTTAGTGTGTTGTTGCATTTTTAACTGCTGACACAATATCTTTACCAGTTTATTTCTTCTTGATTCAATAGTAGTAAGTTATATTTTTCCTGGAAAGTTTCCATTTCACTTAAGTTTTTAAATGTCCTTCATAACTTCATCATATCAATGATTATTTTCATACATTTTAAAGTTTATAAATATATACTCCCACCAGATTATAAACTCTGTCAGGCCAGGCATTAAAACTATTCTTCTGAATATGCCTGGAATCTAATAATGGTAGGTGCTCACGTACTATAATACTGAGTGAGCAAATGAATGAATGAATGAATGAATATCTACTTAAAGAAAACTGGGAGATACCTTTTTGATCTCCATTTCATACACTGTTGTGGCACACTTGTCTATTGCTATTATTTACTATCTTTTATTACAAATAGAAATTGATGCATCTAATTTTAGTAGCAGATTTAGGAAGATTTTGCTGCATTTAAAGAATACTTCAAATTAATTTTAAGCAACCATTTTATGACTTTGTGTAGCTCTTAATATTTTTAATAACTTAATTCAATACTCTAAAACCAAATTTCGCTGCAACATGTTCAGAAAGTTTTCTTTCTTCCATGAAAATTGAACCTTTCTAACCAAGTAACAGTTGCTAAGGGATTTGGAATGGAGATTAGCATAGATTTGGGTAGCACAAATGATCCTTTGTGCATGGTAAACAGTCTACTTTTCATTTAAAAAATTAATATCCGTGTCTGTGATGCTCACTAAGACTAGTTTGAAAATAAGCTAAATATAATCCTCTTCTCTTTAATTTCCATGAGAGCAACACCACTCCATCTGATTATGTAATGTCAGAAAATTCAAGTTTACTGTCTAAATGCATAGTGCCTCCATGTCCTAATGCTGACAGTCTTAGGCAGTAATTAAACTTCTATCTCTTTAAGGATGTTCTGAAAATACACTCAGGGCAGGCAGTCCAAACAATCTGAATGTAGAAACATTTTAATTTTGTTGCCTCAGAATTTTGGAAATTACTCAGGGTTTGTTTGTGTTTGTTTTAATCTATTGGGTTTTATTTCTTGTTTCTTGGTTTGTTTGTTTGTTTGTTTGTTTGTTTTTTAAGAGACTCCTACCCTTGCCACCAATTTCCTTCACTTTAGATCCTTGTCACCTTTCCCCAGGGGCGTATCTCCACTATCCTCATTCTAACTGGCTACAAATCTACTGAAAGAAGTCCAAGTCCAGCTGCCGCAGGAGGGAGTTCTACCTAGCTGCTTCCATCTCAGGACTTTCAAAGAAGTCAACTTTGGGACAAGATAACGTCTGTGCACAGCACATGACTTCTCTCTGGGACAACTTTCTTAGGGTCCATTGTATACCTCTGACTTGCCTTGTATTCTGGAGATTTCCAAACTCATTACAAACATTCAAATAATTCAATTTTCCCAAGGAGATCTTTTAAAACTGTTCCTCAAAGACTGCCTTACTGTAGCCACAAAGGACAATTAGGTGAAAACTTTATAGCATCAACCAAGAGATAATACTACTCAAAGGGACAGAAGAGGAAGTAAGAACTCACAGCAAAATCACTAGTCAAGATGAATTGTTAGACAGTGGCTAACGCATCACTTGAATGCATAGATGAATGAAAGGAGTAACTTCAAAAAGTCAAATACTTTATCTTCGAAAACTGTGTGATTAATTACTTCAGGGTTATTTATGGAGCATCCCAGGTACAGCTGGCATTCTAGTAGTTCTTGGGAGGCATGTAAAAATCACACCTCTATGGAGTTTATGATCCATTGAGAGTGACACAAGATCTCCTATAATCATATTGAAAATTATCTGAATTACTTTGAATTCCAAAATTTATCCTTGTAATCAGAACATATGCTCCTATATTTTTCACAGTTTCCAGATCTCTAGCCTTCTTCTGGTGTGGAGGTATGGCGGGGGGCAGTGGGCAGAGGTTCATTCCTCTCAAGTAAACCCTAAGCAACTGAAATACAATGAAACCCAGTAACACCTGGAGAGCAGGTGGAAGTCGGACAGACCTTTACATGACATAAGGTAAGGGTTAGACCAGTGATTCTCAAACTTGACTATCCCTTGGCAGAGGTGGCTATGTAACGTGGGGTCCAGTACAAAATAAAATGTGATACCCCTTATTCAAACAGGAAATTAAAGTTTTCTTCTTTTTTCCACGTTCTCTTTCTTGACTATTAATGGTGCTTTTTATTTACTATTTAATAGTGTTCCAAATAAAGAACATTTAAAATCTCAAATCATTGGCAATTATATTGTGCAATGCCGGTTGTGAATGCAAATTTAAAAGCATTCAACTCATACACAGAATCACCAAAATTATGTAATTCTTATTTCACGGCTCAACAAACCTATGTATTTTGTTCTTACTACAACAGTGGAAATGTGGCACAAAACTAATCGTCTTTATTTCACTTTTTGATTTATGCGCATTCTACTAACATTCTCTATCTTTGGCTTACTGATGAATAAGGAAGGTCCAAAAGTCAAAGGTGTGCCCAACTTTCCTTTTTCTTTCATGTAAGAGAAAGTCTGAGTGGAAATGAAATGACTAATATACAGAAAGGACATAAGACAGGACAGGATAGGGGTCCTTGGTCATCTGTAGTGCTCAAAAAATCACTGTCTTCTGAGTTTGAAGCAACTTCTGGTTTGAATGGAAAGTGTAGTTTCATTGGGTTGTTCTTCCCCCATGACTCAGTCATAGTGCAATATGGATAACTTACTCTCACTTTAAGCCCCACTGAACTCCCATGCATGGTGGGTCCAATGGAATTCTGTGCTCCACCTCAGAAGCTATACGTGAATGGCGTGCTCCATTGTCCCATCAAACTTCACATCAAAACAGTTTCAAAGACAAAGTTATTATAAATTTCAAGATGGTGACAGCAGAGCCTTCAATTTTTTTTTAATGTTTATTTATTGTGAGAGAGAGCAAGCAGGGGAGGGGCAGAGAGAAAGAATCCCAAGCAGGCTCTGTCTGACCTGAGCTTGAGCCCAGAGTTTGACTCTGGGCTCAAACTCACAAACCATGAAATCATGATCTGAGCTGAAATTAAGAGTTGGACACTTAACCTAATGAGTCACCCAGGTGCCCGGACAGCAGAGCTTTAAACCAAGCATAGGGTCGTTCTGAGCACAGGCCCGTGAAGCCAACCGTGCACATTGGACTCATCTGAGGATCTTTAAAAAATACTGATACCTGGGAGTTGCCTTCAGAGGTTACAATTTAATTGATATTTAATTGATATTTAATCTGATATTCACCTGAATATCAGAACCATTATAAATCCTCTAAGAAATTCTATGTGTAAGCAAGGTTAAGAATCACTGGGGTTCAAAGGTTTTGGCATTACTGTTCAAGGGGAATGGAAGAAGTAACTAATATTCTAAGAAGTACATACTGGGACCATGAGTTACCACTTTTCACTACAGTATTAGAAGGATTATTTTTATTTTTATTATGAAAACAATCCAGTATACATCGCCATATGGAGAATGCACCTTCTCAGAAGTTTTGCTGCAATGCAAACCGGTTCCTGTTTGGAGGGCATATTGATAGCACTTCTCCAACTCCTAAATGGTAATTAAAGCAGTGCTATTTGTAAAAAAGAAAGAAGAAAGAAAGAAAGAAAAAGAAAGAAAGAAAGGGAAAGGAAAGAAAAAAGAAAATAGAGGGAGATGAAATGAAAATGAGGAGGAGAGAAGGAGGAAGAGGAGGAGAAGAGCAAGAGGAGGAAAAAGAAAAAGGCAGCAAATAGAGAAAACATAAGGGCCAACATAAGAAAATGGTTAAATAAATTACAGTGTATCCACGTTCTTACTTGCCACGCAACCATTTAAAAAAATGATTTTAATCTACGTGTGTTACCTAGGGGGAAGAAAAGGTTCATAATATAGTGTCAAGAAAAATATTTTCAGAACTATATAACTTATATGAGTTCATTTGTATAAAATATAAGTAGATAAGTTATTCATATTTATCTCTGTGTGTATGTATAGGTTAAGAAAAAAAATCCGGAAGAATATCAATCAAAGAAATAACAGTGGTTAGCTCTGAGTAATGGAATCTGCGTAACTCTCCACTGTTTGCTTTATACGTGTCTATGAAATTGAACTGCGTTCCAGTTATGTGTTAGCAAAGAATGAGAAACAAATATTAATAGCAATACTAAAAGAAAAATCATTAAATTCAGATTCCAAAGACATTGTATGCATTCACACATTTGTTTTGCACCGAGGATGAAAAACAGCACTAAAGCTGTTTATGCTTTAGGCTCTCCATCTGAAAACTGTGGGTGCTGGTTCCTATCTCTTAGAGATAAGTGAAAGTTTATGTATTTCCAGAGACTAAATATGAATTCAGGCTATTATTCTTACAAATATTTAGTGTACATCCTGACTTTCAAACAGTATAATAAAGTATAAAATATTATAAACATAAAGTATTACGTGCTTCCTGATTTTGCTGTCTGACAAAATCAAAGTCATATCTCTTAGGCCAAGGCGCCATCAAAGACCTTATGATTTACACTGAAAGAAGCAGGGGAGTGATATTTTAGGATATTTAACATGGACCGGTCTCCCTCAAGTCCTTGCTATTGTTCCCAAAGATGTCCTTATTCTTTCAGAAAAAGATAAATGGTTGCAATTGTCCCTATTAGGATGGAGGAAAATCCAAAGGAAAGCACTTCCTCACTAATTCCCATCTCCATAGAAACCGCTCAGCTCCTCAAGCCTCTTGTCTACAGACATCAGTCCACAGTTTTCTGATATTAGGCAGCCTGAGCCCAGAGCCTGCGTTCTCTCACATTGTGATACCTTGAAGGGTGAGTGGAAAGAACAAAAAGACTCGTGCCAAATTTTTAAAAATCCCACTGCATCAAATTTAAATCCTTCCTGTATTTTTTTTCAAGTTTCTAAGAAACTATCCCAAACCCAAGTTAAACAGACCCACGCAAAATGTGCCTCTTATCAGAATGCCCTTAATCCTGCATATCCCTTTCTGTTATTTACACTTAAATAGTGTATTGATAAGAATTTCCTCTCTCCCTTAACTTTTTTTTTTTTTTTTAATATGTATATCCTCAGAAGACTGAGATTAGGCTGTGGGAATTTTTACCTGCTGTGTGAATAAGTCACTTTAATGTGGAAGTGATAGATGAGTAGCATTCAAGTCCCCATGCCCCTTTGTTCCCATTCAGCTCATGGGCTGGGGGATGTTATAGTAAATAGCCTAAGGTTGATTGGAAATAATTTAACTCAGTGGCTAATTGGATTTAATAATTACACCAGCGCCTTAAGTGCATTGAAGTCCGTTGACCTGAAAAAGAATGATCAAACTAGAATTCTGGGGTTAGCTGGGATGATAGAAGTTTAGAGCTGGAACTTTAGAGATAATTTAAGTCAGGATTCTAACCTTAGTTTGGGTAAGCCAAGGAATTTAAAAAACAAACCAGCATCAGAGTCCCCAGCCACACCCACTGAGTCAGAATCTACAGGACTGGGGGGGGGGGGGGGGGGGGCTAAAATTCACATTTTTATTGATATGCAAAATTGTTTCTATAAGCAGCTAAATTTGGGAACTGCTTTCCTAGTATTACCTGTCATTCTCCCCGCAGCCCATTTTACAGATGATAACATCGGTACACAGGTCTGGCTCAGAGATTACAAAGTCGGTGCTTTCCAGATCCAGAGGATGAAGCAGAGAGTGGGCCAGAATAACACAACGGAGAGCAGTGAGGACGGTGGCCACTAAGACAGCACGAGCTCCAGTCAAGGGCATGGTACTGCTCGGCTCTGGTCAAGCGTCATAGAAAATGCAGGCACAAGATCAATGGATTATCCTTTTTTTTTTTTTTCCAAGAGAAACTGGATATCCACGTTGTTAGGTGGAATTTTCTAATCTTTTCAATGCTGTAGGAAAAACAAAGCAGATGTTTGGACTGAACCACGGCCTGTAGCTACCGGTTTGCCACTCCCTTATAAAAATAAAAAAGTGACTTGTCAAGCATCATGCAACACTAGGAGAGACTGACGGAGGTTTCTTGGCACTCCAGTCCAAGCTCATTTCCCCTGTCCTATGCTCCTGTTTCTTCAAGTGATAGCAACTTGTGAAAGTCAGAGGGAGGATGACCTTTACATTTCCTCCCAACACGAAATTCTATGATTTTGTCCTAGGCAACAGCTAGAGGGCTTTTTTACAGTGGTTTCACATCCCTCTTTTAAGAGACTCTCTTGGCCTTTAGAAAGGCACAGTTTGCACACTGCTTCAAGTAAAAGCTAATGGCTTGATGAACACATAGGACCAGTCCTCTAATCATGTCCCCAGCTCCAGATCAACAATCAGAAGCTGACGGCTCAGTAGCTTTGTTTTCATTACATCTGTCTTGAAAAATAGGGAGTTATCAAATTTTAGATCAACCACCTTAAAAACGGGCTTCAGGGAATATTCACAACTCTAGGTGAAACGCTTAGCCGCAAACACTGAACAGGTTAAACACGGCGACCCTCACTGATGTGCTACGACTTGACACGACCATTGGCTATCAGCTCCTGCCCCACCAGCCCCAGAAGCACCCTCTCCTCCAGCCCCCTACGCTTCCCTGAGTGACAGCAAACCCATAGGCAACAACCCAGGGTTGCAAAGTGCCTGAGTCACGAGGTACTGAGAAGGCTTGCAACGCTAAAACTGTCTTCCTGGAAAGGCACGAAATTCCACACTTCACTTTCTCACACCCCTTGATATTCTATCCCTTAGAAATGCATTTTGGTTAAATGGCTGACCTCTTTTCAAATGAGAAACCCCCTGGGAGGGCCCTACCGTAGGGTCGATTTGTTTAGCAGTTGGCTTTAGTTGAGGGCTCCTGAAAAGCCACATGGTTGTGATGCAAAGGAAAGGCAACTCAGGGGTACAGGTCACTTCAGAGGGTCAAAGACTCGTTGAGACATCAGGACTGGGGGAAAAGCAAACAGCAAAAATACCTCCACAATATCGCCACACTTGGTTAGGAAGGGAAAGGTAAGAAAAGGACTTGGAAATAAACCCAAAGTGAACTTAAGCTTACCTCAAAACTTTACTTGGGGATATCTGGTGAAGGAGTCAGGGAGTCGGGCCTGGCCGGACGCAGTTGTCCTCATGCTGGGGGAAGCTTCAAAGCCCTAAGAAATCTTGTTTTTCTCTCAGTCATACCTACCACTTTTCCTCCCCCGCCCACCATCGTTTTTTTTTTCACATCTTGAATCGGTAATTATTTTTTAGTCATTTATGTTGAAATTTTATGACAACTGACCAGGATTTGTTTTCAATTCAAACAAAGACCAGTTATGATTTTTTCTATTAAGACCCAAACCAAGCAAAAATCCTTATATTGATTACACAGGGCACATGTCATTCCTTTCTTAATTAGTTAATGATTTTTCCTTAGGAACATCTCTGCATTATTGATAGGTACTAGAAGAAAGAAAGGGCTCACCATTTTGATGCTCCAATACCCACAAATGCCGCAATTACAGTTGTTAAAAGTAGCTGACTTTAGAGAGCTTCTTCTTGCCTGGAGTGCCAGCTGAGCTCAGAATGACTCTTTGGAGCAATGTGCTTCCTGTGCCTGTAAACTTTTCTTGTTTCTTAACTTAAAAACTATGGGTTTGTCAGATATAATAAAAATGAATTCAACAATAATAGTTTCCTTCCTTCCTTCCTTCCCTCCTTCTCTCCTTCCCTCCTTCCTTCTTCTCTTCCTTCCTCCCTCCCTCCCTTTCTATCTTTCTTTCATTTAAAAATAATTTGTTGGGGTGCCTGGGTGGTTCAGTCAGTTGAGCATCTGACTTCAGCTCAGGTCATGATCTTACGTTTCGTGGGTTTGAGCCCGTGTCAGATTCTGTGTATGTGTGTGTGTGTGTCTCTCTCTCTGTCCCTTCCCTGCTCATGCTCTGTCTCTCTGTCTCTCTCTCAAAAATAAAATAAACATTAAAAAAATTTTTTTAAATAATTTGTTGAGGGGTGCATGGGTGGTTCAGTCAGTTGAGCATCTGACTCTTGATTTTGGCTCCAGTCATGATCCCAGGTTGATGAGGTCAAGCCCCACATTGAGCTCCACACTAAGTGTGGAGACTGCTTAAGATTCTCTCTCTCTCTCTCTCTCTCTCTCTCTCTCTCTTTCCCCTCCCTGTCTCTCTCCACTCATGCTCTCTCTCTAAAAAAAAAATAAATAAATAAAGGACTAAAAATAATTTGCTGAACGCCAAAGACATTCCAGGCATTGCTCTAGCCTCTTGGGATTGCAAAGATGAATAAAACACTATTTCTGTGTTTGAGGGAATTCTTAATATGAACAAGGTCACTTGTTCATTCCAGAATGAAGACATCAACAAATTGCTACATCAGAGGAGAGGAGAGAGTGATGAGCTCACGCCCCACGAAGTAGTCAGGAGAGTGCAGAGAGTGCACGAGAGCCATGCTAAATGATGAGGGGGGGTTGCTAAGTACAAAAGGAAAAGAGCACTTTAAGCGGGAGGAACAGGCTGGCGCAAAGGCAAAGTGGGATCAAGGAAATGTGTGCTGGTTCCTTGTGACTGGAAATTAGTTGGAAACAGTGGAAAGGTGGATTGAAATAGCAATCATAACCTCAGAAAGGGATTGGAGTATTAACTCAGAATGACACGCTAATAAATGTGGACTTAATTCTGGAGAAAATTAGGGATTTGTTGTCAAATGTTAAGTGAGACCAAAATTGTATTTTACGTTTTTTTCTAGGTGCTGGGGGTGGAGGAGAGGAGTGTAGACAGACTAAAGGTGATGTTTTCCCACATATCGATTTTAATCCACTAAAGGACCGGAGGGAGACAAAATTTCCTTGTCTTCTCTGTACAGATATGGATTCGGGCTGAAAAAGGTTAAGTTAGATGCCCAAGGCCAAATGATAGACTGAGGATTCAAACCAGATCTCCTGATTCTTGTCCCAGTGAGAATCCACGGCCCCTGCTGGCTTCTTCT